>NC_141083.1:35953046-36600546 GCF_041138505.1 Cibotium barometz
ATGCTATTGTCGTCAGAGGGCAAAGAAGAATATGTTGGGAAAGGGGTCATATTGTTGGCCTTTCCATATGAGGCCGTTAGTTAAAAAAATTAAGTACTTTTCTTTCAAAATTTGTGGATCTTCTCCTAGCATTATTTTAGCTTAAATTTAGTGAAATTACCAGTCATCGAAATTACCAAAATTAATTTTTTTCTTGTTGGACACGATCCAGATCTGGAGCTGGTTTGGACACACTTCTCTTAGGTTTTCTAGATATGGATTTGGACACACTTTTCCTTTAGGAGGACATGCTTGTCTTGCTAGTTCTGGCATTTTTTGTAATAAGGCTTCAACCCGTACCCATTCACCAGTTTTCTTAAGCTTTCTCCATCTAGACTTGTCATGTCAAATGTTTCTCTCCCCTTTTCCTAACAATTTTGAATGGGCATGTCCGTCTCATTTTCAATTTTCCTCGATGGGGTCCCATTCTTGATGAGAATAGCAAGACTGCATCTCCTTCTTCAAAGATCTTGAATTTCATGTTCCTATCCACCTACAACTTTCTTCTTTTCTACACGATCTCGATTGTCCATGCACTGTTCAATCTCCTTTCATCCAACTTAAGGAGTTGTTTGATCCTGTGCATCTCTGATTCTTCCAGAGAGAGTCTTTCTGCCACATCTATCCTAAGACTCTATGTTAGGAACTCCATGGGCACCAGGCCATACACCATGTTGAAAGATGTAAGTCATGTTGCATTCTTATATGCTGTTCGAAATACCCACAATGCTAAGTGCAGCTTTGTGTCCCAATCGGTCCTATTCTCATTCACTGTCTTGACCACTATTCCCTTCAGGATTTTATTTGTGGATTCTGCTTGCCCATTTGCTTGTGGCTACGTAGACTGTTGTCTTTCTATGTCTTATCATGTGCTACTCTATTAGTTTCTTGATCACTTCATTAATGAAGTGGGTCCCTTGGTCACTGACTATCTCAATTGCGCATCCAAATCTTGTCATAATAGTCTCCTAGAGAAACTTCGCCACTAATGATGCCTTACAGTCTTTCAGGGCCTTGGCCTCTACCCATTTGATGTAGTAATCTGTGGCCACTAGGATGTATTTGTTTCATGTTCTTTGAGCTACTGGCTTGAATGGGCCGACAAAATCCATACCCCACTTCTGGAGCGGCTCTAGGGGTAACACTAGGGTGTGCGGCATTCTATCAACATCGTTCAGTTGCCTCAGCCTATGGCACATATCACATTTCTTTGCGAACTTATACACATCTTTTAATGCAGTCAGCCACCACAAACCTGCCTGGAACACCTTCTGCCTTGTGACTTCTTCGAAAAAGTGTCCACTGCTTATCCCTTGGTGCGCTTCTGCCAGCACATCATGTTGCTCATGTTCGGGGACGCATCTTCTCAATATCTGATCAATGCCCATCTTGTAGAGCTGTCCAACCCTACCACCATGAATGACTTCCTTCGGAGAGTAAGCTTCTTTCTCTGATCCCTAGACATGTACTCCAAAAAGGACAAGTCAGACATGAATTGCAGCATTTTGTCACAAGCTAGGTTTTTCTCGTTTTGTGAGAGGAAGAGCTGCGCATACGGGAAATCATCTTCCACCCCCTCTAGTTCCTCTCCTAACTCCAAAATTGATAAGAAGTCTATTGCGTGCTCGTTCCTGGGGGTGTGCCTTATGTTGAACTCAAAATCTTGTAACAAAAGCATCTATTTGGCTAATCTTCCTGCTAGGTCTGGTTTGTTTATTAGGTACAAGAGAGCTTTGTGATCTACATTAAATTCAAACATTTTTCCCAATAGGTAGTGCATGAACTTCTTGATGGATTATATCATTCCAAGTGACTCCTTTTCTACCTCATGAATCTGCTATGCCACTTGATTAGCCCTAGGAATCTTGTAAGTTCTTTGGCGTTCTTGGCAGCTAGAGCTTTACAATGATTGCGACCTTGGCCGAATCCACAATTAGCCCTTTTGCCAGACACTATATGCCCTAAGAGGGATCCACTTGTTACAGCAAAGGCACACTTGGCTGGATTCAGGCTCAATCTGGCTGGATTCACGCTCAATCTGGCTGGATTCACGCTCAATCTAGCCTTCCTACACTTCTCCAGGCACATTGTGAGGTGTGTTATATGGTCTTCTTTCTTTCTAAACACACTAAAACCATCCACAAACACCCTCATGAAGGTGCTCATATATTCATAGAATATTTCCTAAACCATCCTTGGGAATGTAGCAGGAGAATTTTTCAGCTCAAACGTCATTACATTAGAGGAAAATTTCCCCCATTCTGTTACGAAGGCTGTTTTTCTTTATCTTCTGGGACCATCCATACCTGGTGGTACCCGTTGAACCCATCCAGGAAAAAGTATGTCTCGTGCCCGGCTACCGCATCCAGCAATGAATCTATGAATGGTAGCGAAAACGGATCCAATATGGCGAAGGTGTTCAGCTTGCAAAGACCCCCTCAGCTTCCCATTTTTCTTTGGAATAATGACTATTGGTGAAAGCCATTCTACCCTATCCACACTGGATAGATGAACCCAACTCTCAGCAGCTTGTCAATTCTACCCTATCCACACTGGATAGATGAACCCAACTCTCAGCAGCTTGTCAATTTTCACCTTCACTTGTTTTACGTAGTTGGGGTTCATTCTATATCTTCTCTACCATAATAGGGGTTGCATCCTCTTTTAAGTTGATCTTGTGTTGGTAGAAGCTAGGATCAATCCCCTTCATGTCTGAGTAATTCTAGGTGAACACATCTTTGTAGGACTTCAACAATTCAAGGAGCCTTTCTCTGAATTCCTAATTCAGCTGGGCATTGATTTCGACTGTTTTTGTCTCTTGGTCGTCTCCCAAGTTTTCTTCTTCCAATTCGTCTTCCTGGACTCTGATGTTCTACTTCCTAAGTTGGGCTTCCTCTTGCTTGAGGACCATTATTGCTTTTTCCTACTCAACTTGTAGTTATGCCACATTGTCCTAAGTGTCCTCCTCCTCTTCCTGTGCACTTTCTTCATTTAGTAGCACTTCAGGATGAGCCACTAGGACTTATGGATCGTATCTTTATACAATCCTTTCTATCTCCACCTTAAATAGCAACAACAGATCTGGATTTTCCTTCATGATCTTCTCTTCATCGTCATCTTCTACCCCTTCCAAGTAGTTTAGGCCCTCTGCATGCATCGGTTGGCTAGCCGGGCTTAGCTTGTCTTTTCCTACGAGACTCGAATAATGTAGACTTTATTTTTCCCTCTCCTGATTGTGATCTTGTCCATATCCTAGTTGTGCTTTATCCTTCCACTCCTAAGCCACGGTTTTCCCAACAAGAGCATGGGATATGCACCCACTATCTCAGTCGTTTTGAGAACTATGAACATGGCAATGGACATGCATCCTACCACTTCTATTTGTTCTCGTCTAATTATTCCAACTAGTCAGACCCTTCTCTGGTCAACCATGTAGATCTGGAACGGATCTGGCTGCATGTTAGTATTTCCTAGCTTTTTAGCCATGCAAATCTAGAATGGATCTGGCTACATGTCAGTACTTGCTAGCTTTTTAGCCAAACTATCTAATATTATGTTTACTCCTAACCCTCCATCCAGAATCACCCTTGTCACTATCTTTCCTCTGATCTTAATGGTCACTTTCGAAACAAACGTGTCACAGTCCTAGACTGTTTCCACATTCCTGCATTTTGCTGCTGAGTTTTTCGGTTCCTGCTACAAGGGCATCAACACACCAGATTCTCATTTGGCACTATGGCTTGAAGCAGCTTTTGCTTGTAAATTGGGAACCAGATTCAGCAATTGATCCTATGTGATGTTCAATTTCATCTTGTTGAGATCCTCCCACAGGTCATATTCCTTCACAGGGTTACTGCTTTTCTCCTTATTAGTTGGCATGCCTTAGTTTCTGTACATCCTTCCTTCTTCCTCTTTTGCTTCCCTTTCCTTTTCCTGACTGTCCCTTGTCAGTTTTTCAATCTGGATTCCTTTCAGATTTCCTTTCTTTTCTTCTCTCAAGATGCTTCTACTACTTTATGCTATAATTGGCTCCAATTGGCACTTTAGCATTAGCTTCTTTCTTGCAGCAATCTCTTCTCTTTTCTTGACCATGTTTTTCCTGTCCAGATTTCCCTCTCCCAAGGGCAAGCTTTCTTGAATTGTCCTCACCATCCCTTATAATCTCTACAGGGTGATTTATTCACGGACTCTGTAAGATTCCTCCCCAGCCTCTCAAAATGTCCAGCATATTCCCCTGTAATCAATTTCCTTTTCTGAAATATAAGAGATCTTGTCTCTGCCTGTTTTGGCATAGAGAGAGAGAGAGAGAAAATATTCTAGAGAGAGAATATTCAGGTTATGAATATTTTTGGATAAAAAAATAACTCATCTTATTAAAATAAGTTCCCCTGAAACAGAAATTCAAAAAGAACTTTCCAATGTGCAATTAGAATTAATTGAAAATGGATATGAAGGACCTTAGCCTAAGGGTCTAGATTTTCAGAAATTTTTGGATTATGGTCCAATTAAGGTTCCTATGGGCCAATAGCATCAATCCATGTGTAGGGAGGAGATAAATCCTATTTGTAAAAGAAGATACCCAAAAATGAGTAAATGCTCACATAAGATGAAGAGTTGAATATGTACAAGGTTTATTAGTAAAAAACTATGAGTAATATCAAAAAAATGAGATAAATTGAGTATCCAAAAATGAGTAAATGCTCACATAAGATGAAGAGTTGAATATGTACAAGGTTTATTAGTAAAAAACTATGAGTAATATAAAAAAATGAGATAAATTGAGTATCCAAAAATGAGTAAATGCTCACATAAGATGAAGAGTTGAAAATGTACAAGGTTTATTAGTAAAAAAACTATGAGCAATATTAAAAATATGAGATATTTTGGGTATAATCATTCCATTTTGACACATATGTAAGGAAGGGGAGTCCATTAAAGGAGGTGCATATTTCACATGCTTGAATGAGTTTTAAACTCAAAAATAATGTGATATTTTTATCTCTCCTCTCTCTTAAACCAAACCAAATCAAAAGGGAACCAAACCGAATCAAAAAGGAACCAAACTAGGTCCAAATCTAGTCCAAATTCAACCAAACTGAAATTGGAAAATTCTAGAAAATCAGTTAGCTTTGGTTAGAGCCTCCCTCTCCTATAAATAGAACATGAATCCTTTGAAAAAAAGGAGGAGAATTTTACTATTCTAGAACTATGCTGAAATAATGCTAATATTTACTATTCTCTAAAATTCTCTCCAATTTGTAAGAAATTGGAGCTTCCCTCTTTCTTCAATCTCCATTGGTAGCTCCTTCAACATACTAAACCAATTGATTGGTTGGGGGCCTCTACCGTGAACAAAGAATCAAGCAATTTGTAAAGTAAGTGGTGAATTTTGATCTTTTCTATAATTTCTCAATGTTTCTCTCTTCTCAACCCCTCTCAAGCTTGAGAAGCTTAATTGGAATGGTTTTTGAATGCTATTGAAGTAATTAATGAATGATAGAAAAGAATTACATAAATTTACATTTATGCTTAATTCTAATGGTTTTTATGTAATATCTCTCTCTCACTAAAGAAATGGTCATACTCATGACCTATTCTCAATCCAAATGAAGCTTTTCATAAAGCTTTTCCTTAATCCAAGATTAATCTATGCTTAAGACCAAATTAATGGCTTTCCCTATGCTTTTAGTTTATGAATATTGATGATTCAATCCATTATGGGTTAATGATCCAATTAGGAATCATTCTAATCATTCTCTTAAGGATAAGCTTTATCTTTTAAAATAATTGAGATTTATCAGTCATAGTAGCAGAGCTATGGCAAAGTTTTTATAAAAATTACTCATAAAATAATTTCATTCAAAGCATGAAAAGAGGACTTCCTACCATATTCTAGGAACTATCATCCTAGATTAATTAAAAGAATTTTATTATGCATGGAGATGTGGATGTATGCATGTAGATGTAGATGTATGGATGTGTGTGAATGTGGATGTGGATGTATGCATGGAGATGTGGATGTATGCATGTAGACGTAGATGTATGGATGTGAATGTGAATGTGGATGTGGATGTATGCATGGAGATGTGGATGTATGCATGTAGATGTAGATGTATGGATGTGAGTGTGAATGTGGATGTGGATGTATGCATGGAGATGTGGATGTATGCATGTAGATGTAGATGTAAAGATGTGAATGTGGAGGTGGATATATGCATGTAGATGTAGATGTATGGATGTGAATGTGAATGTGGAGGTGGATGTATGCATGTAGATGTAGATGTATAGATATGGATGTGAATGGAGATGTGGATGTATGCATGTAGATGTAGATGTATAGATGTGGATGTGAATGGAGATGTGGATGTATGCATGTAGATGTAGATGTATAGATGTGGATGTGAATGTGGAGGTGGATGTATGCATGTAGACGTAGATGTATGGATGTGAATGTGAATGTGGATGTGGATGTATGCATAGAGATGTGGATGTATGCATGTAGATGTATAGATGTGGATGTGAATGGAGATGTGGATGTATGCATGTAGATGTAGATGTATATGTGAATGTGAATGTGGATGTGGATGTATGCATAGAGATGTGAATGTGAATGTGGATGTGGATGTATGCATAGAGATGTGGATGTATGCATGTAGATGTATAGATGTGGATGTGAATGGAGATGTGGATGTATGCATGTAGATGTAGATGTGAATGTGAATGTGGATGTGGATGTATGCATAGAGATGTGGATGTATGCATGTAGATGTATAGATGTGGATGTGAATGGAGATGTGGATGTATGCATGTAGATGTAGATGTATAGATGTGGATGTGAATGTGGAGGTGGATGTATGCATGTAGATGTAGATGTATGGATGTGAATGTGAATGTGGATGTGGATGTATGCATAGAGATGTGGATGTATGCATGTAGATGTAGATGTATGGATGTGAGTGTGAATGTGAATGTGGATGTGGATGTATGCATGGAGATGTGGATGTATACATGTAGATGTAGATGTATGGATGTGAGTGTGAATGTGAATGTGGATGTGGATGTATGCATGGAGATGTGGATGTATGCATGTGGATGTAGATGTAAAGATGTGGATGTGAATGTGGAGGTGGATGTATGCATGTAGATGTAGATGTATGGATGTGAATGTGAATGTGGAGGTGGATGTATGCATGGAGATGTGGATGTATGCATGTAGATGTAGATGTATAGATGTGGATGTGAATGGAGATGTGGATGGATGCATGTAGATGTAGATGTATAGATGTGGATGTGAATGGAGATGTGGATGTATGCATGTAGATGTAGATGTATAGATGTGGATGTGAATGTGGAGGTGGATGTATGCATGTAGATGTGAATGTACGCATATAGATGTGGATGTATGGATGTGAATGTGCATGTAGATGTGGATGTATGGATGTGGATGCATGAATGTGCATGTAGATGTGGATGTGAAAATAGATGTATGGATGTAGATGTGGATGTATGGATGTGAATGTGGATGTGGATATATGTGTGGATGTGGATGTGGATGCATGAATGTGCATGTAGATGTGGATGTGAAAATAGATGTATGGATGTAGATGTGGATGTATGGATGTGGATGTGGATGTGGATATATGTATGGATGTGAATATATGATATGTGATGTGAAGGAATCTGAAGTGATGAGATGGAAAATGATGTGATGGGATGAGTATACATATAAATGGGATGAGTATACATATAAATGGAATATGGAATAAGTAATGTGGATTGATGAGGGATAATGTGGAAAAATGAAGGTTAATATAGAAACTGTATTGTAAACTGTTTGTAAATGCTGTTTGTAAATGACTGTTTTATGTCAAGAATGCTGGGAAAGCATTTTGACCATCTTGTGATTAAGGTCGTGGAGACCTAACTGATAAAGTTGCAACTGCTGACGGAGAGTCAATGGAGGACGTCTCGTGTAGCAAGGTCGACCGAGGTCTTGACCAGCCTCGGTTCGATTAAAATGGTGAGCTTCCGGTACAGTGGATGAGGGACCAAGGAAGCGGCCTATGAGTGAAGCGCTAGGTCACCTGCGAAGGATCCTAGAGGGTGCTGACCATACGGTGCTCGGACTCTGGGTTGCCTAGGATACCCACGCATGCGTCGAGGAATATATTGGAACAAGGAGTAAGAGTTGTTTTGTGAAACCGGGCATGGATCTGGTTGATTGACCTTGCTGGTCTTCAATGGATGAGTCCATGGCTCTTTATATGGATTTGTTGGTTGATCTTGCTGATCTTCAACGAGAGTCCATCTGGATTTTTATAAGTGATTATATTGTCGAGTATTATGGACTAGGAACTATTGAAAAGGCCCCTGAGTGGACAGGTGGTGAGCGTTCTAGTTGCCAATGATGCCATAGATACTCTGATGAAGGAATGATAGGAAATTAAGAATCAACCGGATAATTTGGAAGATTG
The DNA here is from genome assembly GCF_041138505.1 of Cibotium barometz. NCBI lineage: Eukaryota > Viridiplantae > Streptophyta > Polypodiopsida > Cyatheales > Cibotiaceae > Cibotium > Cibotium barometz. Next base: position 35,961,560 of record NC_141083.1, read on the forward strand.
TGATCAGTGATACTATGGTTTCATTAAAGGATTATTTTAAAACTGATTGAATCTGTGAAAAAGGCAATTTCATATTGGGTGTGTAAGTGATGTGACTAGTTTTATTTTTGCATGAATATCCGGCTAGGGGGCCTGGGAACTCTTTTCCTTGGTACCCGAGACAAAACCTAACCAAATTCCTAATTGGATCCCATCACTACAGTGGTTGGGCGGTTGGCTAACCCATGGGACTGGATGGGGTTAGGCTGGACTGATGGATCCGTAAATCGAGACTCAATTTCTGTTATTACGATAGATAAAGTAAATCCCGGATAGTAATTGTTCTATGGATAGGAATCAACGGGTGTGCCTCTTGATGGGGAAAAAAGCGTCGATCCCAATGATCCAAGTGCAAGTTTCTTCCTTGATCTGACCGAGTATCTTTATAGGTATAATCGGATCAGCTTGATCAGTAATGGTCTTGACTACGTGAGAGAAAAAAGTTATCCTGGTGGAATCGCCCGTGCTTTTCGGGTAAGAGAAGTTTTTCCGAGTCCGATTTTTGGAAAAATCGACGGATTAGTCTCTTGTCCGGATATCCGTGGACGAGGCCCCGAATGTGGGACCCCTGTCCCGCACGAGAAGTGCTACTTCCGCTGCTAGTATCCCGAATCTGTTGCTCGGTGGGAACAAGGATCTCACAGTTGGTATCAGAGCAATTTGGCTAATAAAGATCAACTAAGAAGACAAATATGTCAAAAATTTATCAAGAAACACAAAAAGGTTGTAATTGTGTGATATAAGTCATACAATTTGATATTCAAACTGAAATTCGTAATTTGGTGATTGGGTCTTCAGATGGAAGTACCGCAATTATATAGAATCCCTGACTTGCTTGAGGCCTAGACATGATAGTATTTACCTTATAGTTCCAAGTACCATGACTACCCGTATATACCGAGGGTATAACTGCAGCTCTTTACCGGCAGTATATACGAGTAAATCTAAGACTTGAAATTATAAGCGTTAATGCTATCCAGATGATGATTTTGAATGTGGTTGATATGATTTTTAATTTTGTTTGAGAATTGATGGATGCTGATTGAAAAATGATGATTTCTGAAATTTAGTTGAAATATAATAACCTGAACGAAACCACAATGAGGGTGAATGGGACGAGTCCCTGTGATGATATTCATAACTGGAATGATGATAATGAATTCAGCAAATCACTATGAGATTAGTGGGTTGTGCTATCAAATTATTACCGTTAACACTTGACCGGTAGATCAAGTTAAGGGATGACAAATTGAGAACTTGCTTGACTGAAATTCCCGTGGAGGAATGTTCAGAAGGAAATTTTTCGGTCTAATGGACCATTATCATGTTAAAGATATGAATGATATGATCTGAATGAATTGTTATTTAATGATGAGTTCTATATAAGGGATATTTATCCCAGTGTTCTGTTGGGTTGACCAAAATATAAGGAACCCCAGAATAAAATTGGATCTTAAGAAAAAGAGTTGTCCTCTACCTTGCGAGATGAGGACATCTCGCACTTTTTAAGTGGGGTAGAATGTAAGATTCCTCCCAGCCTTCGAGGTATACAGGAGTAAGAATCTCCCTTTCTAATCTTATAATTATTCCCTCTCTAAAATAAAAGAAAAATTTTATTTTTTTTAAAAAAAAGGAAAACCCTTTCCCTAGAATACTTCTCAGGAGTCCCACCTGTTTTAAGGATTCAGAACAATGAGTTCAGAAGTAAAAATCGGTGTTTTAGATACCAAGGTTTTGGTCTTCATTCGAGTACGGCCCAAAAGGAGTTCTTTATCTCTTGGGGAGTATAAGTAGTTATCCCCCAGATATTGTGGACCAAAGAAAGTAAGTGACTTAGCCTACGAACTTCTTTTACCTCCTCATCTCAAAGTTCTTAATGTATTTCATAGAAATATGTGCCAAACCCAAATCATGGAAAGACGGTAAAACTTCAGTGACAAGATACCGTTAGCTTCTAAGTTACGCTAGCTCCTTCCTTTATATAAGCCGTAACTTTTACCTGTCACTCACAGTAATCTTACTTCCATCGATCTCCCTTCTTCTTAATCTCCTTCATGGCTTGGCAACAGGAATTAGTTTTATCCATGATGATTTCTCACCTTCAAGACGCAAGCGAGTCTGTGAAGAAAGATTGTATAGAACAGTATGAGCGCTCACTTTTTCCTCACTTGGGAACTTCTGTAGCTCAAACCAAATGGCGGACCTATCAAGACATAACTAGGGTAACACCCTGGGGCAGCAGCACTTTCGTAACAATGTCCGCTTGGCCATGGTTATTGAAGCTTTGGGTTTGGGTCCCCGATACTACTGCGTCATGAGATCAAGGCATCTTGGGTTTTCTGAGCGAGTCTTCTTACTGGCGTGTTTTCTTCCTCATCAGAAGATATGCCTTTACCCCGTTTTTGGCTTGCCTCTCAGAGGTCCCTTGTTAGATCACCTCATACCACTGAGATAGGTGCGGCAATAACCAACAGAATTATTCCCATAGATGAGTTACCTTATACGTGCGCAGCTTGTGAGTGCTGCTTTTGTGATCATATGATGGACGGGCTTATGGAAGTGTAAAGAGTTCTTCTATCTTTACTGTATATGTTTCAAGAATGAATAAAGTTTAAATCTTGTTCTTATCTCGAATCTTACTCTCTTTGAGACTTTTTTTTGTGGTTAATCTTAATTAATTTTTCTCTAAGTCTCATATTCGTGCATCTTGCGAAATTATCCCAAGTTTGCGAGATGAGGACATCTCGCGTTTTTCAAGTGGGAGTGAATGTAAGATTCCTCCCTAGCCTCTCAAAATGTCCAGCATATTCCCCTGTAATCAATTCCCTTTTCTGAGATGAGGACATCTCGCGTTTTTCAAGTGGGAGTGAATGTAAGATTCCTCCCTAGCCTCTCAAAATGTCCAGCATATTCCCCTGTAATCAATTCCCTTTTCTGAAATATAAGAGATCTTGTCTCTGCCTGTTTTGGCATAGAGAGAGAAAATATTCTAGAGAGAGAATATTCATGTTATGAATATTTTTGGATAGAAAAATAACTCATCTTATTAAAATAAGTTCCCCTAAACCAGAAATTCAAAAAGAACTTTCCAATGTGCAATTAGAATTAATTGAAAATGGATATGAAGGACCTTAGCCTAAGGGTCTAGATTTTCAGAAATTTTTGGATTATGGTCCAATTAAGGTTCCTATGGGCCAATAGCATCAATCCATGTGTAGGGAGGAGATAAATCCTATTTGTAAAAGAAGATACCCAAAAATGAGTAAATGCTCACATAAGATGAAGAGTTGAATATGTACAAGGTTTATTAGTAAAAACTATGAGTAATATCAAAAAAATGAGATAAATTGAGTATCCAAAAATGAGTAAATGCTCACATAAGATGAAGAGTTGAATATGTACAAGGTTTATTAGTAAAAAACTATGAGATAAGAATACAAGAACTCTTAGCCTTAGAGAAGAAAGGCAAATTAGCTCTCTAAATGCAGAGATAGTGCAACGAAGAAGAAAGGCTTGGACTGATAGGTATCTCAAGCACAGGATTTTTGAGAAAGGAGATCTTGTATTGGTCTACAATTCCAAGCTGGGAGCTCACCCACCCAAAAAATTCAAAATTTGTTGGATCGAACCATTTATAGTGAAAAACCCGATCAACCAAAATGCCTTTACCTTAAAAAACTTGGATGGTACACCTTTTCCAAAGATAATAAACGGCTTCATATAAAAAAATGAGATAAATTGAGTATCCAAAAATGAGTAAATGCTCACATAAGATGAAGAGTTGAAAATGTACAAGGTTTATTAGTAAAAAACTATGAGCAATATTAAAAATATGAGATATTTTGGGTATAATCATTCCATTTTGACACATATGTAAGGAAGGGGAGTCCATTAAAGGAGGTGCATATTTCACATTCTTGAATGAGTTTTAAACTCAAAAATAATGTGATATTTTTATATCTCCTCTCTCTTGAACCAAACCAAATCAAAAGGGAACCAAACCGAATCAAAAAGGAACCAAACTAGGTCCAAATCTAGTCCAAATTCAACCAAACTGAAATTGAAAAATTCTAGAAAATCAGTTAGCTTTGGTTAGAGCCTCCCTCTCCTATAAATAGAACATGAATCCTTTGAAAAAAAGGAGGAGAATTTTACTATTCTAGAACTGAAATAATGCTAATATTTACTATTCTCTAAAATTCTCTCCAATTTGTAAGAAATTGGAGCTTCCCTCTTTCTTCAATCTCCATTGGTAGCTCCTTCAACATACTAAACCAATTGATTGGTTGGGGGCCTCTACCGTGAACAAAGAATCAAGCAATTTGTAAAGTAAGTGGTGAATTTTGATCTTTTCTATAATTTCTCAATGTTTCTCTCTTCTCAACCCCTCTCAAGCTTGAGAAGCTTAATTGGAATGGTTTTTGAATGCTATTGAAGTAATTAATGAATGATAGAAAAGAATTACATAAATTTACATTTATGCTTAATTCTAATGGTTTTTATGTAATATCTCTCTCTCACTAAAGAAATGGTCATACTCATGACCTATTCTCAATCCAAATGAAGCTTTTCATAAAGCTTTTTCTTAATCCAAGATTAATCTATGCTTAAGACCAAATTAATGGCTTTCCCTATGCTTTTAGTTTATGAATATTGATGATTCAATCCATTATGGGTTAATGATCCAATTAGGGATCATTCTAATCATTCCCTTAAGGATAAGCTTTATCTTTTAAAATAATTGAGATTTATCAATCGTAGTAGCGGAGCTATGGCAAAATTTTTATAAAAATTACTCATAAAATAATTTCATTCAAAGTATGAAAAGAGGACTTCCTACCATATTCTAGGAACTATCATCCTAGATTAATTAAAAGAATTTTATTATGCATGGAGATGTGGATGTATGCATGTAGATGTAGTTGTATGGATGTGAGTGTGAATGTGGATGTGGATGTATGCATGGAGATGTGGATGTATGCATGTAGACGTAGATGTATGGATGTGAATGTGAATGTGGATGTGGATGTATGCATGGAGATGTGGATGTATGCATGTAGATGTAGATGTATGGATGTGAGTGTGAATGTGGATGTGGATGTATGCATGGAGATGTGGATGTATGCATGTAGATGTAGATGTAAAGATGTGGATGTGAACGTGGAGGTGGATGTATGCATGTAGATGTAGATGTATGGATGTGAATGTGAATGTGAAGGTGGATGTATGCATGTAGATGTAGATGTATAGATATAGATGTGAATGGAGATGTGGATGTATGCATGTAGATGTAGATGTATAGATGTGGATGTGAATGGAGATGTGGATGTATGCATATAGACGTAGATGTATGGATGTGGATGTGAATGTGGAGGTGGATGTATGCATGTAGACGTAGATGTATGGATGTGAATGTGAATGTGGATGTGGATGTATGCATGTAGATGTAGATGTATGGATGTGAGTGTGAATGTGGATGTGGATGTATGCATGGAGATGTGGATGTATGCATGTAGATGTAGATGTAAAGATGTGGATGTGAATGTGGAGGTGGATGTATGCATGTAGATGTAGATGTATGGATGTGAATGTGAATGTGGAGGTGGATGTATGCATGGAGATGTGGATGTATGCATGTAGATGTAGATGTATAGATGTGGATGTGAATGGAGATGTGGATGGATGCATGTAGATGTAGATGTATAGATGTGGATGTGGATGTATGCATGTAGATGTAGATGTATAGATGTGGATGTGAATGTGGAGGTGGATGTATGCATGTAGATGTAGATGTATAGATGTGGATGTGAATGTGGAGGTGGATATATGCATGTAGATGTAGATGTATGGAGGTGAATGTGAATGTGGATGTGGATGTATGCATAAAGATGTGGATGTATGCATGTAGATGTGAATGTACGCATATAGATGTGGATGTATGGATGTGAATATGCATGTAGATGTGGATGTATGGATGTGGATGCATGAATGTGCATGTAGATGTGGATGTGAAAATAGATGTATGGATGTAGATGTGGATGTATGGATGTGAATGTGGATGTGGATGTGGATATATGTATGGATGTGAATATATGATATGTGATGTGAAGGAATCTGAAGTGATGAGATGGAAAATGATGTGATAGGATGAGTATACATATAAATGGAATATGGAATAAGTAATGTGGATTGATGAGGCATAATGTGGAAAAATGAAAGTTAATATAGAAACTGTTTGTAAATGCTGTTTGTAAATGACTGTTTTATGTCAAGAATGCTGGGAAAGCATTTTGACCATCTTGTGATTAAGGTCGTGGAGACCTAACTAATAAAGTTGCAACTGCTGAGACGGAGAGTCAATGCAGGACGTCTCGCGTAGCAAGGTCGACCGAGGTCTTGACCAGCCTCGGTTCGATTAAAATGGTGAGCTTCCGGTACGGTGGATGAGGGACCAAGGAAGCGGCCTATGAGTGAAGCGCTAGGTCACCTGCGAAGGATCCTAGAGGGTGCTGACCATACGGTGCTCGGGCTCTGGGTTGCCTAGGATACCCACGCGTGCGTCGAGGAAGATATTGGAACAAGGAGTAAGAGTTGTTTTGTGAAACCGGGCATGGATCTGGTTGATTGACCTTGCTGGTCTTCAATGGATGAGTCCATGGCTCTTTATATGGATCTGTTGGTTGATCTTGCTGATCTTCAACGAGAGTCCATCTGGATTTTTATAAGTGATTATATTGCCGAGTATTATGGGGTAGGAACTATTGAAAAGGCCCCTGAGTGGACAGGTGGTGAGCGTTCTAGTTGCCAATGATGCCATAGATACTCTGATGAAGGAATGATGGGAAATTAAGAATCAACCGGATAATTTGGAAGATTGTGATCAGTGATACTATGGTTTCATTAAAGGATTGTTTTAAAACTGATTGAATCTGTGAAAAAGGCAATTTCATATTGGGTGTGCAAGTGGTGTGACTAGTTTTATTTTTGCATGAATATCCGGCTAGGGGACCTAGGAACTCTTTTCCTTGGTACCCGGGACAAAACCTAACCAAATTCCTAATTGGATCCCATCACTACAGTGGTTGGGCGGTTGGCTAACCCATGGGACTGGATGGGGTTAGGCTGGACTGATGGATCCGTAAATCGAGACTCAATTTCTGTTATTACGATAGATAAAGTAAATCCCGGATAGTAATTGTTCTATGGATAGGAATCAACGGCTGTGCCTCTTTGATGGGGAAAAAAGCGTCGATCCCAATGATCCAAGTGCAAGTTTCTTCCTTGATCTGACCGAGTATCTTTATAGGTACAATCGGATCAGCTTGATCAGTAATGGTCTTGACTACGTTAGAGAAAAAAGTTATCCTGGTGGAATCGCCCGTGCTTTCCGGGTAAGAGAAGTTTTTCCGAGTTCGGTTTTTGAAAAAAATCGACGGATTAGTCTCTTGTCCGGATATCCGTGGACGAGGCCCCGAATGTGGGACCCCTGTCCCACGCGAGAAGTGCTACTTCCGCTGCTAGTATCCCGAATCTGTTGCTCGGTGAGAACAGGGATCTCACAAACTCTCTACTGCCTTGCCCACCATTCTGGCTTTTGTTTTTGTTTTGGCTCGGCATTCCTACCTATCAACGTCTTGACAAGTCCTTGTGATCTTGTCACATCCATCACCCTTGGTGGCTTTTCTTGTTCTTTTCCTGCCCCATGGTCCACTTTTACCATGTTCAAACCTTCATCAGCTCCTACCGGGCTCGCCTTCCTTTGTGACCTCGCCTCTTACAGTTCCTCCTGATGGGGCTGAAATATGGGGCAACCATTTTGTCCATGTCCTAGACCATTGCAATAGAAGCATGCTCCCCTTGGTCCAAATCTACCACCTCCTCTTCCATAAGGTCCTATGGTGACCTAGTTAATAGCCTGATGCTGCCTTTCCATCACCTTGGATTCCTATTCCGAGTATTATAAGGTCATGTGGTGACCTAGTTAACAACTTTGCTGCCTTTCCATCACCTTGGATTCCTATTCCGAGTATTATAGTAACATGTTTATGTAGTGTGATTGTTCCTCCCGCATATAGTGCATATCTGCTGAGTGTTCCTTAATTGTCACTCCTCCTTCCTGTGCCCTTGATTGTTACATCTTATGCACCAAACGTCTAGTCTAAGTCCAAATCCTGCATATCCTCTGGCACTCTTGGCTAGGGTGGCATTTAGTTCTTCATGATTATTTACTGCATGGTTCTTGCCTTTCTTTTTCCGGTGCTTTCACTCTTCGGCATCTGACTCATGACTGGATTCTAATTCTAAGGTGTCTTCTCCGAAATCTAATTTTGAAGTTTCTTCCTCCTTCTTCTTCCTTTTGTCCTTCTTCTTCTTGTTTGCTTCAGGATCCCTTCAGCTTTGGTAGCTCCTGCCAACCACATATTAAAAGATAAGGGCATCCAAGTCATATAAGCTACTGCTATTTGGAGCTTTTTCCTCAATCCTCTCACAAACCACTAGCTCAACGTGGCTGCAAGCAGGTGGGTTGGTTGATCCAAGTGCATCAGCATTGCTTGGAATTTAGGTACATAGTCTTCTGTTGGCCTCTTTTTGTTAATATCGTGCACCGATGAAACTATGCAAAACAAAATGGGTTAGGAAAATACAAAGTGCATTATTCCTCAAGGAATGACTCGGATAGTGACATCATTAATTGGTTATCTACATATAAAGAATGGACAACTGACTGGTTAATGATAGAAAGTGTCATGGAATATAGAGTGTTTGGGAGAATTTAGAAATTGACGATAGAGAGTGTGAGAGAGAGGAGAAGGAGGAAGTGATAGTGCATGTGAAAGATGTTAGGAGTCCATTCGACAGCTATGGGGAGAATCATGAAGTGTTGGAAGAGGAAATCCTAGAGGAAATGATGTTCACATGAAGAGTGAAGGTAGTGAAGATCTTAGTAAAAAACGATGCATGGATGATAAGAGTCAAAAAGTTAATTTAGATAACGACTAAGGTGAAATCGAAAACTATACTGTAAGCGAGTTAGGGAGTTTTGTGTTGAGTTAGGAGAAGAAAAGATAGCAGTCGAAGAGGAATGAAGGAGACCGAGAGTGGTAATCTCATGTCTAGGAATAGATAGAGCGTAAGCTTTGCGAGAGTTACACCAGAGCAATGAATTACAAGTGATGGTAGATGTCTATCACAAAGCAAAAATTGCCTCGTTGGACATGACACTAGAAGAGAAAAATCTAATTATAGAAGAATGCAAGCTACTTATACACCAACTTTCAAAATAAGGAATATGCCCTTATTCAACAATTCGAGGAAGAGAAACAAGAGGCTATATAGGCTTTAAAGAAGGCAGTAGCCCTTAATGAGAGTTATGTTCACACTTTGAAGGATGAAGTGAGTTTCTATAGATGGGAAAAAGAACATTTGGAAGCTAAACCCATTAACGTAGGGCATAAGAGACAAAAAAAATTAGACATAAACAAGTAGCTAGGGGTTTGAAATCACATGAGTTTGTATGTAAGAAGAGGAGTTTTGATGTCGCATAGAGGGAAGTGATAGTAAAAAGCAAGAAACTGAACTTAGTTGTTTTATGGTTGAATTATTGGATATAGAGGAAGAAGAATTTTACGAACGTCTTAAGATTGTGCCATATGTACCAATGACTATTGTAAACAAAAGATAAAGATACAGAAATAGCTAAGTCAAATTGACACAGTCTTCTAGAACCTAGATAAAGTAGTTATGGTCACATGAGCTCTATTCCTTTATGGATGGTTTTAGTGGTTATAAAACCAAGTGTTAATCCATCCTAGATCAACCTAAAATAACCTTTACTATTGAGTGGGGAACCTTTGCTTATAAAGTTATGCCATTCAAGTTATGCAATGCCCTATCTACTTTCCAACGTGTCATGATTGTGGCTTATCGAGATTTTCTTAGGCATTGGATGGAGGTTTTTCTAGATGATTTTTGCATCTTTGGCACTCTTGGATATGCCTGATAAGTTTGAACAAGTATTCAATCAAAGTATTAAGGTCATGATATCCTTGAACCCAAAGAAATGTGTCTTTGGTGTGGAAAGTGATACATTGTTTAGCCATGTAGTCTCCAAGGAAGGGATAGCTATGGATGAAGCAAAGATTAGAAAGATTAGTGAGTTACCTTCTCCTACTAGTAATCTTAAACAAATACGAGGATTTCTAGCCATATGAACTACTATTGATGTTTTATCGTCGCAAATTTTACCATTATCACTTTACCTTTAACTACATTGCTGTGAGGAAAGATTATCCTTTTATCTGGACGAAGGAATGTCAAAGAACTTGTGAGCTCCTTAAATAGATATTAGTGAAAGCTCCAATTTTGGTACCTCCAAATTGGACTAAAGAATTCCATATTCACAATGATGCTTCGATTATGGTAGTTGGCTCAGTTAAATTTGCAGCAAAGTGATGAGCTATGATGGATCAAATGCAAGAATCAACATCATTAGTGAGTGATTAGATGATGATAAGGATGAGATTAGTGAGCAATTAACTGATATCTTAATGTAGGCATGGATACTCAAAAATACTCATTAGGCCAATGCCTCAATTTATAGTGTTTACATCCATGATCTGCTCCTTGATTTGTGCCACCTCCCCTACATCTGGGGGGACCTCATCCTTGATTCACTCCACCTCTTTTGCCTGATTCTCTCCACCTCTTCACTTTTTCCTAGAATATCTCCACACATCCTAGATCTTCTCATGCTACCCTTTATTCTCTCCCAGTAGATTCCACCCATCTTTTCATTGCTACCCACTCATTTACAAACTCTCTTTTACAACCTCTTGCTAAGGGCTTATTCCCACACACACACCCATTCACTTGTATATTTTAACACCTCCCCTCAAGTGAATAATCCTAGCACACCTAGACCCTATACCAAGTTTCCCTCTTACTTGGTAACCCGCAATCATTGCCTCGAGTCCCTAACTCATAGTCCTTGACACTCTCTCTCTCTATGTGTCCAAGGCTTACTAAACAAGTGCCCCGTGACATTGACTAAAGTGGTCACACATACATCTACCACATGGCCTACATCATCGATAGCTCAAAGGTGGTCTTACTCTGTTGGGGCAGGTTACATTGGTGGGTTGTGAGGTTTCTCTCTCTTTCTCTCTCAGAAAAGATGATCTCACTCCACTTCCTTAAGAGTCTCCATGAAGTTTGCCGATGTCGATCCTTCTTCATTGGGTTTACTGTAGCAGTCTCTTGCCATGTGTCCTAGCTTTCCACAGTTGTGGCAAGTGAAGGTCCTTCCTCCTCCCCTGCCTCTTCCTCGTTCTCATCCTTATGAGAATCCTCCTCAGGTGAAGAATGTTTTTTCCTCTCCAGTTGTTGGGTCCACCCCTTTCTTCTCTTTGACCTTGATCTCTTGCTCTAGTAGAGCTCCTTCTATCTCATGTAGCTTCAATTTTGGTACATTATTTAAGGTTGCCATGATGTTTTCATATTCTCCTTTGTCCACACTCTTTTGTCCACACTCTTTAGAAGCACTGCTAGTGCCTTATCATCCTATACCTTCTTACCAATGGCTGCCAGTTGTTACTTAATGCTTTTATATTTGTTCAAGTGTGTGGTTAGAGGTTCACTTTCCTTCATGTCAAGTTTGTATAATTGCATTAGTAGATTTATCTTTGATTTTTTTGCTTAAGTGCCAATAATTTATTGAGTTCATCCCATGCATCTTTAGCCCGTTGTATCCTTGTTGTGATGTGGTGAATGATTTCATCATTTAAATGATTTCATCATTTAAACTGAGTGCAATGAGTCCTAATGCTTTCTCATTCCTGATCTTCCACTCAATCTCCCCAATCACCTTTGGGCATTCATCTCTTCCCTCATGAGCAAATACATGGTCTTTGTTTGCCATGTATAAAACCGCTCCCTATTAAATTTGGTTATTTCTTGTTTGCCATGTATAAAACCGCTCCCTATTAAATTTGGTTATTTCTTGTGCCATGCTCATGATGATGTGAAGGGATTCTTACCTCTTGATCCAATTCAAGATTCAAGGGCAGTGTCTACCCTTTTACAACTCAAATTTGGTGTTAAATGATGATTACAACATATTTATCAGCATAAATTTACCAAAAATTATATAAAGCCAAGTGTAGCTTATCTCTGTACTGAATGGTTGGAGTATCAAACCATCTTATAAAACCGCTCCCTATTAAATTTGGTTATTTCTTGTTTGCCATGTATAAAACCGCTCCCTATTAAATTTGGTTATTTCTTGTGCCATGCTCATGATGATGTGAAGGGATTCTTACCTCTTGATCCAATTCAAGATTCAAGGGCAGTGTCTACCCTTTTACAACTCAAATTTGGTGTTAAATGATGATTACAACATATTTATCAGCATAAATTTACCAAAAATTATATAAAGCCAAGTGTAGCTTATCTCTGTACTGAATGGTTGGAGTATCAAACCATCTTCGAATTGCAATATGAAGTGATAGGGATCTATATCAGATACCCAATGGTAAATTTGAACCCTCAATTGCACCAAAATACAGTGGTTAATGCTGATTAAAATGAAATAATCTCATGTTTTGTGTGTGCAAAAAATACACTGATTTGGAGGGATTAATCGGGGTAGTGATTGTGATGGAAAAATCAATTTGAACACATAAACATGTGTAGCACCTTCCCAATGTCGGATTAGATCCACTAATGCCTAATTAACACCTTGATTAGGTGGATTAATTAAGCAATTTGCGAAGATACTCACTGTTCATGTGCAGAAGATTGTCCCAACTTGGAGTCTTCAATTGATCCACTTGCACAAATCTAATCTCAAAATTCTTCAATACAATAGTAGATAAATGTATCTAGATATGTTTTAAGCCCGCAAACATCAAGATTGAAGCTTTAATGAAGAATTAATCAAGTGATTAGCAAAGGTACTTCCCTGACCGTGCACAGTGCTGGATCTCACTGTAGACTTTATGAAATCAAAAACCACCTTTACCAGCTTGTAAAGCATGCTTGAAAACCCCCAGGCCTAGTTGAAATTAGGCAAATTCAAAGCGGACGCGTTGCTTGAAGCTTTTTTCCCAAATTTTCTAGCGCCTGAAATTCACGCCGCCACCACCTTTCTACGCTGAAATCGCCCGATTCCTTTGAGTTGTGTGTAGGCCCTTGAGTCTAGTATGAGCCTCTAAAAGGGCTCGGCAAATGGGTGTGTGTGAAGGGAGAGAGAGCTCCTCCACCAGTTGGGGGTAGAGTGGCTAGTTGAAAAAGAGCTAAAAATTGGATTATCTCATAATTATAATTAGTAGAATTATTAGTAGGGTACTTAGGCTTAGAAACCAGATGAATCCTAAGCTTGGCTCTAATACTAAGTTAAATTTTCAGCAAAGCGATGAGCTATGGTGGATCAAATGCAAGAATCAACATCATTAGTGAGTGATTAGATGATGATTAGGATGAGATTAGTGAGTAATTAATTGATAGCTTAATGTAGGCGGCATGGATACTCAAAAACCAGCAAACACTCATTAGGCCAATGCCTTAATTTATAGTGTTTACATCCATGATCTGCTCCTTGATTTGTGCCACCTCCCCTACATCTAGGGGGACACCTCATCCTTCATTCACTCCACTTCTTTTGCCTGATTCTCTCCACCTCTTCACTTTTCCCATAATATCTCCACACATCCTAGATCTTCTCATGCTACCCTTTATTCTCTCCGAGTAGATTCCACTCATCTTTTCATTGCTACCCACTCATTTACAGACTCTCTTTTACAGCCTCTTGCTAAGGGCTTGTTCTCGCACACACACCCATTCACTTGTATATTTCAATAGGCTCAATATTATGCCAAGTAGATAATAATAAAGTGGATCATCCTACATATTATGTGGAGCTTAAGCGATGTGGAACGAAACTATACGACAAAAAAGGAATGTCTCTCAATGTCTCTCAATGGTATTCTCTGTCGAGAAGTTTCATCATTATCTTCTGGGAATACCTCTTGACTAAGACAGAATTATCAGGACATTAGATTGATGATTTTATTTGAATAGTTTGATTTTCAAGCCAGAAAGTCGCATGTACTAGCCAATCATTTATTTAGGTTATTGACTGTCAAGATATTTGGGATAAATAATGATCTACTAGACTCTCAGTTATTTTTAATAGAAACACAAGTGCCATGGTATGCTCACATTGCTTAGTTTTTTAGCATGGCTCAATATCCACCTATGACCAAATAGGAGGGAGAAGAAAACGATTTTGTTTCAATCAAGCTTTTATAGTTTATTTGGTGGATATCTTTATAAGTAATTCTCTCATTAAGGAATTTATCACCATTGTATGCATGAAGATGAAATTCCTCCTATTTTAAAAGCTTTACACGATGAACCGTGTGGTGGAAATTTTTGTAAAGATTTAATAGCTTGCAAGGTTCTCCTTTTATTGGTTATTATTTATTTAAAGGCTAACATTTTTATTGTCATAAATGTGATAAATGTCAGCGATTTTGCAAACCATCTAAAAGTTTTGCAAGACCATGCCTATCTTAGCGTTGAAACCATTTGAGAAGTGGGGAATCGATTTTATAGGGCTGATAGATCTCCCATCACGTTATAGATCCAATTGATGCATTTTGGTATGTACAAATTATGTGACTAAATGGGTAGATGAAAAACCTATAAATAAGGACAGAGTGGTGGATGTGGCCAAGTTTCTTTATGAGAACATAATTACACGGTTTGGTTGTCCATTAAAGCTAGTAAGCGATCGGGGTTCTCATTATTAAATGAGACCATTAATGAATTAAAAAAAGTTTTATAAGATTAAACATTGTATTATCCTTGAGCGAATGGTCAAGTGGAGGTTACCAAAGAATTATATGTGGACTATTAGCCAAGACAGTAGCAAAAAATTGAAGAGATTAGGATGAGCGGTTATATAAAGCGTTATTATGGACTTATCACAGAGCTTATAAAGTCACTACACAAAATACTCCATTCACTTTAGTGATTGGAATAGATGCAATATTTCCCATTGAACACAAAATTCCTACTTTGAGGGTAGCGTTAGCTATGCGATTAGGTGACAGTGTTGCATTGAATGATTGGTTGTTGAAATTAGTAAACTTGGATGAGGAGAGGTTTTCGGCTACTCAAAGTTTGGAGGATATGTAAAAGCATAGAAAGGCTTGGCATGACCCGAATAACAAAGTGTGAAATTTTAAAGAGAGTGACTTAGTGTTAGTCTACAATAGTAGGTACGATAAGTTTCCTAGTAAGTTACGAATTAGGTGGTTAGGACCTTTGAAGGTATTAAAAGTGTAATGATTCTTTGAGTATACAAGATTTACAATATTTACAATAGGAGAATGAACCATTTAGGTAAATGGATTAACGAGTGAAACATTATGTTACTTGAGTATGAAGTAGTTAGTGTATTTGAAGGTATAGTTGCTATAAGGTATAAGAGTTGTTGTTTGTAACTTATGGTGTTGTTGTCATGTTTAATTCGGGATGAACAACTATTTTAGATGGACTTTATATGGACTAATACGAGTACACCAGTTGTGGACGAGAGTAGGACGGATATTCGCCATCAGGGTCCCTATAGCATTCCTTCACTTCAAACTCGTTCTCGCTACTTGTATGCATATAGGGGTGAGTTATGTTGTGCTTCTCATTTTGTCCATTTGTTTCTTCTTTAGTTCCACCTTATTACATCATGTAGATGTTGTGAGAATCACTCTCTCTCTCCATTGTTCCCTCTCTCTCTCTCTCTCTCTCTATGTAATCTCAACACTCGCGTGGGTATTTAAATTGATTATAGTGAAATTAGACCCTTGAAGCCAATAATAGCCTTCTCCTGGAAAATCAGGTCAATAACCGTAGTCTTAGAAACGTTACATTGCTACTTTACATAAGATAAATTTAAGTGTCCATACAAATGTGAACTATGCGACATTGCTCGACAAATACATATAAGACAAAATGGGCTATAAATCAAAGCCATAATATATCTAAATACTTGCTGGAATACCTCAATGAGTCCCCTCCATTCATTAATCCTCAATTGCGCCTTAATCGAGCGATTCCTCACACTATTCCAACCTAGTCACCTATGCTTATTAACTGTATTAGTTATCACAATTATGTAAAGCCAAAATGGGACATAAATCAAAGCCAAAATATATCTAAATACTCCTCGAAACACCTTAATCCATTCATTAATCCTCCTCAATCGAGCGATACCTTAGTTGATAAACCTTGCACTATTCCACCCTAGTCACCCATGCTCATTAAGTGTATTAGTTATCAGGATTAACTGAAATCATCAATTAATCCTAATATGAATGCTCATCCAGTGCATGAGTTATCTCAATTAAGTGAAATCCATCAATTAATCGCAATGATCGAACATAAATAGCCAATAACACTAGTGACATCAATATATGAACATGGAAATAACCCACGATCCTAGCATGGCATACTACCAATAACACAATAATCATACTATAATGGTAACTAATAACCCTAGTGTCGCAAGTATTTATTATGGCATCACCCATGATACCCATTACTAACTATCATGGTACACACAGAGTCTTGCTAAGCATCTCCAACTAAACCAAATAAGTATCACACCATTGATGAGAGAGAGAGAGAGAGAGAGAGAGAGAGAGAGAGAGAGAGAGAGAGAGAGAGAGAGAGAGAGAGAGAGAAGAAGAAGAAGCAACTTTCTTTAATGCCGTAGGAATGATCCCAAGAGACCAAATATGATCTATCTGACGAGAGTGAGATTTGGAGAGAGAGAGAGAGAGAGAGAGAGAGAGAGAGAGAGAGAGAGGTTTAAAAAAATATGCTTGTCATAATATAAGAACTTGCCAGGACTTGCTCGCCTTAGTACTTCTTAGTACAATTGGCATATAAATATAAATTATCACAAAGAAGCCCTTCTTTATACAACACATATAATGCTAGCATATGAATATACATGACAAAAAAGGAACTTGAAGGGACATGACAACTTCTTTGTGCATCTCAATATTCATGTAGAATGTGTATCACCTCCCTTGACTAATATGATTACCTTGGGATCAAAAAATAATGTTTGTTTATATAACTTGTTATCACACTAAAAGTTTTTGAAAAGCAAGATCATACTGACATTTACACCTATAAATATTGTATTTTGGGGAATATCTAGTTTAAAGATGCTAGGATTTCAATCATTAGATGCATCAATGTGGACTCTAAGAGAAAAATCATTAAACTTGCATATGTTTAGTTTGTTGTTTCATGCCTTGGATTTGCTTTGTGATTTGTGATCGTGAGGCATGGTTGACATATATTCAAGGGGTGGTTGGAGTTATCCATGGTTAAAAGAGTATAAGAGCATGTAGTTTTTACGATCTTATGAAAATTGAAGGATATAATAAGGTTCAATGTTATCTCTCTATGATATTTTGATGTAGTGTATGATTTGATTTCTTTAGCTTAACATGTCTTCTAATTTGCCATTTTTAATGTAATGACCTATTTAGATTGTGGAAATCTTATAACAGTTTGCAAGTTTGATGTTGCTTATTAACACTTTCTGATAGTTAGTGGTTGTCATGAAATCATAGTTTATATTGGTTCAAATTCAAACATACTATGACATGTCATCACATTCTCCCTTAAGTTGAAAATAAAGGTCCACTTATACTTTCATAAGACACGTGCTATCGGAAAGACACTAATCATGGTCACCAATTATTAAGATCTTTAGGAGAATAAATCAATTAGGTCACGTATATTAGTTGAACAAAAGCGTAGACTTTCCACAAATTAACAAGACAAACATAGCATAAAACAAATTGCAAGAAGGAAAGATAAACATCACCCGTCGATGCCAATTGGGTCAATCCCCCCCCCTCATACGCATATCTCCGGAAAGATAAACATCACCCGTGATACCAATTGGGTCAAATTTTCCCCCCTTCACGATATCAATATTTTAATATTGTATTACAAAATTAGCCATTGAGCTAATATAATAGATGGTTCGTACAAAATTGGGCTTTGCTTTTCCACTTTAACAAAAATAACAAGCACTAAGAGCTTGTTCACACAAAACTAAAAATCCACTATCGCATGCACTAATAAAATAGTAATGTCACACATAAGCACGAATAAATAATATGTACAATCATTTGGCTCAAGGCCAACCTTCTCCTTGCCCTTGATTTAAATCCTTGATCCAACGGTGAATAAAATTCATCAAAGTCCTTTGTCTTAAGGTCTTCACCTCTTTGCCTTCTTTAACCTTTGGGTAATAGTGAACTTTCCCTTTTCTCCCATGCATGTACCCTAGCTTTGATATCATTGTCAAGACCTCTTTTACACTTAGGAGAATAAAACAATTAGCTATGATACCATTGTCAAGATCTCTTGTACACTTAGGAGAATAAATCAATTAGCTCTGATACCACTATCAATATCTACTGTACACTTAGGAGAATAAATCAATTAGTTCACATATATTACTTGAACATATTAGTTGAATAAAATCTTAGAATTTCTGCAAATTAACAAGACAAACATAGCATAAAACAAATTGCAAGAAGGAAAGATAAACATCACTGTCGACATCAACTAGGTCAAATCTTCCTCCTCATCTACGTAGCTTCCTTTACAATACGAGTATTTTAATATTATATTGCAAAAATTAACCCTAGAGCTAAAAATAATAGATGATTCATACGAAATCGGGCTTTGCTTTTTCACTTTAACAAAAATAGCAAGCACTAAGAGCTTGTTCACACACAATGTATAAAACTAGAAATCCACTATCGCATCCACTTTAACAAAAATAACAGCACTAAGAGCTTGTTCACACACAGTGTATAAAACTAGAAATCCACTCTCGCACACGCTAATAAAATAGCGATGCCATGCGTAAGTGTGAATAAATAATATGCATAATCATGTGGCTTAAGACCAACAAAAAATAATAGTGTTCACGTGTGGGAAATACCCGCACTGTCAAAATCCATACGTCATCTCAATCGCTGACCATCGTATAGTGTAACATCTTATTTGGTATCCTTGCACTACTCATGGTTAGTGTAACATCTTAGTTAGTATCCTCAATTGCTGACTATCGTACATTGCAACATCTTAGTTGGTTTCCTTGCACTACTCATCATAACCCATGTGACACCTTAGTAACTTTGCACACGTGCGACACCTCCATTGGTATCCTCACACATATCACCTGAATCCATAATAACAATTAGGTGATAAGGCACAAACAAAATGCACCAAAATACACTAGCATAGAATCAACACGAAAAATATCACCCGCAATACATAGTCACTAGTTTGGCCCCGCTAAGTATATGTCAACAACCCTAACAGATTCAGTACTTTTATTGGTGAAATCACTCACAATACTAATAAGTTAGCATGATACAATGTCTTCTCAGGTATCCCCAATTAGCCATAGAGGATGTTGGCTAACACCAAATAGTCATCATTAATGATGAAAGTGTTTATAATATTGAATGGGACTCATTAAAGTAGGTAGTCACACAAGGTAAAGATTCATCTTCATCATGCAAGGCACAATAGTGTTGAGTGTCATTTAAAGCTTGCAAAAAGGCGATTACCTACAAGTATTCACCCCCGTAACATTGTACTCACTTGTGCATGGCCACAATATTTGACCCTCGATAAGACAAACAACCAACATTTTATTCACAATTCATAAGTAGCCTTGTTTTGGAAATTAAACCACCAAAGCTTACATGAAAATGGCCATGTGAGATTACTTGAATAAGGAATGTTTCATATGCATCCATTTTCAAGACATCATTTGTTAAATAGTTGTCCTCTCCAAAAGTATCATATCTAATGGTGACCTTTTCAAGACATCATTCACTAAATAGTTGTCCTCCAAAAATATTATATATCATGGTGACCTTTTGAGCTGTGCACACTTGCCATCATGTGAAGAATTTCCATTATGAAAAAATTGTAAACCGAATAATCAACACGACAACATCTATGTTTTTCTTTTTCAAACGATAGCATGTTAACTAATTATTGGCTATCTTTATGAAGTGTATATACTTGGAATATTTTCTCATAGGTTCATACATAGTGAGTTAAACTTATGTTGTAGATCATCTCTTTACCATTTCACGACTATCTTAAGCTAATGAGACAATTATGATAAAGTTAATTGCCATACCATGAACAATTGTGTTGTGCATTGTCTATGATATGATAATATTCCACATGCATCGTGGATGGTACTCTATACAAAGGTGGTCATTCCTCGTCATTCTTTCTCGCTTGTGTTCCCTCTTTTGAAGGAGCCATGCCATGATCATGTGATTTTGGGGATGGGGAGCCAATATCTAGAGGCTAGTTTGTCTTCTAGTTTGTGTAGGTCCCTCCATGCACAAGCACTCGTCATAAAATTTTTCATGTGGTATCAAAGCCCATGTTTAGCTTGCCCTCCTCAATGCTTGGTGCAAGGGTAATGTTGGAGATGTCAAGTGTGCATTGGCTCTATCATATGGGAGCTATCCCACATGGATGCGAAGCATTATGGATGGGACCTTATATAAGAGAGGATATGTATAATCATTGCTTCATTCCCCCAGGCACCCCTTGTGACTATGTGACACACCATGTTTCAAGAGGGATCTATGGTTGGAAAGAGGCATTGCGATCGGTATTGAATCTCCACCGTCGAATTCTAAAGTGAACTCAGGGTGAACTAGGGTTAAGTGAACTAAGATGAAAATTATCCAACAAAAAAATGAACTAGGAGTGATGAACTCAGGGTGAACTAGGGTTAAGTGAACTAAGATGAAAATTATCTAACAAAAAAATGAACTAGGAGTGATAGAGGAATAAACTTGAGGTGAACTAAGGGGGGGTGAACTAGGGGATTGGAAGATTAGTTTCTTAGAAGAATAAAGTTTTTTTTGGTGATCCTAAGTTCTTGCTAGAAAGTATAGTATAGTGGTTAGACATTTCACTTCCAAAATGTAGGTTTTGAGTTTAAATCCTCTTTTGAACTTTCTCAAAAATTTTCTTAGTCCCAAACCCATCCCCCCCCTCCCCACTAGTTCACTCATAGTTCACCCCTAGCTCACCTGCAAGATCGCTTCCCCTCAATCCTAGTTCACTTCCGATAGCAAATCAACGGTCCAAAATTGTCGTGAGCGCAACGCCTCTTTCCAACCATAGATCCCTCGTGAAACATGGTGTGTCACATAGTCATGAGGCTAGGCATCCACTTAAAAGGGATGGTGGCATGACTAGGTGGTTATTGAGGCAAGACCCCACCCTTGGCCATGTGGGTCCTTCATGGCTCTCATATGAATTAAGCAATTCTCATAGCAAGTTCACTCCCCTAGGCACCACTTTAAAAGGGATGGTGGCATGACTAGGTGGTTATGGAGGTAAGACCCCACACTTGGCCATGTGGGTCCTTCATGGCTCTGATATGAATTAAGCAATTCCCATAGTAAACACATTGGAAGAACAAATAAGTTAAATATCAACCATCCACATACCTAACAAAGATTAGTTATATTTTATGCTTAATCATTTGAATACTTTTTTACTTCAAATCTTCTAGCTCAAAAAAGTACGCACGAGTTAATGGTCATATTAACTATAGTTTCATTTAAAAGTAACAATACTATGTTTAATGCTCTTCTATAATTTGGCAAGCATGTAAATATCTAAAACGCACTTATAACCTCTTAAAGTTATTTTTGGCACCTCGTATAACAAGTGGAGGGTTTATATGATTTACATACTATCATGGATTATATTTGCTTAAACAAACTTTGGCATGGTTTTAATATTTGTACAACGTATAATGTAAGACAACCTTGTATTAGATAGGGCCAATATAAATGTTTCAACAATCACTTGTCTTCTCCACTCTAACATTATGAGATGAGTCCTTTTTGAGAGAGAGAGAGAGAGAGAGAGAGAGAGTTGTGAAACTTCTGAATTTTCGTAGTCTGTTTAACCCACTTCCTCAAGATATTGCCCTTTTGCCATGAACATCATGTGGAAGCACAGGAAATCAATTTAGTAAACAAGGTGTTAGTGCACTAAGCCCCTTGCCAACTCCATAGGGATCAGGCTTTAAGAAGTGGTCCAATGAGGAGTGTTGGGTTATCATTTCCATGTGCATGACTCATGGTATATTTCTCATGGTGTATCGTTTGTAGAGCATGTTCCAATTTAAACACATTTTCATGGGCATGTTGGCATTAAAAGGCGAAATGGAGCAATTCACTTCTTTGAGTTTTGCTAGTGAAGGAAGAAGTGCATTTCACTTGATTATTTTAAGCAAACAGTTTGTGCAATGGGTTGTGATTAGGAGGACAAGGGCCGAACAAAGCCAATCGAGAGGTGCGAAAATTGTCCACATGAATGTGTGAAATATTGACACACAAAGTAGTGAGATAAATAACAAAACTAACCAACAAGGTGTGGACTAGACCCTAAAGGGTTTCAATTTAGTATTGCTAAAAAAAAAACCCCTAATGAGCTCATTCATAGGGCTATCCTATGTTAAATAAAAATAAAAATATCCTATGCTAGAATATTACCAAATAAAAAAAATGAAACGAGAAGATATTCAAGAGAAAGTCCGACGTGGCGAGATGACGTGTAACGAGGAGTGGAGGAGGAAGGATTTAAAAAAAAATTAAATAATTGGGAAAAAATGGGGATATGCTAGGAAGCAGAGAAGCCACAAAGGTAGTCTCTCTCTTTCTCTCTCTCTCTCTCTCTCTCTCTCACATTCAATTCCAACACAATCACAAGCAGTAAGCTTCCCCTACCCCCCGTGATCTGAAACCCTACTTTGGCCTCTTCAGCTCGCCATCGCTTCTACAGTTTTAAGCTCCGGGTCGATTTGCAGGTCTTTTTTTCCGTGATCTTCTCGCTAATTCGCCTCTCGAGCAAGGCGAACGATCAATGGTTTTCCGCTCTCTCTGGAAGCAGACGCTACGCAGCGCTCTTCGTTCGCATTATCCATAGCTTCAGAAGCAAAAGGAAGGAAAGGAGGCTTTTCTTCACCGTTCTATCGCATTCTCCATAGCTTCTGTAACTAGGTCCTGCGATAGGGAAGCAAGGAGAACAGATTGCCGTTTGCCGCATTTCTGTGAAATAGGGTAATGAAAGTAAATCGTTGCTGCAGCTCTGCCCATGGGGACTCCCTCCTTGCACCCTGCCATTGAAACCAGCCTGTGATCTCGTTGGAGCATGGCATGCAGCAATCTTATTTCAGGTGAGTATTCAATTCTTTCATGCATGTCATTGGTAGGTCTTGCAGCTCAACGGTTGCGTTTATCTTGTCTGCGTAGTTACTTAACTGGGTACTCTTCCTGCATCTGAAACGATGTTGATATGTATGCCATTCAGCCTTGAGGGAAAGATTTTTTGCTCCAGTATTTTGGCTTTTCCATTTAGTGCCAGCCTTCATCATGGCTTCTTTATGTGCATTTGAATGGTGACATGCATCATTCGTGTGATTTAACCTAGAGGCAAAGAGCTGACTGCTCAATTCATCGGCTTTGCTACTTAGTGGGAGCCTTCACCAGGCCGAGTTTGCTGTTCTTCACAGGAGACAGTGGTAGGATTTTTATTATTTAGTGACCTCTTGTGCGATACTGAGGTGCACATGCCTGTATACATAGGAACGTGTACCTACTCTTAGGCACTGATTGCATGAGTAGCAGTGTATTGCTATGCAATGCACGGTAAAGTTTACAGGCTTAAGGATTTTGTAAGTAGATTTATGAAGACCCTTCCCCTTGTCCTCTTTACCAATAACCTGAAATCATATGAATGTTACAGCGCTCATGTTCTGACTTTGTTGTATTGCTTTTGATAGAGTGTGCTTTTCTATCTTGTTCCGAGAAGGCACCTCGGGCTCTTAGTGGCTGGCATGCAAGCACTACTGAACCGGAATGCCTCTTGGACGAATCTAGATGCAGAAGATTTGTTCCACGGGGTTGTTTTCTCTCCTTTCCTTGGGTATGTGCCAGGCAGCAATGATTTGATCAATTATCTTTCTGTTTTACAAATTCCTTTCATTGCTTTGTGAAACAAGAAGCTGTGTGCCTTCTGAATTGAGCACATGGTGACAAAAAAAGGAAAAATAACCCTGATAATTTTTCATATGAGGAAATTTTGATTTGATCAGTCTCATATAGCTTAAACTGCATTATACTTCCATGGAGTATTCTGAAATTCATAAGGCATGCAGGCTGATGGCTTTGTTCTCTCATGTTTCTGTGGCAGGTAAGGTTGAATGTAAACATTTCCGATGATGTCTGCAGAGGCCAGGTCTATGATTACCATGGGGCTAAAATTCTTAGAAAGCAGAAGCATAAGCTGGATCCTTTGAGATGCCATTCGAGTGAGAAGACTCCTGAATTATCAAGTGTTGTCACCGAAGAGACACTATGGGAGGTAAAGAGCATTTGTTTATTATCTGATTTGGAATGCTTTTCTGGTGTATGCTTGGGAAGAGCTTGTTTTGAAGATTTGCATTACTCTAACTATCATTAAAAGGTTGCATCATTTTACACATCGTAAATTAAGGTTTTGGTTTTGACGAGGAAGATTCAACAACCCAGCAGCCCAAATGTGAGGTGGTTGTATTCCCAGAGAAGATAACGAAGGAATTTTTAACATTAAAATAGCAAGTGCATAATTTAGAGTGTGTACGTACGTGCACATGAACCATGAGTGGATTAGGGACTGTATATAGTGACCAAACATTTTCACATTCTAGTCTTCAGTGTCATGGTGTAGCTTGTCTTACCCTGGAACCTTTGTATACCTATGTGAAGTTAATGCTATGTACACCAGCATGTATAAAATAATACAATGACTCTGAAGAGTAACCTGTGGTTGAGATCGCCTTTTTTATTGGAACTACACGAAGCTGTCTTGATATGTCTTCAATGGGAAAATCTCGTTAAATTGATATTACTAATGGAAGTTGAGGAACTATAGAGCCTTGCTGAGGTGAACTGGAAGGCACCAATGTAGGAGTAGTCCCATGGCAGTTTGGACTTGTATGGAGCCTCACATGTTGCCAAGTGCCAATTGTAGTTGGAAGAAGTGTAATGAGACTTTGGTCCAAGGGTGAAACCGGCCTTTAGAAATCTGACGGCGGGCGGTGAAACAAACACTCGCACACAAAACACTTCATCACGCATGGGGACCTGGAAAAGGAAACAAACAACAAGGGGAGCTAGAGTGCTCTTGCAAATAGTACAAGGACACCGATTAGCCCCAAAACGTAGTGGCACCCCTTGCGGTATTTCTTTACTTGATCAAAATTTTGAGTACAAAGTACAACTTGTAGAATCCTCTACCAATAAGATCCCTCGAAGCTTTCACCCAGGACTTCCAAAAAAAGAACTCTCGTTATTACAGCAAAGCATTCCATAGAGAAGGCTCACCTAAACAACACCTTCCTGCTTGAAAAGGTCTTCTTCATCTTTACCATGGATCTCTCAAACTCTTCCCCAAACAGCAGTAGGGCTGTACCAAACCATATGTCCTCCCCTATAGTCACAGCTTGCATGTAACCTCGAGAAAACTACAACATGTTCACATGAATCCAGAGACATGTTTTCCACATGAAACCAAAGACCTGAATCCGATAAACCAAAGACTTGTATCCCATAAACCATAGGTGTGTTTCCTCGATACCAATGTCCTGTTTCCTCTCGAAAACCAATGTCCTGTTTCCATGATAGATATACCATCAAATCACGGTTGCCAAAACCTAGAGAGAGGAAGATAGAGGACGTGTCAAGCAATCCTTGAATACACATAAGTCCAAGATGAAGAGCAACAACACATCTCTTCCAAGAACATCATCCTGTGCATCTTAGCTTGATCCTCTGTATCCCAATCTCGTCACAAGGCGTGCAATCCATGATGAGAGAGAGAACAATATCCACGCACCAGGGCCTGTAATCCATTGAGAGAGAGAGAGAAAAACTGATCTCTAGTCTCCACCCCTGCTTCCATCATCGACCGTGCACTCCTCTACTCGCGAAGAGAAGATGAAAGAGAAGACTGCACTCTGAATTTGGTCCACGCTGCAGAACACTGCCCGCCTGGCTGCTTCCACACGCGCAGCCGCCTGAACTTCCACACGTGCAGCCGGCAGCACCTGCACGTAGCCTGACACCCATGCTAGAAAGAGCCTCCCACCTGACGCCCTGTAGAGAATCTCCTGCCTAACACCTGCCTGGCTGCCCGACTGGTTGTAGAGAGTCCCCACCTGGCTGTAGTCCATACGCGTAGCCCGTCTGGCCCCTCTTTGCTGGTTGTAGTCCGCCTTGTCGCCCATTGCGTAGCCACCTGGTCCCCCGTACGCACAGCCTAATGCCCATGCTACAAAGAGCCTCTCGCCTGGCTGTAGCCCACACGCGTAGCCCTTTGCTGGCTGCAGACCGCCTGGTTGTAGCCCATGCGCGCAGCAGCGCCCGCTTGTACCACACGACAACCACATGACAACTCCCCGGCGACCTGCTCTAGAATCCGCCACCCTTTGCCTTTTGTAACCATGCGATTCGCTTTTTTCTCCAAAAAGCCAAAAGCAAGTAGCAAAAACGCATGCTTATAAATATAATAATATTTTAAGTCTTCAAAGGTTATAAAACCTTATAAACTCAAAATCCCTTTTGTCCCCTTTCACACTTGGGCTGGCCACACATGGGTTTCTTTAATTGATGCCTGTTCACATTGTCCATCCCGTGCCCGTGCCCACCTGCTTGTTGTCCAGAGGGAAAAACTCAGGGTCGTAACATACCCCCCTCTTGAAAAATAGCAAGCGTCCTCAATTGCACCCAATAACATTGTAAGCATCCAAGAAAGAGTCCCCATATGACAAAAGCAATGCCCCTCCAGTGCATCTGGGTGATGAAACAATCATCCTGGACAATAAGGCCATACCGTCACGTCAAAGTGACAAACAACTCTTGCTTGTTCTTTGAGAACCTGCATCAAAAGTCTAAAACCAAGTGGAAACACGTAACATGTGTTAGCCAAAAACAAAACCATGCATCATTCTACATATGACAAACATATGCATGACACGTATATGCATTCGCAAACAATATGCTCCTCAAGATGCTCTACGTACTCCAAAGTAATTGTCTTAGGGCTGCTCGCAAGCCTTACACCCATGGGTATCCCCTGCAAGACCCATGACTGAAGGTACAACATGAGCGTATGAAAGCACTCAATGCATCTAAACTGGTGGACTGTTAGAGACTGTTCGGGAAGAGGAGAAGCAAGAGGACGGCGAGCTGATTTGCTGGACAGCCACTTGCAGGTGTAAGTTCTTCTTTGTTCTCACCCACCCACCCTTTTTTAGATTACATCCCCGCAATGGCAGATTTGTTAGAGATGGCTGAGAGGCATGTGAAGATCCCTACACTCCTCACGTTCCCGGTGGACCGTCAGTTGGATGGGAACAACTACGGCATATGGAAGGTTCTGATGGAATCTGTTTTGGAGTCTTACGACCTTGCTAATTTCATCGTTGTTGGGGTTCCACGGCCGGAAGTAGAGGAAGGGGAGTTACCGTCGATTTGTAAGGACCGGGAGGCACAGGCACAGTTGTGGGATCGTGTCAACGCCAGGGTCTGTTCATTTATCTTCCTCAATTGCACACCACATGTAATCAATCATGTAAAGCATATGACGCTAACTAGAGGTATATGGCATCATTTGGCTTCTCTTTTATAATAGGGTATCACCCATGAAGAGGATTTCCTTGGAAGTACAGATGCGGGTTTTGAGCCCTGCAAAGTCGTCGACGATGGGGGAGCATATTAACAAGCTGCAGGCCCTTCAGCAAGAAGTTCTCCAAGTTGGGAAGGAGATATCGTCAGAGGACATGGCCATAACGTTGCTGTTGCATTTGCCCTCTCAGTACTCAGCATTTTACTCGTCTTTGATTAGCAGTGGCAGACTTAGTACCATCACGTGGGAGGAGCTTGTGCCCATGGTCTTGGACCAGGAGGAACGATTCACAAATTCTCCATAGGGCAGAGTTCGGAGGCCTTAACTGGCCAACGGTCGAAAGGCCGTAACACGGGCATAGGGAAGGCTTCATCGGAGAAGTCTTATGAGAAGAAGTCCGACGCTGACTGCGAGAAATTAAAGGCAGAGAGGACCTGTAATGATTGTGGCGAGAAAGGCCACTGTTGGAGGTAGTGTCCCAAGCGGAAGATTGAGAAGGATGAAGATTCCTCAGCAGCAATCATGAAGACTCTGGCATTTGTGCACTTGGAGGTGACGGACACCGATGTTTCATTTTCTTCAGGAATTAATGTTGGGTAAATGTTAGGAGCAAGGGGGAGTGTCACCCTCAATTAATGTTGGGTAAATGTTAGGAGAGCAAGGGGAAGTGTTATGGGCTACCGCACCTCCCAAGAGGGAACTCCACACAACCGCAAACAAGAGAAGCAACAGACATGAAAATCGTTGGGTACTTACCAATCCTTCGAGCTCACATCCCTTGAGGCGCGCCAAGCTCGCTGTGGAAGCTCTACTCCTCTGAATTCCATCTCCACAATGTCACGGCGGAGTCGCTCGCACCACATATGCAAGGAAATCGACCTCTCACTCTCTCATACACATGTGTGCATGAAAGCGACACGTGTACTAGAGCACACACTCTCTCTCTCTCTCTCTCTCTCCAAAGCACAAGAGTTCTCATAGCACTAAGGGAGATTGTGTCATTTCATTAGGGAGGAGGTTGGAGGACTCGCTGCTACGGATACTTGGGAGTGGATTCTAGACAATGGTGCTTCCAGGCACATTACTCCTTCCCGTTCAAATTTACAGGATCTCTGCAGGTATTCTGGTCACATTCTTACTGGGGATACATCCACTATCCCAGTTCACAGTGAGGGCAGGTTGGAGATAATTCCTGATGGTAGAGGGGGGAAGCATTCCTTCCAGGTGTTGTATGTTCCATCCCTTGGTTTTCATTTGTTGTCACTGCGTTAGGTTTGCAAGATTGGCGTACGGGTGGAGTTTGATGAGCATTTTGTTGCTCCCCGGGACAAGGCAACAAGCCAAGTAGTTTGGGAAGGCGGAGTGGAGAATGGAGTTTACAAGCTTTCAGCACTCTCTCTCCTAGGTCCTCAATTTTGTGATGAGTTGCAGTCTGGTAATGGCCACTTAAGTGTGGATACGCTGCAGGTGTAAGCTTTTCGGGACCAGATGGAGGATAGCTTGCTAGTTGATGGCAGCAGTTTGGCAGGAACTTTCCAATTCTGATGCTGGTAGTTCTTGTGTTCGTCAGTCAGAGGAAACTTTACAGGTGACCTATGCTCTGATGTCTCTTAGCATTCGAGACAAAGAAACGCCTGTAGATGAGGATGTTCTTTCCATGGGGACCTCTTGGAAAGCGAGGCAGGTGGTAGTTGATTACTTGCAGAAGGAGGTGGTTGTTGCACATTCTCCAGGCTTTGTGGTTCCGGATTCAGAGGGGGTGTTTTACAGTTATGAGAAGGCCTTGCGTGGTCTTCGGCAGGTTTCCACGACTTGGCTTCCCACCGTAACATGTGTTGATCCTTGTGAGGAGTGTGATGCCTCTTTGACTTGGAAGCAGAATGGTTCATTGATTTGGTTGATGGATACCAGATTGGACGGGAGCTTTCTGATGAGGCAGTTGAGCTCATGATTGCAGATGACTCTTTGGGAGGTAGGATTGCGTATCTGGTGGTTTCTGCAGCATGCGAAGGATCGTGGACTCTTTTACATGGGAGGGGGATTGATGGATGGAGTCCGACTCCACGGTTGGAGTGACTTAGATTGGGGAGGAGATCCAGACACGAGGAGATCTACTTCAGGCCCAGGAGCAGTTTTACAGAGCAGTAAGAGGCAGTTATCTTTTGCCTTGTCGTCGACAGAGGCAAAGTACCGGGCTGCGTGTGATGCTGCTTGTGAGGTTGTGAGGTTGCAGAGGTTGCATGGCAGGATTGGGCTTCCACTGGAGGAACCCACGGTCATCCAGAGCATTTATTTTTTTATTCAAGCAATTCTGCAAGCGGAGTTCGCCGTACCAATTCAATCTTTTTTCTTTTACCAACTTATCGGAATACCGTCCAATAAAACGGATGAGTTGTGTTCGTGAACAGATTGTGCTGATGACATCTTGCTAGAGTTCTGTTCGACGGAGGACAGTACGGTGGACCTCCTCATGAAGTCGCTATCTCAGGATTTGCTCAGGCGGCACCTCAGCTCCCTGTGGTTGGTTTCACAGCCAAGAGCTGAGAGGGGGTGTTAGAAGTCATCTCCTGTCTTTCTTGAGACACCAGGGCCTCTGTTGTGGGTGTGCCCGCCCATTATAGGTGTTTTCTCATTTTTCCTCACTTCCCGTATTTTTCCCCATATTTTTTCCATTTTTTCTTGGCTTGGGGTCGTAGTCGTGTGTTGGCAGCCAGTTGTTCTCTTGTTTTTCTCTGGTCGACTGTACCCGACCTTGGGACAGTGCTGACCGACTGGCCTTTAGAGCAGGTCGTGGAGAATTGGACCCAGTTGGTTGCCTATGGAGCAGGCCGACTGCTGCCTGGGGTCCATATATAATGGACCCCCCACTCCCTTGCCATTGTATCTTGTATCTTAGTTTCAGGATCTTCTTTGTGTATATAGAGCAGAGTTAGACGCCTCTATCTCTCTCTCCTTCTCTATTGCTGTTTTCTGCACTGTTTGCTCTTGTGTTCCCAGATTTGGTCATCATCTCCGCTGTGCATTCTGACAGTACTTCCCACATATGTCCCTCTTGATGCTTTACCCACTCTGCACATGGCCATCCCGTAGGAGCCACACTCAGTGATGCATCCATGAACATAATAAAGTACTTGATGTATCATACCAATATACACGCATCTCATCGTGACACATCCAAAGTATTACCCAATGTATTTCTAGTTGTACTAGGATCCAATGGCACCAGAATACAATAATACCTCAAAAAGTGTATGCACAAATAGAGTTCGATCCATATATCTATGAACCAAACGAACTCTAGGACTGCTCGCAAGACTTACGCCCTTCATAGAGTCTTGAAGTGTTAGCTCAGGTTGCTACAGACTTTGAACTAAACCAAACCATGCCATTCCAAAGAAGACCAACTCCAGAAATAGCATCATCTCATGTGACTAGTACACAATATCATAGAAGTCCCATAAGCAGATGTACTGTCAGCCTCAATACCTCGGGTGAATACAAAGATGTCACCAAGCGACTCCTAGATGAAAAACTGAGCTTGTCTATAACAAGGGAGCGGAGGTGCTACCCCCCTCTTGAGCATCAGGCAATGCTCCAGACCCATGCTCTGCTGAACCTGAATGAGCCGTCGCAAGAGTCGGCTCCAACTCAAAGGCATCAAGATAAAGTTGCAATACCTTAGGTGAATCTGCTAAGTCACCCTCCTCCATCCACTTTGCATCCATTGGTGAATAGTTCTTTAAACTTCACAAGATAGTGACGGGAAACTTTACCCTGTACCTTTCTTTTCTTATGTGCCAGTATCTGCTCGGGAATAAGAACCTCATCAAGTTCCTCCACTTCCATCTGAACCTCATGTGATACATCCACAGGCACCCAAAACTTGCTTGCACTCCACCCAAGTGGTAAGCACAAGTCCCAATGAAGCATAGTAGATCACCACTGCTAAACATAGAAAGAAGTTGCCTTCTGAACCCATGAAGCCTCCTTGAAGATACCACTGGTGACAAAGTGTCGAAAGTCATAGCCTTCAACCCATCTTTTGCACCATAACACTTCAACTGCCTTTTGTTCCTGGTTGACTACTTCCTGTCCTTGGTGTCTTTTCTCCTGAGTTTCATCTTTATCTTTTGCTCTTAACCTCATATAGGCAAAGACACGCAATCTGCACTTTCTCCTGTACTTCCTTTTCACTTTCCTCATGTAGAAGCTTTTGATGTGACAACCACAGGCTCGCCTCCTTGAGAAAGTCGACAATATCCCGGCAATGGAACCATGAAACCGGCCTTCAAAAATCAAACAGGTGATGAAACAAACACTCACACACAAAACACTTCATCACCCATGGGGACCTGGAAAAGGAAACAAACAGGGGGAGCTAGAGTGCTCCTGCAAATAGTACAAGGACACCGATTGGCCCCAAAACGCGGTGGCGCCCCTTGCGGTATTTCTTTACTTGATCAAAATTTTGAGTACAAAGTACAACTTGTAGAATCCTCTACCAATAGGATCCCTCGAAGCTTTCACCCAGGACTTCCAAAAGAAGAACTCTCGTTATTATGGCAAAGCATTCCATAGCGAAGGCTCACATGTACAACACCTTCCTGCTTAAAAAGGTCTTCTCCATCTTTACCATGGATCTCTCAAACCGTTTCCCAAACAGCAGTAGGGCTGTACCAAACCATATGTCCTCCCCTATAGTCACATCTTGCATGCAACCTCGAGAAAACTACAACCTGTTCACATGAGTCCAGAGACATGTTTTCCACATGAAACCAAAAGACCTGTATCCGATAAACCAAAGACCTGTATCCCATAAACCATAGGCCCGTTTCCTCGATACCAAAGTCCTGTTTCCTCTCGAAAACCAATGTCTTGTTTCCATGACAGATATACCATCAAATCACGGTTGCCAATACCTAGAGAGAGAAAGATAGAGGACGTGTCAAACAATCCCTGAATACACATAAGTCCAAGATGAAGAGCAACAACACATCTCTTCCAAGAACATCATCCTGTGCATCTTAGCTTGATCCTCTGCAGCCCAATCTCGTCAACAAGGCCTGCAATCCACGATGAGAGAGAGAACAATATCCACGCACCAGGGCATATAATCCACTGAGAGAGAGAGAGAGAGAGAGAGAGAGAGAGAGAGAGAGAGAGAGATTGATCTCTAGTCTCCACCCCTGCTTCCATCATCGGCCGTGTACTCCTCTACTCGCGAAGAGAAGATGAAAGAGAAGACTGCACTCTGAATTTGGTCCACGTTGCAGAACACTGCCTTGCTTCTACACGTGCAGCCGCCTGAACTTCCACATGTGTAGCCGCCAGCACCTGCACGTAGCCTAATGCCCATGCTACAAAGAGCCTCCCACCTGAGGCCCGCTTGGCTGCCCGACTGGCTACAGAGAATCTCCTGCCTGACGCACGCCTGGCTGCTCGATTGGCTGCAGAGAGTCTCCCACCTGGCTGTAGCCTGTTTGGCCCCCCTTTGTTGGTTGTAGTCCGCCTGGTCACCCGTACGCACAGCTTGACGCCCATGCTACAAAGAGTCTCCCGCCTGGTTGTAGCCCACACGCGTAGCCCGTCTGGCACCCTTTGTTGGCTGCAGACCGCCTGGCTGTAGCCCATGCGCGCAGTAGCGCCCGCTTGTACCACACGACTACCACATGACGACTCCCCGGCGACCTGTTCCAGAATCCGCCACCCTTCGCCCTTTATAACCATGCGACTCTATTTTTCTCGAAAAAGCCAAAAGCAAGTAGCAAAAGCGCATGCTTATAAATATAATAATATTTTAAGCCTTCAAAGGTTATAAAACCTTATAAACACAAAATCCCTTTTGTCCCCTTTCACACTTGGGCTGGCCACATGTATGGGTTTCCTTTTCATATCCAAACTGATGCTTGTTCACACTGTCCATCCCGTGCGTGGGCCCGTGCCCACCTGCTTGTTATCCAGAGGGAAAAACTCAAGGTCGTAACAAAGGGTCGGAATAACCATCATTTGTGCCATCGTGGCTCTTGCAACCCAAGAAAGATGACATTTTCTCCTTAATTTGTTGTCTTTGGATTGTGGACCTTGAGGAAGGTATGCATTTGAAGTAGCTTTCATTAGGAGATGTATGTACAGGTCCTGGGAATGGCCAATGGATGGATGACAATCCAATAGATTGATCTTTTAGCCCTTGGTGCCCTTTGTAGGGTGGGCACCCACACATGGACCATGGTGGGGAGGGAAGCCCTCCCTTAACCGTATGTGGGTGGTGGTGGGTGCATGGCCACCTAACCACACCCCCCCCCTTTGGGAAGCCTTCAACTAGCCGCCCCCCATGCAAAGGGTGAGTCGGCCAGCTGTACGTGGTCGGCCACCTTTGCCCGCAAGCGATCCGCTCCACCTTGGGCGTGCAGGCAATTTTTCCTTTCGCTTGCCCACAGGCGACGCACTGGTGATTCTGCTATTGCTCGCAAGCAGCTGCGCCCAGGCGCCACCCTCTATTGCTTGCAGACGGCTACGCAGAGGTCTCACCTTTCTTGCCCGCAGGTGGCTGTGCCCAGGCGCTGATCATCTCTTGCCTTGCAGGCGGCTGCACACAGGTCTTCTCTTTTCTCTTACCCGCAGGCGACTGTGCTCACAACAGGCGACTCTTGCTCCCCATATTATCAGGCAGCTGCTGGCGATCCATTCTCTACCCTCAAGCAGGCTGCAACAGGCGACACTTTCACTCTCTTGCTAATTGGCGGGCAGCAACCAGGCTGTTCTCTTTCTTGCTGGCTATTGGACTGCTGTTCAGGGCTTTCTCCCGTGCAAGTACAGCCGGTCAACAGCAGTCTGCAGCAGCCCATCTCTCCATCAAACCCTGGGTATAGTACCACGAACTCACACATATATTGGCCAGCCTTTAATCTGTTGATACCAAAGGTTTTTGCAAAGCTTATTGAAAAAGGATTCAAGCAAAGGTCCTTGGTGTAAAACATTCGAGGGATATTCACTGCTGCTAACACCCGTTCGGTGCCGGGTAGTCCATGCTTTTGGAGAACCACGGTCCGTGGGTGCCGAGATCGGGAGAGCTAGGCGTTAGTACGGGAGCGCCTGTTTGTGCGTGGTCCTGGAACACGAGTGGGGCGCTCTTTGCGGATTCCAGTGAAGGCACGGGACCGTAGAGACTAGACTTCTTCAAGTGGATCGCTCTCCTTCGAACGTCTACTTCAAGTCTTTTGTATGGTAACTGTATTCATCTCAGTTGTACATGGACATCATCTGGTTCATTGAACCCATGGAGCATTGTATCACTTAAATACTCCCAATAATATATCATATATTGAGGGGGGGGTCGGCCCGTTCCGGCCCCAGTGCTGGTGTCCATTGATCATCATTTCATTTCATTTCAGTTTTCAGTTGTTATTGAGTTGTCCATGCATATTGTGATATTTAAGTTGTGCTATTTACGCGTGTGGGTGTCCAACGGAGTCTATTCCCACTTGACGGGATCGGTTTCATTGGTATCAGAACACGGTTATTTCCCTCTTCTTAGTGGGGAAACGAACCTGTGTATTGGACACCCCGCTTCTAGCACACTTAACACAATGGACAGCCAAGGCAACCCTTTGGAAGTGCCTAATTTGAGGGGCCCATCAAGTGCCTCGCGTGGTTCTGATGCTTTACAGGGAAGGCACAAGCCCCTTGAGAGGGTGAATGATAGTGATTCGAGGGGACAACTGTCTCGTGGAAAGACAGTTATGCAAGAAGAAGAGTCTAATGCAATGAGGGCTGAATTGGAGCATATGAGAAAGCTTTTGCAAGCACAAGAGCAAGAGCTGAAATTTTTGCATGAAGATCCCCATGTGCGAAGTGCCACTGAAGCAAGGAAAGCCGATGCAATGGTGGACATGACTTTTGAGTCCATGGCACGAGAAGTGGGCAAGAAGCCAAGGGAGTTGGCACTTTC
The DNA here is from genome assembly GCF_041138505.1 of Cibotium barometz. NCBI lineage: Eukaryota > Viridiplantae > Streptophyta > Polypodiopsida > Cyatheales > Cibotiaceae > Cibotium > Cibotium barometz. The sequence continues at coordinate 35,997,372 of NC_141083.1, forward strand.
CTACCTCCTCCGCAAAGGTGACATCAAAGAGGGGGAAGATGGAGAGCTGAAATTCAGAAATCCACCTCGCTTGAAGCATGGAGATTCCGCATCTCAAAGGTTGAGGTCATTTATGCAAAGGGAAGAGGTGACAGCCACCTCTCGTCATGCATCTTCTCCACAAGGCACAAAGGGTGACAGGTATATGTATGCTAGTGCTCATGGAGGGCATGATGGTCACATGTATTCAAGGCATGTATCCCATGGAGGGGGTGACAGGTCTGCCACTAGAAGAGCTTTGCCTACTGAGTTGTCTCATGGAGAGACATTGCCTCATGAAGGTCACATGCATCTGATCCTCAGGTTCGTGGAGCACATGCCACCGTGCTTCATGAAACTTCCATGATGGCCCATGGAGCCCATGCAGATAGGGCTGCCCCGTTGGATAAGGGGAAAAGAAAAAGAGAGGACCATGAGCCTCATCCCAGAAAGCTCAAGGAATTTAAAGCAGGTGACAAGTCCGTTAAGTTTGATGTTTTTCATGGAGAGCATGATGCTTCCAAGGCGTTAGCATTTGTGGCACAGTTTGATATTGCTTTTAGTGATGAGGACTTCATTGAGAAGTCTAAAGTACGGCATGCTAGCATGTTCTTGAAGGGGACAGCCGCTCATTGGTGGATCACTGAAAAGACCACCAAAGACCCCATTTGCACTTGGAAAGAGTTTAAGGACAGATTTTATGCCCAGTTCTTGCCACCTAATGCGGAGCATTCACCCAAAAGTGGGATAGACTTGAGCAAAGAGATAATTAGTGTGTGCAACAGTATGTCAATAAGTTTTGATAAGTGTCGCTTGAGGTAACTCCTTCTATGCAAATCACTGAGGATGAAAGAAAGAGGAAGTTTCGCTCCGGATTGCAACCAGCTTATCGTTCGGACATTGAATTGCACCCGAAGCACACTTTGTAACAGCTTATAGCCTCTGCTCTTGCTACGGAGCAATTGGTGCTCAAAATTAAGCAAGATCAAGAGGGTTCAAAGGGCAAAGATAAGGCTGTCCCAAATCTGGAAAAAGGTGGACAGCCACCTAAAAAGAGCTTCCGGGAGATCCAGAAGGGAGGTAAAGCTGAAAATACCTCATCTAAAGATCATGGGCCAAAGAAAAACAAATTTGGCTTGACCCCCGAGCAAAGGGAGCAATATGCCAAGGAGGGAAAATGTTTTTCTTGTGGCAGCCAAGAGCACATGTTTAGACAATGCCCTGACCGCAAACCAAAGCATGAAGACAAGCAAACCAAGGCTAATGTGCATGCAATTTCCGATGTGCAGGGAAACACAAAATATGATGCAAAAGAACGGATGGTATGCAAAGCATGGGGTCAAATCAAGGATCAGTCCGCCTTATTTATGTTTGATGATTGTGTAACCGATAACTTCATCTCTATTCAGATGGCAGCTGCCTTGGGTATTGAGGTTGAGAACATGGGACCTCAAATTGAAGCAGAAGCTGCCTTTGTTGGTAAAGAGGTGCAGGTTACCCCACTAATAGGAAAGTTGCGCATACATATCCAAGGTTACCTTGATCATGAGCATTTCTTGACTGCACCACTTAATGGATGTGATGTATTGCTTGGCAAGCCATGGCATCATAGGCTTGAGCCTTGCAAAGAGTACAAGACAAACATGATTTCTTTTATGCATAGAGGTCGCATGCATGTCATTGATGCTGGCAAGGAAGGGGATTCCATCCCACTTGTATCTCACATCCAGATTAATAAAGCAATGAAAAAGAGTCTTTCTGCGTACTTGGTTTTTGTTCGTGATAGCATTGACCCAAGTTATCAAAATGTGGATGCTTTGATTCACGACAGACTGAATTTTCTTCATGCATTCAACGATTGTTTTACTGATGCATCGCCAGGTGAATTACCTCCTCAAAGGCCCGAGGATCATTGCATAGATCTTGTGCCAGGCAGTTCTCCACCTAACAAACCCACATACCGTGTGAGTGCCGCACAACAAGAAAGATCATGAAGCAGGTAAATGAGCTTTTAGAGAAAGGTTTGGTTCAGCCAAGTTCCTCACCTTATTGCTCTCCCGTGCTTCTTGTTCAAAAGAAAGACGGGTCATTCCGCATGTGTGTGGATTATAGAGCTTTAAATAAGCTCACCATCAAGAATAGATTCCCAATCCCGCGTATTGATGACATTTTGGATAAGCTTGATGGCTCGGCTTGTTTCAGCCGTCTTGATTTGAAGAGTGGTTATCACCAAATACGAGTGGTGCCACAAGATGTCCACAAAACTGCATTCAGGATAGCTTTTGGATTATATGAATTTTTGGTGATGTCTTTTGGTCTCACCAATGCTCCCGCTACATTCAATCGTATGATGGATAGGATATTCTGATCCCATCGCAAATTCATAGGTGTATTCTTTGATGACATCTTGGTTTTCTCCAAGAATGAGCAGGAACATATAACTCATTTGGTCACAGTGTTCGAAGAGTTGCGGAAGCATAAACTTTTCATTAATGCCAAGAAAAGTGAGTTCTTTCTTTCAGAGATACATTATTTGGGTCACATTGTATCCAAGGATGGAGTAACAATGGATCCTGCAAAGATAGAAACCATTCGGAATTGGCCATAGTTGCAAAATGTACATCAAGTACGTAGTTTTCTGGGATTATATTCATATTATAGGCGTTTCATAAGGCATTTTGCTATGATAGCCACCCCTCTACATGATCTCACAAAGAAGAAAACCACTTTCAAATGGACTCCAAAGGAGCAGGATGCCTTCTTGCAACTCAAGCATGCTATCATACGTGGACTCGTATTGATTGTTCCCGACTTGCAAAGGTCATTCATAGTGGAATGTGATGCTTGTGGCGATTGTATAGGGGTTGTCCTAAATCAAGACGGGCATGCAGTTGCATATGAGAGCCGTCGTTTGCATGATGCTGAGCTTCATATGGATATGCTTCTTGATTGTAGTTCATGCCTTAAAGATATGAAAACATTATCTTCTTGGGGCTGAATTTGTAGTCAAGACAGATCATCAAAGCTTGAGATACTTTCTATCTCAAACAAAGCTTTCGGAGAAGCAGATGAGAATGGCAAACTTTCTTTCCATGTTTCATTTTCAGATTGTGCATACTCCGGGAAAGAAAAATGTGGTGGCAAATGCATTATTCAGGAGGCCTTATGTGGATGCAGTTTCAGTGGCCTCTCATGGGGACTTATCTGCTATGCGAGATTTGTATCATTTGGATGCTGATTTTTGCCATATATGGACTGATTTGATGGCTGGTCACTCACATGCCTCTTATGTGATCAAAGAGGGTTATCTTATGAAGGATAACTGCTTATGTGTGGTGAAGGATATGCGTCCAAAGGTTATGGACGAATGTCACGCTCCACCTTATGCTGGTCATAGAGGTATCATGCCCACTACACGCATGATTGAGAGAGAATTCTTTTGGCCAAGCATGCGTAAAGACATGGAGGCATATGTACGTGCATGTATTACTTGCCAAAAAGTGAAATTTGACAGGCAAAAACCTCCAGGTTTGCTTTAGCCATTACCTATTCCCTCGCAACCATGGGAAAGTATTACTATGGATTTTATGATGGACTTGCCTAGATCCCAGCATGGGAATGATGCTATTTGGACCATTGTGGACATTAGCAAGCAAGCTCATTTCTTCCCCGTCAAGAAAACCATTAAAGTTGATCATATGGTGAAGCTTTTTCTTGCTAATATTTTCAAGCATCATGGTATGCCTAAATCCATTGTTGGGGATAGAGATTCCAGGACTACGAGCCTCTTCTGGAGGGCTTTATTTGATAACATGGGCACTAAACTTGAGTTTTCATCAGCTTATCATCCCCAAACAGATGGCCAAAGTGAAGCTGCAAATTCAGCCGTGTTGGATTTGTTGAAGTGTTATGTGGCAGATCAAAAGACTGCATGGGAGAAGCAAGGTTGCAGCCGTACGTACTATACGGATCGATCCGTACCGTACGGATCGATCCGTACGTTTATTTTTTAAAAAAAACCCCTTTTTGACCTTCAACGTGCGAATTTGGCCTTATTTCGGAATTTCGCCTGTTTCGCCTGCAGTGCTCTGTTTCGCTCTGTCTCTACACACTGTGCACATTGCAACCAGGTAATTCTCACGCTCTCTCTCGCTCATGGCCTTGGTCCCTCATGATGCATTTCTGTCTCGTACTGTACTCTCTCTCCATTGAGGATATCCGCCATCGACCGATGAGAGACATCTTTGGATAGTGATGTGTATGATGCTTACCTTTGTTGCTGGAGTTTTCCTCCTAGATGTTATCCATTAGGAGTTCCTGGTACCGTACTTTTCCTCATAGTTGTTTCAGTTTCAGTTAGTTGTTTAGTTGTTTTTAGCTTTCCTTACACAGACATTGTATCAGATCCACCAATTGTTGTAACCTTTTTGGTCTCATAGGTCATTTTGGCCTTTTGAAGACGTTAATATATCATTTCATTTCATTTCATTTCATTTCTCTCTCTCTCTCTCTCTCTACCGCGAGCGGCCAATGTACTACATGATTAATCTCGTCTCTCTCTCACTCCCTCCTGAGTCCGGGGTCCCTCTCCCTCTCTCCCTCTCTCTTTCCTCCTTTGGAGTATGCTCTAAGCTCTCCCTCTCTCTCTCTCTCTCTCCCCTTTGTTGTTCAGCGTTGGCCCCCCTCTCTTGCCCTCCCTCTCCCTTTGCCCCTTTCTCAATGCCGCCCTACCCTACCTCTTCTCCTGCACCTGCACCTGCACCTGCACCTGCCCCGCCCCCCCCTTCCTTTTCTTTGGTGCAGCCTTCCCTCCTTTGCCTCCCCCCCCCCCCTCTCTCTCTCTCTCTCTCTCTCTCTCTCTAGTCGGTGACGACCTCTCTCTTCGCTCTTCGCTCCCCGCCTGCGCCCCGCCCTCCCGCCCTGCCCCCCCTTCACTTTCGCTTTTGCCGCCCTGCTCGTTTTCGCCCCTGCGCCGCCCTTCCTTGCCCTCCGCCCCTGCGCCGCCCTGCCCTGCCCTGCCCTGTTTGGTTTTCGCCCCTGTGCCCCCCTCCGCCCCTGCGCCGCCCTGTCCTCTTCACCCTCCGCCTCCCTTTTCCCACCCACCCTTCTTCAGGCCCCCAAGGCAGAACTCTCTTCCCTACATGACTTGACCCCCCCCCCCCCCCTGTTGCTGCTGTTTTGCTCCTGTGTCATGGATTAATTTTCAGTCCATTGGCTGTGGGAATCTGCAAAGTCATGGCCAAGATCGGGTTTAAAGAGGAGCTCGTGAAGGTGGAGGACAAGCTCGGCACAATTATCAAAGAAAACAAGAAGATGGTCGACTCTTCCGTCACCGCAATCATAAACCGCCTCTCCAAACTCGAGAAGGGATTTGACAAAATCCAAGAGCTCGAAGACAGATCTTCCAAGCAAGAGGCTGAGATTTCAGCTTTAAAGGAGGAACTAGTGGAGGCCAAATTGCATGCTAAGAGTCAAGCGGCTGAAATCTCAGCCCTCAAAAAGGAGTTGGCAGCCACTTCAAAAAGCAATCTTGAGGATGGAAAATTTCAGCCCTCCTTTCTTGAAGAGCTGAATACCATCAAGGAACAAATGAGGATCATTCGAGAAGAGGAGGAGAAACATAAAGAGAAGACATCTTCATGGGTGGAGGTGATCACAAAGACACAAAAGAAGATGGACGAGGCGGAGAAATGGATCGAGGTCGCCAAGAAAGGGAAAGGTAAAGAATTGCCACCCATCCCCACTCCCACCATCATCAACATGACCCTTGAAGAGGAGCAAAGGAGGAAGACCCGGGCCTTACATGTACGAGTGTCCGGTCTAAAAGACCGTGATGATGCGGAAGGGGAAACCAAGGAGCTCTTCTCTATGATGGGCATTGAAGCCACGCACACAAAGGCATGGAGAGTGGGAAAGAAGAGAGAAGGTAGTGGTGGCGAATCTTCTAAGGAGAGAGCACTTATCATTCGTTTCCCCTCCATGGAAGCGAAGGAGGACTTCTTGAAGAGACGTCCTACACTCAAGAAGACGGGAATATTTCTTGGAGATGACCTCACGCTTTCGCAACTTGCCCACATGAAAGAAGTTATGCCAGAGATAAGGGCAGCCCGAGAGAAAGGGAAAGTGGCCTTCTATAAAGATGGTAGAGTGGTGATTATGGAGAGGCGCTCTTCATGACGGCGCGAGACCTATGGGACTACACTCAAAGTTGCTACTTGGAATTGTAATGTATCTCTACGCCTTGATGTAGGGGCTTTTGAGGATAGTTTCACTGGGAGGGACATCATCTTCTACTGTGAGACGCATCAGGCTCCTGGACAGTCCATGCCACATGTTAGTGGATACCGATGGGAGACAGCTTGTAGAGAGGAGACTCGTTCAGAGCATAGAGGACGGGGCTCATGAGGAGTGGCAGTATTGTTTAGAGAGGAGCTACAGCCACTGATACATATAGTCCGCAGAGATGAGCATACATATAGTCCGCAGAGATGAGCAGGCTAGGTACATGTGGGTTAGACTGAGGGCAGAGACGGGCAGATATCTCTACATTGCTATATGCTATTCTGCTCCTAGTACATCAGTGTATGCATCCCTTTTCTATTTTTGATGATGACATTTGGGAGTTCTCCAAGGATGGTGACATCATTCTCCTGGGGGACTTCAATGCCAGGACCGCCCATAACCAGACAGTATTTTATGATACCTCAGAGGAGATGTTGAGGGAGCTTGATGTTAGGGATATGGGCCTATCTAGACTCTCACAAGATGAGGAACATACAGTGTATGGGCGGTATTTGATAGACATGGGGATTGCACATGGATTGGCCATCCTGAATGGCCTACAGAGATTCCCGACATCGGGCGGTTTCACTAGCTTTCCACATCGGCATGGTGCTAGTACAGTGGACTATGTTATGGCTCAGTCGAGTCTCATTCCCTCTTTTCAGGATTTTATGGTAGGCACTAGGCCGGTTGGAATAGCAGTGGATCATGCTATCTTGTCCTTCACACTCACATTTCAGTTCAGCACCGCTCCATTGGGACAGGTCTCCACACACACTCGTTATACCTTTACGAGGGAGACTGACACCATGTACACGGATGAGATATATAGACGCTTATGTGCGGAGGAGCCGGGACGGCAATTAGATGAGCTCACTCAGATATTGATAGAGACGCTTCATGCTGCAGCATCAGAGGCATATCCCCATAGTCAGCCTACACGGAGAGGATATGGGAACATGCGCCAGAACAGTTGGTATGACGAGGAGTGCAGAGAGATGAGGATCAGACTATAGAGAGAGGTGCTCATGGGTGTTACCACTCACAGACAGTCACGGATTACCTTCCGGCACTAGTGTGACGGAAGAAGAGGGCTTATCTTCCTCAGTTAGAGAGGGATTTGTATCAGTTATTTATGAGTCAAGACTCAGGCGAGGCATGGAGACTATTCCATGAGCATTCACCATCACCAGCCATTACCTCCACAGAGATTTGGGGTGAGTAGGTCGGAGCCATGCCCAGAGACATGTGCTTTCTTTACTGCTGAGATGGTAAGGAAAGCTATTGACAGGATGAGGACTGGGAGAGCATATGATCATGATGGTTTGGTTGCAGAGCACTTTATTCATGCCAGAGAGATGCTTGCAAAGCTTATTGCTATGATGTTTAACCGAGCCATGTGTGAGGGTTTTCCTGAGACTTGGAATATGTCCACGATTGTGCCTATCTTCAAGTCAGGGGATCCCATGCTTCTTGGGAATTATCGTACCATCATCATTGGTCACACATTGGCTAGATTATATGCATCTATTCTTGAGCAAGAGTTGAGTAGATGGGCAGAGAGAGAGGGCATACGTGCATCAGGGCAGGCAGGGTTCAGGAGAGGTTTCTCCACTTTTGACCATATCTTGACACTCAGAGCAATTATTGAGGAGGGCAGATTATATGGCAGGAGGATTTATTGTTGCTTTGTGGATTTCCGCAAAGCTTTTGACACAGTACCGAGAGCTAGACTGATGCGCAGACTACAGGAGATGGGAGTGCCCACAGAGCTGATTTAGGGAATCATGGCTTTATACAGGACAGTTGTGGGGCAGGTACGTACTACTCCGGGTATATCTGAGATGGTTCACTCCACTATTGGGGTGAAACAAGGCTGCCTCCTTTCTCCCACCTTATTTGGGATGTATGTGGATGAGGTTTCGGACTATGTAGAGCGGAAAGGATAACAGAGGAGCAGAGCTAGCAGGGACATCGATTCCGTTGTTATTGTATGCTGATGATATTGTGCTGATCTCAGATTCTCCAGAGGGGATGCAGCGTCATTTGGATGCATTGCACACGTTTGCACAGGACAATGGATTGTCTGTTAACCTTGGTAAAACCAAGGTGATGGTGTTTAACACCACAGCAGAGTGGGTTAGGAGGTCAGTACCCACCTTTACATATGGTCAGGAGACAGTGGAGTATACAGATGCATATACTTACCTTGGTGTGGTTTTTAGTGGCCCACTATTTTCCTTGAGGAGAGCAGCGGAGACCAGATTGACCAGAGCTTATGCAGCATTGGGGAGACTAGAGAGGATGTGTTCGCAGGTTCAGTTTCAGGAACCTCGAACAAAGCTCTGGCTCTTTGACACTTTGGTCACTTCAGCCATGCTGTATGGAGTGGAGATATGGGGACCCTCAGTGGATCACCACAGCCGAGCTGGTAGCACTGATGGTTGGAGACATATGGAGAGGCCCTTGGTTTCTATGATTTCCCGGATGATTAGGGCCAAGGCCTCCGTACCACATGATATTATCCGTGCAGAGATGGCTGCCCCCCCATTGGTAGTAGAGGCACTCACTCGATCAGTCTCCTTTATACATAGCACTTGGGCTCTCCCTAGAGACAGATATGCTCGCTTGGCCCTGGAGTCTTCACGACAGTTGGCATCACAGGGAGACGGATCATGTTGGTATGCACAGATGACAGCTTGGTTCCAGTTGCATGGCTTTAGTATGGAAAGGCTACCTCCATTTCAGTACTCCCTGGATGCACCCTCCCTCTCTCTCACACGGGCAGAGATTACCAGAGCAGTTGATTCAGCTGGACACTAGGAGGACATGGATACAGCCGACACAGGAGCTTGGTACGAAGATGACTTTCTATAGAGATCATCTTCTCCAGCTCACGCACGATGGGTTTGTGATTAGACCCAGCTACATGGATACTCATCTTTCTCATGGGGTACGGTGTGCTATTGGTCAGATGCGCACATCCTCACACCAGCTAGAGATTGAGACTGGCAGATTCAGAGGAGTACCAGCTGAGGCCAGGATTTGTCAGCTGTGCCAGATGGAGCCAGAGACAGAGTTACATTACATATGTCACTGTCCAGTATATTATGAGATACGAGGCCGTTTTCACTGCCTGTTTAGAGAGGGTTTCGGACCACTTTCTAGAGTCATGAGATACCAGGATCAGAGATGCCTCGGATTATACTTGCTGGAGCTTCGTAGACATAGAGAGAGGGTCTCTTGAGAGGGAGGGGATCAGAGAGGGAGAGACACCTACAGAGGCAGATTACAGACTTCTTTCGACCAGAGATTGAGCAGTCTGGCTAGCAGGCATTGCAGCTAGCCCCAGAGTATAGCCGCACTAGAGGTACACTGATTGATCGGGCTATAGAGCTGGGGCGGTCCAGGCGGCCCAAGATGAGAGGCCCATCTCGACACCAGCGGAGACTACAATAGAGGATCAGGACCATACTAGCACGGCATGGGAGACGTCCAGTCAGAGTACTCACCATGGAGGACATTGAGGATATCCGCCACCATCGACCGATGAGAGACATCTTTGGGTGATGTGTATGATGCTTACCTTTGTTGCTGGAGTTTTCCTCCTAGATGTTATCCATTAGGAGCTCCTAGTACCGTACTTTTGCTCATAGTTATTTCAGTTTCAGTTAGTTGTTTTTAGCTTTTCTTACACAGACATTGTATCAGATCCACCAATTGTTGTAATCTTTTGGTCTCATAGGTCATTTTGGCCTTTTGAAGACGTTAATATATCATTTCATTTCATTTCATTTCTCTCTCTTTCTTCCTTTGGAGTATGTACTATGCTCTAAGCTCTCTCTCTCTCTTTCTTTGTGTCACAGAGCTTCCAGGATCCAATATGCCGAAGCCATGCAACCGCTCTACTGGCAGGAGCACACCAATGTCATCCGTGTTATTAATACGCCGACCCAAGCTGGTTCTGGCATGCGTAGATGGCAGTGCAAGTATTGCAACTTCGAGCTCACGAGCATAATTTCTCGTGTCGTGATACACTTGACAGGTATTGGCACCACCGGCAATTGTGGTGGGTGCAAGCAGGTGCTGCAGGATATCAGAGACAAGCTCATTGCTGAGAATTCATCAACAGCAAAGGGTTCAAAGAAGGTAAGGGGCAGCCAGCACACTCAAGATGCACTTCATGATGCGCTTGTGGGGGTGATGGGTGATTCTTCCACACAGGATAGCCAGCCTACAGGGGGCAGAAAGAGGGCCCGTGTCATGCAGGAGGGTGATGAGGATGATGATGCACATGTGCTGAGACAGAGTACTTTGCCTTCACGTGTGTCATCTCTTTCGTGGGTGAAAGAGAGACAAAAAGTGGCTGAGATGGAGATTGCTTGCACTCTTGTGGAGTGCAACATCTCCTTCAATGTACTGAGTACTGATCAATGGAAGAGAATGGTGAGGGCCATAGCAGAGGTTGGCCACACAGACTCGTGGTCCGGGGTGGAGTATAACAAAATGCGTACCACGATGCTTGAAGAGCAGAAAGCCTTGATAGACAAGGCATTGGTACCTGTCAAGGCAGGATGGCAGTCTTTTGGGTGCACCATCATATCTGATGGTTGGAGTGATATGCGTAGACGACACATTATCAATATTTTGGTGTCCTCATGTCTTGGCACATACTTCTTGCGGGCTGTGGATGCAGGAAAGGCAGGAGAATCCATTAGTGCTGAGTTTATTTATCACCACATCAGACATGCAATTTTGGATGTTGGGCCAGAGAATGTGGTCCAAGTGGTGACAGACAATGCTTCAAATTGCAAGCGTATGGGTGAATTGGTCGAGGTAGAGTTTCCTCGCATTGCTTGGACTCCTTGTGCTGCACATTGCTTGGACCTGCTGATGAAGGATATTGGAAAGTTGCCATGGGTGCAACCTGATGTTGCAGATGCCATGAAGATTACTACATTTTTTCGAAAAAAACATCAGGCTTTGGCCATCTTCAGGAGCCATAGTGCACTTGATATGGTGCGACCCTCGAAGACCAGGTTTTCTTATATGTTCCTGGTCTTGCAGAGGCTTTTTAGATTGCGGGACCCACTACTACAGACTGTGGTGGACCCGAAATGGAGGTTTATGCACCATGCGCAGACAGAGGCCACTAGATACATTAAGTGGAAAGTGCTCGACGAGGCCTTTTTGACAGAGGTACAGAGCTTGACGGTGGCATTGCAGCCTATCCATGTCCTCCTCCGAATCACAGATATGGAGGGCTCTACTCTTGGACTGGTCTATCATCTCTTCATGGAGATGAAGCGCCATATTGCCGCTTGTACGACATTGACGGAGTCTCGGTGAGTGTACACTTGGATATTGTTCTTGGCTGATTATATTAATATTAAATAATATGCACATTGCAACAATATGTTTAAAGTTATATTATATAATGACTGTTGGAATGTTGGCTTGTCAATTTGTAGCCGGGGTGACATCCTGGCTATTGTAGAGCGGCGATGGACATTTATGAGCCGTCCCATTCAAGGGATGGCTGCATTGCTTCATCCCTTCTACAAGAAGCCAGAGCTGTTTAGTGAGAGCATTCTGCTCACGCAGAAAGACCAGTACATCAACATAATGTACGACTTGGATGAGCAACTTGAGGTTGATGCAGAGATGGTGAGTTTTATGAACAATCTAGGACCATCCTTTGCTAGAGCGGTGGTTTTGAGAGAGGAGGTGATGAAATTTCCTCTCACGTGGTGGCAGAGCTATGGAGGACAAGGTCTTCCAAAGCTCATACTACATAGCAGGAGCAAAACTACATCATAGAAATGTCCTCAAAAGGCCCATAAGGGCTAGTCCAGAGTCTAGACTCCACAATGAAACGTGATCTAAGAGTCAAAACTCCTCATCAGATGATGATGATGATGACGATGCACCAGAAGAGAGCAAGTCCCCATCTGTCAGGACATTGCCCTCGTCGTCATACTCAGGCTCTGCCATCACGGGCACATGTGATGATGTGAAAGATGTATCATGAGATCCATGTGCTACATCATCATCTCCTGGCTCACTCTGAGTATGAATGAGAGTGAGCCTCATTCGCCCGAGTCCGCTGCGTACGAACAGGCAGCTTCCCCCGACGAATGCTCCTCCGTCTAGCGCTCTCTAAGTCTGCAGCCTCCTCACGCAAAGGTATCGCCAAAGCCCGTGCGCGTGACCTTGTGACACGGCGATCGATGCTCTCCAACTCTCTATGAAGGAGTCGTATAATATCTGCCTGCTCACGCTGCTCCACGTCGTCCTCAGTAGAGGTTGGCACCATCTTCACACGGGTCGGATCTGCATGTGGAAAAGCAAAATCCGACAAGTCAGAACCACAAGAAATGACTTAATTATATTGAAATGTGTCAAAAGACGTACGACAGTTAAATATACCTGCTCAAAACAAACTGGGTTTTGTTGAAATTTGAGAAAGCTAGGCTTCGGAAGAGGCCAGGACGAGAAGGATCATATCCCTTTCTCCTCGCTATTATGGACCCTTCAAGGTGATTCAAAAGATCAATGAAGTGTCATACAGGCTTGCTTTACCTAGTCATTGGAAGATTCACAATGCATTGCATGTGAGTCTTTTGCGGAAATATGTCGGGCCAGATCCTGACGAGCCTGTCACAGAAGATCCGCCAGAGATTGATGAGCGTAAGGAGATCCTCCAGCTAGAACAGATTGTCTTTCACAAGGAGAGAAAGCTACCTGCAGGAAAGCTTTCCAGGAGATACATTGTGAAGTTCAAGAATTATTTACCCATTGATGCAAAGTGGGTAAACGAGGATTATTTTGTTGATTACCCACAGTTGTTGCAGGCATATCTTGAGGCTTTTCAGTTGAGGACAACTCTTTAGAAGCCCGGGGGGATGTCACCAATTGGCCAACCATTTGGTCCATCTCCAGATTTGTGTCTCGTTCGCTTGAGGCCAGGCCGGTGTCTCATGTGAAGGGGCCAGTTTTTTGTTTTGCATAACATGGACAAGAGCCAGACTAGTGCCACCCGTGTGTTAGCATGATGGTGTCGTATGGACGGGAGCCAGACTGGTGCCACCCGTGTATGACCTGGACTGTGTTCTATCCATGGGATTCACGCCATGGAAGAGCCAGTATTTGTGCCGTGTCTTGCCTATGGGATTGTCACTCCATAGGGAGGCTCGTGCCTGGATCTGTGTCTTACCTATGGGACTGTCACTCCATAGGAAGACCGGGATTTATACTTACTGTCGTGCCATCACTGTGCCCGACAGGAATGTTTAGTACTTGTTCCATGAACGGGAGATATGTCCATGATATTGTTTGCACATGCATTCATGTTTTGCATGCCTGGAACTGTCTTCGTGTGACTTGTATTCTTGTGTTTGCCTGTTTGACGTGCCACTTACTGAGCGGGGACACCTGCCAGTGAGTCGTGAAGTTTGCTCTGTCTTCTGACAAGTTTTGTTGCGTGTGAACAGGTGGTAAGTGTATTCCATTTGTTTATTTTATGGCATTACTTCTAACCTTTGTTTTTATAAGGTTGCAGGTTCACACCCATTAATGAGTGGGTGGCCTCAATAATTTATTTTTGCCCTTTGTAGGGTGGGCACCCATTATGGGCACCCACACATGGACCATGGTGGGGAGGGAAGCCCTCCCTTAACCGTATGTGGGTGGTGGTGGGTGCATGGTCACCTACCCCCCCACCTTTGGGAAGCCTTCAACTGGCCGCCTCCCATGCAAAGGGTGAGTCGGCCAGCTGTACGTGGTCGGCCACCTTTGCCCGCAAGCGATCCGCTCCACCTTGGGCGTGCAGGCAATTTTTCCTTTCACTTGCCCACAGGTGGCGCACTGGTGATTCTACTTATTGCTCGCAGGCAGTTGCGCCCAGGTGCCACCCTCTATTGCTTGCAGACGGCTGCACACGGGTCTCACCTTTCTTGCCCGCAGGTGGCTGTGCCCAGGCGCTTATCATCTCTTGCCTTGCAGGCGGCTGCACACAGGTCTTCTCTTTTCTCTTACCCGCAGGCGGCTGTGCTCACAACAGGTGACTCTTGCTCCCCATATTATCGGGCAGCTGACTGGCGGGCAGCAACCAGGCTGTTCTCTTTCTTGCTGGCTATTGGACTGCTGTTCAGGGGTTTCCCCTGTGCAAGTACAGCCGGTCAACAGCAGTCTGCAGCAGCCCATCTCTCCATCAAACCCCGGGTATAGTACCACGAACTCACACATATATTGGCCAGCTTTTAATCTGTTAATACCAAAGGTTTTTGCAAAGCTTATTGAAAAAGGATTCAAGCAAAGGTCCTTGGTGTAAATCATTCGAGGGATATTCACTGCTGCTAACACCCGTTCGGTGCCGGGTAGTCCAAGCTTTTGGAGAACCACGGTCCGTGGGTGCCGAGATCGGGAGAGCCAGGCGTTAGTACGGGAGCGCCTGTTTGTGCGTGGTCCTGGAACACCAATGGGGCGCTCTTTGCGGATTCCAGTGAAGGCACGGGACCGTAGAGACTAGACTTCTTCAAGCGGATCGCTCTGCTTTGAACGTCTACTTCAAGTCTCTTGTTTGGTAACTGTATTTATCTCAGTTGTACATGGACATCATCTGGTTCATCGAACCCATGGAGCAAATACTCCCAATAATATATCATATATTGAGGGGGGGGTCGGCCCGTTCCGGCCCCAGTGCTGGTGTCCATTGATCATCATTTCATTTCAATTCAGTTTTTAGTTGTTATTGAGTTCACATTCATATTGTGATATTTAAGTTGTGCTATTTACGCGTGTGGGTATCCAACGGAGTCTATTCCCACTTGACGGGATCGGTTTCACCTTCACTCCAATGAGAGGAGGGGAGTTGCTGGTGGGAAGGCTCTACAATGATGTTATCATCACCGAATATATTGTTTGGTATATGCTTTCATATTTCTTGTTTATGGAAAATCTGGCTTGAAAAGCCAGTGGACCATTGTACAAAATAAAATTTGGTAGGGGGGGGGGGGATCAACTTGGTTCCGGTTCCAATGTGGTTGGTCAGTATGCAATTGTTCATTTTCAGCATTGTCTTTGTCTTGTGATGTTTCCATTTCATAAGTGTTTAAGTGTTATTTCCATTTCACAAGCATTAAGTGCTAAGTAAAGTAGTGCTCATACCCGACCAGGTGAATTACAATGATAGTGACTCTTTAGATTTATCTTGTTAAAAATTATAGCAGCATCTAATCATTCTAGGATTTGATGCGGTGGAAAACGGTTCTTGATTGTCAGCTTGTTAAGAGCACGATATTCGACACAAAGATGTGTCGAGCCATCCTCCTTGACCAAGAGAATTGGAGCCGCAAATGGTGCAACAGTTAGTTGGATAAATCATGACCATAGCAACACCCTCCTTGACCAAGAGTATTGGAGTGGCAAATGGTGCAACAGTTGGTTGGATAAATCATGACCATAGCAACACCTCAAAGTGACAATCCAGGTCTGCCTGTTGAGGTGATAGCTCGGAGGTTCCAAGCTTATGAAGAGGGAGTAGAGGAGAGAGACAGACTTAATGAAGAGAGAGTAGAGGAGAGAGAGAGACGGCATACCTCGTTGGATCCCAATCCAAACCATGCCACTGTGAGTGGTGTATTTGCTTGTATTACTGGTAACTGAATTATGCAGAGCACAAAGTGACGGGTAACAAAACGTAGACTTGCTGGAATGCCTTTGACCTATGTGATGATGTGTTTCGGCTGGTTCTAGGCTAAGTATTGGCAGTTGCGCACCGGGCTGCTGGACGTGCGGGGGTGGATGATGTGCTTGGCAGCGGAGAACTTTGCTCTTGGTACTTGGTGTTCTCCTTTGCTTGAGTGCTTGAATGAAGGCTGGTTTTCAAATCTGAGAGATGAGAATGAGGAGATCTAAGCACCCGTAATGTAGGAGATGGGCTACTCCCTTGAAATGGCCGAGCAGCCCTACTCTTCCATGACTGCTGTGTTTTTTTCCTTGTAGGCCTAGCTGACCAGCCAAGATCTTGTTTGGGCACCCTCCATATGTAAACGAGCCACCTATTGGCTGTCTCCACTGCCCATATACTGTCTGCCCATGCCCGCTGTCAAAAAACACAGCCCTTACCGCTTGCTTGCTGCCCAGAACTTGGGGGTATTCAGCATCTGTCCAGCATCCGGCTCTTGGCCTAATAAGCTGCCAAGACCTTTGTACAATGCATAAGCCAAGTGGGTTGTGATTGATGTGCGGGACAATGCACAGGCTTGACACCACCTATAACCCAGGCTGGATGGCAACTGATGGCTTGTCCCTGGACTAGGGCCCACTGCATGTTCTGTGCCCATCCCGAAAGGTAACTTGATGTTGTAATCGTGTACAATTATCTCTACATGGCACCCTAGTACAACAGGTGCATGTGACACCGGGACATTGAATCCTTTTGACAGCATCGAGCCTTTTTCATCTCTGAATTAAAAGATTTATTATGTGTATTTTTTTTTCTGATACTGGTTTGTTAAAGCAAAGCAGTTGCTAATTGGTGCTTTCATCTATCCAGGATTTGAAGCCAGCAATTTCCTACTTGCTCCCTGTGCAACTTGGAAGGGTGCAAAGTGCTTTGAAGGTACCACATACTGGAAAATTTTGTTGAGAATAAGAAAGCTTGTTTTCTTGCAACTATACACTCTCATGCTATCCAATCATTTTTTTAATTGAACTCCACTGGCTTTATCAATGGCTATGTACTTGATTTTAACTTCCTATTGATCAAGATTTTAGAATGGATATGACAGTCTTTTATTTGCCTGTATGAATGAGCATGGACTAGCTGTTCCTTTCTATTGAAAAACTTTAGGCGACTATGGGTAACACTCGGCTTTTGACTTTGTTTTTATTGGGAACTTTGAATGGAATGGATAGTTCCGATTTGGCTTGTTATGTTCAGCTCGGAATCTTGTAATCTTTGATGGGGTACTATGTGCATTGATGTTGGCTCTCTTTAAGAGAGACTTTGTTGAAGAAACTTGATGTGGACTCAAGTTAGGTTTTGAACGACTTAGCCATAAGGAAACACAGTTGTGGTGTTTGCAGCACAATACTCAGATAACAGGTTTTAACTATGCTCTTGAGCCAATAAGGTGATAGCTCAAGTGGTAGAGATGTTTGACTAGGGCCAAGAGGTCTTGGGTTCAAAACCCCACATGGCGGCATCGCCTAAGGGCGGATAAAAAAGTGCCTATGGGCGGTAAAAAATAGTAACTACAGGAGGATCTTGGACCTAAGGCTAGTTGGGGAAAAAAAGCTATGCTCTAGATTGTTTCAAAATCTCCTGTCAGTTTCAGCCATTGTTGGGCTTGGCCTAGCTATCCGCCTTTTTGAAGGACTCCTCCCAAGGATCACCCAATACACAGGCATAAACAAGATTAGAGAAACCAAATAAAAGGGGTGCAAGCAAGCTCACCACCCAATCGTAGGTTTACGTCCACAAACCTCCCCCAAGCCAGGGGCTAGGTTCCACTCCCACAAGTCCATGCTAGTTAGCCTTGACGTCCCATACTACCAGTGCCTGTCCATAGGGGCCCTTGGCAAGATTATCTGCCATGTTCATGGCATGAGTAAGCCTCTTGGTCTAGGTCCAGACCACACTGAATCAATAATAACCCAAGACTCACTTACACTTCAATCATAAATAGTGAATAATCTTGGAGTTATTAAATTTGAACATAAGCCACCTATATCCGCTTGCTTTTTCTAATCCTAGGGGCTAGGGTGCCCCTAACCGTGTTGGATTAGTCCCTAACCCCTACGGTTAGTGCTAGGTACGTAACATTCCTCCCCTGCATCAATTGTCTTCGAAAGCAGGCTTATGCCTGGCTATCAAATCCACATGGCCATGTTTCCAAGAACCATCTCAACTGAAGTTGCTATTCCTCTAGCATATGATGACTGTGGAACAAGACAAAAGAAAACAGAATCTTCTCAGGTCCTTGAAGAACATAAACCATCCTTCAATCCTCCAACTCCCCGTGGAATTGGAAACTTGAAATCCCTGAGACAACCATCTGCAAGCTGCAGCATAATAACCCACCCTTTTAGGATGTGGTAAATCTTCGTACCTAGGGGATATCATATGTCGAGGAAAGTAGAGAGTTGGAGCTAGCATGTGGAGGCGAACACCCAGGGGCACCCCCCTTTAGCACTAGAGCCCATGCACGACCTATTGCAATCATCACTAGGGGCTTTGCGATTCATAGGTATATCTTGCATAAATAGGCACCTTGAGTACCAAAGCCTATGCACGACCTATTGCAATCATCACTAAGGGCTTTGTGATTTGCAAGCATATCTTGCATAAATAGGC
Source organism: Cibotium barometz (assembly GCF_041138505.1). NCBI lineage: Eukaryota > Viridiplantae > Streptophyta > Polypodiopsida > Cyatheales > Cibotiaceae > Cibotium > Cibotium barometz. The sequence continues at coordinate 36,016,033 of NC_141083.1, forward strand.
AATCACAATAGCTAGCACCTACACCAAGCCTCATCATCGACAACCATCTAGGTATCATCGAGGAGGGTAGAGCATGCCATTGGAGGATTCTGCTGCATTGTGGATTTCCAAGCTTTTGATATTGTCCTACATCGTCTACAGGTGATTGGAGTCTCATTTGACATGGTTTGGAGCATCATCGCCCTCTTTGAGTCCATCATTGGACAAGTGAGAGTCCGAGGAGGTACATTGCAAAAGATAAACAAGGCTACCCTCTATCACCCACTCTTTTTGGCCTCTACATTGATGAGGTATCGAGTTTATTGATAGATTAAACGGGGCTGATCCTGCTACTCCATTAAGATGACATCGTCCTCCTTTCAGATTCAACTGAGGGGCTTCAGAGACATTTGGATGCTATATAGGATTTTTGCACTCAGCGGTACCTCAATGTTAACCTTGGTAAAACCAAGGTAATGGTCTTCAACACCTGAAAATGACACCAAGGTAGACATATGATAACACAATCTCCATAGGATATCCTCGCTTCACCATGGTTCCCGCAACACATGCCAGATGGCTTCCATAGCAGTGAGCACATGCCAGAGTGACACGGGGATCTGCAGCCTTGAGCTTACTTGAGCGGAAGTGCTTCCACACTCATTTCTAGGAGCCTAGGACCAGAGGTTGGCTTTTTGGCACTAGCCTTGATGTATGGAGCAGCCTTCTGGGGACTAGGTTTATACAATGAGGGTTGGCAATGAGTTGAGAGGCCCCAGGTTATGAAGTTCAGGTGTATGATCTGCAACAAACCATCAGTCCCACATGAGATTATCTAGGCAGAGTTTGTTGCAGCCCCAATGGTAGTGGATGCACTCTTTTAGACAGTCACATACTTCCTCTCATCAGTCACATAGATCCCCATAGGTACCCAAGGCTTTCCCTAGAGTTCTTGAGACAGCTAGCACTTGAGGGCTAGGCCACCCTGGAGTTTCGTATGCCCGAGATTCCACTTGGTTCTCAGGGTATGGGCTCTGCATGGACCGCCCCCACCCCTTCAGTACAATTTCGACTCCCCTTTTCTCCAGCTCTCCCATGAGGACACTAATCGGGTTATCCGGTTAGATCTTCTCAACTTGTACACCCACTACACATGGATCATACTTTTGGAGCTCCCATCGAAGATGCACGTCTTTAGAGATCACTTTCTCAAGCTCATTGAGGATGGATTCATCCAACAGTCGGGCTACTTGAGTGTTCCCATGTCCAATGTCATGTGGATTGCAATTGGCCAGATATAGGCTTCATCCCGCCGCCTCAGAGTGGAGATAGGGAGAGCTGAGCATGTCTTTAGAGCTGACCCTCCCTCGTTTGCCAACCATCACTTGCTTCTTCCGGACTGATGAGGAGGACACCCATACAGTGGATTCTTGTGGACCGACCTCGGGCTGCCATGGACCCACCATGCTTGAGAGGAGTTTCCTCAGACCGACATTCTAGTGTGCTTTGACGCATTCAGACCCTTGGACGTCGGCTACGATCCCCTCATCAGCTCTAGATCTAGGACATGCTCCATCGCCATTGAGCTACCCTTCCACGTGATGTAGGTGAAGGAGACCTCTCGGCCATACTCATTAGCCCCATGCTTGATATTTTGAAGAGTGGTATACCATCTATTGGGGGATGATGCTCCTCTCATTTTCTTGCTTCATGCTCCTGGTATTCCATGGACAATTTTGTATCACTTCAGTGAGATAGTTTTGATTTGTTCTGTTTTATTTTCCGTTCCATAATGAGACGTGACATGGACATTATCGTATCACTTTGGTCTCATAGGCCCATTGGGTATACTGAGTATGACCACTCGGCCATACTCATTGGCCCCATGCTTGATATTTAGAAGAGTGGTATACCATCTATTGGGGGATAATGCTCCTCTCATGTTTCATGCTTCATGGTCTTGGTATTCTATTATGAGATTTCCGTGGACAATTTTGTATCAATCTAGTGATACAAAATTGATTTGAAGAGTGGTATACCATCTATTGGGGGATGATGCTCCTCTCATGTTTCATGCTTCATGCTCCTAGTATTCCATGATGAGATTTCTGTGGACACTTGTGTATCACTCTAGTATCAAAACTATCTCACTCTAGTGAGATAGTTTTGATTTGTTATGTTTTATTTTTTGTTCCATAATGAGATGTGCCATGGACATTATTGTATCACTTTGGTCTCATAGGTCCGTTGGGTCTTTAGTAGACACTTAATATATCCTTTATCTCTCTCTCTCTCTCTCTCTCTCTCAATAACATGTGGAGATCTTATCATAAAGGGGAGTTGCTTTGCGTTCTATTTTGGAGGAGGATGGTATCACTATGTGACCACACATTTGTAGCACCACATAGATACTTTAGCTTATGTGGCTAGTCTTGTACATTTTCTCTCTTTTCCATGGTTCCGGTTTATCATGGATATGTATTGTACTACCTTTTGAAGACGTTAATCTCTCTCTCTCTCTCTCTTTCTCTCTCTCTCTCTCCCCTCTGCATTCAAGTTGAAGAAGTTGTAATCGGCAAGGCATGTTACATTCTCCTTGTGGGTCCGGGACTCCTGTTGGTGGTTTTTGCGGCTCCTTGGTGTTGAATATCCTCAAGTGCAGGTGCAAGTTCACTGAATAGTCATTGATTGGCTCACAAGAGTGTGGGAAATCAGCATAAGTTTTTGAGATGAAATGTGGTTGAAATGGGCATTCACAGAAGTATACGTTTTGGCCAAGAGATAGAGCTGTAATAATGTACTGAAGGTTTTTTGAAATAGGTTTTAAGTTGGAAACTAGGGGCAACCTTTCTTGCAACTAGGTTGTCCTCTAAAAGTAAAATTCACACCTCGAGAATTGGATGGCTTGCCCTCATTTTGGCATTCAGGCTGTTCATTCTTTGGGGCAGGTCAGATTACTTAGAGCTGCCAACATCCTGCCATGCATGAGAGGTTTGGGTTGACAAGTAGCTGCTGTAGCTTTTGTTTAGTTTGTACATAGCTGGTACTCCAGCATTTTTCGTACAGTAGGCAGCAAGATGAACGAGTGTGTTAGATATTTGAGTTTTTCTGCGATTTGAGTGAGTTTGTGCAAGTCTTCTGCAGTTAAACTGTGGTATCCTCTGAAAGTGCAATTAGCCCAGGTGCTGTTGCATGAGATGATTATATGCCTTGATGGGTAGGAAAATAGTTTTTGAGATTGTGCAAGTGTTCTGCAGTGTCTCAAATCTAAAGTGCAAGAAGGCTTCCAGGAATTGATACATGATGTGATTACTATGTCATGATGGACACAATTATCATAGTCACAGGGAATGGGCATTTTTGGACTTGGGAATGTTGGGGATGGCAGCATCTTCCTGTTCCCATTCTTGTCCCATGTCACTCTATAGTCACAGGGAATGGCCGTTCTCAATCTTTTCCGTCCCCGTCCCTATTTTGTGTCCCATGTGACTATGACAATTATAGCCGTTTTTCATTTGGGATTGAGAAGTCCAATTATAGCCGTTTTTCATTTGGGGTTGAGAAGTCCAATTTTCCAATTCTTCCAATGGGGTACAACCAAGGAAATGTTGTTTGCCATGATCAGGTCTTTCTTTGCTCTTTTTTTTGGGGTCAATTTACTCGTGCATTTCTTTACAGAATATATTCCATCTACACAATTTCTATACATCTACACAATTTGTATAGAAGTTCAGTTTGGTCTCTAAACGTGTCCGTTCTTAATATGTCTTCCTGGCAGTGCAGTATAGAAGCTCAACCTTTAAACATTTCCATTCTTAATATGTCTTCCTGGCAGTGCAGTTCTTTTGAAAGCTCTCACTGTATGCATCCTTTTTCTAGAACTTCTAGTTTTAAAATGATCTCTAGAGCGCTGTTGTATTGGTCAGTGTATTATGCACGGTTAATATCAATAGTCAGTTGTAGCTTTGCTGGAAAGGCTTAACTATTTGGCATTTTGCCTCAGCTTTCAATTTATATAACTAATGGTTGATTACTATTTTTCAAGTTTTATTTTTTTGTTTCAAGGTTTTGGCTGACTTGAAGCTCTGCTCTTCAATATACAGCTGGCGTTTGAAGCTCACGATGGCCAGAAAAGGAAAAGCGGTGAACCATTTATCATTCACCCTGTAGAAGTAGCACGCATTCTAGGAGAGCTTGTATGTATTCCCTTGCTATCATTTTACCTTTTAAAAAAATGGTATTTATGTGCTTATCTGCTTATAATGTTTAAACTTATACTTTTTCTTAGGGTATTCCTTCTTACTTCTGAAATGAAAGAATGAAAAGCTTGAGGGGTATTTGAATATTGTCTCTAAATCTGTTTGCAGGAACTAGATTGGGAAACACTGGCAGCCGGTCTACTGCATGATACTGTTGAGGATACAAATGTGGTCACTTTTGAGAGGATAGAGGAGGATTTCGGTCCTGTTGTGCGGCGGATTGTAGAAGGCGAAACGAAGGTAAGAGTTTATTGATGCCTCTGTAGAATATCATTTTGCAATGGGCTTGTCTATCAAAAGTAAATTATTTTGTAAGATTAGTTTTATTCCAATCTTTACGAAAGGATTAACATTGGTAACTTTTGTTTTCTGTCCACTTCAGTGAGTGAAATTGTCTTTGGTCTGCTCCTGCAGGTCTCAAAGCTAGGGAAACTGCAGTGCGCCAGCTCAGATGCTGTTTCACGTGATGTTAAAGCAGATGACCTCAGGCAGATGTTTCTCGCAATGACTGAAGAGGTTAGCTATGCTCACTATGTTGCTTTTTTCTATGATGTATGTGTATGTTGTTATCTTTTTTTGCCCTGTGCATTAAAAAACAACGCTGGGCCTGTATAAGTGAGTAACCCAGTATGTTGCCATGTGTATTCCCATATCTTCACATGCGAGACACATATCAAAATCATCCATTCTATATTTTACCTGCTTTGCTTTGATTTCCATCTTACTTTCTTGACATGTGAAAACTCATGTGCAGGTCCGCGTCATTGTTGTGAAGTTGGCAGACAGGCTGCATAACATGCGAACTCTCATGCACATGCCTCCTCACAAACAGGTATTATTTGCAGTTTTTGTGAGCCGAAGGAATCGCATTGCCATCTTTGAGGAAGCTGACCTTAGAGTTATCAAAAAGTTATCGAGCAAGGAGTGACCTGACACTTCATTAATTTTTTAATTTGAGCTTAAAGACTATTCTACAGTTGCCCAACATCGCCCATTTCTTGAGATAAAAACCAATATCCTTGGGATGTTTGTGCCCATATGTGGTTGAGCTTATCTTAGTGAGCCTAATATGATAAAGTTGCTAGACCTTCAGACCTGTTTAAAGCTAGCTTTTGAGAGGAGAAGGTAGTTTTATCTTGAATAGAAACCCAAGAGTCTCCTGCAATACATGCAATTCCCCATTCTATTCATGCAAGCTCATATTCCCAACAAAGCTATCAGAACTAGGTTTACTCTTTTGCTCCCCAGTCACTTAGTGCTCTCAAGTGTGCAAACTGTAGCATTCTTGTCCAATAACTCCATAGCATTTCACACAAACTTGTGCATGTTTTGTCCAATAACTCCATATCATTTGACACGAACTTTGTGCATGTTTGTTGATGTTGTGTTGTCTGCTATCACATGTTGACTTTTTAGAGTATTTCTAACTTATTTATTGGTTTTTCTGTCAATTGTTTGGCAGAGTTACATAGCTTCTGAGACTCTTCAAGTGTTTGCACCATTGGCAAAGCTCCTAGGAATGTACAAAATAAAGGTAATGCATCTGTTTTGTTTCCGCCTGTTTGTCTGACCTTAAATGTTATGCTTACCCTTGGTGCTTGTGTTATGGGAGGAGAGGCTTGAAATATGTGAGAACAATGGGACAAAAGGTCTTCGTTATTTTTGAATTGGTAAAAGTTTTGGAAGCTTAGGATGCTGGCACTTTTTAGTTGTTCTTGTATGTGATATGAAAGATATTTTAGAGACTGTGCTGCTGATTCTGTGGTGTGTTACGTCATATTCTCCCCTTCGCTATTCTTCCAGCTTCTAATTTTGAAGTGATAGATGTTTTAGACATTCCATTGGTGGTTCTTTGGCACGTTCACCCATTTTCACGCAGAAAATTTTGCCTGTAAGCTACTGATATTGTTGAGCATTTCAAAGTGTTCGGGTCTTTTGGAAGCTTTTGAGAAAAGTTCGCTTTTCGACTGGAAGAAAGCATATTTATTTCTGTAGTCTTCTGAAATCTCGAAGTCATTTCTTTGGCCAAATGTCTGCTCTTGAACATGGGGAGTTGTTTCAAGCATTCCAACAGACCTATGGGTGATCCTGATTGAGCGACATAAGATGAATAGCCACAGGGACATTAAGCAGCCACCAAGGCAGACACATGGCACCAGAAGGAGAGACATTTGACTTGATAACACTGACCGAGTTGCAAGTGCAAGTTGCAACCCAAGCAGGATGAGATATTTTGCATTGAATCAAGCTCCTTGACAAACATCTTAACCTTGGAACTCTAGAAAGTTTTTCAACACACTCCTTTTGGTTCCTTCTTTGAATCAATTGATGCTCTTATTAAGTGGGAAAGCGAATTTGTGGTCCTTGATACTGCTAACAAGATTGCAAACACGGAGAATTGTAAGCATTTTCAATGGGCAGGTGACTTCAAGGTGATAAATTGTGTACTTGGGTCTTTGGATGATCAAGAACAGTCCTTTATACTTGTCTCAACAAAGTTGAAATGAGCTCGCGTTGTAGCTTCCCTGTCTGTGCACCTGTCGCCTTCGCGGTCGCCCAACTCCCTCTGTCTTGTGCTGTGCTCCATCTCCTTGCTGCCTGGTTTCGCTCCCGGCTCCTGTCCTCCGCCTTCGACCTCCTCCGCCCTGTTGAGCCCCTGCCTTCAGCCTGCCATCTGCCTTCACCCCCTCCAGCCCCCTGGCTGCCTGTATCCCATCCCCCCCCCCCCCCCCCCCCCCCCCCCCCCCCCCGCGCGCCTTCCTCCTCCTCCGCCCTGAGCTCCGCCTTTTCTCCTTACGGTCTGCTGCCACTTCTTCTGTTTTGTTTCGCTTCCACTCCGCCAGTGAGTCCCCCGCCCACGGCTGAGCCTCTTCATCGCCCAAGCCCTATCTCTCCTTCGTAAGGTCAGCTTTCGGTTTATTTTTCTCTTCGGCGAGGGTCGGCATCTTCTGGGCTTGACATCTCTAGGAGAACTCCATGGCAGCAGTTCGTCATCCCCGACCGAGGCCGCCATCCCTCGCCTCCTATTTGTTGATACTTATGATATGCCTGGGGCCACTTACATCACTGGCGTGTTTGGTAGGATGCTGACATGATAGATCTTCGCCAGTGATTCTACAACTGGACTACACCAGCTACTAGTCCACCATTGAGTAATGGCATACTTACCTTGCCAGCTCACTCACTTAGCGTGTTCACATTATGGACCGCATGTACATAGTACTTTAGTACTTATATTGTATTTCGCTTATCTTTTGGTAGAACCCTTCTGTTGAGAAGAAGAAGAAGGATAATTTTCAGCCTCTTATCTTGTGTGTTCTCTTCTAGGGTTTGTGTGAGTGTGTGTGTACTTACAAGAGCTCAAACTCTCTTCCTTCTTGCATCTTTTCACTATCAGCAGCTGCGGGAGAGTCAAACTTCACTTGTGTTGGGTGGCTCTCCACGCACTTGCAAATCAATAAAGTGGTCACGAGGTAGGCGACTGTCCAAACCAAGAGCTCGAGGTGTCAAAGGTTGGCGGCCTCAGTAGGGGACGAGGGAGGGGCTGCCATGGAGTCCTCCTGCAAGGGTGAAGTCCAGAGAGAGCCAAACCTCACCGAATAAACAATAGCCCATATGCGAAAACCTTGTAGGCATAGTAACCAGAAACAGCCGTTTCCTAGCTCGAAAATGTGAAAACGTTGTTTCCTGAGAGTCGCCATTTCCATTTCTCCGTTTCCTAATCTCCGACAAATTATCACCCATTGATTTGTCTCATCTAGAGCTTGCTTAGTGATTTTCGACAAAGTTTGCTCACTGTTTATTTCAAATTATGATGGTGTACATTTTCCCAAGTTAATAATTTTCTCATTATATTTATATATTAAGTATCATACATCCACCGCTTCCTAGCTGTTTCCATCCTAGTTTTGAGCCGTTGCCATTTATAGAGGCCGGCCGTCGTTGTTGCAATTTCCGTTTCATGCAACTATGCCTGAAGGGGTGAAAGGGTGGAAGAAGCTAGGCGAAAGGATGGGAGGGCGACGTGAGGAGGGCTGGGGGCGGAAAGCGGAAAGGGGTGAGGTGCAGAAGATGGGGAGCCGGGAGGAACTGGCTGAAGGAAAAGGCCGAAGGAAAAAAGGTGGCAAAAAAGCTGGAGGAGGGTGAAGAAGATGGGCGCAGAGAAGAAGAGGCGGGGCACCCAAGAGGCAGAGGAACGGCTGGATGTTGAGAAAGCAGGAGGCGAAGGGTCACAGAAAAGGGAGATGGAGCAGGGCAGCAAATGTGCAGAAGGTGGAGATGGGGAGCCGGTGGGCGGTGAGTAGAGGGGCAGGCCGAGAAGGGGCGAAGGAGGGGGTAGCTCGGTGGCCAATAGAGGGCGGAGGGTTAGTGCAAGGGGGGGGGGTGCAGAGCTCCAGCTCCTTTGCCTTAGCAATCATACTACTTACCCACAAGAAGAAAATTGGATTGAAGTTGTGGAATGGGTTTTGTTAGTGTTTTCACTCATGCTATATGTAAGATTGTAAGTGCACATGACGTGTACCCACTATTTTATCCGTATATCTAGATTTATGCACAATCTCTTTGTCACAGGTTTCTGTGTATGTTGCCAGCAGGACAGCAGCCTCTTTTGCTCGCTTGCAATTTTGTCCTATAGAACATGGATCATAGTAAACAAATCGTGATGTGTACAATGACAGATAATTATATTCATTTGGATCAATAATTAAGTTATCTAAGCTTTTGATCCTTTCTGTCTGCAGTCAGAGCTGGAGGATCTGTCATTTATGTATTCTCATCCAGAAGATTATGCTAAGCTGAAGAAAAGGGTTGAGGAAGTTTTTAATGAGCATGAAGAAGAAGCGCTGGAGGTGATAGTGACAAAAAGTAGTGGTCAATTGAAGTGTTTTGGTATATAAGTACAGTTGAGGCAATTTCTAGGAGCATTTAGCCTAACTCACTGTGCCACAATTCCAACTATATCTTGATATTGCAGGCCAGAAGGTTTTTGCTGGAACGAATTGCCAATGATCAGTTTCTTAGTTTGATGGTGGTGGATGTGAAGGTGCAGGCTTTATGCAAGGAGCTGTACAGGTATCACACCGTACATCCGAACATGATGTATAACTGCATTATAACAAGAAGCACATAATGTAAGCCAAGCCTGCGGATTGTACGGGATCGCTTCGGTGTTATGTAAATCCAATGCCACATAATGGATGCTGACCGCCAGGACGTTAGAGGTGGGGTCCTGAGAGCATATTGTTAGCTGCCGCTCGAAATTGCGGAAAACTCCCTCCAACTTACCCCCCAGCCGCAATGAAATTCTAGTTCATGCTTCTTTGCTTTTGAATTTGTTTATCCCTTCCGCCGTCAACATCTTGCAACAACTCATAGGGCATGTGTTCTAGTGTAGTCCACTAAGCTTTAATTATAAGTTAACATTTGCGAATGGGTCTTATAGGATCCCTATCTTCTCTACATGACTTGCTGCTCTTAGTAGGGATGAAAGTACATCATAATATCTACTGGTTGTAGACAAATGATGCATGTGATGTCCGTGTCAATTGGACAAATGACAATGACACCACTTCATCAAGTGGTCATATAGGCCATGAGCTACCCACATTGAATGGACTGACAAGCCACAAAGTTAGAAGGTAGCAGGGTTCAATTTCTTAATTTGATCATGGGACAGAGCTCAGGTGCCATGTTGGGGTGCATGTAAACTTCATCTTTGTTGATGGTTGTCTAATGTGTTCCTTTTAGGAAGCTGAGGTGCACTGGGCTGCTAATTAAGCAACCACTTACCTGAACTGCTCCTTCAGAAACAATCTGATACATATAATAATAACCAATCCTGTCTCTTCAGTCCAATTAGTTGTCTCAGAAGGAATGGCTTGGCCTAAGTTGTATGTCTATCAGTGGGAATCGAGACTGCTTCAGTGGTCCAAGGACGTCTAGAGTTCTTTCAAGAACCTGCGAGTCCTTACTCTGTGAAAAAGGGGTCAATAGACTGTTTCTCTGTGCATTTTCCATCCCTGTATGTGAGGCTAAACAGACTTCAATCTTTTTGTCAAAACAATGAAGGCCTGAATGTGTATTTGGTGAGACATCCGAAAAGAAGTACATCCCGGTTGATGTCCACCATGATTTTAACATAAGAAAGTGAAATTTTTGTGTCCAGCATTTACAAGAAGCTGGTGGAGTGCAAGGGATCAATAAACGAAGTTCGAGACATCGCTCAGGTTTTGTTTCTTGTTCAAAGCATTTGGTCGATACGAACTTTTTCTTCTCTCTGCATTTTGGTCTGCTATAGCTACTTTTTCTTCTCTCTACATTTTGGTCTGCTATAGTTACTTAACAATTTTGTACTGTAGTTGCGAATTATCCTTACACCAAAGCCACATGCAAGAGTGGGACCTTTGTGCAATCCAGGGCAGGTAAGCTAATCTAATCATGAATTAACGGTTCTGCAGTAACAAGGCAAACTTTCACCATGCTTAGAAGTGAAGCTTACAACTTGCTGTGATACAGATTTGTTACCATGTACTCGGGTTAATTCATCAGATGTGGTCCCCAGTTCCACAATCGGTACAATTTCAACATGGAAAAACCTTCGTATCTACCTTTTCTTACTTCGAAGTCATTGATAACACTGCTTAGTGTGTTTGTGTCTGCAGGTGAAAGACTATATTGCCACTCCAAAACCCAATGGGTATCAGAGCCTTCATACGAAAGTGCTCCCATTTTTATATGAGAATACATTTCGTCTAGAAATCCAGGTGCTTATCTGACCTCATGCTCAAGCTGTTTGGCATCTCTATTAAGTTTATGCTTCTAAGTGACCTTTACTTGGTAGATTCGGACAGAGGATATGGATATCTTGGCTGAGCGAGGAATTGCAGCACACTACAGCGGGAGATCTAGCTGCACATTATTGCCTTGTGAAGTAGGGTCGCGCAAATCGTCGAGCAATTTCATGAACAACGTTGATCTAGCACGCAGGGTAGGTGATAAAATGTGTCAAATTTTGCAATTTCATTATTCCTCCTGGTAGGTGGCAAAGACACAACAATACTACGCTCACAATGGTAAGTTTTCCCTGCAGGTAAGTTGGCTCCATGCCATACGGGAATGGCAAGAGGAATTTGTGGGCAACATGTCTGCCCAGGAGTTTGTTGACACTGTTACTGGGGATCTTCTGGGGAGCCGGGTTTTTGTCTTCACACCCAAGGGAGAGGTACAGATCTTTTCTCTGACATTTTTAAAATGCTCTGCAGGTTTGTTTGAGGACCAGGACATGATTTTGAGTGTAAAACATTGTGTAAAGGACTCCGTAGCATTTTTTACATTCACTTGTGTGCTTCTGTTTTTTCTACAGATTAAAAACCTGCCTAAAGGCGCGACAGTGATTGACTATGCATATCAGATACACACAGAGCTGGGCAATAAGATGGTAGCTGCGAAGGTGATTTTTTTGAAAAGAAAGTTCGATTGCTTCTTGTTTTAGATGCCTGTTGTAGTTTAGAAAGCTCGCTTGCTTCTTGTTTTAGATGCCTGTTGTAGTTTAGTTCAGAAACTCACTAGCAACTTCTGTTTTGATTTTGTTGTAGGTGAATGGAAATTTAGTTTCACCTGCACATGCTTTAGCCAATGCTGAAGTGGTTGAAGTTATAACCTATGATGTGAGTCTATTTTAAACTGCAAGCAGCAAATTCTAGTCTGGTATTTTCTGATGTTTTTCAGAATTGGTGGTTGGATTGTCGCAGATGCATGAACAGGCCCTGTAGGTTAATTGTGACATAATATTTGAGGGGATCTATTTATGAATTCCGCAGTAGAGAGGCCATGCTTTTCTGGGGTAAATGCTGGAGTTACTTTTTGAAACTGATTGAGAATGTGTCTTGCGAAATAGGCATTTTTTTTTTTCTCTAGATACTGTCAGAGAGAGCATTTTTGAATCTTCTAAGCTTCAAGGATTTGTATCTTTAGGCAAAATTTACAGGCCTGAGTGGAAGTCTATTTATGTTTGGTTGCTGTTGGGAATATTCACATTCATGATAGTGAAAATGTGTAATGGGTTAGTAAATAAAAAAGTGCGAGGTGGTTGTGTAAACTAGCACTTGTTTATGTGTGAATTAGGCCTTAAATAAAGCGGTTCTAGTGTGTGCGAACAACCGCTAGTGTGTAGGTTCATTTAGGTGTGGGAACAGCCCCTCAAAAGGATCTTCTGTTAGCAATGATGTGTATAGTTGACACCTCTTAGGAACACTTGGTATCTTGCCTTGACACGTGGCATGGTTGGTGGCAACATATGCACACACCTTGTAAAGGGGGGTCTCTGCTGTAAAAAGGACCATTATTATAATGCAAATTATGTTTCCCACGCATCATCTCTTCACACCCGTAATCCCTAATTAACCTTGTTTGATTGTGCTGTAGTTGTGACTCCTCTCTCTCTCTCTCTCTCTCTCTCTCTCTCGGACCTAATAGTTGCATCCCCAACCTTCCTTTCTAATTGTGTCTTAGTCTCTCTTGTGTCTTATGCAACTTGTAAATGGAGAGCACTGATTCATGGAACTTGTATCTCTGATTGGAGAGGGGTTTCACAAAACACTTGAGCATTAATGCAATAAACACTTAAATTGACCACAACCTTTAACATATGCCACTTAATTCCACAAAACTGGGACCTAATAGTTGCATCCCCAACCTTCCTTTCTAATTGTGTCTTAGTGCACCTACTCTCTTGTGCCTTATGCAACCTGTAAATGGAGAGCACTGATTCATGGAACTTGTATCTCCGATTGAAGAGGGGTTTCACAAAACACTTGAGCATTAATGAAACACTTAAATCGACCACAAACTTTAACATATGCCACTTAATTCCACAAAACTGGGCCCATCCCCCCTCTTTTCCTCTTCTTGGAGTAGTTTATTACCCAAGGAGAATATCATGTACAAGCTGTGGGGGAGCATGGCTTATGTAAAAGCCCAGATAGCTTCCCATAAACCCATGTGGCTAATTCATAAGTTCATAAAGCTTTCCATAAGCTAGTATGGCTCATCCATAGACCAATAAAGCTGTTTATAAACCAATAAGGCTAATCCATAGACGCCTAAGGCTGTTAAGGCTTATCCATAGACCTGCAAAGCTGTCCATAAGCCAATATGGTTGACATACACTACCCCATGGCAATAGCAAGTGCCCAATGACTCAATTTCATGCCCAATGGCAATAGCAAATGCCTTGTGGCTCAAATACATGCCCGTTTGCTGTAGCGAGTGTCCAATGGCTGCCCATACATAACCAATTAAAAAGACAAAATGCCCAATGGCTGAAAATCATAATATAATGACCACAGGAGCATTGGAAAGTATTGAAATGGACTTTATCTTGTTTTTATCCATTCTCAGCAAGGCCATGATGCTATTTGGACCATTATTCACAGGTTTAGCAAGTAGGCACGCTTCTTGCCGGTCAGAAAGACCATTAAGCCTGAGTGTATGGTCAAGATATTTGTGGCACAAGTGTTCCAAACACCATGGTATGGCTAAGTCCATTGTGGGGGACAGAGATCCGAGGACTACGAGCCTCTTTTGGAGAGCTTTGTTTGACAATATGGACATTAAGCTAGATTTTTCGTCGGCTTATCACTCTCAAACGGATGGGCAAAGTGAGGTTGCAAATTTAGCTATGTTGGATTTTCTCAAATGCTATGTTGCAAGTCCAAAGACTGCTTGGGGAAGTATCTACCGCTGGTAGAGTTTGCATATAACAACATAGTACATGTCTCTGTGGGAAAGGCCCCATTTGAGATTGTATATGTCAAAGTGATATTGAAACCCATTCTACGCACTAGGACGATATGTTTGCAACATGTGAGTATGTCAGAGACCTTGATGTTGCCTTTGCAAAAGTACGGTAAGCCATTGCTTGTTCATAGGATGAGATTTTTGCAGCAGATGAGTATGTTAGAGACCTTGATGTTGCCTTTGCACAAGTGTAGTCAACCATCATGATAAGCATAAGAGGACTGCCGTCAAGCATAGAAGAGAGGTGGACATCAAAGAGAATGAGTGGGTATTGTTGAAATTTGAGAAAGCAAGATTGTGCAAGAGGGCAAGGAGCATGCCCTAAGCTCTCTAGTAGGTATTACGGACCTTTAAAGGTATTCAAGGAGAACAATGAGATTGCTTTCCAACTTGCATTGCCTGATCATTGGAGGATTCACAATGCCTTTCATGTGAGTCTATTGCGGAAGTACGTGGGGCTAGAGCCAAAAGAGCTCGACACAGGAGAGCTGCCAGAGGTTGATGAGCTGGTGCTAGAGCATAAGAGCCCGACACAGGAGAGCCGCCAGAGGTTGATGAGCTAGAGAAAGTTCTCCAACTTGAGCAGATTGTGTTTCACTAGGAGAGAAAGCTACCTGGTGGTAAGCTTTCCAAGTGATACCTTGTGAAGTTCAAGAACTACTTGCCTATCGACTCAAAATGGGTTGATGAAGACTATTTTAAAGATTACCCACAACCATAGTTACTAGGAAATGGGAACGGAGGAACGTTTTGGCCCCTAAGAACGAGAATGTTTTGAACCCCGGAATGGGAATGGGAACAGGAACGAGGGAACACCACATCAGCAAACAGAGGTAATGGAATTCTGAAAAATGCCATTTCAAATAGGATAGGCTAAAACTTTGAAAATTTATGTTATGTATGCATAGTTGAGTGGAAAAAATAGAGGAAAAATGCTATTTTTTTAACATTTTGCTCTTTTTTAATGGGTTTTGTTACCACGGGGAACGTTTCCCCCTGGCCTGTTATCATTTGGCCTCCCAAGTGGCTTTCCCCTATTTCGTGCCAAGGTATGGGAGTCTAGGGAGCTTCGTGTTGTCCGTATTGAGGCCAGACTCGTGTCACCTACGACGACCTCTTGTGGCTGGTTATGGGCTGCCCATCTTTAGAAGATGGTGGATGCCATGTGGTTGGGCAGCCACGTGACACGTGGTGGGCTACTGAGACTCTTGCCAACTTGTGTGCCCAAACATTATGTGACTTGACATGTCATGGGCTGTCCGCACTTGTAATTAATTGGATGCCCAATTTATAAGTTGTCTGCTAATTGTGAAGTGCCATATGAATTTTCCACTTACGCACTACAAAACCTTGAACAGATTAATGCCTTCGATCCTTTGAAAAGCCTTCCTTTTTTCAGTTTCACTGTTCAGATTGCCAGGCTTCTCCTCACTCGACAGATGCATAGGATCCCTACTCTCAGGCCTCATTGGGAGAGCTATGATATTTCTCCAGTGATGCAGCGCAGATATTGGCATAGACTTTGGCACTCATACAGAAGGAGCCAGATCTCTCATTTCTTTTGGTTATTCTTACATGGTGGTCTCCCCACCAATCAGTGGAGATCGGTTTTCGCTGTAGCACCTTCCTGTCCTAGATGTGCGGCAGATTCTGAGTCCGTACAACATTGTCTATGGGGATGCGGCATTGCACAGCAGTCGCACCACCACACAAGGCAATCTCTCTCTCACTCTTCTACACATACATGTATAGAAAAGGTACATACACTCTCTCTCTCTCTCTCTCTCTCTCTCTCACACACACACACACACACACACACACAAAAGACAAGGCAAGAGATCTCATAGCACAAGGGGGATTGTGTCCATTCATTATGAGAAAATGACTTATATACAACTGGCCCTTATTCACACTTGGACGTCCAAAACTTACTAACTAAGGCCTTGGGTGGCCAGTATCTCATAATGTTACAACTTTTATAGTGCCTTTACATGACACTTATTAATGTCCTCAAATGGAGGAGCATAATTGTTAATCCAAAATGGGATTAACATCAAGACTCAAAAATTTCTAGTTACTTTTGCATTCAGGGGCCCTCTCGTTCTGCGCAGGCGAAGCATGTGATATTTATGCGGGAATGGGACCATAACATCTTCTTTTCCTCTAGTACCACAGGTCTTACATGGCATCATGATGCTCCTGAGTGGTTGAAATCACCTTACATATTGGGGTGATTCTATTCTCTTCCGGCTTATAGCTGTGATAAAGTCTCTTTCTTTAAAAAAAAAAAAAAACCTTGAACATAATAGAATGGACCTTGGAATCATACTTACCACCTAGAAAACCCATAAAAGACACAGGTTAAGTCTACAATACATTGATGAGGTTTGTGGCATCCCTGGTGGACATTCAATGGCTGTAAGGGGAGCATGAATCTTTGAATACTTAACTGTTCACTTGATTAATTTCAATAAACATGAAAGATCAAATCACGGAATTGCAAGACCATCATCACTTACCTTGGGGCTGTAGGTCATAGTGCACCAAAGGGGTATTCGTTTTCTACAAGCTAGAGAGAATGATGGGCAGCTCTGATGATGAAAATAATGTAAACAATATATTTTTTCTCCCAAGAGTAGATCATTATGTAGTTGCAAGGTTTGGCACCCGCCCAAAGGTGTCTTGGTCTTTCCGCCGGAAGGTGTTACAACTCGTGGTCACAAAGTGGCTACAATACCATCGCACATAGCTCGAAAAAGTGATGATCAAGGATGAATTTGGGGTCATATAGGCCTATACGGATCTTCCACCAGGGAAATGATGGCTGTACAGTAATGAGGGGTGCCAAAGGTGTGTTTAAGCGCCATTTTGCAGTCGTGGTGTATAGACGAAGAAAAAGGTGGCTCTTGGATGAGAGTCAATTAAGGTTGGAGGCAGCCCCCCGCTTGCAATAGTGGGTGTGACTTCAAGGGTTACTTTGCCGTAGTAAGTCTATAACCACTTTAGGTGCATTGATGTAGTAACTCTTGCTTCTATAGGTGCCTATAGTTAGTGCCACAATTCAAAGATGTCTTGCTATAGTAAGTGTGGTGATCTATAGCATGATACTTGCCTTGCTATAGTAGGTGTCTTGCTTGTATAGCTGCCTTGCTAAAGTAAACACCATAATCACCATCTCTAGAAGTGCTATATTGCTGGTCCTCCCATCTGCTGACAAGGTTGCAAATTCGCACTCTTATTATGAAGTGGTATATTTTTGAATACCCTGCCTGTGCAACTAATTCAGCACCATCGTTCTCAAGAAGCCGCTCACAAGCATCAGCATTGTGCACCTGTTGTGCAACCCGATATGCAATACTACCATATCCCCCTACATTGAGATGATTATATTGACCGTTTGATACCGTTGTTTTTGTATATCTGCCTTGCTATTGCATACATCTCAGACAATCCAAAAACTTGATGAATGTATTTTCCCAATGTCTAAGTAGGGTGCCTCGCCACACAAGCTTGGGTACTCATTAGAGTACTTCATTGCCAAAAAATCCTGGATACATAAGGGATGAATATGCCTCTTGGGTTCAAGCAAAAATATAATTGTTTAATGAATCCATTCAAAATTAATGCACCGCAATGTCCTCGAAACCTCGTTATCTGTACGGTACTTTGTGTATTGTACTTGTACTGTACGGGACGGCTTGTATCACAATTGGAATAAGAATAAACTTCTACATAAATTTTGAAGTCCATGTTTGTCCTAGACCTTTATAGGTGGTCCTTATGCCGCACCCATGCATCCATGCTGCGTGCACGCATTATGTGTACACAATTGTTTTGAACATGCTATATTTTATTTTTGTATTTTCAAACTAGATAAAGAGTATCATCATCTTCCAATTCTGGCATATCGGAGGTACCATGACAATGCGACTGTGCAACATACAATCACCTTGTAACTGTAATGCAGCATCCTCTTGTGAGGGATCCAAATGTTGTGCCATCGGAGGAGAATCATTGATCCAAAAACCAACTGATTGGTGTGCTCATGAGATTTTGGAGGACCGCCTAGCTCCCCGAACCCTGACCTGCGCCCCTCCGCCTCTGTGGCTGCTTCGCCCCCTCCTTCCTCCGCCTCCCTTCCTCCCTCCATCGCTGCATGCTTCGCCCCCATCCACACTTCGCCTCCCATCCTTCCTCCATCGCCATTCGCCCCTGCCTCTGCCCGTCCTTCTTCGCCTCATCCTTCCCCACTGTTCGCCCCTGCCTCTGCCCACCCTTCTTCGCCCTCCAGTTTGCGTTGTTTCGCCTCCCCTCTTTCCCCCGCCTCTTCCCTTTGCGCAGCCCTGTTGTGTTGCCCTTCCCCCGCCCTTCTTTGACTTTCCGTCCAGCCATCTCTCCCTTGCTTCCCTTTCCTTTTGCTTTTCCCTCTTCCACCCTCCCTTCCTTTCCTCCTCCTCCTTGCCTACCTCTTCCCCTTGGTTCGGATTGCTCCTCATCCGGGTTCAAGTCGGCCTTTTTCTTCGATTAGCATCATGGCTAATCATTCTCCCTCGGCCGGGCGAACCATTGTTTTTTCCGAAGCCGAGCTTGCGGTCCTCTACGCCGAAATAGAGAAAGACTCCAAAACGACCGTCATTGCCAGAATATTTGGATCTCACCCGTCCTATCTCCAGGCTCGAGATTGGGTCCTGGCGGCTCTACCCTCCGACCTCGCTCTACACTTTCGAGATGTCAGGTTGCTTGGAAGAGGTTTCTTCCAAGTGGATTTTGATTGTGAGGACGCAGCCTCAGAGGTTTTGAAGGGCAGCCCTTTGCCATTGGGCTCGAGGAAGATATTCTTTCTTCCCTACTCAAGCTATTTTGACCTTGTTGAGGAAGACCGGAATCGTTTCCCGATTACTCTCAGATTCCCAGGTCTTCCTCGCGCACATTGGTCTATGTTAGAGGCCATCGGGTCTGTCTTTGGGCTGGTTCTTCAAGTGCCCCCACTTCACGCCTTGCCGACATCTTTTGCCTAGGTGGTCACTGCCTCGGCAGATGCTGTCCCCAGGGTCATGGTTCTTGCCCGTGACATTGAGCTCTTTGAGGACTATGTTTTGCTTCCGGGCCCTTGTGGCCCTTTGAAGCAACGTATGGAGATTGCAGGTAAACCCGATCAGTGCCGGGTTTGTCACCAACATGGTCACTTTGCTCGAGATTGTTCTTAGGCTCGAGGTCGCAGGAGGCCTCGTAAGTGTGCTTCTCAAGCGCCACCTCCCTTGGTTCCTTCCCGTCCTTCAGTCCGCCAGGTGTGGCGAGCTGTCTCTCATGCCCGCCCCCCTGGTGTGATTGATGGGAAGGCCTCCTCGGATCATGTACAGATAGATGATGTTTCTGGTTAGACGGATATGTCAGCTGATGCATCTTTGCAGAGAGATGATATCTCAGATCAGGATGATTTTGTTGAGTCCTCTCTACTTGGAGGGGGCAATATGCAGGATGTTCAGCACAGTGGGGATCATGTATTGCAGGATTTTCAGCATGATGCCATTGCCCTTATGCCCCGCAAGGCAAACAGGTTTCTCGTACATATGTAGGTAACTGTGCAGGACCTCGGACAAGGGCATGTCAGTGGACTTTGCCCTGTGGATTTTCCTGTCCTCCAGCATTATGAGAGGCGTCCTCAGGCTGCCCATCATCTTCTTAGATCGGGGGTGAAACCCTCTTCTCTTCCATGAGAATCGTCTCATGGAATGTTCAGGGCCTTGGAGGGCTTCCCACCTGTGGTAGGAAGCGCCTTCTGAAAGGCTAGCTTCACCCTGCTGTTACAAGAGGGTCTATGGATGTGCTTTTGTTGCAGGAACACAAATTGGATAGAGCTCAGTGTGGCAAAACTGGTAAGATGCTTTCTGGCCACACCTTCTGGTCCTCGACAGTTGCGACTAGAGGGGGTGTATTTTAGTGGCAGCATCTATTATACCTCATGTTATTGGGCACGGTGTTATCATCCCTGCTAGAGCGCAATGGATCTTGATCATGCATGAGGGTCAGAAATTGGGAATCTTGAATATCTATGCACCTAATGTGAGAGGTGAAAGGGTGGCCTTTTGGGACACCATTACAAATGTCATTCCCCAAGTTGATCATTGGATAGTGGGAGGAGATTTTAATATCGTTGAGCAACCTTTTGACAAGAAGGGTGGATGCGAAGGGGGTTTTGTCAAATCCCCACGGATCCCCTCGTGATCGATCTTGGTTCAAAACTCGAATCCTGCAAACAAACGAACAACAAACAAGCAAGGGGGTGCAGGCCTAACTCACCTCCCAACCATGACAGCCCTGGGCGAGCCCACAGTCTTGGCTGTCCCCACCGAGCCACGAGCTGAGCTAACTAGGATGACGTACCGACCAATCTCCTCCTCGCGACGTCCCATACCGTCACGAAGCTGCCTCGCGGGCCTCGAAATTGCTGTCGGCCTCGGCTGCGTAAAGCAGGTGCACGTCTGCACTAGATCCAGGCTCCAAGACCATAGAGCTCTCACAAACTCGCGAGACTCTCTATATATAATAACTAACCTTGGCCACCCTTTTATAGGCTCTTGGCCGGTCATCGGGCGTCCACACTTGGGTGCCTGCCCGTCCATACTTGGGTGCCCGCCCGTTAGTATTTCCCTAACTCAGCTCGTCAATGAGCCTGCCTAGTTCCAAGCTGAGCTAACTAGGATGACGTACCGACCAATCTACTCCTCGCGACGTCCCATACCGTCACGAAGCTGCCCTCGCGGGCCTCGAGATTGCTGCCGGCCTCGGCTGCGTAAAGCAGGTGCACGTCTGCACTAGATCCAGGCTCCAAGACCATAGAGCTCTCACAAACTCGCGAGACTCTCTATATATGATAACTAACCTTGGCCACCCTTTTATAGGCTCTTGGCCGGTCATCGAGCGTCCACACTTGGTCGCCCGCCCGTCCATACTTGGGTGCCCGCTCGTTAGTATTTCCCTAACTCAGCTCGTCAATTAGCCTGCCTAGTTCCAAGCTTCCCTAAGCCTCGAAACTAGTCTTGCATGCGTATAGCACACGGTAGATACACACTGTGCACATGACAGGTTTACACCCTTTGGAGAAAACCTCATGGGAGAGGTTCACGCTTTCCTTTTTTGGCAGGGATTGTTGGACTGAGGATGATTTCCAGAGAAGACCAAATTCCTTATCTTTCTCTTGGCATAACTGCAGGAGCGGGCATGAGAGCATCTTTGTACGTCTGGACAGGTTTTATGTGGATGATTGGTCCTTGGACAGAGGAGGCACCATTGCTATTATGCCTGGCACCACCAAATTCGATCATTGCCCCATCGTTTTGTGTCTCAGGGAGCCTGGGGCTCGCTCGGCCTCTCCCCATGTCTGTATCCCTGACTCTCTTTATCTTGAAGTTGACATTTCCCTTGAGATCAGAGAGATATGGAGATCTTGTGATGGTCTTGATCCTCGTCATAATATTGCGCTAGCTCTTGAGAAGACCAACCATCATTATCATAGCACTGCCTTGTCTAAGAAGAAGGAGGCTTTGGACAAGGAGAGAGCTATTAGGCGTAGGATTGCTGCTCTTCAGAGGGAACATGAAAAGCATCCACATGCGACTTGGATTACAAACCTCTTGACCACAGTTAAAGCAGAGCTGCAGTTAGCCATGGACAAGAGGGCTGAGTCTGCCTTTCATGTGAACGAGGCCTTTTGGACTCAGATGGGTGGCAGATGCAACAAAGAGTTTTTTTCAGCGCACAGGCCTTCCCATAGCAGGGATTCTGTGACGTACTTGCAGGACTCACAGGGTGAGGTTCAGATTGAGCCTGATAAGGTGAGGGGTATTGCTTCATAATTTTATCGGTCTTTATTGACTGCAGAGGTGCCCTCTCCTCAGAGAGATGTGGCACGGCAGAAAGTTTGGGAGTGCATGCCCAGGCTCATTACAGATGCTATGTGTTCTTCCCTAGATGCCCCTTTCTCGAAGGATGAATTCCTTCATGCACTGCATGCTCTTTCTAGTGGTTCATGCCTAGGGGATGATGGTCTTTCTCCCGCCTTCTTTATTCTTTCTTGGGATCATATTGGAGATGCTATCACTGTTGCCCTTCAGGAAATGTGGTTGTCAGCTATGATGCCTCTATACCTCACGGAGGGCCTGATTCACCTTATCCCCAAGCGTGGGGACAAGACTGACATCAAGCAATGATGCCTCTATACCTCACGGAGGGGCTGATTCACCTTATCCCCAAGAGTGGGGACAAGATTGACATCAAGCAATGTAGGCCCATCACCCTCCTTGGATCTACATATTAAATCTTAGCTAAATTCTTGAGTATAAGGTTGCAATTGATTCTCCAAAGGACTATCCATGATACCCAGAATGGTTTCCTCCAAGGAAGGAGTATATTTGATAACATTTTTTCTTTCTGGGAAGCTGTCGAGTGGGGAAAGTCTAGTTAGTAGCCTCTTGCCATTCTTTTGCTTGATTTTGAAAAAGCTTATGACAGAGTGGATTGGGATTTTTTAGAGGGCACTATGGCACACATGGGGTTTTCCCAAAACTGGATCAGAGCGGTGTCTTGCCTATACAGGGAGGCTCATAGCACTGCTTTAGCTTGTGGGGGGCGCGGTGAGCGTTTTCAGATTTCCCGTTCAGTGAGGCAGGGTTGTCCCCTCGCCCCTTTACTGTACCTCATTGTAGCTGAGGCTATGAGCAGGTTTCTTCGGGCTGCCCCTGGTGTTGTGGGTCTCAGGCTGCCTTTATGCACGGAGGAAGAGTTTTTGGACTCTGAGTTAGTAGATGATACGGCGTTGTTCCTTGAGGCTTCACATGCTTGTTTATCTTCTTTCCGGACAGCCTTGGAGGCCTTTTGTTTGGCAGTAGAAGCTACTATCAATTGGCATAAGTCAGTTGGTTTTTGGATCAGTGATTCTCCTCTTGCAGATTGGGGTATAGATGTTTGTTTTACTTGGATTGAGAGAGGATGCTCTGCGGAATACCTTTGTTGGCAGGTGGGCGTTGACATCTCCCCTGCACAACAATTTGCCACAGTGCTCTTAAGCATTAAAAGCAAACTTCATCACTGGAGTAGGAGGAAGCTCGACTTGGCCTCTAGAGCTTTGGTGGTTAACCAAGTTTTGCTAGCCATGACTTGGTTTATCGCTTCATGCTGGAGTTTTCATAAGGGCTGCATTTGCCAGCTTCGTCGCCTTATTCAGAACTTTCTTTGGTCACGGCTTGACGGAAATGCACACACCAAGGCTAGAGTTGCTTGGGAAACCATTATCAGGCCTAAGCAAGAAGGGGGATTGAATATCATTGACCCTGAGGTGCAATGTAAGGCTTTGCTTTGTAAGCTGGTTGTTAGGGGCTTTCTTCCAGGCGCTGAGCCTTGGAAGGACTTTCACAGGGCAGCAGATCACGAAGTGTGTCCCTGTTCGCGGAGGTGACTGGACTCTCAGCTCACGCTTTATTTTTTCGGATGCAGTTCACCGCTCCCCTTCATCCCCCCTGGTTAGGTCCCTCCTTACGGGTCTGGGACTGCCTGAGGAGTTTTTTGGTACACATCCCCCCTGCGTTTAGCGGAGGAAGTTAACCGGCAGCCCATTCTGTGGAATGATTTGATTTTAGATGTGCATGGTAGGCCTTCTTGGGGTAGCTATGCATATTCTTTGGGTTGGCTGGGAGACCCTATGCCCCACAGTGCTAGCTTGGAAGAGGTTTCAGAGCCTCACCGAGGTACAGAGATTGGATTTCACGTAGCATTTCAAAGGCTCTAGTCGGAGGATTGCACAGATTGATGCACCCATTCCCAACCACTGGATTACTGGATCTTTCTTGGAAGGCCGTCATCATTCTTGGTTTGGGGTTTTTTCTGGGAGAGGTGTTCCTCTTCAGGTTATGGGTCTCCCCTTGCCTAGGGAGGATGATGTACCGGTCTTTTTTTCTGTACAGGATGGATGGCAGCTAGAGAGATGTGACGTGCAGGACCTGATTGAGGGCCCTGAGATACGTCCAGTCAGAGTTGTTGGCAGGTTAGGGAACCACGTCTTTGTTGACCCCCCCTAGGGATGATCACAGAGAGTGTTAGCCTTTGGTTGTATGGTGGCTGCCTTATCAGACATTTGCATTGGGACCCCGGTGAGTGGGAGTGGAAGGATGCTTGTAACCCTTTGAAAAGCATGTCTTTTTTCAGTTATACGGTGCAGAATGCCAGACATGTGAGGATTATGTTGTTAATCCTTCATATTGTGTACTAATTACTACTTAAGTAATTAACTTAGAACAAGAACCTTCAGGAGAACACTTGAGATAAGATTGAATTGACTTGTTGTTTTAAATTGAGTACAATAGGTCTCTTATATAGGAGATGAAGAGAGATTTGAAGAGGCATGTCCTTTGACGAAAGGACATGACCATGATCTTTAGGCTAAGGGATGTGTCTATTCGATGTAGAGGCACAACCATTCATCAAGGGATACAACCCTTCCTCGAAGGGATGTGGCTATTCGATGAAGAGGTACATCCTTTGGCGAAGAGTCGCAACCAATCGAGGGTAGGGGTTCCCTTTGGCTGGTTACTCTTTGCATCTGCAAGGGTAATCATTATTGGAGAAGGAATCTTATATGTATACACACATCACAATCGTGACATTCCCTCCCATTTAAAATAAAACCCAGGGGCAGTTGTTGAGACTCTAGAAGAAGGGAAATGATTGTATTGCTTCTGCATCCAAAGCTCTAGCTGCTAGATCCCATGGCATTATTGTTGACCATAACAATCTTGCACATACCAAACTGAATATTAACTGCATCTGCAACTTGTCTCATCTAACCAAAAGCATGAGAATCATATCTGTAACTTGAGTAGAACTTTTGTTAACATCATTGGTAACTTCGAGCTTTGTCCAAGAAAAGACTGAATCTTCATTTGCCTTTAGAGAAACCATAAGCAAACTGTCTTGATTCTCCAATATCAAGGATTGTGTCACCAAACTTTGCATTTGGTTAGTGACCATCATTTGGAAATCTGAAAGGGATTCCATTGGAACACGGATGTCCTCAAGGGTTGTCGTAGATGAAGAAGAGGTATTGTTTAAAGGCTCTTCCATATGCAAAGATAGTGCATCGAGACTAGGACAAGTATTGTCCAAAGAGTCATGTGCAGTGACTGAAGTCATACTGCAAGAGTCTATATGAGAATTATCCTTTGTACCATTCAAGGTAGGAACTGGAGCCTTCAGACTTGAAGAATCTTCATTCACCATTGCAACTGCATCGGTTATTGTGTTAAAGACGAAGACTTCATTCTGCAGGGGCGGTGACAAGGCTTTTGTTTTTGCCTGGACCACAGCCAAAGAAGTTGTGTGCATTTGGGATGCTACACATGAACTAGAACCTCTTGAATCTTCAGCTTTATCAGCGGGTATTAAGGCTTCCAGAGTAGGAGGAGCATGGCATGGCTCGCAAGGGGGAACTTGTCCAGCGTTGCGGCATTCACGACCGAGTACTCGACTAGGGTCGGAAATATGTGCCACTATGTGAGCCCACTTCGAAGAGATTGATGACTCTTCAAGGGGGGATCTTCTGAAAGCTTCATATTGCTGCTTTGGCTTCTACTGATAGTGATTCAAAGATGGATCTTTCTCATAACTGTTGTAATGCTGAGAATGTTTGCGAGGAGCATGCAGAGACTTGAACGAAGGTATTTCATGTCTGGTGGTCTCTACAGAACTGTGCTGAGGACAAGAAACCTGTTGTTGTGGGTGTTGTACGCCGAGAAGTTGCTTGCCGGGAGCTTGAGGAGGCTTTGGCTCACCATGGATCAAGTGTGACGAAAAGGTAGCCAGAGAAGGCTTCAAGAGTAGTTGAAATGCCTTCATTTTGATTGCGCTAGTAAGAACCATTCAATGGAACATGTGCTACCACGAGCATACGCGCCAAAGAAACCATGGAAATAGACAAGGTAGCCGGAGAAGTGTGAAAGGTAGTCAACATGCATGCCAAGAAAGCCATTGCCGGAGACAAGAGGGGCGTAGTAGAGGCCTTTCCGATGCTGAAAATTGATTTCTTCTTTTTTTTCTTCACGGCTGAATTTTCTGGACAGCAATGGAGTATTCTGATTTTTAGGGTTTTGGGATGCCAACGAGCACGAAGAGAAGGCCCAAGAAGGCATACAAAAGGAGCGCCATCACCATGGAGGACGGGGCTGAATTTCGCGCGAGGAGAAGAGGGAGGCTGATATGCTCGCGCGTCAAAGAGGGGGGCTGAAACGCACGCCCGTTGGGTTTTTTTTTTGTTTTGAGAAACCCACATGGCAATAGTACGTATGAAATTTTTTTTGTTTGTTGTTTTCTTGGTGGTGTAAAGGTGACGCTTCGAAGGCCGTCGTCGACTGGATGTGCAAAGGTGACGCTTCAAAGGCCGTCGCCGACTAGGAGGTGCACCGCTTCGAAGGGCTGGATCACGTTGCCGGCTGGAGGGTGTGTCGCTTCAAACGGTGTGCCACCAGCAAAGTGAAGAGGCGGGCAGTTGCTAGTTGGCGGGTGAACTCAGGGTCGGCCGCTGCATGTATCAACGAGGGCTCACGACCGGCAGCTGCTCCCAGCAAGCAAGGGCTCACGCTGGCAGCGAACGAGGTGAAGAGAGGGGGGGGGCTCCATATTCAGCAGCGAAAGGGGCAATTCCCGCCATGTTGCGAACGCTTAACACCACCAGCTAGCAGGGAGGGAGAGTAGTCCAGATATACAGCAAGGGTTCCCTCTCTGCTATTCACACAATGCGCGTGTATGGGTGTGAGACCTTTTGTGTTTGTTTACATCACTTTGAGCAAGGATTTACTCCAAGTCCACCATCGCTTTGCTTCTTCCATACAACACCGAGAGGAGAGGTGGATGAGGGAGTGCCGTGGAGAGGGTGAGGGCTTGACAACCCACGGGTAGGGAAAAATTTGCTCTGATACCACTGTGAGGATTATGTTGTTAATCCTTCATATTGTGTACTAATTACTACTTAAGTAATTAACTTAGAACAAGAACCTTCAGGAGAACACTTGAGATAAGATTGAATTGACTTGTTGTTTTAAATTGAGTACAATAGGTCTCTTATATAGGAGATGAAGAGACACATTTGAAGAGGCATGTCCTTTGACGAAAGGACATGACCTTAGACGAAAGGGTACATCTTTAGGCTAAGGGATGTGTCTATTCGATGTAGAGGCACAACCATTCATCAAGGGATACAACCATTCGTCGAAGGGATGTGGCTATTCGATGAAGAGGTACATCCTTTGGCGAAGAGTCGCAACCTGTCGAGGGTAGGGGTTCCCTTTGGCTGGTTACTCTTTGCATCTGCAAGGGTAATCATTATTGGAGAAGGAATCTTATATGTATACACACGTCACAATCGTGACAAGACATCTTATCTTGGGACACATTCAGAGTGTCCCTACTCTTAGACCCCATTGGGAATCTTATGGCATTTCGACTGACATTCAGAGGGTTTTTTGGCAGAGATTGTGGCATTCTTATAAGAAGCCACAGATTTCCTCCTTTATCTGGGTTTCTCTTCATGGTGGTCTGGCCACCAATTAGTGGAGGTCTGTTACTGGTGCTTGCCCAGCATGCCCTAGATGTGCAGGAGTTTCGGAGTCAGTTTACCATTGTTTATGGGAATGCAGGGAAGCACATAGGGTTTGGTCTGCGATTGCACACCTCTTTGGTAGGATTAAGAGGGATGCTATCATTTCTTTTGGTTCTATCATTTGGTTGACACAGTCAGGGCCTCAGCTGAGATTCGAGGGGACTGACAGGAGCTTGGCCATTATGGTTAGGCAAGGAGTTGCTCGGCAGTGGTGTCTTCAGGATTTGCCACTTCAACACTTTGTCCCTCCGGCACAGAGGTTAGACAGCTCTTGGGAGATTATTGCTAGCATTCAGCCTGGAATATCTGGAAGGCTAGATGCACCGAGGCCATTGAGGCTACTCCCGTTCTTGTTTCTCAGTGTCTTTGCAGGATTTGGAGTGCACACCATCATGGCTACTTGGGCCAGAATCTAGGGATCTTCGAGGGCTGCGGAGAGGAAGCGCGGCCAGTTTATGAGAGAGTGGGACATTGGTATCTTTTTCATGTCCTCTCATTCGGGATCCTATTGGCAGCATAGGGCTCCTGATTGGTTGAGATCTCCACCTTACTTGGTGTGAAATCTCCATTTTGTAAAATTTTTTCATACTTAATAGAAGTCTCCTTTTTGAAAAAAAAAACTAGATAAAGAGTGCTGTACTTTACCTACTTTATCTTATGAGTTGTTTCCGTACTCGTTTCGAACATGCATTGTATGTGTTGTACCTACCGTTTGTAACCACCTTGGTAGGCGTATTCATTACCTCTGCAGGTGGCTTGCTACAGTTGGTGTTATATTCTTAGGCTTCTACATTTAGCATTTTGCATTTATGTGGTCTTTGCTACCACATTTGAAGCACCTTCCTTTTTTGAAATAATAGTCCTTGTGTGGCCTAAAACAAGTTCCCCAAGCTTGGTACTAGCAAGTTAAATTCTTCTTTAAAGTTATTGATCTCATTCAAAGCCCCTCAACTAAAACTTGTAAGGTTTTCTTGAGAATGGTAGGTTCATGGTTGTTGTCTCGTATGTGAACGATCAAATCATAATGAGAAATCATTGTGGAGAAGATTATTCATGTACTTAGATAAAAGCTTGAGATGATAGACCTTGGCCTCGTGCATTACTGCCTTTGGCATTGAAATCTAGAGTCAAGTAAGATCTCTCTTAGAGAAAAAAGTATACTACAGAGATACTAAAGTCATTTGGCATGATTGAGTGCAAAGCACACCTGCTCCAGCTCCAGCTCACTGATTTCTTCCAGAGATATATCCCAGTGCCTACCCTGACACAAGAGGGGGTTACACTTCAGCGCGTTGCGGACCTCCGAGCCAGACGGAGACCGAGAGCACCAGGCTACCAGACTCCCAGACTACATCAGAGGGAGATCACAGAGATACGGGCTCGACATCAGCACCATATCCAGGAGCGGTTAGCTCACTTACACTCACACCTGGAGATCATGCTCCGAGTGTATCACATATTACACCCCCATTATGGTACTGGTTGGAGCTAGACAGATCTGCATTGCATTCTTGTATACCCTGCGCATATAGGTTGCATACTGAGCCTCTTGTATACCCTGCACATATAGGTTGTATACTGAGCCTCTAGCAGAAGTGCTCCATCCATCACACCCCCTCACTAGCTCAGTACTTTCATAGTTTATTTCATGTTCATTTTGTCCTTTTTTTTCAGGACATCCAGAAGACATTGACAGTTGTACATTGATTTGTTTCATAGGTCGAGTTCGGCCTCTAGTAGACGTTAATACAGCTTTCTCTCTCTCTCTCTCTCTCTCTCTCTCTCAGATGGGTAAGCGGCGTCAGTAGATGCTCAGCTGCTAGCGCCTATACAAGTGGTATCAGAGCTTACTTATTAGGGTTGTTTTTTTTGTATTTCTGCAGCATCAACTCATCACCATCATCCTCTGCTCTCCGCTGCCCGTTTCATGCTGTCAGCCCTGCTCCTCTCCAGTAGCCCTATAGCACCAGTGAAGCTTCTGCTGACGACCACTACCAGCGCAAGTACCTGTCTTCAGCACGCACTCAGCTATCTCCGCCTTATATTAAGACTTTAAATAAAGCTTTATGTTAAGGATTATAAAAGGGTCTTTGACAAGTGCCAGTCGCCTCTACTCGACGCTGCCATACACTCTTCGTGCTGCCTTCTGTGCTGCCAGGTCATCATCTTCTTCTATGTCACCTCGTCTTCAACTCGCCACCTGCTGCAGTGCCTGCAAATCTCCACGACAGCATCAAAATTAGGGGCTTCCATAATGTAGTAAAACTCTTCAAATTAAAGCAAACAAAAACTGGGGCATTTTAAATTTTCAACAAAATCAGCAAAATTGGTAAAAATTGAAGCTCCTGCACTGTACAAAAATTTGGGGGTTTTGCCCAAATTGACTTCCAGAGCCAAAATTGAAATACCAGCCTACAACATTATGGCTCTATCAATGAGTACAATCGACAGGTTCTCTGGTGCTAGGTTCTCTACCTGGCAGACCAAGATGCGGCTCCTCTTGATGAGGGAGGGTGTTTGGAGCATAATCTCTAGAGATGACAAATACCCAGGAGACAATGAGTTTGAAAAGCAGAAGCTGTGGCGACAACGCAACAGAGGTATTGCACTAATTGGCCTCAATTTGGCAGACACTCTCGATCATCACATAGACTTTATTAAACCGCCAAGCAAATTTGGGACAAACTAGAGACTCTTTTTGGAAACAAAATCACTAATTAATCAAACCCTCTTTGAGTCATGCAACTTTCTCTCACTTACTCTCGCGACAGTCTTTCTCTCTCTCTCTCTCTTTCTCTCTCTTCCTCGGAGATGGGTAAGCCACTGGCGCCCAGAAGTTGGGCTTAGCTCCATAGAGATCTACAGGACACGCCGGTTTGCCTCCACACCCTGGACAACCACAGGTTACCGAGACTTGTATGGGAGTTTTCTCGAGAGCTAGTAGAGCAAGGGCATTATCTGGTATAGTATTCTAGTTACCCGCACTGTTTCCTCACGTGGAGGCGCTTCACATGGATTGTCTACCACCTTTCTAGTATAGCCGTCCTTCTGTCTCACCCTTTAGGATACCAACTGGATCATTTGATCTGATCCCCCTAACCTACACACCCACACCACATGGCTCGTACACCGGTACTACCCACAAAGATATAGACCTACACAGATGATTCCTTGAGGATCATACCAGATGGATTCATCCTGAGGCCAGAATGCGTGCATGGGCATATCAATGCCATGTAGAATGAGATTGGGCAGCTTCGGTCTCATCCCACCACATTTGAGTAGAGACAGGGAGAGCAGAGGCGATTGCCAGAGAAGACATGATTTGTAGAGTTTGCACTGTGGAAATGAAGCTTTTATCGATACAAGGTTCATCTATAAAATCAAGCATAACAAGTGGAGATTGCCAATTCTGAGAAGAATGGAAAATCAGGAGTGTGCGTTGACCTCAAAAAATTTAATGCAACAAATTTAAGGGCAAACTATAGAAGTGACATCTACTGTGGTGAAGTAACGACGGCATACATGAAAGTGGACTCAGATGTTCCAGCAGCCATCACGGTTTTAAGTAGCCCAAGTAAAATCATGGTTTGGGTGAAAATGTCTCCTCCAATTACTAGCAACATTGACCTCTAGTTTTGGAGTGTGGTAAATATGATCACTAAAAATATTTTAGCTAATTCAACATTTCCCATGGTCTGTTCTTCTTTATAAGTACATTCTTCCTAAGAAGCTTCTGTGACTGATACTATCTTCGTGCAGTGTAAAAATCAAAATGTAAAATATGCCCAGTAAGGGTTAGCTGTGTTTACTTTTTTATTCTTCTTCTGCATGTGATTGTTAAGCTCTCTTTACTGTATATGTACATGCAGGGTTTGTCCGTAAAATCAGTTTTCCATCGCCACAGACAGTGGTTGCAGCATGCAAAAACACGTAGTGCCCGCCATAAGATCACTAAGGTGTGTTTTATTGAATTTGGGGTTTTTGGTTCTTTGAGCTTGGATGTGATTGTGTGTGAAAGTTCAGCAAAAGAACAGAGGGAAACGGAGAAAAATGAAACTAAAGGTGCAAAAGAATTTACTATTTTTTTGATTTTTTAAATCTGGGTGCCCCTTGCAGTTCTTGAAAGACCAAGCTGCTTTAGCCGCTGATGAAATAACTGCCGACAGTGTGAAGAGTTTTGTATTTGAGTTGGATGAAATGGACAAGAAGCCGCATGGTGATTGGGCAATTGGATCGATCATAGAGAAAGGTTCTAACTGGGAGTTCTCTGATACTAGTATTGATAGAGCCAAGCATCTCAGCTCTCCTTTATCTATTCCTTTCAGGGACTTGAGCATTAGAATACCTGAAGGAAACAGAAGCTTTATCCCTCGTGTAAATGGGAAGACCAATAAAAAAGTTGAGGAGATTGCAGTATCTTTGACTGGAAGCTCAAATGTTCTTAGTAATGGATCACTGGCAAAACCTGCAGCTAGAAATCTTCTTTCCATGCATAGAGAAGTTCTGGCGAGCTTAGAGACTTGGCAAGCTGGCAGAGTAGCTTTCTGGCATGGATCTGAGAATCAATCCATTCAATGGCTCAGTGTGCTTTGTTTTGATCGCAAAAGTAGGTTTTCTTCTATGACATGTCTTGGTGGTTAAATCATTGTCAAGTAGGAAGATGCTATCCCGAAGTGCAATGTTATTTGTATAATCTTTGCATGGAATGTTTGCTATTGCAGGCATACTTGCAGAAGTAACAGCAGTTCTTGGAGCAGCTGGAATTCTAATTTGTGCATGCGCAGTAAGTAATCACAGGAATTCATCATGTAGAAGGCATTAATGTGTTTGTAATGCACTATT
The DNA here is from genome assembly GCF_041138505.1 of Cibotium barometz. Classification (NCBI taxonomy): domain Eukaryota; kingdom Viridiplantae; phylum Streptophyta; class Polypodiopsida; order Cyatheales; family Cibotiaceae; genus Cibotium; species Cibotium barometz. The sequence goes on from NC_141083.1 coordinate 36,048,559, forward strand.
TATAACCTCCTTTTTGGATCATGTTTTTACCTTCAGGCTGAAACAGACAAAAGAAGAGGACTTGGAACCATGCTATTTCATGTCGATGGCAGTACCAAGAACCTTGTATGTACTTGACTGCTAAATACAGAATCATTGATTTTGTTCCTGAGAAAGCTGTCATTCTAACATGTGTTTTTACTGCCTCTAGATGAATGCTTGTGCTAGTGTCAGCTCTATTGAAGGAGTTATAAGCTGGTCAACTGGATGTAGTTGGCAAAAGCAACAAGCTTCAACACAGTATATTTGAAGATGTTACATCAATTTTGCAGTTTTGTGAGGGCAGTCATATATTGCTGCATTGTGTTTGCATGAAGAAATCGATGGTGTCACTTGTAAATTGACAATTTCGAAGAGGTACTATCTCAGAAGCTGAATTCCAAGTGAGGGGGATGGTTTTGAAGATGAGAGGAGACCTATGAAGAGCCCTCTGCTTTGTATACTATATTTGAGGAAAGTTCTTGGAGGAAAGTTCTTGCCAGTAGGGGAGACCTGCTTTTACAGGAGGATCAGTGTGTTATTGTTGCGAAGTAATAGTCGAAGTCTAACAAGCCTAACGTTTGATGCTTCCCAACAGAATGAGTAGCTCTTCATGGGGCCCATATGTAAAATATTGCCATTTTTAAACACGTCAGGAGTTAGTTGTCTATAGAGATATAGTCCAGTATGCCATCCAGCGGTGCTTTATTCCAACATGCTGTAATAAAATCCAAGTGTGTTATATCATTTGAGGTAACATGAGTTTTGAGGTGAGGCTTTAAGAATATATCACATTAAGGATGGTCTTTATGGGTTGAATCCAAATGCATGTTTATTGTAATCAGTGTATTCTAGCTAGCTATTCTGCTTATTTTTTGAGAATGAGGAATTCTTTAATGCTAGCCTTGGTTTCGGAGGGGGCATTTTTTGTGAAACACTAGTATATTTGTTCTTTCCTTGATAACATTTTCAGTTTGCATGCATGGTTAAACTTCTTAGTGCTTCGATAATGGATTTTTTTTTTGTTAAGTTTAAGAATCATGAGCACTGTTACTTTGTTTTCCTCCTTTTTATCCACGGAGTTGTTTTTTTTGTTGGTTGCATTTTTTGAGGAGGATTAGAATGTGTGGCAAACCCAGGCCTTAAAAACGAAAAAACAAAAAATTAGAATGTGTGGCAAACCTAGGGTCTGTAATGAAGATGTCTATGGGATCTCCTCTTAAAACAAACGAAAAGTAACAATAGGTCAGGTGGTTTGGCGCCATGCCCTGGGGTGATTGGGAAATATGTAGGGGGTTAGAGATGTAAATTGCAATAAATTAGGAGCCGAGCATGAGGAAGAGGTCTATAGGGCCAATCCCAAGGAGCTTAACAAGTTGGAAAAAAGTTGTTAATAATAATAACGGTAATGGAATGTGTTTTCCAAGATTGGGAAATTAATATGATGACCTTAGCAAAGGAAGATCAATTTGTCAATCTAAATTATGATGCATGAAAAGCCTAGTCCAAATTACTCCTATAGATGATGGGCAACATTACTTGGAGATTGTCGTAGCTTGATGAAGGGATAATGCTAGGCCTTACAAGTATGGTTAATTGGATGCATGTCTTGGTTGTCCATTTACGTATATGAGCATATTTGCTTAATTGCCTCATGATATGAACATTATGTAGGCTAGGCAAAAAGACTAGTCTTTCCATGAACACCCCCGTAATATGAAAAGTATGGGGTGGGGTATTGGCCATCTTGGCTAGTGGCACTCTAGCCAAGGATGGTGCGAGTTCAGATCGCCCATTGCCTAATGCAAGGTTTTGCTCAAAAAGTTTTCATACTTTCTCTCTCTTCCTTTCCAAGTTACTTCCATTATCTTACTTTCCAAGTTACCCTAATGGGAGTGGGGAGCCAGAAGTGTACTATATGGCACTTCTTTTGAGCTCTAGCTGCTTCATTGGCTTGTAATGCTATGAGCTATGAATTGCATTCAACTCTAAAGGCAGAGAGAGGACTAGCGTTAATGATAGTGTATTTCTAGAAATTAATATAGCAAGCACTAATAGCCCCAGATCTGATGATGTTTCAATAAGGAAATCCGTGCTAGTAATATGTATAGGCAAGATCTCTTCCTAGGATAGTTTGTAATTGTGCAGCAGCTTTACCAACACATTGATAAAGTCCCATAAGTCACATTTTTAGCTTGACTTGCATCTAGGACAAATTTCAATTCCAGTATTTAGCTTTTTGCCCATTCCATTGGGCTTAATGCATTTTTAACCATAAGAGTCAGCATTTTGTTTATGAGATGAGTTTTTGCCAAATTCTGGAAATGTTTTGCTTGGGATCAAGAAGGAATGTTCATTTGGCATTGAGGGAAAGGTCTATTGATAAGGATAACCTTTTTCCTTGTCAAATCTAGAATAGTGGTGTCATCCTTGTGTTTCTTGGAGAGGCATACATCAATAATCCCATAGAGTATCCCCAATTGGTGATACATTTTTTGGTGCATAAGGTATACATGATAAAAACGATGAGTTAAGAGGTTGATTTTCAGTACTCAATTTGGAATAGGTGAGTACCTACTGGAATGAGAATGCTGTAGTCTCCTCATGAAGAGATTATTAAGAGACTAGTAGGCTCTCAAAATTGACCTGCTTTGTTACTGTTTGCTTGATTACATTTGTCTCTAAGAATTTGGCAGAGTCACCACTCTAGAGAAAGTTCATGCAGAGAGATTTTAGAGGGTTGTCTTCAATAGGTCCCCCGCATGAAAAGAAAATAGATGAGGTTTTTCTCATAAAAGGAAGATGCATTTTCTTTCATGCTCCAGCATGAAAGCAAATAGATGATGAATGTGGGGATGGGGAAGAATGTAAGAATGAGTGCCAAGATTTTCCTCGTAAAATGATATGATGCATTTCCTTTCATTTGTCAATTCTTTCTTGGCTTTTTCTGAGACCTAGACCCATCATTGGGGGAAAGGAGAAGGGGAGGGGTGACTATGGAAAACTATATAGCACCATGCATTTAACATACCTATATATTACATATTTAAACACAATTGGGTTCCTTCATTTATACAATTCAAAATCTCCCTTTATAAGTTTACATTAATCAATTACATTAAATAACTAATTGTTTAATCTGGTCTTGTATGTATATGACATGTAAGTTTCACAATTTAAAAAAAGAAACATCTTCATGTACTAAGGTGCTATATTGTAGATGTATAAAAAAGGTCAACATGATTATTAATATAGAATAAGCAAAAAGCCCTCCCAACCAACAAATGTGTAGCGGCACAAAAAATGCTCCACATGCCAACATCTCTTGTCCTTAATTTTTCAAGTCAATGGAAAACCTACACATTTGATATAACATTTTCTTTGACAAATATTGATTACCACCCTATAAGTACTCATAACTTGAAATTGGTGTGACAAGCTAGGAGGATTATTCCATCCAATAAGAGGTTTCCCACCTACATGCATAATCCCTTGCATTGACCTAATAAATATTTTTAGCCAAATCAAATAATAACACATCTTGCAAGAAGAATTGTGAGAAATTGGCCCTAGTTTGTCTCGGATACATATCTAGTGCATCATGGAATTTATGGATAAACATCCACAAAGCAACCTTGTTATCACACTTGTTATTACTAAAGTATATTGCCTTTTCCTATGTGCAAAAGGAAACAATGCAATGACATGTTGAGCACTGAATAATTGAAAGAACTTGTTCTCGCCTTTTGGACAGAGCAATGCGTAACAAGATCTGTCTTTTAAAAAATGGATGGAAGCTGTATGTGAACCTTAGCTATATGACTATCTCCCAAGCATGATTCATAATTAGTTCTAGTTTTTTAATTAAGTAGTGGCATAAGTATTTGTTTTGCACTAGCCTGCTATATAACAGTTTGAGATAGATAGTGCTATATAGTAATATCTATGCTTTGTATTTATATATATATAGTAAATTGAGGGTTATATAGAATTGTCTATGCATATAGCAGATTATGTAATATATTATTGCATTGACCATGCTTCATATTAGTATATCTAGTAGTCTCAGGCAACTTTATATAGTGTTATCTATGGTTTATATCAATATATGAAGTAGTATGAGGCAGTGCTATATAACACTTAGACTAGCAAACCAGTTAGGTAGTTGTTCTCTATAATCAATCATTAACTAATCATCTAGCTAGCCTATTTTCTAGCCAAAGTGGGTAGTTGCTTTTTGTCTACCCCAGGATAGATTTCAGTCCCCTACATTTGTCTTATTGACGCATACAGGGGCGAGATGAAGCCACCTGTAGGAGGAATTTTTTAAAGTGATCTCACCCTCACATGTGAATAAGATTTCGCACCTAGTTAGTTGGTTGATTCTCTGGAGGAATGAGCTACATGGTTTTTATAGATCCAACTTGCTAGCTGATTTTACAACTATGTAGCTAGTTTTCTTAGATTGTGAACTGCGAAACGCCACCCACACATGACACATTTTGACAATCAACAATACATCTTAGATATAAGAAATTGTAAAAAAATGAGAGGCAAAAAGGAAAGTCTCTTTTATTATTGAAGCATCCATAATTACATTTGATACCATTTTAACCTTCATCTTGAAGGCCTTATGTAAGGGAGCTTAACAAGTTTTTTTTGGCTAGATAATTAAGAGAGGGCTTCAAGTCGCTTAACATATCTTTTGTTTCCCACCTCTTCTTCATAATAGTGCTAGTAGGGATGTACAACTACTCCATGACCTGGGCAATGGCACCTGATAAACTTTACATTGAATCAATATTATCTATGATGTAGAGGGTGACTACAAAGGGTACCACTCACCTTAGAGCATTAGAAAAAATCTATGATGTGCAGGATATTCTTCTGAAATAGCAGTTTTGCTATGATAAACGGTTGTCCTACACTACTCTTTAGCAAGCTGTAATTTCTTGATAGTTTCCTTCCTCGTCTAGAGGACATAATATTGTCCCTTAAAATCTCCACAAACTCTCCACATCCTGCTTGCTCCTGCCAGTTTTGCAGTTGCTTTATCTGGGTTCTTTGGTTGTACTTTCATATTTTTCCCATGCTGTATATGCCTGCTTACTATTTGATTTGCTATATAATTTGCTAGTAATATAGCAAGCAATAGGTTACTACTATTAGCAATCACATGTGCTCTATAAAAGCAGAACTATATAGTAGACATAGGATTTCTATTTGATTGCTGATTTGCATAGTTATATAATAAGAATTAGATATGACTTATTATATAGTAGCCATGTGTGCTATATAGCAGTCAAAAAAAGACTTATTTTTCATTGTTATATATAACAATAATATAGTAGGAAACCTGTATGGCTACTATATGATAGACTTCTATTTGATTGCTATCAATCATAGCAATCATATTTGTTGGCAATTAGAAAAGCAAGCATGGCTGCTTTCTATCATTGCTTGATTTGATTGCTATAAAATAAGAAACAATTAAATAGCAGCCGAATTATAATGTTGGAAGTATTGTACTTGTGAGCTTGATATTACAAAATGTGCATATTACTATGTACATTTTTGTGGAGGATAAGAGGTCCGTTTATATAGAAATTTTGTCTGTGGATCCACCCAAGATGTATTTGCTTTGTTAGGTGCCTTTATGCCCTGAGATGCCCTCTTATGATCCATTTCTGCTATAATAGGCGTACATTTTGTATTATTTGTAATTATCAATAATAACTATGAATTTTTTAGACCTATTTTTTGTTGTGATAATCTGTCGTTGATATTTATATGTCTGCTGGTAAATTTCTTTTTTTTTCTCTTCGTACACACCCGGGGCCCACTCAAGTGGGTGGAGCCGATTTCTACTGGTAAATTTTATTGCATGACAATAACTTTTATTTTTTATCATTTTTTTTTGCTTTTTGAAATGATTTTTTAAAGTCATATAGATAGGAATTAACAATATAATAGTAGTAAGACAATTATTGATGTTATGGAACAATAACGTTAGGTATGATTGCTATATAATAGTTAGAAAAAGGAAGAAAAAGGATGCTATATTTATTGATTGTGCATATAACAGTAATATAGAGATACTACTATATATCAGCATTGTTTTATTTGATTGTTATGAAACAAAACACAGTCAAATAGCATTGTTTGAATTGGTTGTCTGATTTGATTGCTATATGAAAAGCACACAAAGGATTAATTTGATTGCTATAGAATAACAGGCAAAAAAAAGCAAGCAAAGGATTAATTGATTGTTATAAAATATGATGTACCAGATTGCTATATAGTAATCTTAAAGCAGACATAAGAGTACTTGTCTTAAAAAAAACCAGCTAGTTGGTTGATTTCTCACCCAACTAGCTGACTGATTCTCTTGAGCAGCTAACTTGCGAGTTTTTATGTAATCTTTTGGTTATTCTTGTCAAATTTACCTCCCATCCATGTTCCTTTTGTAGATTGATGTTTGTATAAGGTTTAAGGCCTCATTTTCAGAGGCCATCATTGGACAATGTTTGTTTAAGTTGACTTTGTATGCAAGCTGAAGGCACAAGATTATATATTGTTGCATCTCACATAAAATTTATATACACAGTGAATTGCATTTTTACAAAGGTTTTTGGATTTATGGATCATCATTCTATTGTCCTTCTCTTCAAATAAAGGGTTGTGTGAATATGCAACCAATGGGGGCCACATAATTGTGAGAATCTAGTATGTGTGTGTGATAACACTTACTTTTCATAAGTTGAAGTGTCTCATGGGGGAATGTAAAAACTATGGTAGTTTGCACACAAGTGTAGAGATGACTCGATGGTAAGGGAAAGAGTAAGAAACATAAGATCTTATCTTATAAGGAGATGACTAAGTAAAGGCACCTATAAAGATCCTTGAGGGTATTAAGCATGGTGAAGACAATAGCGAAAGAGGAAAAAACATAAGATCTTATCTTATAAGGAGTTTCTTATAGGCATAATTACACAAATCCTAAAGGATTATACATCTAAATTCATCTTACATAATGTTAAGTTTAGGTGGCAACACAAGCCTTCCAACACGTGTGGTGGTGTCTATTGTTGATTTTACAAAAAATACTCATTTTTGAAGAATGCAACACAATATTCAATCAATGCACTATTATGGTTTGTGAGAAACCTTCCAGAAGATGTGGTGATGTCTATTCTTTATGAGAAACCTTCCAAAAGGTGTGGTGGTGTTGTCTATTGTTGATTTTACAAAAACTACTCATTTTTAAGGAGCAAAAATGAAACACAGTATTCAGTCAATGCACTATCCTTGTCCATATATTATATATTCTTGAAACATAGACAATTCTATATTCTTGTCTACATTACATATCCTTGAAACATAAACAAAGGACAATTCTTGATCTACGCATAGCATGTGTAGTTTTTTGAAGCATGATTCCAAATAAGGCCACAAACATAGATGGGTCCAGCACATGCAGACATCTCTCATGCAATAGTGGAACAGTCTCGATCTTTGCATAGTATGTGCAGTTTTTCTAAGCACACATAAGAAAAAAATCACTTGTATAATGTGTTGTATTCTTTTGTATTATACAAAAGAAAAAAATCACTTGTATAATGTGTTGTATTCTTTTGTATTATACCAAAAAAAACCTCAATAAATTTAAGGAGGTTCTCACAATATTGTCGAAGTGAGCAAAGCCATTGCAGAACTGTTGTAGTCCTTCACGAACTCTAATACAAAGTATATTCTCTATGCTTTCTCTACTTCTCATGGTTTTCATTCATACTATAAATGTTGATTAAGAAACACACATCTGAGAGAGAGAATATAGAGAGCGAGAGTACAGAGCAAAATCATGAATAGTCTAGGCTAGACGGTGAATTGCAAGTCACCTAGCAATCCTGAACGCTTAAATCCGTCTTGCACCGAGATTCTCAGCCAAGAGTAGGAAGGTGGATAACTGGCGTTGACTTTGTTAAGCTTTGATTGATAGTTGGCGATCACTCCTCGCCATGTGTTCGGTCAACTTATGATGCCATGCATGATAGTCTGAAAATTTGGGATACTTATACAACTCAACTCATGGTCTTAACCAACAAACTTCTACAGTTAGAATTCAAAGCTTATAGAGCTTCCTGAGGATGGTGTGAAAATTAAACTCTTAGGAAAATGATCGCCTGAGGAGCTAATGGAATCTCGAATCTGAGCTAAAGTTCAGCCCATGTGGGCAGTATTGCCTAGCAAGCCACCAACCACTTTGATGTATCCTTTAAGTGCATACCCCCATAACTCCACATAAACTTCTCCAAGAAGTCCTCATCTCATAAAGTAATTCAAATTGTCTAACAAAAGCAAGTGCCTTAGTTGTGTTGAGCTTACTCTCGGGGCTTCTTCCTGTACCCCTTCTCTACGTCAACTCCATGTTTGTGATGATAAGATAGAGAACTGCGATTCCTCTTCTTCTGATCTTGAGTCACTCCTAGATCAGGCAGAATCATCACGATGAGTACAACCATGTCGAGACGGTGTTTGTATGGCAAGAGTACGTAGAGAACTCCTCTACAATGCTCCTCTCCTTATTTGTATCATCTACATCCCCATAGACAAACAAACTGGACATCTTGGCACCTTTAATCACATCTCATCAGACATGCAGCTGCCAGTTCTCGTGGCCCATCAACACCCATCTCAGTGGCGGAGGCCTTAAAAGTAACATCCTCGACGGAGGCCTTAGCTTTTGTAGCCAACACTTTCTGACATCCAAGTGATATGAGCTCTCCAGTTTCAGCTCTATAGCGTCACACTCGATGCCTCAAAGCCTCTACATTTATGTGCATGTCACCCTACGATGTTGCATCTCCTCTATTGCATTGCTGACACTCAAGAGTAGTCTCCACACTGTATGGAGAGTGGCTGGTCATGTTGCTCAAATGAATAAGATTCCAAGCCCTAAACTGTTTTCCAAGAGAAAAATTGTGCTTTGCTACTAATGCAACAAGAAGGCATGTTTCTCGGAATCAAATTAACTATAAACAAGATTACCATCACATAAACATGACATAAGCACAACCACAAAAAGAAATTGCACAGTACATGACATTGTGTTGAAGATCCCCTCCTCCCTCTTCTTCCTTTCCTTCCCCCTTACCAAAAGGAGTACTGCTTCTCTGTACAAGATTGTAGGTGCTGGAGGATTCACCACCGGCTTGCACCTGATTGCTCCAAGTATAACCAAAGTGAATACAAGACAAACAAGATTGTCCTAGTGACCACTATTCACAAGCCAAAAGACAAGCCCATAGATTCCTGCCACACTGCTTGCATTTATGCAAGGCCTGCATACAGCATCTCGTCATCAAGCTTCTCTAGAAACTCAAGCGTCTTCATAGGCGGCCTCAACCTTGCTTTCAACCCATGAACATACCCACTAGGTGTATCCACACCAAGTTGACTCCTCCCGGAGCTCCCTAGGTAACACCTATTGACTTGAGGTCACTTGAGACACCCCCAAAAAGTTCACATACTAGTGCTATCTAGCGTGTATCAAGGTAGTTCAAACGTACAAAACGGTAGGAGTTTAGTACATGGCGCAGAATGTTGACGACAATAAAGTACGTAAAAATGTTAGGTACTTTCCAATGTTAAAATCATGTATATATATATATATATATATATATATATATATATATATATATATATATATATATATATATATGATATCTTTTGATGGACAAGTAAGAAGTGAAGTTTGCACACATTGAACATTCTAGCATTTTAATCTTACATATACAAACTACTAGAGTCTAGACTCGGACTCCATAGTCAAGACACAACACAAGTGCACACAAACATTAATTTTTATGTCTATAATCTATCGAGCTTTAAAGTCCTTAGTCTACACATACCCAAATAAAGTTCACACCATGAGAACAAAAAAACATGATTGGAACGTTTTGAACCATGCCAGTTGAAAAAAACAACAAACAGAGTTTTCTATAATAAAAAACGTACTTAAACGTCAGAGAGTTCAAAATGTCCTATATCCTTTAGGACGCGTTTTTATCCTACCTTGGTGTGTATGCAACTTGACCAGTCCAAAACATCGTGTTTCTCGTGTCAAATTTCACACGTGAAGGAACTCCAGATGCCGTGCCAGCCTTAACAGTTCTTTACATAAATACCATGCCAGCCTTGACAGTTCTTTACATAACCGATCAGATAAACCAATAAGTTTCATGTCAACATTTCGATCTCAGATAAACCAATAAGTTTTCATGTCAACGTTTCCATCACATTAAGACCTACAAGAAGTTTAAGCCACAAAGAGTTCACGAAGAGTTGTTCCGAAACATGTTTGGCATCAGCGGATTCACACATGCGGCCCGTCTAGAGGAAAGGGGAGATCTTACCATCCGTCCCTTGAAGAGATGATCTCCCACATCCAACCCCCACCCAATCCAAAATTGAGAGTTGTGTAACGTTGCTTAGCAGCAATAACATCTTCAAACTACTCAGTTTTGCACAGGAAAATGGCACAAAGCAATTAGACAAATTTGGTCATTAAGTTTTGAGCATCGTGTACATCTTGCATTCCTGCCATGTCATTCATCGGTCTTAAAACAAGAGCTCTCTCTCCAAAAAAAGAAACAACAGGTTTAAGACAAATATGCTTTGTTACGGTGCATAAATGAAGATCTTTATGCAGGTCTTAAAATATTGTGCAAACATGCACAAGATGGGGTTCAATGTTGCTTTATTTTGCCACTCTGTATACTTTTTGAAATACGTGAACTTCATCTCACTTCAGAGTAATAAACATGTTGCACATAACGCTGATGAACTTTGAAAGAACCATATAAACCAGACCAACAGTCTCTCCAGCAGCAGCATCATGTGCCATCGAAGTCATCTGAGCAGTAAAAAAGCTGCATTACCGGCTATGGTATAACAAATTAATACTGCATTAGGTACCATCTTCATCATCTGAAGAGAAGTCAATTCCAACAATGAGAAAAAGCTTTAATTTCTTTCTCTACAAAAGAATTAACCATACTCAAGCACCATTAATCATGTCAAAATTTGAAGAACTTAACAAATCAGAACATTTCGCATTGCCCACAGTGAGACATAAGATCATGAGAGCTAACAAGGCAAAAAATTAGCAAGTTCATGCAGAGAGATTTTAGAGGGTTGTCTTCAATAGGTCCCCCGCATGAAAAGAAAATAGATGAGGTTTTTCTCATAAAAGGAAGATGCATTTTCTTTCATGCTCCAGCATGAAAGCAAATAGATGATGAATGTGGGGATGGGGAAGAATGTAAGAATGAGTGCCAAGATTTTCCTCGTAAAATGATATGATGCATTTCCTTTCATTTGTCAATTCTTTCTTGGCTTTTTCTGAGACCTAGACCCATCATTGGGGGAAAGGAGAAGGGGAGGGGTGACTATGGAAAACTATATAGCACCATGCATTTAACATACCTATATATTACATATTTAAACACAATTGGGTTCCTTCATTTATACAATTCAAAATCTCCCTTTATAAGTTTACATTAATCAATTACATTAAATAACTAATTGTTTAATCTGGTCTTGTATGTATATGACATGTAAGTTTCACAATTTAAAAAAAGAAACATCTTCATGTACTAAGGTGCTATATTGTAGATGTATAAAAAAGGTCAACATGATTATTAATATAGAATAAGCAAAAAGCCCTCCCAACCAACAAATGTGTAGCGGCACAAAAAATGCTCCACATGCCAACATCTCTTGTCCTTAATTTTTCAAGTCAATGGAAAACCTACACATTTGATATAACATTTTCTTTGACAAATATTGATTACCACCCTATAAGTACTCATAACTTGAAATTGGTGTGACAAGCTAGGAGGATTATTCCATCCAATAAGAGGTTTCCCACCTACATGCATAATCCCTTGCATTGACCTAATAAATATTTTTAGCCAAATCAAATAATAACACATCTTGCAAGAAGAATTGTGAGAAATTGGCCCTAGTTTGTCTCGGATACATATCTAGTGCATCATGGAATTTATGGATAAACATCCACAAAGCAACCTTGTTATCACACTTGTTATTACTAAAGTATATTGCCTTTTCCTATGTGCAAAAGGAAACAATGCAATGACATGTTGAGCACTGAATAATTGAAAGAACTTGTTCTCGCCTTTTGGACAGAGCAATGCGTAACAAGATCTGTCTTTTAAAAAATGGATGGAAGCTGTATGTGAACCTTAGCTATATGACTATCTCCCAAGCATGATTCATAATTAGTTCTAGTTTTTTAATTAAGTAGTGGCATAAGTATTTGTTTTGCACTAGCCTGCTATATAACAGTTTGAGATAGATAGTGCTATATAGTAATATCTATGCTTTGTATTTATATATATATAGTAAATTGAGGGTTATATAGAATTGTCTATGCATATAGCAGATTATGTAATATATTATTGCATTGACCATGCTTCATATTAGTATATCTAGTAGTCTCAGGCAACTTTATATAGTGTTATCTATGGTTTATATCAATATATGAAGTAGTATGAGGCAGTGCTATATAACACTTAGACTAGCAAACCAGTTAGGTAGTTGTTCTCTATAATCAATCATTAACTAATCATCTAGCTAGCCTATTTTCTAGCCAAAGTGGGTAGTTGCTTTTTGTCTACCCCAGGATAGATTTCAGTCCCCTACATTTGTCTTATTGACGCATACAGGGGCGAGATGAAGCCACCTGTAGGAGGAATTTTTTAAAGTGATCTCACCCTCACATGTGAATAAGATTTCGCACCTAGTTAGTTGGTTGATTCTCTGGAGGAATGAGCTACATGGTTTTTATAGATCCAACTTGCTAGCTGATTTTACAACTATGTAGCTAGTTTTCTTAGATTGTGAACTGCGAAACGCCACCCACACATGACACATTTTGACAATCAACAATACATCTTAGATATAAGAAATTGTAAAAAAATGAGAGGCAAAAAGGAAAGTCTCTTTTATTATTGAAGCATCCATAATTACATTTGATACCATTTTAACCTTCATCTTGAAGGCCTTATGTAAGGGAGCTTAACAAGTTTTTTTTGGCTAGATAATTAAGAGAGGGCTTCAAGTCGCTTAACATATCTTTTGTTTCCCACCTCTTCTTCATAATAGTGCTAGTAGGGATGTACAACTACTCCATGACCTGGGCAATGGCACCTGATAAACTTTACATTGAATCAATATTATCTATGATGTAGAGGGTGACTACAAAGGGTACCACTCACCTTAGAGCATTAGAAAAAATCTATGATGTGCAGGATATTCTTCTGAAATAGCAGTTTTGCTATGATAAACGGTTGTCCTACACTACTCTTTAGCAAGCTGTAATTTCTTGATAGTTTCCTTCCTCGTCTAGAGGACATAATATTGTCCCTTAAAATCTCCACAAACTCTCCACATCCTGCTTGCTCCTGCCAGTTTTGCAGTTGCTTTATCTGGGTTCTTTGGTTGTACTTTCATATTTTTCCCATGCTGTATATGCCTGCTTACTATTTGATTTGCTATATAATTTGCTAGTAATATAGCAAGCAATAGGTTACTACTATTAGCAATCACATGTGCTCTATAAAAGCAGAACTATATAGTAGACATAGGATTTCTATTTGATTGCTGATTTGCATAGTTATATAATAAGAATTAGATATGACTTATTATATAGTAGCCATGTGTGCTATATAGCAGTCAAAAAAAGACTTATTTTTCATTGTTATATATAACAATAATATAGTAGGAAACCTGTATGGCTACTATATGATAGACTTCTATTTGATTGCTATCAATCATAGCAATCATATTTGTTGGCAATTAGAAAAGCAAGCATGGCTGCTTTCTATCATTGCTTGATTTGATTGCTATAAAATAAGAAACAATTAAATAGCAGCCGAATTATAATGTTGGAAGTATTGTACTTGTGAGCTTGATATTACAAAATGTGCATATTACTATGTACATTTTTGTGGAGGATAAGAGGTCCGTTTATATAGAAATTTTGTCTGTGGATCCACCCAAGATGTATTTGCTTTGTTAGGTGCCTTTATGCCCTGAGATGCCCTCTTATGATCCATTTCTGCTATAATAGGCGTACATTTTGTATTATTTGTAATTATCAATAATAACTATGAATTTTTTAGACCTATTTTTTGTTGTGATAATCTGTCGTTGATATTTATATGTCTGCTGGTAAATTTCTTTTTTTTTCTCTTCGTACACACCCGGGGCCCACTCAAGTGGGTGGAGCCGATTTCTACTGGTAAATTTTATTGCATGACAATAACTTTTATTTTTTATCATTTTTTTTTGCTTTTTGAAATGATTTTTTAAAGTCATATAGATAGGAATTAACAATATAATAGTAGTAAGACAATTATTGATGTTATGGAACAATAACGTTAGGTATGATTGCTATATAATAGTTAGAAAAAGGAAGAAAAAGGATGCTATATTTATTGATTGTGCATATAACAGTAATATAGAGATACTACTATATATCAGCATTGTTTTATTTGATTGTTATGAAACAAAACACAGTCAAATAGCATTGTTTGAATTGGTTGTCTGATTTGATTGCTATATGAAAAGCACACAAAGGATTAATTTGATTGCTATAGAATAACAGGCAAAAAAAAGCAAGCAAAGGATTAATTGATTGTTATAAAATATGATGTACCAGATTGCTATATAGTAATCTTAAAGCAGACATAAGAGTACTTGTCTTAAAAAAAACCAGCTAGTTGGTTGATTTCTCACCCAACTAGCTGACTGATTCTCTTGAGCAGCTAACTTGCGAGTTTTTATGTAATCTTTTGGTTATTCTTGTCAAATTTACCTCCCATCCATGTTCCTTTTGTAGATTGATGTTTGTATAAGGTTTAAGGCCTCATTTTCAGAGGCCATCATTGGACAATGTTTGTTTAAGTTGACTTTGTATGCAAGCTGAAGGCACAAGATTATATATTGTTGCATCTCACATAAAATTTATATACACAGTGAATTGCATTTTTACAAAGGTTTTTGGATTTATGGATCATCATTCTATTGTCCTTCTCTTCAAATAAAGGGTTGTGTGAATATGCAACCAATGGGGGCCACATAATTGTGAGAATCTAGTATGTGTGTGTGATAACACTTACTTTTCATAAGTTGAAGTGTCTCATGGGGGAATGTAAAAACTATGGTAGTTTGCACACAAGTGTAGAGATGACTCGATGGTAAGGGAAAGAGTAAGAAACATAAGATCTTATCTTATAAGGAGATGACTAAGTAAAGGCACCTATAAAGATCCTTGAGGGTATTAAGCATGGTGAAGACAATAGCGAAAGAGGAAAAAACATAAGATCTTATCTTATAAGGAGTTTCTTATAGGCATAATTACACAAATCCTAAAGGATTATACATCTAAATTCATCTTACATAATGTTAAGTTTAGGTGGCAACACAAGCCTTCCAACACGTGTGGTGGTGTCTATTGTTGATTTTACAAAAAATACTCATTTTTGAAGAATGCAACACAATATTCAATCAATGCACTATTATGGTTTGTGAGAAACCTTCCAGAAGATGTGGTGATGTCTATTCTTTATGAGAAACCTTCCAAAAGGTGTGGTGGTGTTGTCTATTGTTGATTTTACAAAAACTACTCATTTTTAAGGAGCAAAAATGAAACACAGTATTCAGTCAATGCACTATCCTTGTCCATATATTATATATTCTTGAAACATAGACAATTCTATATTCTTGTCTACATTACATATCCTTGAAACATAAACAAAGGACAATTCTTGATCTACGCATAGCATGTGTAGTTTTTTGAAGCATGATTCCAAATAAGGCCACAAACATAGATGGGTCCAGCACATGCAGACATCTCTCATGCAATAGTGGAACAGTCTCGATCTTTGCATAGTATGTGCAGTTTTTCTAAGCACACATAAGAAAAAAATCACTTGTATAATGTGTTGTATTCTTTTGTATTATACAAAAGAAAAAAATCACTTGTATAATGTGTTGTATTCTTTTGTATTATACCAAAAAAAACCTCAATAAATTTAAGGAGGTTCTCACAATATTGTCGAAGTGAGCAAAGCCATTGCAGAACTGTTGTAGTCCTTCACGAACTCTAATACAAAGTATATTCTCTATGCTTTCTCTACTTCTCATGGTTTTCATTCATACTATAAATGTTGATTAAGAAACACACATCTGAGAGAGAGAATATAGAGAGCGAGAGTACAGAGCAAAATCATGAATAGTCTAGGCTAGACGGTGAATTGCAAGTCACCTAGCAATCCTGAACGCTTAAATCCGTCTTGCACCGAGATTCTCAGCCAAGAGTAGGAAGGTGGATAACTGGCGTTGACTTTGTTAAGCTTTGATTGATAGTTGGCGATCACTCCTCGCCATGTGTTCGGTCAACTTATGATGCCATGCATGATAGTCTGAAAATTTGGGATACTTATACAACTCAACTCATGGTCTTAACCAACAAACTTCTACAGTTAGAATTCAAAGCTTATAGAGCTTCCTGAGGATGGTGTGAAAATTAAACTCTTAGGAAAATGATCGCCTGAGGAGCTAATGGAATCTCGAATCTGAGCTAAAGTTCAGCCCATGTGGGCAGTATTGCCTAGCAAGCCACCAACCACTTTGATGTATCCTTTAAGTGCATACCCCCATAACTCCACATAAACTTCTCCAAGAAGTCCTCATCTCATAAAGTAATTCAAATTGTCTAACAAAAGCAAGTGCCTTAGTTGTGTTGAGCTTACTCTCGGGGCTTCTTCCTGTACCCCTTCTCTACGTCAACTCCATGTTTGTGATGATAAGATAGAGAACTGCGATTCCTCTTCTTCTGATCTTGAGTCACTCCTAGATCAGGCAGAATCATCACGATGAGTACAACCATGTCGAGACGGTGTTTGTATGGCAAGAGTACGTAGAGAACTCCTCTACAATGCTCCTCTCCTTATTTGTATCATCTACATCCCCATAGACAAACAAACTGGACATCTTGGCACCTTTAATCACATCTCATCAGACATGCAGCTGCCAGTTCTCGTGGCCCATCAACACCCATCTCAGTGGCGGAGGCCTTAAAAGTAACATCCTCGACGGAGGCCTTAGCTTTTGTAGCCAACACTTTCTGACATCCAAGTGATATGAGCTCTCCAGTTTCAGCTCTATAGCGTCACACTCGATGCCTCAAAGCCTCTACATTTATGTGCATGTCACCCTACGATGTTGCATCTCCTCTATTGCATTGCTGACACTCAAGAGTAGTCTCCACACTGTATGGAGAGTGGCTGGTCATGTTGCTCAAATGAATAAGATTCCAAGCCCTAAACTGTTTTCCAAGAGAAAAATTGTGCTTTGCTACTAATGCAACAAGAAGGCATGTTTCTCGGAATCAAATTAACTATAAACAAGATTACCATCACATAAACATGACATAAGCACAACCACAAAAAGAAATTGCACAGTACATGACATTGTGTTGAAGATCCCCTCCTCCCTCTTCTTCCTTTCCTTCCCCCTTACCAAAAGGAGTACTGCTTCTCTGTACAAGATTGTAGGTGCTGGAGGATTCACCACCGGCTTGCACCTGATTGCTCCAAGTATAACCAAAGTGAATACAAGACAAACAAGATTGTCCTAGTGACCACTATTCACAAGCCAAAAGACAAGCCCATAGATTCCTGCCACACTGCTTGCATTTATGCAAGGCCTGCATACAGCATCTCGTCATCAAGCTTCTCTAGAAACTCAAGCGTCTTCATAGGCGGCCTCAACCTTGCTTTCAACCCATGAACATACCCACTAGGTGTATCCACACCAAGTTGACTCCTCCCGGAGCTCCCTAGGTAACACCTATTGACTTGAGGTCACTTGAGACACCCCCAAAAAGTTCACATACTAGTGCTATCTAGCGTGTATCAAGGTAGTTCAAACGTACAAAACGGTAGGAGTTTAGTACATGGCGCAGAATGTTGACGACAATAAAGTACGTAAAAATGTTAGGTACTTTCCAATGTTAAAATCATGTATATATATATATATATATATATATATATATATATATATATATATATATATATATATATATATATATATGATATCTTTTGATGGACAAGTAAGAAGTGAAGTTTGCACACATTGAACATTCTAGCATTTTAATCTTACATATACAAACTACTAGAGTCTAGACTCGGACTCCATAGTCAAGACACAACACAAGTGCACACAAACATTAATTTTTATGTCTATAATCTATCGAGCTTTAAAGTCCTTAGTCTACACATACCCAAATAAAGTTCACACCATGAGAACAAAAAAACATGATTGGAACGTTTTGAACCATGCCAGTTGAAAAAAACAACAAACAGAGTTTTCTATAATAAAAAACGTACTTAAACGTCAGAGAGTTCAAAATGTCCTATATCCTTTAGGACGCGTTTTTATCCTACCTTGGTGTGTATGCAACTTGACCAGTCCAAAACATCGTGTTTCTCGTGTCAAATTTCACACGTGAAGGAACTCCAGATGCCGTGCCAGCCTTAACAGTTCTTTACATAAATACCATGCCAGCCTTGACAGTTCTTTACATAACCGATCAGATAAACCAATAAGTTTCATGTCAACATTTCGATCTCAGATAAACCAATAAGTTTTCATGTCAACGTTTCCATCACATTAAGACCTACAAGAAGTTTAAGCCACAAAGAGTTCACGAAGAGTTGTTCCGAAACATGTTTGGCATCAGCGGATTCACACATGCGGCCCGTCTAGAGGAAAGGGGAGATCTTACCATCCGTCCCTTGAAGAGATGATCTCCCACATCCAACCCCCACCCAATCCAAAATTGAGAGTTGTGTAACGTTGCTTAGCAGCAATAACATCTTCAAACTACTCAGTTTTGCACAGGAAAATGGCACAAAGCAATTAGACAAATTTGGTCATTAAGTTTTGAGCATCGTGTACATCTTGCATTCCTGCCATGTCATTCATCGGTCTTAAAACAAGAGCTCTCTCTCCAAAAAAAGAAACAACAGGTTTAAGACAAATATGCTTTGTTACGGTGCATAAATGAAGATCTTTATGCAGGTCTTAAAATATTGTGCAAACATGCACAAGATGGGGTTCAATGTTGCTTTATTTTGCCACTCTGTATACTTTTTGAAATACGTGAACTTCATCTCACTTCAGAGTAATAAACATGTTGCACATAACGCTGATGAACTTTGAAAGAACCATATAAACCAGACCAACAGTCTCTCCAGCAGCAGCATCATGTGCCATCGAAGTCATCTGAGCAGTAAAAAAGCTGCATTACCGGCTATGGTATAACAAATTAATACTGCATTAGGTACCATCTTCATCATCTGAAGAGAAGTCAATTCCAACAATGAGAAAAAGCTTTAATTTCTTTCTCTACAAAAGAATTAACCATACTCAAGCACCATTAATCATGTCAAAATTTGAAGAACTTAACAAATCAGAACATTTCGCATTGCCCACAGTGAGACATAAGATCATGAGAGCTAACAAGGCAAAAAATTAGCAAGTTCATGCAGAGAGATTTTAGAGGGTTGTCTTCAATAGGTCCCCCGCATGAAAAGAAAATAGATGAGGTTTTTCTCATAAAAGGAAGATGCATTTTCTTTCATGCTCCAGCATGAAAGCAAATAGATGATGAATGTGGGGATGGGGAAGAATGTAAGAATGAGTGCCAAGATTTTCCTCGTAAAATGATATGATGCATTTCCTTTCATTTGTCAATTCTTTCTTGGCTTTTTCTGAGACCTAGACCCATCATTGGGGGAAAGGAGAAGGGGAGGGGTGACTATGGAAAACTATATAGCACCATGCATTTAACATACCTATATATTACATATTTAAACACAATTGGGTTCCTTCATTTATACAATTCAAAATCTCCCTTTATAAGTTTACATTAATCAATTACATTAAATAACTAATTGTTTAATCTGGTCTTGTATGTATATGACATGTAAGTTTCACAATTTAAAAAAAGAAACATCTTCATGTACTAAGGTGCTATATTGTAGATGTATAAAAAAGGTCAACATGATTATTAATATAGAATAAGCAAAAAGCCCTCCCAACCAACAAATGTGTAGCGGCACAAAAAATGCTCCACATGCCAACATCTCTTGTCCTTAATTTTTCAAGTCAATGGAAAACCTACACATTTGATATAACATTTTCTTTGACAAATATTGATTACCACCCTATAAGTACTCATAACTTGAAATTGGTGTGACAAGCTAGGAGGATTATTCCATCCAATAAGAGGTTTCCCACCTACATGCATAATCCCTTGCATTGACCTAATAAATATTTTTAGCCAAATCAAATAATAACACATCTTGCAAGAAGAATTGTGAGAAATTGGCCCTAGTTTGTCTCGGATACATATCTAGTGCATCATGGAATTTATGGATAAACATCCACAAAGCAACCTTGTTATCACACTTGTTATTACTAAAGTATATTGCCTTTTCCTATGTGCAAAAGGAAACAATGCAATGACATGTTGAGCACTGAATAATTGAAAGAACTTGTTCTCGCCTTTTGGACAGAGCAATGCGTAACAAGATCTGTCTTTTAAAAAATGGATGGAAGCTGTATGTGAACCTTAGCTATATGACTATCTCCCAAGCATGATTCATAATTAGTTCTAGTTTTTTAATTAAGTAGTGGCATAAGTATTTGTTTTGCACTAGCCTGCTATATAACAGTTTGAGATAGATAGTGCTATATAGTAATATCTATGCTTTGTATTTATATATATATAGTAAATTGAGGGTTATATAGAATTGTCTATGCATATAGCAGATTATGTAATATATTATTGCATTGACCATGCTTCATATTAGTATATCTAGTAGTCTCAGGCAACTTTATATAGTGTTATCTATGGTTTATATCAATATATGAAGTAGTATGAGGCAGTGCTATATAACACTTAGACTAGCAAACCAGTTAGGTAGTTGTTCTCTATAATCAATCATTAACTAATCATCTAGCTAGCCTATTTTCTAGCCAAAGTGGGTAGTTGCTTTTTGTCTACCCCAGGATAGATTTCAGTCCCCTACATTTGTCTTATTGACGCATACAGGGGCGAGATGAAGCCACCTGTAGGAGGAATTTTTTAAAGTGATCTCACCCTCACATGTGAATAAGATTTCGCACCTAGTTAGTTGGTTGATTCTCTGGAGGAATGAGCTACATGGTTTTTATAGATCCAACTTGCTAGCTGATTTTACAACTATGTAGCTAGTTTTCTTAGATTGTGAACTGCGAAACGCCACCCACACATGACACATTTTGACAATCAACAATACATCTTAGATATAAGAAATTGTAAAAAAATGAGAGGCAAAAAGGAAAGTCTCTTTTATTATTGAAGCATCCATAATTACATTTGATACCATTTTAACCTTCATCTTGAAGGCCTTATGTAAGGGAGCTTAACAAGTTTTTTTTGGCTAGATAATTAAGAGAGGGCTTCAAGTCGCTTAACATATCTTTTGTTTCCCACCTCTTCTTCATAATAGTGCTAGTAGGGATGTACAACTACTCCATGACCTGGGCAATGGCACCTGATAAACTTTACATTGAATCAATATTATCTATGATGTAGAGGGTGACTACAAAGGGTACCACTCACCTTAGAGCATTAGAAAAAATCTATGATGTGCAGGATATTCTTCTGAAATAGCAGTTTTGCTATGATAAACGGTTGTCCTACACTACTCTTTAGCAAGCTGTAATTTCTTGATAGTTTCCTTCCTCGTCTAGAGGACATAATATTGTCCCTTAAAATCTCCACAAACTCTCCACATCCTGCTTGCTCCTGCCAGTTTTGCAGTTGCTTTATCTGGGTTCTTTGGTTGTACTTTCATATTTTTCCCATGCTGTATATGCCTGCTTACTATTTGATTTGCTATATAATTTGCTAGTAATATAGCAAGCAATAGGTTACTACTATTAGCAATCACATGTGCTCTATAAAAGCAGAACTATATAGTAGACATAGGATTTCTATTTGATTGCTGATTTGCATAGTTATATAATAAGAATTAGATATGACTTATTATATAGTAGCCATGTGTGCTATATAGCAGTCAAAAAAAGACTTATTTTTCATTGTTATATATAACAATAATATAGTAGGAAACCTGTATGGCTACTATATGATAGACTTCTATTTGATTGCTATCAATCATAGCAATCATATTTGTTGGCAATTAGAAAAGCAAGCATGGCTGCTTTCTATCATTGCTTGATTTGATTGCTATAAAATAAGAAACAATTAAATAGCAGCCGAATTATAATGTTGGAAGTATTGTACTTGTGAGCTTGATATTACAAAATGTGCATATTACTATGTACATTTTTGTGGAGGATAAGAGGTCCGTTTATATAGAAATTTTGTCTGTGGATCCACCCAAGATGTATTTGCTTTGTTAGGTGCCTTTATGCCCTGAGATGCCCTCTTATGATCCATTTCTGCTATAATAGGCGTACATTTTGTATTATTTGTAATTATCAATAATAACTATGAATTTTTTAGACCTATTTTTTGTTGTGATAATCTGTCGTTGATATTTATATGTCTGCTGGTAAATTTCTTTTTTTTTCTCTTCGTACACACCCGGGGCCCACTCAAGTGGGTGGAGCCGATTTCTACTGGTAAATTTTATTGCATGACAATAACTTTTATTTTTTATCATTTTTTTTTGCTTTTTGAAATGATTTTTTAAAGTCATATAGATAGGAATTAACAATATAATAGTAGTAAGACAATTATTGATGTTATGGAACAATAACGTTAGGTATGATTGCTATATAATAGTTAGAAAAAGGAAGAAAAAGGATGCTATATTTATTGATTGTGCATATAACAGTAATATAGAGATACTACTATATATCAGCATTGTTTTATTTGATTGTTATGAAACAAAACACAGTCAAATAGCATTGTTTGAATTGGTTGTCTGATTTGATTGCTATATGAAAAGCACACAAAGGATTAATTTGATTGCTATAGAATAACAGGCAAAAAAAAGCAAGCAAAGGATTAATTGATTGTTATAAAATATGATGTACCAGATTGCTATATAGTAATCTTAAAGCAGACATAAGAGTACTTGTCTTAAAAAAAACCAGCTAGTTGGTTGATTTCTCACCCAACTAGCTGACTGATTCTCTTGAGCAGCTAACTTGCGAGTTTTTATGTAATCTTTTGGTTATTCTTGTCAAATTTACCTCCCATCCATGTTCCTTTTGTAGATTGATGTTTGTATAAGGTTTAAGGCCTCATTTTCAGAGGCCATCATTGGACAATGTTTGTTTAAGTTGACTTTGTATGCAAGCTGAAGGCACAAGATTATATATTGTTGCATCTCACATAAAATTTATATACACAGTGAATTGCATTTTTACAAAGGTTTTTGGATTTATGGATCATCATTCTATTGTCCTTCTCTTCAAATAAAGGGTTGTGTGAATATGCAACCAATGGGGGCCACATAATTGTGAGAATCTAGTATGTGTGTGTGATAACACTTACTTTTCATAAGTTGAAGTGTCTCATGGGGGAATGTAAAAACTATGGTAGTTTGCACACAAGTGTAGAGATGACTCGATGGTAAGGGAAAGAGTAAGAAACATAAGATCTTATCTTATAAGGAGATGACTAAGTAAAGGCACCTATAAAGATCCTTGAGGGTATTAAGCATGGTGAAGACAATAGCGAAAGAGGAAAAAACATAAGATCTTATCTTATAAGGAGTTTCTTATAGGCATAATTACACAAATCCTAAAGGATTATACATCTAAATTCATCTTACATAATGTTAAGTTTAGGTGGCAACACAAGCCTTCCAACACGTGTGGTGGTGTCTATTGTTGATTTTACAAAAAATACTCATTTTTGAAGAATGCAACACAATATTCAATCAATGCACTATTATGGTTTGTGAGAAACCTTCCAGAAGATGTGGTGATGTCTATTCTTTATGAGAAACCTTCCAAAAGGTGTGGTGGTGTTGTCTATTGTTGATTTTACAAAAACTACTCATTTTTAAGGAGCAAAAATGAAACACAGTATTCAGTCAATGCACTATCCTTGTCCATATATTATATATTCTTGAAACATAGACAATTCTATATTCTTGTCTACATTACATATCCTTGAAACATAAACAAAGGACAATTCTTGATCTACGCATAGCATGTGTAGTTTTTTGAAGCATGATTCCAAATAAGGCCACAAACATAGATGGGTCCAGCACATGCAGACATCTCTCATGCAATAGTGGAACAGTCTCGATCTTTGCATAGTATGTGCAGTTTTTCTAAGCACACATAAGAAAAAAATCACTTGTATAATGTGTTGTATTCTTTTGTATTATACAAAAGAAAAAAATCACTTGTATAATGTGTTGTATTCTTTTGTATTATACCAAAAAAAACCTCAATAAATTTAAGGAGGTTCTCACAATATTGTCGAAGTGAGCAAAGCCATTGCAGAACTGTTGTAGTCCTTCACGAACTCTAATACAAAGTATATTCTCTATGCTTTCTCTACTTCTCATGGTTTTCATTCATACTATAAATGTTGATTAAGAAACACACATCTGAGAGAGAGAATATAGAGAGCGAGAGTACAGAGCAAAATCATGAATAGTCTAGGCTAGACGGTGAATTGCAAGTCACCTAGCAATCCTGAACGCTTAAATCCGTCTTGCACCGAGATTCTCAGCCAAGAGTAGGAAGGTGGATAACTGGCGTTGACTTTGTTAAGCTTTGATTGATAGTTGGCGATCACTCCTCGCCATGTGTTCGGTCAACTTATGATGCCATGCATGATAGTCTGAAAATTTGGGATACTTATACAACTCAACTCATGGTCTTAACCAACAAACTTCTACAGTTAGAATTCAAAGCTTATAGAGCTTCCTGAGGATGGTGTGAAAATTAAACTCTTAGGAAAATGATCGCCTGAGGAGCTAATGGAATCTCGAATCTGAGCTAAAGTTCAGCCCATGTGGGCAGTATTGCCTAGCAAGCCACCAACCACTTTGATGTATCCTTTAAGTGCATACCCCCATAACTCCACATAAACTTCTCCAAGAAGTCCTCATCTCATAAAGTAATTCAAATTGTCTAACAAAAGCAAGTGCCTTAGTTGTGTTGAGCTTACTCTCGGGGCTTCTTCCTGTACCCCTTCTCTACGTCAACTCCATGTTTGTGATGATAAGATAGAGAACTGCGATTCCTCTTCTTCTGATCTTGAGTCACTCCTAGATCAGGCAGAATCATCACGATGAGTACAACCATGTCGAGACGGTGTTTGTATGGCAAGAGTACGTAGAGAACTCCTCTACAATGCTCCTCTCCTTATTTGTATCATCTACATCCCCATAGACAAACAAACTGGACATCTTGGCACCTTTAATCACATCTCATCAGACATGCAGCTGCCAGTTCTCGTGGCCCATCAACACCCATCTCAGTGGCGGAGGCCTTAAAAGTAACATCCTCGACGGAGGCCTTAGCTTTTGTAGCCAACACTTTCTGACATCCAAGTGATATGAGCTCTCCAGTTTCAGCTCTATAGCGTCACACTCGATGCCTCAAAGCCTCTACATTTATGTGCATGTCACCCTACGATGTTGCATCTCCTCTATTGCATTGCTGACACTCAAGAGTAGTCTCCACACTGTATGGAGAGTGGCTGGTCATGTTGCTCAAATGAATAAGATTCCAAGCCCTAAACTGTTTTCCAAGAGAAAAATTGTGCTTTGCTACTAATGCAACAAGAAGGCATGTTTCTCGGAATCAAATTAACTATAAACAAGATTACCATCACATAAACATGACATAAGCACAACCACAAAAAGAAATTGCACAGTACATGACATTGTGTTGAAGATCCCCTCCTCCCTCTTCTTCCTTTCCTTCCCCCTTACCAAAAGGAGTACTGCTTCTCTGTACAAGATTGTAGGTGCTGGAGGATTCACCACCGGCTTGCACCTGATTGCTCCAAGTATAACCAAAGTGAATACAAGACAAACAAGATTGTCCTAGTGACCACTATTCACAAGCCAAAAGACAAGCCCATAGATTCCTGCCACACTGCTTGCATTTATGCAAGGCCTGCATACAGCATCTCGTCATCAAGCTTCTCTAGAAACTCAAGCGTCTTCATAGGCGGCCTCAACCTTGCTTTCAACCCATGAACATACCCACTAGGTGTATCCACACCAAGTTGACTCCTCCCGGAGCTCCCTAGGTAACACCTATTGACTTGAGGTCACTTGAGACACCCCCAAAAAGTTCACATACTAGTGCTATCTAGCGTGTATCAAGGTAGTTCAAACGTACAAAACGGTAGGAGTTTAGTACATGGCGCAGAATGTTGACGACAATAAAGTACGTAAAAATGTTAGGTACTTTCCAATGTTAAAATCATGTATATATATATATATATATATATATATATATATATATATATATATATATATATATATATATATATATATATATATATGATATCTTTTGATGGACAAGTAAGAAGTGAAGTTTGCACACATTGAACATTCTAGCATTTTAATCTTACATATACAAACTACTAGAGTCTAGACTCGGACTCCATAGTCAAGACACAACACAAGTGCACACAAACATTAATTTTTATGTCTATAATCTATCGAGCTTTAAAGTCCTTAGTCTACACATACCCAAATAAAGTTCACACCATGAGAACAAAAAAACATGATTGGAACGTTTTGAACCATGCCAGTTGAAAAAAACAACAAACAGAGTTTTCTATAATAAAAAACGTACTTAAACGTCAGAGAGTTCAAAATGTCCTATATCCTTTAGGACGCGTTTTTATCCTACCTTGGTGTGTATGCAACTTGACCAGTCCAAAACATCGTGTTTCTCGTGTCAAATTTCACACGTGAAGGAACTCCAGATGCCGTGCCAGCCTTAACAGTTCTTTACATAAATACCATGCCAGCCTTGACAGTTCTTTACATAACCGATCAGATAAACCAATAAGTTTCATGTCAACATTTCGATCTCAGATAAACCAATAAGTTTTCATGTCAACGTTTCCATCACATTAAGACCTACAAGAAGTTTAAGCCACAAAGAGTTCACGAAGAGTTGTTCCGAAACATGTTTGGCATCAGCGGATTCACACATGCGGCCCGTCCAGAGGAAAGGGGAGATCTTACCATCCGTCCCTTGAAGAGATGATCTCCCACATCCAACCCCCACCCAATCCAAAATTGAGAGTTGTGTAACGTTGCTTAGCAGCAATAACATCTTCAAACTACTCAGTTTTGCACAGGAAAATGGCACAAAGCAATTAGACAAATTTGGTCATTAAGTTTTGAGCATCGTGTACATCTTGCATTCCTGCCATGTCATTCATCGGTCTTAAAACAAGAGCTCTCTCTCCAAAAAAAGAAACAACAGGTTTAAGACAAATATGCTTTGTTACGGTGCATAAATGAAGATCTTTATGCAGGTCTTAAAATATTGTGCAAACATGCACAAGATGGGGTTCAATGTTGCTTTATTTTGCCACTCTGTATACTTTTTGAAATACGTGAACTTCATCTCACTTCAGAGTAATAAACATGTTGCACATAACGCTGATGAACTTTGAAAGAACCATATAAACCAGACCAACAGTCTCTCCAGCAGCAGCATCATGTGCCATCGAAGTCATCTGAGCAGTAAAAAAGCTGCATTACCGGCTATGGTATAACAAATTAATACTGCATTAGGTACCATCTTCATCATCTGAAGAGAAGTCAATTCCAACAATGAGAAAAAGCTTTAATTTCTTTCTCTACAAAAGAATTAACCATACTCAAGCACCATTAATCATGTCAAAATTTGAAGAACTTAACAAATCAGAACATTTCGCATTGCCCACAGTGAGACATAAGATCATGAGAGCTAACAAGGCAAAAAATTAGCATTATGGTGACTACAAAAATGGGTTCAGCCAACTGTCCAACCATTCACAAGACTTCCACAGGGCTTTTGATTGGATAGTGTTATTGCAGTCAATTATGGAATTGGCTTTGTTGGCTTGATTGGGTAAAGTGAAACTTGGGGGTAAAGTGGCAAGGCTCCATCCCTTGAACAACTTCCTTGCATTTTTGTCTGCCTGCTCACAGTCCAAATCAGTGATGTCCAATGGAGCATGTGAACTGTGAAACTAGCTGTTTGTTCATTGTACCCTCATGAACAGCTCATGATCATGAGTGATCAATGACAAATAGGTAGGGTAACTTAGGTGCACAATAGGATAACTTAGGTGCACACAAGGATGGATTAACCAGTGCCCTACGACAACAGGTCAATGAATGTGTCTTCACCACGAGAGGCCGTGCTCGAGGATGGCGCTCCATCGGATACAACTCTGTCAAGAGCTGATCAGACAAATGCTGGAGCGTTTTCTTCCGTGTGTTGCAAGGTGTACTGTACTCTATAGACTAAGTTCCCGAGGTCAGTGTGCATAAGGAGGACCATGTTCACATGTGGCACTACTCATATCATAAATGCCAATAAATCCCTTCAAACTTCTCTGGAGGCAACGCCTTTGTGAACAAATCTACAACATTGTCCTGTGTAGAGCAGTAAGATAATGTGATCTCCCTTGCATGTATCCTCTCCCTAACATAATGATAATGAATCTTGGTGTGCTTAGTACATGCATGAAGCATTGGGTTTCATGCCACGGCTATAACACTCTGACTATCAGTGAGTATGTTAGTGGGTGTCTGTTGACACTCACGAAGATCAGCCATCAATCTTCTCAGTCATACACAATCTAATGTGGCTATATAGTATAAAGGCGGCCCTGTACTTAGTCTCACAAGTAGATGTGGCAATAGTGGTTTCTTTTTGCTCAACCATGATATGCATGAATGCCCCAAAAAGAAACAATTCCCACTGGTGGATTGCAGGTATCGTATTCATAAGCCCAGTCCGAATCACTATAAGCATGTAATTGCAAGCTTCCTCCCCCCCCCCTTTGGATATACCAAAGCAAGATCCAAGGTGCCTTGAAGATAGTGGAAGATCTGCTTCACTACTTGCCAATGCTTTGTACCTGGGCTATGCATGAATTTGCTACACTAAGAAACCCCAACGGGTGTGTGTTGCATACGTATATGAGGCAGCCCACTGCTTGGCTGTAAACACTCAAATCAAAAGGCTCTCCAACAACATACATACTCAATTTGAGCCCTGGTTCCATCGGAGTAAAGATGGGCTTACAATCTTGAAACCCAAACTTTAGCAACAACTTTTGAATGTACTTTGATTGCTGTACACAAATCCCAACATCTCTTTGCACAAATTGTATGTCCAAATGATAATGCAACAATCCCAAATCTATCATCTCAAATGAGGTTTGCGATTCAGCTTTGAAGGCTAGCATCATGTCATCCACATATAGAATGAGCATAATCAAAGTGCCATGATTCTCTTTCACATAGAGGGTGCTCTCTGTTGGACTATTGCGAACAATTTAGAAAAGCTGATTTTATGTACAACTGTTTCACTTTCCATCCATGATGGGCAACCAATGCAACAACACATCTAATTGTGGCCATATGACAAGTAGGTGCGGAAGTCTCATCATAATCAATGCCCCTTTTCTTGGCATACCCTTTGGCCACAAACTTGGCCTTGTACCTGTCAATGGTACCATCAGACTTTCTTTTTAACTTGTACACCCACTTTGTGTCAATTGATTTCTTGCCAACAGGCAAGTCTACTAAATCCCATGTGTTGTTTTTGTGGATAGAATCCATCTCATTTTGAAAGGCTTTTACCCAATGCTATCCTCATGAACCTCTTCAAATGAATCTGGCTCATCTGCATCACAAAGTGTACTCATGCAAGCAACATCTCAATGTACTCTTGCATTACGTGAACCAGCCCGTGTCCGGCTACCAAGTGGAGCTGAAAGCTTGCACTTCTATAAGGTACGGAACAACCAATGAGGCACAACTTTAGCCTCTTCCGTTGCTGTCCGTTCTTCCTCCACTGCCTCCTCTACATTTGGAGGTGTAATAAGCTCATTTATGGGCTGATTTTGAGCACCCAGTGACTGTCCATTAGGCAAAGTTGATGGGCTGATTTGTTATGCCATCAATTCCCAATGGGAGAAGTCCTTCAAACATGTTATGTGGGCCTGAAGGTGGCTGAGCCTTTACTGCCACTATTGTAACCCACAAATATACACTTATTGGCTTTGTCATAAAGCTTACCTCACAATTGTTGAGGTACATGTGCATAAGCAATACATCTGAAAACTCTAAAGTGATCAACTTTAGGTTTCCTCTCTGCCAAGCCTCATATGGCGTTATGGTTTTCAATGCTTTGGTAGGGCATCTATTCAACACGTGTGTAGCACACATGATTGCCTCTATTTAGAATTTGTGAGGCAAGCCTTTGCCTTTAACCATGCATCTAGCCATTTCCACCAATGACCTGTCCTTTCTCTCGACAACACCATTTTGCTAAGGAGAGTATGGCATTGTGCATTGATGCTTTATGTCCTTTTCTGCCATAAAAGCTTTGAAAGCAATGGACATGTATTTCCCCCCTTGATCTGTACAAGAGTCTGCACTTTGATTTTCAGCCTGTGCGACGAAATGCTGAAAACATGCAAATACATCAGATTTTGCTTTCAGGGGATACACCCATGCAAATCTGGAGTTGTCATCGATAAACTAAAGTAGATAGTGTTCTTTCACACCAAATCTCCAAGGGGAAAAACCCAAAGGAAAAAAGTGCCCTTGGTTAGCCCATGTTCACATGTGGCACTACTCATATCATATATGCCAATACGAACATTTACTTATAG
This sequence comes from Cibotium barometz, assembly GCF_041138505.1. Classification (NCBI taxonomy): domain Eukaryota; kingdom Viridiplantae; phylum Streptophyta; class Polypodiopsida; order Cyatheales; family Cibotiaceae; genus Cibotium; species Cibotium barometz. The sequence continues at coordinate 36,079,583 of NC_141083.1, forward strand.
CAATAGTAGCCAATATATAAATGAGACTTGGTATTATTAACCATCATGAGCCTTAGCCACTTCTAACAACATGCTTTCCCTAATCCAATTACGTTACATACCTAATGCTAATCCTCGAGATTAGTGGCCTAATCCGGCAAGGATAGGGATAGGGGAGCCTTGGGATTAAGGAAAGCACAATGATACAAGCGGCTGAGGCTCATGGTTAATAATACCAAGTATATTGGCTATTTATGATTGAACAATTATTTAAAGCAACAGTAACCCCTATATGAGTGAGACTTGGGTTATTATAGTTCACAAAGAGTTAGGATTACCGTTGGGAACATGATTGGATTCCATGGATCACCGACGACTATGCCGAAGGCCTCAACATGCAGGCGTTGGTGGTATACCGGTGCTGACTAGCATGGTTTGTGGGAATGGAGCCTTAGCCTCCAGCTCGGGGATGATTCCAGATGGAATGGGTGGTGAGCTAGCATGCACCACTTCTATTTGGTACTAATCTGGTTGTTTGTGTTTAGGCAGATCTTAGTGGATCTTGCAATTGGTATCAGAGAAGACGTTCTTTGATAGAACCTAATTATCCATGGATTTTTGATCTACAAGATGGGGCCTATACATTGTGGTGGGCGGATATAATGGATGGAAAATAGGTGAATTTCATCAATACGATTGGGAACTTCGTTGTGCAAGGATTTACTGTCTCTTACGTGGAGCAGTGTGATTTTGTTCTGAGTAATATTTGGGATTTTCTAGGATTCTTCTCTTGTTATTTGGACAATTGTCCATGGGTCCTTTGATTGGAATGACAAGCTATTAGTGCTCTTCAAAGATTTTTGTGTAGGACTTAGCTCTGGCAGCAGTATGTATAGACTGGTTAGCCATTTATGGCTATGCTCGGTACTAGTGAGTAGCTAGTGTTCGTTGGGGTATTGACATAGTTTGTCATTTTTGAGTGTGTTAAGCACTTATGGTAATCCCAGGATTGGAGGAGGTCTTAGGGAATGTTGTATTGGTAGATTGATGTGGGGGTCTAACCTGAAAGAGGTCGACATTCAGGTAGGAATCTGGTTGTGTCAAGACAAGGTCCACGAAGGAATTGATCAGTCTAACTTTGACTTTTGGGTCTAAAGGAGGTATTATATGGAGTATATCTTGGTAGTATAGGACGCTAGGATATGCTAATTATAGGATTTCCGGGTGCATCCATATTTCTATTTGGGTGTTAATTGGTGAGACGTGTTGGTTTTTTTGATCAATTACAAGTACAAGGGAAAAATGGATTGGGATTGTAGATGATTGGAGTGCTGATGCGGATTGATTGCATCTATGCTGAAACTGTTATGTTTTGCCTATTCTGCGGGGTATTGGAAAACCAGTTGGGTTACTAGTGGATCTTGAGGTGCGCGCATATATTCTGCAGAGATTCATATTCACAGATTGCATCACTGATGGTATTTCAGTGGATTTCATGGATAGATTTATTCTTCTGTGAAGGATCAATTTGTGTGCTGGATGTCGCCAGCAATTTAAATATTCCGGATTCCTTGATTGGTGAGAACTCCTAGGTATCACATCGATGCGATGAATCTCAAGCCTCTCAGGTGGAAGTTGCCCTGGTAAAGAGTCACCAAAACAATCTTCATACTTCTTCAGAAAGTCTATCTTGTCTCTATGAAATGTACTCAAATCCACATAATCATGCTCAAGATTATCTCAGACAAAAACCAAGTAAGAACAAATAGACTTCTTCATTGCTTTAGAAATAGAAATATGGCTTACAATGGATATGGTGCTACTAGAGACACCAGCATCAATACAAATCTCCCTACCCCTACGAGTAAAAACTAACTTCTTTTCCTTATGAGAAATCTTAGGGTCAAGGTGATAATGCCAAGGCATCCCAAGAAGATCATCACACCCAGAAAGCAATGCAATAAAAAATTCTTCATGATCCAAGTATCCCTATGTCCGCCTACCCCTACAAAGTAAATTTTCCTTATGAGAAATCTTAGGGTCAAGGTGATAATGCCAAGGCATCCCAAGAAGAACATCACACCAAGAAAGCAGTGCAATCAAAAAGTCTTCATGATCCAAGTATCCCTGTATCTCCATACAGATCTTTCCAATCACTAGGGTTACTCAAACATCCTTGCTGTCACGACCCTGTGTTTTTCTCTAGACAGTATGCAGGTGTGCACGGGGACATGGTGGACAGTGTGAATGGCTTCAATTTGGAGTTTTTTTTTAAAAAAAAACCCATGTGTGGACAACCCCAAGTGTGAAGGGGATAAAGAGATTTTAATTTATAAGGTTTTATAACTTTGATTGTTCAAAAAGCTATTTTGGGAGACACCTTTTTCTATTGCTCTTGCTTTTTGGGAGAAAACGGGGGCTGTTTTCAGGCGCCTCCCTATTGGTGAAAAGGGGAGAGGGTTGAAGAGCAGACAAGGGGTGCTGGTCACCAGGGAGCACAAGCAGCACACAGAGCTACAGCGCACGGCTTGGCTTGTTCTCTCTCTCTCTTTCTCGCTTGGCACACGGGCAGGCTGGACTGCCCACAGGGCTGAACTCATGCTGTGCACACTATTTGAAGAGAGAGAGAGAGAGAGAAATGAAATGAAATGTTATATTAACGTCTTCAAAAAGGCCATATTTGAGAGAGAGAGAGGGAGAGAGCAGTCTTGCAGCCGCCTTCCACCAGAGAGAGGGAATCCAAAAGCGTGTTGTCCAGCCCTGCAATCCCTGTAGGCCAACCCGCCAACCCTTCCAAAGAGAAAGCACTCCTGCAATTCTGCTAGGTATGTCACGACCCTGTGTTTTTCTCTGGACAGTATGCAAGTGTGCACGGGGACATGGTGGATAGTGTGAATGGCATCAATTTGGAGTTTTGAAAAAAAAAAAAAAGAAACCCATGTGTGGACAACCCCAAGTGTGAAGGAGATAAAGAGATTTTAATTATAAGGTTTTATAACCTTTGATTGTTAAAAAGCTTTTTTGGGAGACACCATGCTGTGCACGCTTTTGGAGAGAGGCTGGCTACAGCAAAACTGCAAGAGTGCTTTATCTTTGGAAGGGCTGGCAGGCTGGCCTACAGGAATTGCAGGGCTGAACAACACGCTTTTGGATTCCCTCTCTCTGGTGGAAGGCAGATGCATGATGATTCACAGTTGTATCCAGACACATGCACACTTTTTCTTTTGTTTCTTTTCTTCTGATGACCGGAAGAACACAGTTGTATTATTTTTTGTCTCATAGGCCGACTTTGGCCTCTCGTAGACGTTAATATATCTTTCTTTCTTTCTTTCTTTCTCTCTCTCTCTCTCTCTCTCGATTGGCTGCACGTGGGCTAGTTGCAGGAGGTACAAGAGGCTGAACAACACGTTTTTGGGTTCTCTCTCTCTTCTTGGCACAGTCGCGTGGGCTGGATTGCAAGAGGGTAGAAACGCATGATTGAGTTGGAAACAAACAGTTGCGTGGGCTTTTCTCTCTCTCTTGGAAGGAGACATGGGGCTGATTTGATGGCCTGTTTTGGGTTTTCGGCTGCAAGTTCAGGTCACTTGAATGTGTTTCTTGGCATGGAAGTGATGGAAGCTCGCATGGCTGCATGCTCATGGAGCAGATTGTTTTCTTCCTGCTGGAAAGGAACATAGGGACCTACAGTTATGGGCATCTCTATGTTTCCAGATGTTTCATGAGGGAACAGGTAACTAGATGAATGCCGTTGTTGGCACTGTTGTTGAATGGTGCTGTGAATAGTTCTTTATGGAAACAAGACAAAGGTTTCAAAGGGAAACAGGCCTAAGGGTTTCACGTGGAAACAGGTCATAGGTTTTCTGGAGGAAACATGTTTATGGTTCTCCAGGAGATAGGTCACATGCAGGCAGCGGTCACAGGGGTGGACACATGTTTGGTACAGCCTTGCTATTGATTGGACAGGGAATCCATGACAGAGATGGATAGTACCCTTGGCAGGTAGAGAGGGAGTGTACAGGTGTGTCTACTGTATGGTATGTTGTGCTGTGATAGGAGTTCTCTTTTGGGAAGACAGTTCGGGAGTCTTTGTTGTGATGCAGAAGCACTCGATGTGTCAGGGTGTGATGCTGTTCATAGGGTGAGAGGCTATGGATGGTTGTGGCAGCCCTGATCATGGGAGAAAGCTTCTGTATGCAATACTCCATGTGAAGAGTATTTTGATGTGAACAATGGCTGGACTTATTTGTGGATGCCGAGTGGACAAGAAGCCATGATGCACGGTCTTTGCAGGCTTCATGAGTTCTACTGTGACGGCTGAGTTTCCAGCCATATTGTAATCAAAGCTCTCTTATAATCAATTAAAGAAATACCGCAAGGGGCGCCATTGCGTTTTGGGGCCAATAGGTGTCCGTGTACTTTTTGCAGGAGCACTCTAGCTCCCCCTGTTTGTTTTCCTTTTCTAGGTCCTCGATGGTGTTGAAGTGTTTTGTGTGCAAGGTTGTTTTGCACCGCCCTTTGGTTTCGTCTGAAGACCGAGGCCGTTTCACACTTTCCCTTGAAGGTTGCATCTGCATGAATCTCCATTTCCATCTCCTCGGGTTTCAACCCAAGTGCACTAGGCATTTGTAATGAAATAAAATGTATGTAGAAGCATTGTCAAACAAAAACAAGGCATTCTAATCTTTCAATTTACCCCAAGCCTCGCACAACAATCTGATTTTTGGCTCATGTGAAGTATTTCTATGCACATCAAGAACTACATTCACACTTGGCTTTGGTACCTGTGGCTCCCCTTCTTTCACCTATTGAGGGCAATCCTTCCGGATGTGATCCTTGCTGCCACATACAAAAACACTTTCCCCCTTTCTGATATTGCTCATATTGCTGTTTGGGCATGTGAGAACCGTTCCACTTGGCCCCCTCAGCCATCTTGAGTGTCTTTTTCCTCTTTATGAAACCCTTTACGTGGTGGTCCTCCCTTTTTCTGCTCATGGACAGCCTTGAGCTTTGCTTTATAGGTGCTGAATTCTTGTTTCCGTGGAGTCCCTTTAACATGCAATTCTTTGGAAATGGTAGCAGATTAATGAGCTCTTGTAAATTGCGGTTTGGATACAGCTTCAAACTCTTCTGAATAATCCTTTGTAATCTTGATTCAAACTTCCGCATCTTCTCCTCTTCGGATATCTTCATGAATGGTGTGACTTTCAATAGAATTCTCCAAAACTTGGCAACATACGATGAGACACTCTCATCCTCACTTTGGGACAGCCAATCCCACACTTTGTGCACCTTTTGCAAAATCAGGAGGTAAAAATTGTTCGTAGAATTGTGCTTTAAAGTCGTTCGAAGAAAGAGCCGCTATACCATCCAAAAGTTCAGACATCCACCGATCACCGGCCGTATCCTTCAAGTGCATGCCCTCATTACTGAGCTTAGATTTCTCCAAAAAGTCTTCGTTGCAAGAAGCAATCTCAAATTGTCAAATAAAAGCAAATGCTTTTGTTTGAATTCTCTTGGCTTCTTCCTTTGAGGAAAACTCTCCCGAACCTTGTGTTGAGATATAAAAGAATCATCCCTCGTTCTCTTACCATGATCTTGAGAAACACTCAAAGATCTATGATAGCCATCATGGCGACGAGTATGCGAAGTAACTTCCTGAGACTCTCCTGTATGCACATGTGTACCTACATGAGAAACTTTCCTTGTAGGAGTATCATGTGTTACTTCCTTACTGCCCTAAGATGAGACAAAGCAAAGTCCTTGGGATTTTTGAATCCCCTCACTGAAAGCCGCATCATCTGCTAGAGTGTTCTTTTTGGCATCCAGCATCCTTCTCACATCAGGATCTTCCTTTGGTGCCTGCTGCCTCCTCTCCATACCGTCTAACATGACACTTGAGAGCTTCCAACTCTGAGTATACATCCCTCTGGTCATTCTCTTGAACAGGCGGGTGAGACTGAGCACTCATGATTGGCAAGCTGTATGCCCGAATTTGAATCCTCTGTGTGTCCAAGACCGTCCCTCTCTGAGCAGAGAAAGAATCCTTGCTCTGATACCAATGTAACCGAATTGAAAGCGTTGATCAAGGACAACCAAGATTTAACACACTTTAATCTTCAACAACATGAAAGAGAAAAGAGATCTACACAGTGCACAACACTAGGGACCAGAAAGATGGGTTGACCCCCCTCCACACCCCCCTTCAAGGTAATATCAATTACCAAAAGGAATCTGCCCCAGAGTACAAACCTGCGGGTGCCCAGGGTTCACCATTGGTATGCACTGAATTCTTCCAATACAGCAATGAAAAAAACAAAAGCAAACAATCCAGACTGGTAGCCAAGTCTCCTGTATGTGGCCCTGCCAAATGTCATGTCTCATGACTCTGTTCCTCTCTGTCTGAGAGAGGCGTCTGTGTGGTGCAGCTAGGTCATACTGTAAGGGTGGTAGTCTGTCAATATCAATCCTGTGTGATGATATCCACTGTACCACCTGGGAGTACCATGACCAGGTATGTCCCTCCTCAGCAAGCTGTCTCGATGCCTCAAAAGCAGCCCGAGATACCCGATTTAGTGGGAGCTCCCGCATCCTGTGTATAAAAGATATAGTCTGGAACATGGCCTCTACTAACATAGGTGGTACAGCAAACTCCGCTCGAAGGATATCATGTGGTACTGAAGGTTTGCTGCGGATCATCCGTGAGAGCATCAAAATCTGAGGGCGCTCTATCTGTGTCCATGAGGATGTAGCCAAACCTGGTGCCCATACTGTTGCTGCATACATCAATGCTGGAGTAACTAGTGTATCAAATAGCCACCCCTTAGTACGGGGCTCCTGGAAGTGTGCCTGGTGACACTGGCGTTCCAAAATTGCTAGTGCTGCGTACCCTCGTGTCACTCTGTCTCTGGCTGCCTGTGCCATAGAGAATCTCCCTGATGAGCTGGTAAATGTGACCCCAAGGTATACATATGAGCCCACCACCTCTACCTGTCCCCGGGCTAGTGTAAGGATAGTCTGGCATCTGACTGCTGCTGATGTATGAAAGATCATAACCTTGGTTTTCCCAAGGTTCACTGTGAGTCCTCGCTCCGCACAGAAAGTATCCAGGGCCTGTAGATGCCTTTGTAGCCCTGTCCGAGTATCCGACACAAGAATGATATCATCAGCATATAATAGGATGTGTACAGTCGTACCTGAGATGTCAATCCCAGAGCCTCCTCCGTGTATGATGTAGTCTGCTACCTCGTCGATGTATAAGCCAAAGAGTGTCGGGGAGAGAGGGCAGCCCTGCTTCACACCAATGGTGCTGGCAATCATATCTGATAGTCCCCCTGGGCATCTAACTCGTCCAAACACTTGCTCATATAATCTATAAATCCCCCACATCATGTCGGGGGGTATGCCCGGTGTCTGTAAGTGGTGGAAGAGGCGCTCTCTCGGGACTGTGTCGAAGGCTTTGCGGAAGTCCACAAAACAGTAGTAGAGCCCTGTTAAAGAGGTAAGCAATAAAAGGAGAGAGTGTGTCAGTTGCATAAATGAAATGCTCACCCTGTAAGCCGGTGTGATCCTCAGCTCTCCCATGTTGGAATCTATGTATAGCTCGAGATACCATATCAGTAGTAAAGAAAACCGATGAGGTCGGTGGAGTCTCGGTGGGGCGAGGGATGAGTGGCTGGTGCGGATCATAAAGCCCTTCTCCATAACTCTGCCAGCGATGAGGATCAATAATCGGGGTGGGGGGGCGTGGCTCTCTGAGTCGTCGCCAAGCAGTGGCTGCATCTTTGCTCATGAGCATGTGGTAGATGTCCCAGTATTGAGCCTCCTCATATGTGCGTCGCTTACGGCGTGTAAGAGACCGCATGTGTCTACTGGCCTGCTGCTGTGTTATTTCCCCTTTCGCTATGTGGGCTCGGAGATGTCGATGAAGCTCTCTGCACTCATTATCATACCATTTATTCTGGGGGCATGTCCCTAAATCTAGGTGGCTTCCCTGTCTGGAGATGGTGTGGAAAGCTGTGGCTAGCTGCTGTGTGTAGTATGTGTGAAAGCTGGGCCGTCAGTACATCGATGGGTGTTGTAGGGTCCATACCAAAGAGGCCATCATGTACTTTTGAATCATAAACGTCTGCAAGCTCCCGGGTAAAGTGGAAGATGGTACGAGATGCCTGAGTGGTCGGGGCTGGCAAATCAAGAGAGCTCCTAAGAGAAAAAGCCAAATAAGTATGGTCCGCACCAATGGGGCATGAAGGGTTAGTGAAAGAGTCTATCACGTCTGTGCTCTCCCGCGAGCCCAATATGTAGCCCACAGTGCTGCTGCCTCCTGATGATGGGAAACATGTGAGTCTTCCCGATTCTGGCCATTGTGACATCCCGTTATAAATAACGAGATGGTGTCTAGCTCCTAGGTCCAGAAGGTGTTGCCCATAACCTGTACTGTCTGGCCCACTGTCCTCTGACATCCTTGTGGTCCCTGCATCTACATCGTCTAGTGCCTGTAGGATGAGGGGATCTGTGAAGTCGAATGATTCACACTGTCGATTCTGTGTGCGTGCATTGAAGTCCCCTATCAGGAGAACCTCCCCCATGGTCGAATAGTGTAGGATATCTGCGGATAGAGTGGCGTATGGAGACTCACTAGGAAGGGCCCCTCTCTCCTCTCCTCCTCCAATCTGGTCCTCCATGTGACCTGTGTTGAATCTCGACCCCTTCGGCAAGAAGTAGCATATTGCCAAGTAAACTGTTCTCACCTCTAAGAGCTGTAGGCTAATCCACATGTAGCGTGGATTAGTGCTACCAGCTCGGCTGTGGTGATCCACTGAGGGTCCCCATATCTCCACTCCATACAGCATGGCTGAAGTGACCAAAGTGTCAAAGAGCCAGAGCTTTGTTCGAGGTTCCTGAAACTGAACCTGCGAACACATCCTCTCTAGTCTCCCCAATGCTGCATAAGCTCTGGTCAATCTGGTCTCCGCTGCTCTCCTCGAGGAAAATAGTGGGCCACTAAAAACCACACCAAGGTAAGTATATGCATCTGTATACTCCACTGTCTCCTGACCATATGTAAAGGTGGGTACTGACCTCCTAACCCACTGTGCTGTGGTGTTAAACACCATCACCTTGGTTTTACCAAGGTTAACAGACAATCCACTGTCCTGTGCAAACGTGTGCAATGCATCCAAATGACGCTGCATCCCCTCTGGAGAATATGAGATCAGCACAATATCATCAGCATACAATAACAACGGAATCCATGTCCCTGCTAGCTCTGCTCCTCTATTACCCTCCCGCTCTACATAGTCCAAAACCTCATCCACATACATCCCAAATAAGGTGGGAGAAAGGGGGCAGCCCTGTTTCACCCCAATAGTGGAGTGAACCATCTCAGATATACCCTGAGTAGTACGTACCTGTCCCACAACTGTCCTGTATAAAGCCATGATTCCCTAAATCAGCTCTGTGGGCACTCACATCTCCTATAGTCTGCGCATCAGTCTAGCTCTCGGTACTGTGTCAAAAGCTTTGCGGAAATCCACAAAGCAACAATAAATCCTGCTGCCATATAATCTACCCTCCTCAATAATAGCTCTGAGTGTCAAGATATGGTCAAGAGTGGAGAAACCTCTCCTGAACCCTGCCTGCCCTCATGCACGTATGCCCTCTCTCTCTACCCATCTACTCAACTCCTGCTCAAGAATAGATGCATATAATCTAGCCAATGTGCGACCAATCATGATGGTACGATAATTTCCCGGAAGCATGGAATCCCCTAACTTGAAGATAGGCGCAATCGTGGACATATTCCAAGTCTCAGGAAAACCCTCACACATGGCTCGGTTAAACATCATAGCAATAAGCTCTGCAAGCATATCTCTGGCATGAATAAAGAGCTCTGCTACCAAACCATCATGATCATATGCTCTCCCAGTCCTCATCCTGTCAATAGCTTTCCTTACCATTTCAGCAGTAAAGAAAGCACATGTCTCTGGGCATGGCTCCATGGGTCTGGCACGGGCGGCTGTCCTGGTGCTGTGTACAGGGATGCTGCATACTCACCCCAAATCTCTGTGGAGGTAATGGCTGGTGATGGTGAATGCTCATGGAATAGTCTCCATGCCTCGCCTGAGTCCTGACTCATAAATAACTGATACAAATCCCTCTCTAACTGAGCAAGATAAGCCCTCTTCTTCCGTCACACTAGTGCCGGAAGGTAATCCGTGACTGTCTTTGAGTGGTAACACCCATGAGCACCTCTCTCTGTAGTCTGATCCTCATCTCTCTGCACTCCTCGTCATACCAACTGTTCTGGGGCATGTTCCCAGATCGTCTCCGTGTAGGCTGACTATAGGGATATACCTCTGATGCTGCAGCATGAAGCGTCTCTATCAATATCTGAGTGAGCTCATCTAATTGCCGTCCCGACTCCTCGGCACATAAGCGTCTATATATCTCATCCGTGTACACGATGTCAGTCTCCCTCGTAAAGGTATAACGAGTGTGTGTGGAACCTGTCCCAATGGAGCGGTGGTGAATTGAAATGTGAGAGTGAAGGACAAGATAGCATGATCCACTGCTATTCCAACCGGCCTAGTGCCTACCATAAAATCTTGAAAAGAGGGAATGAGACTCGGCTGAGCCATAACATAGTCCACTGTACTAGCACCATGCCGATGTGGAAAGCTAGTGAAACCGCCCGATGTCGGGAATCTCTGTAGGCCATTCAGGATGGCCAATCCATGTGCAATCCCCATGTCTATCAAATACCGCCCATACACTGTATGTTCCTCATCTTGTGAGAGTCTAGATAGGCCCATATCCCTAACATCAAGCTCCCTCAACATCTCCTCTGAGGTATCATAAAATACTGTCTGGTTATGGGCGGTCCTGGCATTGAAGTCCCTGAGGAGAATGATGTCACCATCCCTGGAGAACTTCCAAATGTCATCATCCAAAATAGAAAAGGGATGCATACACTGATGTACTAGGTGCAAAATAGCATATTGCAATGTAGAGATATCTGCCCGTCTCTGCCCTCAGTCTAACCCACATGTACCTAGCCTGCTCATCTCCACGGACTATATGTATCAGTGGCTGTAGCTCCTCTCTAAACAATATTGCCACTCCTCCTGAGCCCCGTCCTCTATGCTCTGAACGAGTCTCCTGTCTACAAGCTGTCTCCCATCGGTATCCACTAACATGTTGCATGGACTGTCCAGGAGCCTTATGCGTCTCACAGTAGAAGATGATGTCCCTCCCAGTGAAACTATCCTCAAAAGCCCCTACATCAAGGCGTAGAGATCCATTACAATTCCAAGTAGCAACTTTGAGTGTAGTCCCATAGGTCTCGCGCCGTCACGAAGAGCGCCTCTCCATAATCACCACTCTACCATCTCTATAGAAGGCCACTTTCCCTTTCTCTCGGGCATAACTTCTTTCATGTGGGCAAGTTGCGAGAGTGTGAGGTCATCTCCAAGAAATATTCCCGTCTTCTTGAGTGTAGGACGTCTCTTCAAGAACTCCTTCTTCGTTTCCATGGAGGGGAAACGAATGATAAGTGCTCTCTCCGTAGAAGATTCGCCACTACCTTCTCTCTTCTTTCCCACTCTCCATGCCTTTGTGTGCGTGGCTTCAATGCCCATCATAGAGAAGAGCTCCTTGGTTTCCCCTTCCGCATCATCACGGTCTTTTAGACCGGACACTTGTACATGTAAGGCCCAGGTCTTCCTCCTTTGCTGCTCTTCAAGCGTCATGTTGATGATGGTGGGAGTGGGGATGGGTGGCGATTCTTTACCTTCCCTTTCTTGGCGACCTCGATCCATTTCTCCGCCTCGTTCATCTTCTTTTGTGTCTTTGTGATCACCTCCACCCATGAAGATGTCATCTCTTCATGTTGCTCCTCCTCCTCTCGAATGATCCTTATTTGTTCCGAGAGAGAGAGAGAGAGAGAGAGAGAGAGAGAGAGATGAAATGATATATTAACGTCTTCAAAAGGCCAAAATGACCTATGAGACCAAAAAGGTTACAACAATTGGTGGATCTCATACAATGTCTGTGTAAGGAAAGCTAAAAACAATTAAACAACTAACTGAAACTGAAACAACTATGAGGAAAAGTACGGTACCAGGAGCTCCTAATGGATAACATGTGGGAGGAAAACTCTAGCAACAAAGGTAAGCATCATACACATCACTATCCAAAGATGTCTCTCATCGGTCGATGGCGGATATCCTCAATGTCCTCCATGGTGAGTCCTCTGACTGGACGTCTCCCATGCCGTGCTAGTATGGTCCTGATCCTCTGTTGTAGTCTCCGCCGGTGTCGAGATGGACCTCTCATCTTGGGGCGCCTGGACCGCCCCAGCTCTACAGCCCGATCAATCAGTGTACCTCTGGTGCAGCTGTACTCTGGGGCTAGCTACAATGCCTGCTGACCTGACTGCTCAATCTCTGGTCGAAAGAAGTCTGTAATCTGCCTCTGTAGGTGTCTCTCCCTCTCTGATCCCCTCCCTCTCAAGAGACCCTCTCTATGTCTACACAGCTCTAGCAAGTACAATCCGAGGCATCTCTGATCCTGGTATCTCATGACTCTAGAAAGTGGTCCAAAGCCCTCTCTGAACAGGCAGTGAAAACGGCCTCGTATCTCATAATATACCGGACAGTGACATATGTAATGTAACTCTGTCTCTGGCTCCATCTGGCACAGCTGACAAATCCTGGCCTCAGCTGGTACTCCTCTGAATCTGCCAGTCTCAATCTCTAGCTGGTGTGAGGATGTGTGCATTTGACCAATAGCACACCGTACCCCATGAGAAAGATTAGTATCCATGTAGCTGGGTCTAATCACAAACCCATCCTCCGTGAGCTGGAGAAGATGATCTCTATAGAAAGCCATCTTCGTACCAAGCTCGTGTGTCGGCTGTATCCATGTCCTCCTAGTGTCCAGCTGAGTCAAGTCCTGCCTGATAAGTGTTGTAATCTCTGCCCGTGTGAGAGAGAGGGAGGGTGCATCTAGGGAGTACTGAAATGGAGGTAGCCCCTCCATACTAAAGCCATGCAGTTGGAACCAAGCTGTCATCTGTGCATACCAACATGATCCGTCTCCTTGTGATGCCAACTGTCGTGAAGACTCCAGGGCTAAGCGAGCATATCTGTCTCTAGGGAGTGCCCAAGTGCTATGTATAAAGGAGACTGATCGAGTGAGTGCCTCTACTACCAATGGGGGGGCAGCCATCTCTGCACGGATAATATCATGTGGTACGGAGGCCTTGGCCCTAATCATCCCGGAAATCATAGAAACCAAGGGCCTCTCCATACGTCTCCATCCATCAATGCTACCAGCTCGGCTGTGGTGATCCACTGAGGGTCCCCATATCTCCACTTGAAACCAGCCTTGACGGGCGGTGAAACAAACACTCGCACATAAAACACTTCAATGCCATTGAGGACCTAGAAAAGGAAAACAAACAAGGGGAGCTAGAGTGCTCCTGCAAACAGTACACAGACACCGATTGGCCCCAAAACGAAGTGGCGCCCCTTGCGGTATTTCTTTAATTGATTAAAAGAGCTTTGATAACAATAAGGCTGGGAACTCAGCCGTCACAGTAGAACTCCTGAAGCCTGCAAAGAACCTGCATCATGGCTTCATATCCACTCGGCATCCACAAACAAATCCAGCCATTGTTCGCATCGAAAGACTCTCTCACATTGAGTCTGCATACAAAAGCTTTCTCCCATGATCAGGGCTGCCACAACCATCCATAGCCTCTCACCCTATGAACAGCATCACACCCTGACACATCCAGTGCTTCTGAACCACAACACAGACTCCCAAACTGTCTCTCAAAAGAGAACTCGCATCACAGCATAGCATACCATACAGATGACACACTTGTACCAACCCTCTCTACCTTCCAAGGGTACTATCCATCTCTGTCATGGATTCCATGTCCCCTGACCAATCAGTATACATGTGTCCATTCCTGTACCTTCTGCCTGCATGTGACCTATCTCCTGGAGAAACCCAAAAACATGTTTCCTCGAGAAACCTACGACCTGTTTCCTCTTGAAACCCTTAGGCCTGTTTCCCTTTGAAACTTCTGTCCTGTTTCCATACAGAACCATTCATGGCACCATTCAACAACAGTGCCAACAACAATATACATCAAGTTACCTGTTCCCTCATGAAACCATCTGGCAACATAAAGATGCCCATAACTGTAGGTCCCTCTGTTCCTTTCTAGCAGGAAGAAAACAATCTGCTCCATGAGCACGCAGCCATGCAAGCTTGCTTCACTCCCATGCCAAGAAACATAACCAAGTGACCTGTACTTGCAGCCAGAAACCCAAGTACATAGCTGAATTTGCAGCCAAACAAAAACAGCCCATAAACAGTCTCAAAACATTCCTGTTGCAAGGAGGATCAACAACTTGTGCACCTCTGTCCCAATAGCCACCTATGGGTGAGAGAAGCTGTACACTACAATCCAAGTTTGCCTTCAAAGAGCTATGTGTACCTCTGCAATCCTGGCCACCTGAGAGTCCAGGGAAAACCAGCCCCTCCTTTCTGCAAAAACACGCCGTCCTCCAAAAAAAAAAACGCACACCTGGCCGCCTAAGAGATGTGCTGCCGCCTGTACGATGCGCTGCCCGCACGGTACTCAACCTGCAGCCACCTGTACCAAATAGTGTGGAGCTGCCGCCTGTATCAGCTGTCGTACAGCAGCTGCCGCCTGTACCAGCTGTACGGGACTGCACCGTACTTGATTGTACCTGCTGTCCATACAGGCCTGCAAGTACTGCCTGTACCAGCCGCCAGCCAACCTGCACAGTAGGCGTCTAAACCTGCAGCACCCGTACCCTGGTCGCCAGCTCCGCCTGTACTACCAGCCGCTAGTAAACATGTAGCCGCCTGTTCTGTACAGCTTGCAGCCGCCTGTTCCATACAGCTTGCAGCCGCCTGTTCTGTACGACCTGCAGTTCTATACGGGTACTCTCCACGCAGGTAATAATACCCTTCTTCTCCACGCAGCCAGCTTGCACACACCTCCCCAACAGCAAGAGAGAGAGAGAAGAGACACACGTGGAACTTGTCACCAGGTGGTGAACTTTTGCAGTTGCTTTCCTTGTATTTACCTAAGTAAATACATATATTTTCTTTTTCTTTTTGTTCTTTAGCTACTGTTGATTTCTACCTTCAGATATCTCTTGGATCAAGCTTCGACATTGCATGACCAGAGAAGGTGGACCATTGGGACTTCGTGCGACTGATGGTTTACTTGAGCCTTGGGACCCTGAAATCCCAGAAGATTGGGCACTGAAGACTTGACGGACAGTGGACCAAGACAGTGTACTTGGCCACTGAGAATGGTGCAAGACAGTGTGCCTGGCCATAAATGTAGATACACATTTGTGAATGTCCATGAAATGAAAAGTCACTGTATCATGACCACATTACGTTTTCTAATGTGGTCACGAAAGAGAATGTTGGTCAGATGACCTGAAGGAATGCTTTGGGCATATCTCCTAAATTTTACGGGAACTGCTATTTTGGACAGTGATCAGATTTGAAATCTCTTCGCGTCAATCTCTCCGGAACGTTGCAAGGATCTTATTTCACCGGCATTGGCAGCCAAGTTGGGAATTCGTGCTGAAGAGATGGGACAAGTTGGACAGGCTGATTTGGCATGCCCTGGGCATTCAGTTCCTGTCACTCCTATACTTGGCAAACTTCGCATGCATGTACAGAGTTATGTCGACAGAGAGGAGTTTCTTATCATGCCCTTGGAAGGATGTGATGTCCTATTGGGAATTCCATGGTGTCATAGGAAACATGCAGTGTTGGATGCTTTCAACAGGAAAATCACAATTGTACATAGGGACAAGACTCATGTTCTGGATGTGAAGCTGAAAGGAGAGTCTGTCCCAGTTATTTCTACTTTTTGAACCTGAATTATGAATGACCTGTACACTTGTATCATATGTTTGGCAATGTACAGTTTTGACATTTCTTGTCAATAAATGAATGAATGGACTTTCACTGCTTTGAAGTTGTATCTGTTACACTTCAATGAATGATTATACGTGTTGTGACACTAATAGTGCGGGGACACGTGCTATCGCCCTGTGTTGCATCCGGAAACATGTATATTGAAAGGCTCGACTTGCGATGGCACTAATGGTAGTGGGGAATTCCCATCATCGCCCTGTGTCATCCGTTAGCAAGTGATACATGCGATGGCAATCTTGTTATCGTCCTATGTCATCCGTTAGCATGTGTGGTATGCAATCGAGGTCGCTTGCTTCTTTCAAGAACCAGGTGGTGAACTTTTGCAGTTGCTTTCCTTGTATTTACCTAAGTAAATACATATATTTTCTTTTTCTTTTTGTTCTTTAGCTACTGTTGATTTCTACCCTCAGATATCTCTTGGATCAAGCTTCGACATTGCATGACCAGAGAAGGTGGACCATTGGGACTTCGTGCGACTGATGGTTTACTTGAGTCTTGGGACCCTGAAATCCCAGAAGATTGGGCACTGAAGACTTGACGAACAGTGGACCAGGACAGTGTACTTGGCCACTGAGAATGGTGCAGGACAGTGTGCCTGGCCATAAATGTAGATACACATTTGTGAACGTCCATGAAATGAAAAGTCACTGTATCATGACCACATTACGTTTTCTAATGTGGTCATGAAAGAGAATGTTGGTCAAATGACCTGAAGGAATGCTTTGGGCATATCTCCTAAATTTTAGGGAAACTGCTATTTTTGGACAGTGATCAGATTTGAAATCTCTTCGCGTCAATCTCTCCGGAATGTTGCAAGGATCAATAATCACCAAAGGACTGGTGTCAAAATGTTAGCAGATTGGGAGATTTTTAGACCGGAAGGCTGGAACCGGAAATGAGCTGCATGACTGCCATGTGGCAGCTTTTAGGCCAGTTTCTAAGTACAGGAGGCTGAGCGCTTGGTTATCTTCCCCCTGGGCCCATTTTTGTGGTGGGCAGGTGGATTGTTGCAGGTTAAGAGCTATTGGAGCTTCCCCTTCTCTGTTCTCTATGTACTGAGGGTTGAGCTTGCTCCCCACAGCCTCTCGTAACCTATATTCAGCTATGGTAATGCCCCTCTAGAGGGCTACTCTCATGAATTATGTGCAGCTGTGTGGGGAATATGCTTCTTGGCTGAGGCAAGAGCCTCCTTTGACAGGAACAGGAGTAGCTAACTGCTGCTCCAAAGCAGGAACCGGTGAGGGTAGTTACCTCACCACGCAGGTGTCCAATTCAGCACTAAATCAGTGCTGTTTTTGGACTGTTCAGGGGCTGTTCCAAGGCCCAGTTGATGCCAGATTGCAGAGGGACCTTGCTAGGGTCTACCAAGACAGTGTGGTGGTTGTACAGAGCTGAAAACAGGTCTGTACAGAAAATACAGCAAGCTGAAATTCACTGTTTTGGACTCTAATGGATAGGTTGAGACCTGTGGAAGTGAACCCAGTCAGTAGGGATTCATTCTGAGTTGTTTTGGGATAGTTTTAGTGCTGTTATGCTGGAAAAAATTCTCCCAGAACTTGTAAACTTCAGCAGGAACTGGTAGAGTGCCTAATTGCACTCCCGCTTTCTATTTTCAATATCTTAATCAAGAAATAAATACCGCAAGGGGCGCCGGACTTCGGGGCCAATCTGGTGTTGAGCGAGGGAGCGAGGATTCTGTTTGTGTATGTGTCATAAAGTCCAGGTATTTAATTGAAAGAATTACTGCGTTATGTGTCCATAGCCCGGTTTCATGGTTCCTCTTCGGGACAGGGTCCTCTTTTCTGCAAGAGCCCGGACACGGATTGCATTGGGTAAACAAGAGACACACACAAAGAGAGGTACAACTGATTACAGGTGAGAAAGATTACGAGATCTTTCTTTGGATACAAGATTCCTTGGAGGGCTCAGTGATCAGATTTGAAATCTCTTCGCGTCATCTCTCCGAAATGTTGCAAGGATCAATAATCACCAAAGGACTGATGTCAAAATGTTAGCAGAT
The DNA here is from genome assembly GCF_041138505.1 of Cibotium barometz. NCBI lineage: Eukaryota > Viridiplantae > Streptophyta > Polypodiopsida > Cyatheales > Cibotiaceae > Cibotium > Cibotium barometz. The sequence goes on from NC_141083.1 coordinate 36,097,584, forward strand.
TGGGAGATTTTTAGACCGGAAGGCTGGAACGAGAAATGAGCTGCATGACTGCCATGTGGCAGCTTTTAGGCCAGTTTCTAAGTACAGGAGGCTGAGCGCTTGGTTATCTTCCCCCTGGGCCCATTTTTGTGGTGGGCAGGTGGATTGTTGCAGGTTAAGAGCTATTGGAGCTTCCCCTTCTCTGTTCTCTATGTACTGAGGGTTGAGCTTGCTCCCCACAGCCTCTCGTAACCTATATTCAGCTATGGTAATGCCCCTCTAGAGGGCTACTCTCATGAATTATGTGCAGCTGTGTGGGGAATATGCTTCTTGGCTGAGGCAAGAGCCTCCTTTGACAGGAACAGGAGTAGCTAACTGCTGCTCCAAAGCAGGAACCGGTGAGGGTAGTTACCTCACCACGCAGGTGTCCAATTCAGCACTAAATCAGTGCTGTTTTTGGACTGTTCAGGGGCTGTTCCAAGGCCCAGTTGATGCCAGATTGCAGAGGGACCTTGCTAGGGTCTACCAAGACAGTGTGGTGGTTGTACAGAGCTGAAAACAGGTCTGTACAGAAAATACAGCAAGCTGAAATTCACTGTTTTGGACTCTAATGGATAGGTTGAGACCTGTGGAAGTGAACCCAGTCAGTAGGGATTCATTCTGAGTTGTTTTGGGATAGTTTTAGTGCTGTTATGCTGGAAAAATTCTCCCAGAACTTGTAGACTTCAGCAGGAACTGGTAGAGTGCCTAATTGCACTCCCGCTTTCTATATTCAATATCTTAATCAAGAAATAAATACCGCAAGGGGCGCCGGACTTCGGGGCCAATCTGGTGTTGAGCGAGGGAGCGAGGATTCCGTTTGTGTGTGTGTCATAAAGTCTCTCTGTCTAAATCCAACTCTCTATATATATATAACTCTCTATGTATCTCTCTCTATGTATCTCTCTCTGTCTAAATCCAACTCTCTCTCTCTCTATCTCCAACTCTCTCTCTCTCTCTTTTTCTCTCTCTCTTTCTCTCTCTCTCTCTCTCTCTCCCCTATCTTTATCTAGCTCTGTATATAACATTCTCTCCCCCCCCCCCCTCTCTCTCTCTCTCTCTCTCTCTCTCTCTCTCTCTCTCTCTCTCTCTCTCTCTCTCTCTCTCTCTCTATAACACTATATATTTCCCTCTATATATATATAACTCTCTACGTATCTCTCTCTGTCTAAATCCAACTCTCTCTCTCTCTGTCCCTATCTCTATGTAGCTTTGTATATAACAATCTCTCTCTCTTCCCTCTCTAACGCTGTCGCTCTAATTACTGCGTTATGTGTCCATAGCCCGGTTTCAAACCTCCAAAAGTGGAGTAGCCTCTATAAATTACTTAGGGGCCTCCCAAGGTTTTAAAACCTTTATAACTTTAATTTTTGACCACCAAAGGTTATAAAACCTTTTTTAAATCAAAATCTCTTTGCCCCCTTCACACTTGGGGTTCTCCACACATGGGTTTCCTTTTTAACTCCAATGTGATGCCATTCACACTGTCCCCCATGTCCCCGTGCACACCTGCATACTGTCCAGAGAAAAACACAGGGTCGTGACATACCCCCCTCTTGAAAAAGAGCAAGCATCCTCGATGTGTCAAAGAGCCAGAGCTTTGTTCAAGGTTCCTGAAACTGAACCTGCGAACACATCCTCTCTAGTCTCCCCAATGCTGCATAAGCTCTGGTCAATCTCGTTTCCGCTGCTCTCCTCAACGAAAATAGTGGGCCACTAAAAACCACACCAAGGTAAGTATATGCATCTGTATACTCCACTGTCTCCTGACCATATGTAAAGGTGGGTACTGACCTCCTAACCCACTCTGCTGTGGTGTTAAACACCATCACCTTGGTTTTACCAAGGTTAACAGACAATCCATTGTCCTGTGCAAACGTGTGCAATGCATCCAAATGACGCTGCATCCCCTCTGGAGAATCTGAGATCAGCACAATATCATCAGCATACAATAACAACGGAATCGATGTCCCTGCTAGCTCTGCTCCTCTGTTATCCTTTCCGCTCTACATAGTCCGAAACCTCATCCACATACATCCCAAATAAGGTGGGAGAAAGGAGGCAGCCCTGTTTCACCCCAATAGTGGAGTGAACCATCTCAGATATACCCGGAGTAGTACGTACCTGCCCCACAACTGTCCTGTATAAAGCCATGATTCCCTAAATCAGCTCTGTGGGCACTCCCATCTCCTGTAGTCTGCGCATCAGTCTAGCTCTCGGTACTGTGTCAAAAGCTTTGCGGAAATCCACAAAGCAACAATAAATCCTCCTGCCATATAATCTGCCCTCCTCAATAATTGCTCTGAGTGTCAAGATATGGTCAAAAGTGGAGAAACCTCTCCTGAACCCTGCCTGCCCTGATGCACGTATGCCCTCTCTCTCTGCCCATCTACTCAACTCCTGCTCAAGAATAGATGCATATAATCTAGCCAATGTGTGACCAATGATGATGGTACGATAATTCCCAAGAAGCATGGGATCCCCTGACTTGAAGATAGGCACAGTCGTGGACATATTCCAAGTCTCAGGAAAACCCTCACACATGGCTCGGTTAAACATCATAGCAATAAGCTTTGCAAGCATCTCTCTGGCATGAATAAAGTGCTCTGCAACCAAACCATCATGATCATATGCTCTCCCAGTCCTCATCCTGTCAATAGCTTTCCTTACCATCTCAGCAGTAAAGAAAGCACATGTCTCTGGGCATGGCTCCGACCTACTCACCCCAAATCTCTGTGGAGGTAATGGCTGGTGATGGTGAATGCTCATGGAATAGTCTCCATGCCTCGCCTGAGTCTTGACTCATAAATAACTGATACAAATCCCTCTCTAACTGAGGAAGATAAGCCCTCTTCTTCCGTCACACTAGTGCCGGAAGGTAATCCGTGACTGTCTGTGAGTGGTAACACCCATGAGCACCTCTCTCTATAGTCTGATCCTCATCTCTCTGCACTCCTCGTCATACCAACTGTTCTGGCGCATGTTCCCATATCCTCTCCGTGTAGGCTGACTATGGGGATATGCCTCTGATGCTGCAGCATGAAGCGTCTCTATCAATATCTGAGTGAGCTCATCTAATTGCCGTCCCGGCTCCTCCGCACATAAGCGTCTATATATCTCATCCGTGTACATGGTGTCAGTCTCCCTCGTAAAGGTATAACGAGTGTGTGTGGAGAGACCTGTCCCAATGGAGCGGTGCTGAATTGAAATGTGAGTGTGAAGGACAAGATAGCATGATCCACTGCTATTCCAACCGGCCTAGTGCCTACCATAAAATCCTGAAAAGAGGGAATGAGACTCGGCTGAGCCATAACATAGTCCACTGTACTAGCACCATGCCGATGTGGAAAGCTAGTGAAACCGCCCGATGTCGGGAATCTCTGTAGGCCATTCAGGATGGCCAATCCATGTGCAATCCCCATGTCTATCAAATACCGCCCATACACTGTATGTTCCTCATCTTGTGAGAGTCTAGATAGGCCCATATCCCTAACATCAAGCTCCCTCAACATCTCCTCTGAGGTATCATAAAATACTGTCTGGTTATGGGCAGTCCTGGCATTGAAGTCCCCCAGGAGAATGATGTCACCATCCTTGGAGAACTCCCAAATGTCATCATCAAAAATAGAAAAGGGATGCATACACTGATGTACTAGGAGCAGAATAGCATATAGCAATGTAGAGATATCTGCCCGTCTCTGCCTCAGTCTAACCCACATGTACCTAGCCTGCTCATCTCTGCGGACTATATGTATCAGTGGCTGTAGCTCCTCTCTAAACAATACTGCCACTCCTCATGAGCCCCGTCCTCTATGCTCTCAACGAGTCTCCTCTCTACAAGCTGTCTCCCATCGGTATCCACTAACATGTGGCATGGACTGTCCAGGAGCTTGATGCGTCTCACAGTAGAAGATGATGTCCCTCCCAGTGAAACTATCCTCAAAAGCCCCTACATCAAGGCGTAGAGATACATTACAATTCCAAGTAGCAACTTTGAGTGTAGTCCCATAGGTCTCGCGCCGTCATGAAGAGCACCTCTCCATAATCACCACTCTACCATCTCTATAGAAGGCCACTTTCCCTTTCTCTCGGGCTACCCTTATCTCGGGCATACCGCCCATACACTGTATGTTCCTCATCTTGTAAGAGTCTAGATAGGCCCATATCCCTAACATCAAGCTCCCTCAACATCTCCTCCGAGGTATCATAAAATACTGTCTGGTTATGGGCGGTCCTGGCATTGAAGTCCCCCAGGAGAATGACGTCACCATCCCTTGAGAACTCCCAAATGTCATCATCCAAAATAGAAAAGGGAGACTACACTGATGTACTAGGAGCAAAATAGCATATAGCAATGTAGAGACATCTGCCCGTCTCTGCCCTCAGTCTAACCCACATGTACCTAACCTGCTCATCTCTGCGGACTATATGTATGAGTGGCTATAGCTCCTCTCTGAACAATACTGCCACTCCTCCTGAGCCCCGTGCTCTATGCTCTGAACGAGTCTCCTGTCTACAAGCTCTCTCCCATCGGTATCCACTAACATGTGGCATGGACAGTCCAGGAGCCTTATGCGTCTCACAGTAGAAGATGATGTCCCTTCCAGTGAAACTATCCTCAAAAGCCCCTATCAAGGCGTAGAGATCCATTACAATTCCAAGTAGCAACTTTGAGTGTAGTCCCATAGGTCTCGCGCCGTCACGAAGAGCGCCTCTCCATAATCACCACTCTTACCATCTCTATAGAAGGCCACTTTCCCTCTCTCTCGGGCTGCCCTTATCTCGGGCATAACTTCTTTCATGTGGGCAAGTTGCGAGAGTGTGAGGTCATCTCCAAGAAATATTCCCGTCTTCTTGAGTGTAGGACGTCTCTTCAAGAAGTCGTCCTTCACTTCCATGGAGGGGAAACGAATGATAAGTGCTCTCTCCGTAAAAGATTCACCACTACCTTCTCTCTTCTTTCCCACTTGTGACATGTAGAGGTCTTCGACCGTAGTAATCACAACCTTAGTCTAACTAAACTGCACTTAATGATGTTTAAGAGATAGACAAATATGTGTCAATGCAATGCAGCTATATTAGATGATGAATGTGGTTACAATGAGATCTGAATAGATCTATGATGCTAAATATGCTGCCTATATGCTGAATATACTGTTATGCTGAATGAACTGCTATCCCACTGTCTTTCCCTTGTTTCCTGGGAAGGAAACGCTGAAGGGATGGCTTTGGGACTGAAGCAATGCTGAGAACGCAGATGCTCTCCTGTTACCTGGGAAGGAAAACGCTGAGGAGACAGATGCGTTGGCTGATCTGGATGCGTTGATGGACTGAATGCTGATGATGATGGATGCGCTGCTGTTCTCAGCCCTTATGGAGTAGAAACGCTGAGGGACACTTGGCTGAATGCTGGAATGATGAGGCGCCTGCTTATATAGGAAGGAATGCTGCTGGTCGGCCAGCATAACTGCTATCGGCCAGATGCAAATGTCCACGATTGCTGGTCGGCTGCCCCATAAATGAGCCTAAAAATTGCATAAATGCCTGTAAAATGCCTGATAACTCCTGATGATGTTTATGATGCTACAATGATGCCATGTCACTGTACACCTGAATGGTGTGCACGTGACATTCCCCGCTGCTAAACTGTTGCTGGGTGGTATACCTGGCAACCTTCGACTCCTCTGGGGATCCTTCTCCTCCGAGCCACTGCCCCTTCTGTCTTCTGCTGTCGGGACTGAGGTCGTCTGCAGGAGTGAAATCCATCGAGCCAAGACTCTCTGTACTGCGGGAACTGAATGGCAAATGCTGCTAAACTGCTTGGAAATACCTGAGTCACCCCTGACCTGCCTGTGGAAACCTTTCACCTACCATCTCCGTCGTTCCTGAAGCTCTGAACCTCCTGAGGCGATGTTGGAGCAAACTTCCGTCTTCTGTGGAAGAGAAACCCTCTGCTGCTGCCAGTTGAAGCCAAAACTTATGTCCTCCTTTGATGATGGATGTCATTCTTCCCTGAGAGTTCATGGGCAACATGTATGCAAGACTGATTGCTAGGATGACTGCTAAGATGTCTGCTAAGATGTCTGCTATGCAAGCCATGTGCAACCCTATATGCTGTGTAAGAATGCAGATGGATGGGTTACTAATGCAGACCTGAGGGAAAATCCCTAAGGGTGGCTTGCAAAATTTTGAGAACTGGGTTTAACTGTGCGGAAGCGATTAACATGATGTCTGGCTGAATGAACATGCTCTAAGGCTGGTTATCCTGTAACGCTCTGATACCAATGTGACATGTAGAGGTCTTCAACCGTAGTAATCACAACCTTAGTCTAACTAAACTGCACTTAATGATGTTTAAGAGATAGACAAATATGTGTCAATGCAATGCAGCTATATTAGATGATGAATGCGGTTACAATGAGATCTGAATAGATCTATGATGCTAAATATGCTGCCTATATGCTGAATATACTGTTATGCTGAATGAACTGCTATCCCACTGTCTTTCCCTTGTTTCCTGGGAAGGAAACGCTGAAGGGATGGCTTTGGGACTGAAGCAATGCTGAAAACGCAGATGCTCTCCTGTTACCTAGGAAGGAAAACGCTGAGGAGACAGATGCGTTGGCTGATCTGGATGCGTTGATGGACTGAATGCTGATGATGATGGATGCGCTGCTGTTCTCAGCCCTTATGGAGTAGAAACGCTGAGGGACACTTGGCTGAATGCTGGAATGATGAGGCGCCTGCTTATATAGGTAGGAATGCTGCTGGTCGGCCAGCATAACTGCTATCGGCCAGATGCAAATGTCCACGACTGCTGGTCGGCTGCCCCATAAATGAGCCTAAAAATTGCATAAATGCCTATAAAATGCCTGATAACTCCTGATGATGTTTATGATGCTACAATGATGCCATGTCACTGTACACCTGAATGGTGTGCACGTGACACCAGTCTCCATGCCTTTGTGTGCGTGGCTTCAATGCCCATCATAGAGAAGAGCTCCTTGGTTTCCCCTTCCGCATCATCACGGTCCTTTAGACCGGACACTTGTACATGTAAGGCCCGGGTCTTCCTCCTTTGCTCCTCTTCAAGGGTCATGTTGATGATGGTGGGAGTGGGAATGGGTGGCGATTCTTTACCTTTCCCTTTCTTGGCGACCTCGATCCATTTCTCCACCTCGTCCATCTTCTTTTGTGTCTTTGTGATCACCTCCACCCATGAAGATGTCTTCTCTTTATGTTGCTCCTCCTCCTCTCGAATGATCCTCATTTGTTCCTTGATGGTATTCAGCTCTTCAATAAAGGAGGGCTGAAATTTTCCATCCTCAAGCTTGCCTTTTGAAGTGGCTTCCAACTCCTTTTTGAGGGCTGAGATTTCAGCCACTTGACTTTTAGCATGCTATTTGGCCTCCACTAGTTCCTCTTTTAAGACTGAAATCTCAGCCTCTTGCTTGGAGGGAGGGAGGGAGGGTTTAGGGTTTAGGGGCCGAACTCGACCTATGAGACAAATCAATGTACAACTGTCAATGTCTTCTGGATGTCCAAAAAAAAAAGGGCAAAATGAACATGAAATAAACTATGAAAGTACTGAGCTAGTGGGGGGGTGTGATGGATGGAACACTACTGCTAGCGGCTCAGTATGCAACCTATATGCGCAGGATATACAAGAATGCAATGCACATCTGTCTGGCTCCAACCAGTACCATAATGGGGGTGTAATATGTGATACATAGACGATGGCGAGGCAAAAATACCTCGGAGCATGATCTTCGGGTGTGAGTGTAAGTGAGCTAGCCGCTCCTGGATATGGTGCTGATGTCGAGCCCGTATCTCTGTGATCTCCCTCTGATGTAGTCTGGGAGTCTAGTAGCCTGGTGCTCTAGGTCTCGTCTGGCTCGGAGGTCCGCAGCGCGCTAAAGTGTAGCCCCCTCCTGTGTCAGAATAGGCATTGGGATAGATCTTTGGAAGAAATCAGTGAGTTGGAGCTGTCGCCCACCTCTCCCTGTGGTATGAGTCCGTAGCAGTGTCTCTCTGTGGCGCTGTGTCTCTAGCAAGAATTGGCCAAATCTGCGCTGGTTTGCGGACTCCATGATTTGGCGGAGTGAGGGATGTCCACTGAAGATGGTGGTGTATCTCTCTCTAATGACACTATATGCTCTGCATCTACATACATAATGTTCCTCACTCTCAAGTTCCTCACTCTCAACCTCCTCCTGGCATAGTCTGCATATCCTCTCTGCTCTGGGGATCCGTGCTGCCCTACCTGCCTCAATCTCAAGCTGGTGTGATGACACTCTGAGCTAGCCAATCACCACTCGGGCACTGTGAGGCATGTACACATCCATGTATCCAGGTCTTTGTATGAATCCATTCGCTGAGATACGCATAAACTGATCTCTGTAGTATAGCATCTTCAACGGTAGAGGTTGACTGGGTGTAATCCAAGTCTCTTGCGTGTATCGCTGCCATAAATCTTGCCGAAGGACTTTGTTCCTCTCACTGTGAGAGAGCTGGATGTGTGGTGCATGTATATCATACTGGAAAGGTGCCTGAGTGAGCCACTGTATCATCTGTGAATACCATGATCTCCTATCTCCACTCTCTGCGAGCTGCCTGGACGCCTCAAAAGCTCTATGTGAGAGTCGATCTGATGGCATATCTCTGATCCTCTGTATGAAGCAGATCGTCTGGAAGAGGGCCTCTACTAGCATGGGAGGTGTAGCAAACTTCGTCCGGACAATGTCATGTGGGACAGAGGGTTTGCTGTGGATCATCCGTGAGAGCATGAGAATCTGAGGCCTCTATCTCTGAGACCATGTGGAGGTGGCGAGCCCAGGAGCCCATAGTGCTGCAGCATACATCAAAGCACGGGTGACTAGTGTGTCAACCAACCACCCCTTCGTGCGGGGCTCCTAGAAGTGTGCTTGGTGACACTGTCTCTCTAGCATGGCCAGAGCTACATACCCTCGTGTGAGTCTATCCCTGGCTGCCTGTGCCATAGTAAATCTTCTTGGCGGAGCCATAAATGTAATCCCCAGGTACACACATGAGTCTACCACCTCTACTTGTCCTCCTGCTAGTGTGAAGATGGCCTGTCGTCGAACCGGCTCTGAGGTGTGGAAAATCATGGCCTTGGTTTTCCCAAGGTTCATTGTAAGCCCCCTATGTGTGCAGAAGTCATCGAGTGCATGGAGATGGTGCTGTAGTCCCATTTGCGACTTAGAGACCAGAATAATATCATCTGCATATAGAATAATGCGGACTGTGGTACCTGAGATGTCTACCCCGTCCCCACCACCGTGACCAATGAAGTCAGCCACCTCATCGATGTATAGCCCAAATAGTGTAGGAGAGAGGGGGCATCCTTGCTTCACACCTATGGTGCTAGCAATAACATCAGATAGCCCCCCGGGGCATTGTATGCGCCCGAAGACCTGCTCATGTAAAGCATAGATGCCCCAAACCATCTCTGATGGAATCCCCAATGACTATAGGCGCTGGAAGAGTCTCTCTCGTGGCACCGTGTCAAATGCTTTGCGGAAATCCACAAAGTAGCAGTATAATCTCTTCTCCCGCGCCCTAGCCTGGTCAATCAGACATCTTAGAGTGAATATATGGTCAATAGTGGAGAAAGCTCGTCAGAATCCAGCCTGCCCTGGTGCTCGCAGTCCCTCCTTCTGTGCATATGAGCTCAACTCTGCCTCGAGCACTGCGCCATAAAGTTTGGCCAATGTATGACCAATCATGATAGTCCTGTAGTTGCTGGGGTCATGATGTCTCCCGCTTTGTGGAGAGGCACGATGGTGTGCATAGTCCACTCAGCTGGTAGGCCCTCCACTAGTGCCCTATTAAAGAGGTGGGCAACAAAGGGTCCCAGTGTGTCAGCTGCATAAATAAGATGCTCACTCTGTATACCTATGTGGTCAGCTGATCTCCCATGCTGTAACCGGCGGATAGCTCTCTCTACCATCAAGGCGGTAAAGAAAGTAGAGTTGGTAGGGCAGGATTCTTGTGGCTGTGGTATGGGCGGCTGCTGAGGGATATGGTAGAGGCTCTTTGCATATGTGTGCCATGTGTGTGGATCCTCAATCGGGGTACGAGGGCGAGGCTCTCTCATCCTGCGCCATGCAGTGGCTGCATCTCTGCTCATGAGTAGGTGGTATATATTCCAGTATTGTGCCTCCTCATTAGGATCCTCATCTGTCAGCTCGCCTGTCTCTGTGTGATGGTCCTCAGTGCTCTCTGGGCATGGAGGTGTCTATATAGCTCTCTGCACTCATCATCATACCACCGATTCGTGGGCATGCTCCCAAATCTATCTGTATGTGCAATGTGTGTATGATGGGGGAAGCTGCGGGTGGCAGCCGTATGTAGTAGAGATGGACAGCTGGGTGGTGAGTGTGTCTAGGGGCGATAGGGGATCCATCTAGAATAGCCCGTCATATACATGATGCTCATATATGTCTGCCAAGTCATGGGTGAAGTAGAAGGTTGTATGCGATGCCTGTGTGGGCTGTGTGGGTACTGGTGTGGAGCTCGCCAGTGATAGTAAGAGGTACGTGTGATCCGCACCAATAGGACAGGGGGGGATGGTGAAAGATGTCACTGCCTGTGTGGTCTCCATGGACCCCATGATGTAGTCCACTGTGCTACCCCCCTGATTGTGGAAAGCATGTCGTTGCGAACTACTGAGTTTCTTACTCTCAAAAGCCATTGGTCGGCCTTCTTGGCTCAACACAGCTCCTATGGCAATGCTACTTGCATTTGTCTCAACGACAAAAGGATTCATGATCTTAACACAGGTGCAGTTACAACTGCCTGCTTTAATTTATCAAAACTTTGCTTTTGAATGTTGTTCCAGACATTTACAACGGAAACTTGCAACAAGTCAGTCAATGGCACTGCTGTTTCAGAAAAGAAAATAAACTTTCTATAAAAATGAGATAGACAGAAGAAAGACCTGAGCGCAGTAATGTCTTGTGGAACAGGCCATGCCAATATTACTGCTACTTTCTCCGGATCCATCTTTACGCCTAGTGCCGATATAATGTGTCCCAAATACTCAACTTCCTCTCGACATAGGAAAGTCTTTTGTTTATTGGCATACAACACATTTTCCTTGACCACGCCAAATACTGTAAACAAGTGTGGTTCGTGCTCCAGTAAAGATAATAGTATAAACCAAAATATCATCATGGTGAGAGCAAGGCCTACAACCTGTGGGTTCCAAATCTCTATTCCTTTGCCATCTACTACCTCAACTGTGTACTGATATGGTGATGGTTGAGTCTTCAACTTTAACTTCTTGACAAGTTGAGAACTAACCACATTATGACTAGAGCCCATATCGAAGAGTACCTTCAGTGGTTTCCCTTCAATCGAACTCTTCATGACAATAAGTTCTGTAATTGGAAATTGGTAGCCGTGACAAGTCTTTGAAGATAAGACTATGTGTAGCTGTGGGTACTTGTTTCTCAATTGACACTGAGAGTATCCTAGCAGAATGCTGGGGCGTCTGATCTGGAGTATCATCCAATTAATCCTCCTCTAGATCATCCCCGTGATCTAAATCTATAGGCTTAGTGGTGATATTTGCAGCCATGCGCTGCTTCTTCAATGGACAATCACGCCTTTGATGCTTGCCCATACAAGCATAGCATAAGCCTTCACTCTTTGCTTTCTCAAATTGTTCTGGAGTGAGAGAAGATCTGTGATCATTCTTCATTGACACCTTTCTCTTAACTCTCGCAAGAGTCTTTGTAAAGGAATGTACACTAGACATAGAGGTCCTTCCCTTTTGCCCACTAGTATACCTCGAAGCTTTATAAGGAGGTCGCATAAAATGTGACTTGGAACCTTGACTTTGATCCTTTCGACCATCTTCATAAACTAAAGCCATTCTATAGCTCTGGATAAGGTTTGACAGAAACTTAGTACGAAGGGCTTTGTGTGAATATATGCTCTTATGTGTGTGTGTGTGTGTGTGGAGTGCGTGTGTGAGCATATCTTGATACAGAGTTCTACACTCACTATTGGGCACTGATGACATTACTGGGGATGTCGTAATATCTAGTCCATACTATGCATAATGGAGTTGATAGTTATATAGTCTTGTGGGTTGACTACCATGAGTATATAACATGCACGTTCCTAAAAGGTGAATTTGGGCATGTTCCTGGATTTATCTAGGTATATATAAGGTTTGACACTTCTCACGGTGCACTAATGGTCGAAGTTTATCATTTAACCCCAAGGCAAATTTATGAACCTGTAAGGAATTTGGTAAAATTTGGGGAATCTTCATAAGCACCTCTCGATACTTGTTTGCATACTCCTGAACCGTAAGATTCTTTTGTGAGATAAAAAATCAAGTATCAAGTGCTCTACTCTACTCATCTAGTGGCACAAAATTCTGAATAAACATATCCTTAAGTTCCTCCTAAGTATTCAGGATTGCCTTATCCTTTTGAATTTCCTCCACCAACGATGAGCCACATCCTATAAATTATATGCACCATGCTGGATTCTAATATGCTCATCTGTAATATTACATAAAGTAAAGCATTGTTTCCACTTATAAAGCCATTGATTTACTTCATCAGCCGTGTGAGAAGGTAAAGTGTCAATGTACCTTAGTGGTTTCAAATCTTTTAATGCAAGTTTTGGCTTTAATCCCTTTTCCGGAGTACCCTCACAATTACCCAAGGAATGGGTGTCCGAAGGTGACTGAGGTACTATAGGTGTCACACCAGTCGACGGTAGCAACGATGGACAGAAATCCAGCAGTGGGGCAGAAGGAAACAAAAAAAGAGGCGAACGGTTGCACTTCCACGCTTGTCCATGCCTTTGCAAGTTCAAGCTTGTTGCAAGCTTTCCCCCATAGCCAAGAACCAATCCCTAAGCTCTGATACCAAATGTGAGGCTATCTCTAGATCTATGATTCAAGCCTCATGCAAAAAACGTGAGAGAAGAAGAACTCAAAATTAGCAAAAACAAGCCTAGCTTGGCATACCATGTTTAACCACCCAACCATTATATATGCCAGTGACCCATGGCATCCAGTGTACCTTGGAGAGGTAGTGCACCCATCCTAAGACCACTCGATGCGTGTGTTGTCCATGGGGCCAAGGATGCCTCGGTACCGCTTTGGACACGTGTGCTGCACACCTGTTTGGGACTAACTGGATAATCAAATCTGTATTATGCTATGGCACAACCAATGGCAAAGTTTGATACATCTATGCACATGGAAAATGAGATCCTACAAACAGGTGGTTGTATGGGTTTTGTAGGCAGTAAGTGTATTTTCCAATTTTAATTTATTATTTTAAGTCATGTTACTAAGGTTCATGAAGTCAAATTCACACATTGGCGGGGTTGGAGATGTCCCTAGACAGGACCAAATCACCCTCTTGGGCACTATGATGGGAAGGACTACCATTTGGAAGGGTCACAGGACACGGCCACCTAGATTGTGCGTGGAATTATCGAGTTTGGGCCATTTAAGAGAGAAAAAGCAGTTATAAGTGATTTCCAGCTATTTTTGGCAGTTTTATTAAAAAAAGAGCTCTATCTTCAGTGAAAAAGCAGATCGTGACTCATCGTGCGGAGTTTTTCAGACAACACGACTCGCAAAAATACCTCGTTTTGCATGCCAATTGATCTTGACCTTTTTCTGTCAGGCATGAAGGGGGTTTACCCCCTTTTGAAGCTGTTCGTGCAATCAGAATCTTCATTAGAGCTTTGTATCTGCTGTTGGGTCATCCTTGCTTGCTGTTTTTGTTGGTTGCTAGAACTATTATGCTTTCTAACACTTCTCTTCATGCAGGCGCTTGCTACAGAGCTGATTGCTTGCTGATTTTCTGGTCATAACAGCTATTTGGCATGTTTTTTGGTGTTCTCTCTCTCTCTCTCTCTTCCACACATAAGCGAGGGTTTGCTCAGGGAAAGCACACAGGCAGGGCCTTTTTCTTGGATTCAAAGAGGGCTGGAAACAGGTTTTCAGGGCTGGACAGCACCTTTCATCCCGAAGAAAGTGTCCGACTCGCAGGTATCTGGGGTGTATGTGTGCATAGTAGATGCCACAGGAGTTGATTTGGGACTGTTTTGTCGTGAAGAAGGTCTTGCTTTTCAGGTGACGATCGAAGATCGAGGGTTCTACTTTGACAAGGGCCACCTACAAGGTTGACATACTCACACACGTGACGAGGTTTGACATGTACGACCTCGTGGTGAGAGAGTAACGTGTGCAGAGCGCATTTGCAGATTATGCCAGACGGGGGTAGAGACAGGAGCATTTTGTTTGCCAGTGTGGTGCTTTGCAGGAGATCAGGGCATGCTATCCTGAGGTTTTTAGAGGGACCACATCACTTAGACAGATCTGGGAGAGATCGGACCAGAGACAGCTAGGCAGACTACTACTAGCACTACAGAGACACAGGGAGATCTCACTTCAGACACCCGCACATCATAGCGGAGGAAGACAGTCCCAGTTGACTGACTTCTTCAAGAGATTGGCACCAATAGCCCAGCCACACACATTGGGAGTGACATCGAGCGGAGGAGATTCGAGCTAGGCGACGACCCAGACTAGCCGGCTGCCAGACACCACGGCTACACCACAGAGAGATCACGGCCATCCGGTCTCAACACCAGCAGGAGGTCGAGGAGTAGTTGGCACATTTTCACTCTGCCCGCAACTACTCGCTGCACTGCTATTGGCAACCGCCTTCTGTTCGCTTCGCCGCCGCGCTTTTCCCCACCCACCCAGTCGTAATCCATACCATCATGCTTTACTTAACAAGTCCATTTAATTAGACACCCACTCACCCACCCACGCACCGACCCACGCACCCACCCTTGCTCAGGCCCCCAAGGCAACAACATAACTCTCTCTCTCTCTCTCTCTCTCTCTCTCTCTCTCTCTCCTCCCTGCCTGTGGGAAGGACAGCAGAGTGATCTGGAGGAATGGCCCCGAGTCTCCAAGAGAAACTCGAGGCCCTCGAGACGGCAATGAAGGCACTAATCAAGGAGAACAAGAAGACATCCAATTCCAACCTCAATGAGGTGGAGAACAAACTACACCGGCACATCATGGCTCTCGAAGCACGGGTCACGAACCTGGAACAAGAGAACACGGCACTCAAGGAGGAGGTGAGTGCATTGAAAGTGGAACTGGTAGACATCAAGAATACTGAGAAGGAAGAAGGGGAGATCAATGACAACACTCTCACGGCCATCAAAGAAGAGATCTCCAAGGAGATCACAAAGGACATGGAGGGAATACTCGAAGCCAAGCAGTCAGGATGGGTTGAGGTGGTGAAGAAGAACATCCGTAAAGAAGTGAGGGAGGAGACTCAAAGGGAAGAACACCAAATCATTCACACCACCATTGAGGAGGAAAAGATGAGGCATGCCCGCCGCCTCAACATTCGAGTCACAGGTATAGCCGAGACACCCGACTCCACTCCCGAGAAAGATGGACAGCTTCTATGCATGAAGCTCGGCTACACGGAAGAGTGCCCTCTCCCCTTCACCAAAGCATGGAGAGCCGGGAAAGACTCAACACGCAAGCAAGCCCTCATCTTACAGTTTGCAAGAGAGACGGAGAGGGTCACCTTCGTGAGGAAGAGGGTCATATTACGAGGTTTAGAGGGAGCTCCTATTTTCTTGGATGATGATCTCACGAGGATGCAGCTTAAGCATAGGAGAGCTTGCATGCCACGAGTCTTACACGCGAGGAGAGAAGGCAAGAAGGCCTTCTATCGAGATGGTCGGGTCATCATTGATGGCCGGCCCATGGATTAGCAGTTTGGGGCCTATGGGACACAGACCAGGCCACTTATAGAGATACACATGGCAGTATGGAACTGTAATGGTTCACTATGGGTGCAACCTAGATGACTGGAGCATGTTATGGTGGGGAGAGACATCATACTTCTGACAGAGACACATTAGAGCCTAGAGAGAGGGCTACCTCGAGTAGAGGGATTCCAGTGGGAGTCAGCATACATACAGGAGGACCACACGCCAGGGTACCTCGAGAGGGACGGGGGGAGTAGCAATTCTATTCAGAAGGGAGCTACAGGGGAGACTGAGAGTGGTAGCATAGGATCCAGAGGCCAAATACATGTGGATCAGCTTACAGCTCTCACAGGACAGGGTTATATACATAGCCCTATGTTACTTTCCTCCATCAGGATCCTCCTATGTCATTACAAAGGACATGCCACAGGAGGAGGAGACAGGAGCCTCGCCATACACTTGTCTATCAGAGGAGATTATGCATTATTCTACACTAGGCAAGTATTTCTTACGGGCAACTTCAATGCCCACACAGAGCAGACAATGTGAGGTGTATGACTATGGTGACATGGAGATCCTCCACCCTGTGGACCCAGAGGAGATAGGGGCTAGTCGCGGATCAGAGGACAATGGACCAGACAGAGGACATTATGGGGACCACTTACTAGAGTTGGGAGCCAGGCATCGTCTCGTTATTTATAACGGGATGCTATAGTGGCCGGGATCAGGAGGGCTGACATGCTTCCCACATGGGGGTCATACACGGACCGGAGGCACGGTGGTAGACTACATTATGGGGTCTTTGGAGGCATCACAGCTTGTCACCTCATTCTCCATTCCACCTCGTCCTATTGGGGCAAATCATACATACTTGGCATTTTCACTAGCCGGATCACCAGTATCACCAACCCCCCACATACCGACGCCACACACTACCATCTACTTCACACATGACATGGCAGACATATACACTGGTAGAGTAGAGGATGGGCTCCTACTCATGGATCCCCTGGCACCTATGGATACCATTACAGCCCAGCTGGCATCACTCCTACACACGGCTGCATTACAGAGCTTCCCACATCGTGTCCACTCAGGACAGCCTGCGAGATCTGGGACTATGCCCCAGAACAGATGGTATGATGACGAGTGTAGAGCCCTATACTCACGGCTCCGCATACAAAGAGCCTTGGGAGCCATCACAGAGCAGGCGTCGAGGAGAGAGATGAGGAGACTTACTCGCCGCAAAAGGCGGGCCTTCGCAGGGTGAGCATCTCATATATGCAGTAGATTCTTTGGCTCCTTTTCTTGCACACCTGTTTAAAAGGGCACTAGCAGAGGGTTTGCCTGCGGAGTGGACGATGCACACCATTGTGCCGATTCACAAAACAGGGGATATGCTCGATCCGAGCAACTACAGGACGGTTATGTTTGGCCACGTGCTGGCCAAACTCTATGGTGCAGTGTTGGAGCAAGAGCTTAGCTTATATGCTGAGCGAGCAGGTTTACGCTCATCAGGGCAGGCAGGCTTCAAGAGAGCTTTCTCTACCACTGACCATGTATTCACTTCGAGATGTATGATTGATCAGGCCAGAGTGAGGAAGCGAAAGCTCTATTGGTGCTTTGTGGATTTCCGCAAGGCATTCGACACAGTACCACGAGAGAGGCTCTTTCAACGCCTGCAGTCTCTTGGCATACTAGCAGATATGACATGGGGCATCTATGCATTATATGAGCAGGTTTTTGGGCGAGTCAGATGTCGAGGAGGTATGTCCGAGACTATTGCTAGCACCATTGGTGTGAAGCAAGGATGCCCACTTTCCCCCACGCTATTTGGGTTATACATTGATGAGGTGGCTGACTTCATTACACGGGGAGGCGGAGATGGAGTTGATTTAGCAGGTACCTCAGTACATATTATGCTTTATGTTGATGATATTGTATTAGTGTCTGAGTCTCCAGGAGGTCTACAGCAGCATCTACATGCACTCGATGATTTCTGCACAGAGAGGGGTCTTACTGTGAACCTTGGGAAAACCAAGGTTATGGTCTTTCATACATCGAGACAGGGCAGGAGTCAGCTGACATTCACTCTCGCAGGACGCCAGGTGGAGGTGGTGACATCATACGTGTACTTAGGGGTTACCTTCTCTGCAGCAGCCACACGCTTCACCATGGGTTCAGCAGCCAGAGCTAGATTGACACGGGGATATGCAGCATTGGCTATGCTAGAGAGACAGTGCCACCAAGCGCATTTTCAGGAGCCCCGGACGAAGGGGTGGCTATTTGACACATTAGTCACACCGGCATTGATGTATGGCTGCCAGGCCTTGCTACCCATTGGTGGACACAGATAGAAAGACCACAGGCCCTCATGATGGCACGCATGATACGCAGCAAACCGTCAGTACCTCATGACATTATCCGAGCAGAGTTCGCTGCGCCTCCTATGATGGTAGAGCCCATATTTCAGACTATATGCCTGCTAGACAGATTCAGAGAGATGCCACACGACAGATTGTCATACACAGCTTTCGAGGAATCTAGACAGCTGGCTGAGGCAAGAGACAGAGGATCATGGTATGCACAGGTCACACATTGGTTCTCACAGCATGGCCTAGACATGGATCATCTACCACCATTCCAGTATGACAGGGATGCACCACATATCCGTCTCTCTCATAGTGAGAGGAACAGAGTATTGAGACAGAACCTATGGCAGCTCTAGACACAAGAGACATGGATATCGCCTACACAGCCTCTTCCACCGAAGATGCTATACTACAGAGATCACTTCATGAGTATCACTCATGATGGATTTATAGAGAGGCCTAGATGCATGGAGGGCTTTTTACCACACGAGTGGCTATTGGTCAGCTTAGAGTTTCATCACATCGAATGGAGATCGAGACTGGCAGAGCAGCACAGATCCCCCGAGAGGAGAGGGTATGCAGATTGTGCAAAGAGGAGGTGGAGAGTGAGGAGCATTATGTATGCAGATGTAGAGCATATACAGCCATCAGAGAGAGATATCCCATTTTATTCAGAGAGCCACATTCCCTACGCCAGATCTTTGAGGCAGCAGACCAACGCATCCTGGGGAGATTCATTCTAGACATACAGCGTCACAGAGAGACATCATTACAGGCTCAGACAGCTCCAGAGGGGGGACGACAGACACAAATTACTACATTTTTTCAGAGATCCATCCCACTCCCAGTCCCTACACAGCAGGGAATTACTCTCCAGAGAGCAGAGACACTCAGAGCCTGCAAGAGACAAAGGACACCTGGCTTTCGGGCACCACGCCTATACCAGAGAGAGATGACAGAGATCAAAGCTCAGTTTCACAGAGAGGGTGCGGAGCGACTGGCTCGCTTCAGAGCAAACCCAAGCATGTTCTTCAGGGAGCTGTGGACACCCCCTTCATTGATGTATACCATTTTATACCCCCAGTATGGTACAGGATGGAGCTAGCTAGGTTGCATATCATGATTGTATACTCCATGCATATAGCTTTGCACTCTCCTAGTAGTAGAGCTCCATCCCCTCCCCCATTCATTGTACTTATTGCACACCCAGATTCATCTTTTTAGTTCAGTACTTTTTCATTTTGTTGGGATGACAGAGGATACCCCGTACAGGTACACCGATTTGTCTCATAGGCCGAGTTCGGTCTTTTGGAAGACGTTAATAAAATCTTTCTTTCTTTCTTTCTTTCTTTCTCTCTCTCTCTCTGTGAGCTTCCTGTTTCTATAGCGAACCCTAATCTACAGAAAACCCTACAGTGTGTGTGTGTGTGTGAGTCCCAACATTTGGTATCAGAGTCTTCCTGCTCCTGCACGACTGCTGTTACTTCCGCCAATGGCCCTCCGTCGACGGTCCCTTCCGTCGATGTCTCTGTCTGCGGCAACTCCTTCCGGCCACCCGCCCGAGATTGCTACGTCTCCTTTGTGCACCGCCCACCCAGCCTATCTCGGCCCATTTCCGCCTCCACCCGGCCAATCGACGGTGCTATCACCACAGTGGGTGGCCACCGGTAGAGCTGGCTTATGTGGCATCCGCAGGATTTCTATGTTTTTGGGCTCTAGAAATTTGTCACGAGCGACTCCGTCTAGCAACCATTCCGTCGAGTCTCCACCGTCCATCGATAGCTACTGCAGCTCACTGTCGCCGATTGTTCCCCTGTTGCTCATCGTTGCCAACTATTCCGCATACAGCTCGCCGTCGTCGACGTTGCCATCTCCTGCTCGACTGGTCCTTGCCAGAGTTGGCGTCTCCAGCTTGTCTACTACTCACCAGTGACCCTGTCTCCAGCACCAACTGACGTCAACCTGCCTGCAACCAAACGTCGTCGTACAGGGACCTACCCACGGCACCTGCTCTACAACGTGCCTCTAAGTCTACAAGCCCATGCCCACGTGCCAACAAGGTGCCTCCAGGTGTACCTGCCCACCTCCTATGTACCGGCTGTGCAGGTAAATCAATTTGCTTTTACAAATATCACAACATTCAAACATTTGCAGGTACACAAATTTGGGAGTTTGGCAAAATTCCCCTTTGCATGGAAAATTGAAGGCTATGTCAAGAACCACCATCTGCAGATTTCTCAATTTGATGCCAAATTGGAAAAATTGAACATGTTGATTTGCTTGGAATTTGGGGGTTTTTCAAATTGAGACCAAAATCAATCAATTGAGCCTCTTTCAATTACAAAAATTTGGGACTTTTGTGAAAATTGGGCAATTGATTGCACATTGAAGTAATTGCAGCGCATAAAAATTGGGACTTTTCAGTTTGGTGCATGTAACAGGGGATTGCAGCAGTGATTTGTCACATATGTATACACATTGAGTGTACTTGGGACAATTTGGTGCAGGTTTATACTTACTTGAGGTTACAGGCAAAAGTTTGCACAGGACATTTGGTTGCCTAGCAATGCACATTAGTGCTTGGTTTGCTTGCAGGTGTATTTTGTCTACATGGCTCAAAATGCAACAGATGTATTTGGTGTGCTCACCCAGGAGGACAAGTTGGATGGATCAAACTACTCCCTATGAGTTTCATGATCCGTAATTTGTTGGTAGCCAAAGGGCTTTGGGGCATCGTGTGTGGTGATGACACACGCCCACTTACCATACAGCCAGCAATGCCTCAAGGGGGAGGTGCTCAAAGAGCTCCTGAAGTAGAACATGCTCCCACACAAGAGCAAAAGAGATGGGACTAGGGATGCACAAGCCATGTCCTTGATAGCCCTTTCAGTGAAAAGATCTATTATTCCACACATTCGGTACTGCAAGACATCGAAGCTTGCATGGGACACATTGGAAGCAATGTATCAGATACGCAACAAGGCAAGAGTTGCCTACTTGAAGAGGCAAATGGATCTTCTTTCTATGGATGAGGGTGACTCCATGTCAGATCATCTCACCAAAGTGAAAGATTTGCAGGAACAATCGCTCAACATTGATGAGGTTATCCTAGACAGACAGCTGGTCACCAACACTCTTAATTCTTTACCACCTTCATATTTGGGCTTCCACACCTCTCAACCTCTCTATGAGAGGAGGTGCTGATCCCGTCACTTTTGAAGAGCTAGTGGGTTTACTCTTGCAGGAAGAGCAAACAAGAGCAAACCTATCTAGCAACCGTGGTGGAGACAGCATTTATAGCCAAGGATAAGGGTAGAGCAAAGAGCTTTAAAGCATGGGGGGCACCAATCTAGTAAGGCTAGACATGGACAGCCCTCTTCTGGTGGTAAAAAGTCTAACAAAGGGGATGCAAACAAAAGAGTTTGATGCTTTGCAGAAGCATCATATGGTTGATAATATGCCGCCTCTTGAGTCTCCAATACGACATGTATGTGGGGTGTATTTTGGGAAAGATGCATCGAAAACCATTCCCCAGGGTTGGAGCTGGTAGAGCTGAAAGTAAATTACAGCTCATACACTAATGTATGTGGTCCAATGCAGACACCATCCATAGAGGGGCATCTTTATTTCGTCACAATCATTGATGACTACTCCAGGTTTGCTTGGCTTTACCCCTTGAAAGCAAAAGCAAAGGTGTTTACATGCTTTCGACACTTTGTAACGATGGCTGAAAATATGTGTGGATGTAAAGTCCAAACACTCCGCTCAGATAGAGGTGGAGAATACATGTCAAAAGCATTCAAGGATTATATGCTTCAAAAGGGCATCAAACACCAATGCAATGTGCCTTATACACCACAGTAGAATGGTGTAGCTGAGAGGAAAAATAGATCTCTCATGGAGATGGCAAGATGGTGGGTGAAAGCACAAAAGTTGCCTCACAATTTTTGGATGGAAGCTATAATGTGTGCAACTCACGTGTTGAACAAGTGTCTAACAAAAGCTTTGAAAACCATAACACCATTTGAAGCTTGGTATAGCCAAAAGCCAAAAGTAGATTATATGCGTACATTTGGGTGTTTGGCATATGCACATGTGCCAGAACAACTCAGAACAAAGCTAGATGATAAAGCAATAAAATGCATTTTTTGTGGGCTACAACAATGAGAGCAAAGAATACCGTCTTTATAATCGAGCAACACGCCCGATTTTTGTCAGTAGAGATGTGGTATTTGCTAAAAATTCAGTTCAGCCCATGTACAGCTTGTATAAAAGTAATGATACAGGCATATACAGGACATGTTTGATGGGCTGTTACCCATTGCAATTAGGGGGGATTCAGATTAGCCAACCCCTACACAAGAAAATCCTCATGTAGAACACGTGGAACAGCCAGCAATTCATCCCCCTTCTATGGAAGACGTTGAAGATCTTGTCAAGAAAGAACAAACAGCCATAAACACAGCCAAGTCGGTGCCAAGATGGTTGCTAAAAATGTTGCAAGATAGCAAACTTGCAGCTCCACTAACAGGTAGAACAAGGGCTAGTTCCAGCCATGAATTGAATATGCATCATGGGGAGTCTGCATTAGCCATGGGTGGTCTCTTTGATTCAGAAGAGCCTTCTTCTTATGAAGAAGCACAAGATAATGAGCACTGGGTGCAAGCCATGCAGGATGAAATCTCTTCTATCATGAAGAACAATACTTGGGATCTTGTGGACTTGCCGAAAGGCAAGAATGTCATTGGAACAAAGTGGGTGTATGAAGTCAAAAGGAAGTATGATGGTAAAGTTGACAAGTACAAAGCAAGACTTGTGGCTAAAGGCTATTCTCAAAAAAAGGAATAAATTATGAGGAGACTTTAGCTCCTACTTGAAGGATGACTACAATCCAATTAGTGATTGCTTTGGTTGCACATAAAGGATGGAGAGTGCATCAATTGGACATCAAAACTGCATTCTTAAATGGGGATTTACAAGAGGAAGTATATGTAAATCAGCCCATTGGTTTTGTAGTTCCTGGTGAGGAACATAAAGTATGCAGGTTACACAAAGCATTGTATAGGTTAAAGAAAGCTCCAAGAGCTTGGTACGATAAAATACATGCTCATCTAACCAGCTAAGGTTATGTGAATAGTCCAACCGAAAGCACGTTGTATGTGAAGAAAACTAGTGCCAATATTCTCATAGTCATCTTGTATGTAGATGACATGCTCATAACACGGACTAGCAAATAACAAATTTCAGATTTCAAGGTTGATTTGAAAGCTGAATTTGATATGTCAGATTTGGGGCCTTTACACTACTATCTTGGCGTACAGTTTATGCATAGAGATGATGGCATTGTTATGCAACAAACTAAGTACATAAAAAGTTTGCTAAAAAGGTTTCACATGGAAGAATGTAAGCCAATTTCTACTCCAGTCGAACCAAGTGTACGGCTTACTATGCATGATATTGGTGAGCCTTTTGAGGCCGGCATTTACAGCCAGGCAGTGGGATGCCTCATTACCGCAGTCAAACGCATTTTCCATTATCTTCAAGGTACCCTGGATCTTGGTTTACTCTATCCCAAGGGGGGCAGCTTGCAGCTTTATGCATACAGTGATTCAAATTGGGTTGGTGATTATGATACCAAGCAATCCACAAGTGGGAACTATTTTTTTCTTGGCAATTCATGCATATCTTGGTTGAGCAAAAAGCAACCCACTGTTGCCACATCTACTTGCGAGGTTGAGTAGAGGGCAATCTTCACAACTACAGTAGATTGTGTATGGTTGAGGAGATTATTGGCTGATCTTCGTGAGTGTCAGCAGACACCAACCACCACTCATTGATAGCCAAAGTGCTATGGCCGTGGCACAAAATCTCGTATTTGATGCACGTACCAAGCACATTGAGATTCATTATCACTATGTCAGAGAGAGGTTACATGCAGGGGAGATCAGTTTATCTAACTGCCCCAAACAGGATAATGTTGCAAATCTATTCACAAAGGCTTTACCTCGAGAGAAGTTTGAAGCTTTTCGCAAAGCTGTGGACTTACTCTCATACAGAGAGTGATCTGCTACCTTGTACAAGTTCACACTTACACTACAGGGGGGATTTGTAGGCATATGCTCACTTGTAGTAGTGCTAAGCTAACCCTAATCTGCAAGAAACCCTACTGTGTGTGAGTGTGTGAGTCCTAACAAAAGGCACATCCCATTGGATTTGCATGAATAAACCATAAACATAGGCACATCCCGTGCTCTGTCTTGGGGAAGACCCCGCTTGGTTCTGGCCCTTGCCACCGACAGTAGTAACTGCCTTCAACACTATGGGCTGGGAAGTCTTGGGCCTTCCACCGTTGTACTTCATCTCGGCACTTTACGCTAGTGCTAGTGCCTGTTCGAAGATTGGTGATTCAAACATAGGCATATCCCATTGGATTTGCATGAATAAACCATATAGGAATATCCCATTGGATTTGCATGCACGTCTGCTTCATGCAGCCGAGGCCGGCAGCAATCTCGAGGCCCGCGAGGGTAGCTTCGTGGCGGTATGGGACGTCACGAGGTAGAGATTGGTCGGTACGTCCATCTAGTTAGCTCAGCTCGTGGCTCGGTGGGAACAGCCAAGTCTTGTGGGCTTGCCCACGGCTGTCGTGGTTGGGAGGTGAGTCAGGCCTGCACCCCCTTCTTGTTTGTTTGGTTTATTCGCAGGTTTCGAGTCTTGTACCAGAAGCGTTCTACGAGGAGATCCTATGGGGATTTGACACCCATAGACAAAGCTCGTGCTCGTGCTTGTGTAGGACTCTACCTTCCTATGAGGCAAAGTCCTACCAGAGTCCATCTCCTGACCTAACCCGGTGCCCGTGCATCCGGCTGGAAGCCTAATAAATGCCTAGTACACCTCTACATCATTGTAGAGGGTTACAAATGTGCGGGACATGCACACTTGACCATGACCCTCTACAATGGATATCTGGCCAGCTTGTCCTGGATAAGGGCTCACAAAGGACCACTTACCACTCTTAAGACTTGCACCTGTTGTTCACATATGGCCACGTGGCATCCAAGAGTGCGATCCATGTGAAACTCGGTGTTAGTGTTCAAGTCAAGAATGGGTCCACATCCTGGAAACTGCAGCTTAGATGGACAGGTCCCATATCAGATAACCATAAGACTAGGGCAAGGCACGTTCAACCTGACTTTACCAGATGGCATGCCACTACCAAAAGTGGTCAATGGATTCAGCCTGAAGCCATATCATGGGCCAGTCATCAAGAATCCGACAGTGGGAGTGTACCATGCAAGGGTAGAAAGCACATGCGAGCAAAAAGTGAGTTAAAAATAGATGGCCCACAAAGTGATGATGTGGCAAAACTTTTTCTATTTCCAGCATTTCTGATGTGGAGAAGGCAAACAATATGTTCACATGTAGGCGTAAGCGCGATGATTGCAGGATGCCTGGACTGCCGCACCCTCATCATGAAGGAAGTATACATGGGCTTCAATCCCTTCACCAGAGTTACTACCCACTCCGCACGCACGTCACATCAAGCAAGCACAACAGTTCAAAATCAACGTGCAAGGTAAAAATCTGTTTCAAATTCTTTCTCTGCACAATAGCTCACTTCACTTGCGCGCTCACTCTCCTGCTCTTGCAAAAGATTTCACCGCCTCTTGTAGCTGTAAAACATGGTGACAGGCAAGCTCATCGAGTTTGACCCATCAGTCATGGCTGGACCCTAACCAATCAGCCATGGCTGGAAGAGACTGGCCTGATCGACTCAGCTCGATAATATTGGAAAAACTTGCAAGATAATCTAGAGGCAGAGGAACAACTGGTGGCACTGGCCAAAAACAACAAAATGCAGACTGCTGGAAGAAAGACGGTGCCTGTCGGTGAGGAGACGGTTGCAAATGCCCTATATCTTCCATCTGAGGGCATCACCATTGCAGATGCATCAAAAGCAAATATAGCCTCAGGGCTGAAGAAGGTAGGCAGGGAGTACTCTGTCTCCACAACAGAAAGCCAAACTCGCTAAAACAAGTTTTATGCTAAAAACAAATGAGGTTTTACCTAGACATGGTATGTCTCCTAGCAAAAAATGCCAACATGAACAAATCAAATTACAATTTGCTGAAGGCAGCAAAAACGGGGCAGAAGGTTAATTGGGCAGCAATTGTCTCAAGAAACATGGTGACTTAAGCCCAAAAAAATAGCTTCCTAAGGACACTCTGAAGGCGATTACACAGCTCAGAAGCCTAGAGCAGTCTGATGAAGAGGAAGGAGGAGGAGACAAAAAGCACACAACACAACCTGGAGAAGAGAGAGGAGTCTAAGAGACAAAAGCAACAAAAGCTCTCAAAGGCCCAACCCTCCACTCCTCAAGTGCAAAAGAGGCAGCAAAACCCCAACCCCTCTGCTGGCAAAGGATTATTTGACTGGATGCAGAATGTTATTACACACAAACCAAAAAGAACCAAGCTGCAGGACAATAGAAGGCTCAAATGGCAGATATTGGAAAGCATGTCCTACAGCAGGTTCTCCGACCTGAAAAGAAGGCTCAAATGGCAGATATTGGAAAGCATGTCCTACAACAGGTTCTCCGACCTGAAAAGCAGCAGGAACGGAAGAAGCAAGTGGTGAATCCGCTCCCCACCTGCGTGAAGTGCAACATGCCCTAGGATGTATGCAAATGCAGCATGAGTAGCTCAAGCGCACCCACAGCCCTGATAAATCCAACTGCCAATTTAGCATTCCAACAACGGACGCAGCAAGACAACCTTGGAGAGGCATCTCAGGCTGTGATGCAAGCCCTACAGATGGTCACAAATACAATTTTGGAACACTTCGAAAGTGCAGACAAGATAGCTCGTATCCACAACTTGGAGAAGCAGGTTCAGCTGCTCAAGAGAAAAGGAGACGAAGCAAAAGCAAAGGCTGCAGAGACAGCAACTCAAAGGAAAGACTTTTTAAAACTGCAGCAGAGAGTAACAGAATTGGAAAAAAGATAAGAAGACCAAATCAACAAGAAAAATGAGTTGGAAGCTGTTGTTTATGAACTTAAGGACACAAATACTGAGCTCCACAACTAAGAGACGTCGAAACGCAGATGGTAGGGTATGCAGACAGAGCAACAAAAATATTTGACCATGCTACAAAGATGTAGAACAAGCAAAAGAAGCAGCACAAGAGAATTGTTCACCACTAAGGGCAAACTGCAAATCCAAGAGGCGCAGTATAAAGACGAAGAAATCGATGTAGTGCAGCTGCTTGTGGAGATGATGCAGGTGTGGGAACAAGAAATCACAAAGACACAGCGAGCATGCTGGGAGGAGAACATAAAGCTAATCAAGGTCTACCTCCTCCCACATGCAAGCCATTTCTCATGCCACCACAACAAGACAAAGACAAGCATGTCGGAGGATCCGGAGAATCCAAGAGATCAGTTGCACAGCCATCACGTAGTCAGCAGCACCAACAAGCAACCAACGGATCTGGTGGTGAGCAAACAAAAAACAAACCACCAAGTGGAAACCAAACTCTGCAAGAGCTACAAGCACAAATCCAAAATCTGCGTCAGAGCCTGGAGGCAGAAAAAGAAAAAGACAAGAAGAGCAATTGCCACAGGCAAATCTTTAATGCGACCATAGGAAGATAAAGGAAAAGAAATAGTGCTCATATCAGCATCAGCACTCAACAATATGACTCCATTGCAAATAAGCTATCATATTAGAGTAATAACGCAGCAAGTGGAAATCACAAGGAACGAAAACACTGCACGACAAGCAGAACATGAAAATCTCAAACATGAGTAAGGCAGCCTCCAAGCAAAACATCAGAAAGCATTCAAACAAGTGGATAAGCTAACTACAAATAATTTTCAGCTATCCAACAAAGTGGAGGAGCTACAAGGCGTGAAGTCACCAACAACCCGCAAAAAAGAAAAAGGGAAGAAAGGCAGCAAAGCAGCAGAAGAGGGCAAAGCAGAGACAATCGCAGCGCAGAAGCTACAAGAACTCCGAACACTAAAGAAGAGCAATCAGGAGCTACAAAAACAGGTGCAAGAAATGCAACAGACTGTGGAGAATAAGACCAAGGAAGCTGTCGAGCTATCCAGCTGTAGTGGATAAGACCAAGAAAGCAGCTAGAATAAAAGCAATCCGCAAAGAACCCATACGAATGTGCAGGCACTGCAGAGGAAAGAGTCTGAAGCAGAAGAGGATAACAAGGCAACAGATATCGTGTGTCCTATCATCAGAGATGTAGAAAACTGCTTGCTTCTTGGCTCTCCCTTCTCTTGCAAATCACACACGCCACTGCTGAAACATGATGACTTCGAATAAGGGTGAAGCAACTAGAAAGCGTTCGGATGAAAATGTAGGCACATCTGCTCGATGCCAATGAAAAGATCAAGAAACTGACATCTGCCTAGACACTAAAAATAAAAATATGTTTGCACAACCCTTGCCAATGGATGCACATGTGAAGGAGCTTCGGCAGAAAATCCTACTACAGATGCATGCAGATATGCAAAATGAAAAGGTAAACACAAGCTCAAGATTGATGTTGCAAAGAAACAATTTGAACTATGCACCTCAATGTCTGACAAGGCTAGCGAAGAATTATGATAAAGACAATTTGCAAATGCCAATAAACAGAGAAAAGGTGCAAAAGTTTATTCAAATGTACAAACCCTCAAATCTTGCACAGCAAGGTGCAACATTAGCACAAACCCACCCTAGCAATTCCTTGCAATCCGGCAGTCACATCTTGTGACTAGCACAGGACAATGCTTCGGGTTCAGGAAGTAGCACTGCTTTTGCAGTAAAGGAAGGGACTACTTTTGCATCGGATGGTGGTTGCCCAACCTTGAAAGAACGCGGAGCGCTAAGCGAACGGAGGCGCAGCATGCGGAAGACGGCCATCATCCGGCGGGGCACCCGAACATCCAATGACACCACCAATAAAGGTGGGGGATAAGGGGAGACCAAGGGCTATTTAGCCCTATATAGAGGAGTCAATTAGACCCCAACCCACTACGTGGGATAGTACACTACTACATGGTAGCGTGAGGAGCAGGAGGGCAATAATCTATTCCAACACCCCTCTGAATGCAAAACCCAAAGCCAAGCAAGAGCCGACAAGGCTTTGATACCATGAAAGAATGTGTACCACGTGTAGAGTGGAGGCACAGCACACAGACCGAGGCCAACAACCAGCCGGATCCCCCCCCCAACCAGAAGATCCCATGAGCCACCATAAATGTGGGGGATAAGGAGAGACCAAGGGCTATTTAGCCCTATATAGAAGAGTCAATTAAACCCCAACCAACTATGTGGAATATTACACTACCACATAGCAACGTGAGGAGCAAGAGGGCAAGAATCCATTCCAACAAACCTTACTAGATGAGGAGGATTAACAAACATCAGACCCCTGTGTAACATGCAATGGAATTATGCGTAATGAAGGATCCTGTCACACAAAGTCTCACACCTTCTTTATCCTGAGTTTCGAAAGTCTTTAGCAATCCACTTTATCACTTCAAACTTTACGCGATGAGAAATGAAATGAAATGAAATGTTATATTAACGTCTTCAAAAGGCCATAATGACCTCATCATGGTGGATCTGATACAATGTCTGGATTAAAAAACCCAGAAAATGAAAATAAAAGATGATACTACTGGCACCTAGAAAATGAAACTGGAACTGGAAGGTAAACAGAAACCCTTATAGGGTGTGAATATAGTGAGGGGGGGGGTACGCTATGGAGGTGAGTGGAATATAGTGAGGGGATACAATATCATGTGGGACGGAGGGGTACACTATGGAGGTGCCTCCATCTCATAATATGTGCCGCATCGGACGCTGGCGGATCTCCTCAATATCCTCTGTGGTCAGCACCCTGACTGGGTGTCCCGCATGCCTCATAAGAATAATCCGAATCCGCCGCTGCAACCTCCGTCTATGCTAGAATGCCCTCCTCCGTAGTCGTGGGCGTCTGGACCACCCAAGCTCAATCGCACGATCAATCAGTGTACCTCTGGTGTGGGCGGTATCCATGTCCTGCTGCTGCTGCTGTGGTCCATCTGGCGCAGTGATGGCTGGACTAAAGAAGTCTGTAATGTGCCTCTGAGTCTGGCTCTCTGTGTGCCTAAGCAGGCTATTTCTACGTCTCCGCAGCTCAAGCAAGAACAATCCCAAACACCTCTGGTCCTGGTACCCCATGACTCTGGAAAGTGGTCCAAAACCCTCTCTGAAACAGTGGAAACGACCACGTATCTCATAGTATGCAGTACAATGGCATATATAATGCAGCTCTGTCTCTGGCTCCCCATGGCATACTCGGCATATCCTGGCCTCAGCTGGTATACCTCTATATCGGCCAATCTCAATCTCAAGCTGGTGTGAGGATGTGCGAATCTGACCAATAGCACATCGTACTGCATGAGACAAGTGTACATCCATGTAATTGGGTCTGATCACAAAACCATCTGCTCTCTGTAGAAAGCCATCTTCGTGCCCAGCTCCTCAGTCGGCTGTATCCATGTCCTCCTAATGTCCAGCTGAACTAAATCCTGACGGATGAGTCTGGTAATCTCTGTCCGTGTGAGAGTGAGAGAGGGTGCCTCCAGAGAATACTGGAAGGGAGGCAATCTGTCCATGCTAAAACCATGTGCCTGGAACCAAGATGTCATCTGTCCATACCAACAAGCCGTGTCTCCCTGTAAAGCTAACTGTCGGGAGGACTCCAAGGCGAGGCGTGCATATCTGTCTCGGGGGAGATCCCACAAGCCATGTATGTGGGAGACTGATCTCGTAAGAGCCTCAATCACCAGAGGGGCAGCCACCAGCTCTGCTCGAATAATCTCATGAGGTACCACGGCCTTGGCTCTAATAATCCTAGCAATCATAGATACCAAAGGCCTCTCCATACCTCTCCACCCGCCTGCGCTGTGATGGCCCACTGAAGGTCCCCATATCTGCACTCCATAAAGCATAGCTGATGTCACTAGAGTGTCAAAAAGCCAAAGTTTCGTTCGAGGTTCCTGAAACTGAACCTGCGAACACATCCTCTCCAAACCACCCAGGGTTGCATGTGCTCTAGTCAATCTAGTCTCTGCTGCTCTCCTCATCGAAAACACTGACCCACTGAATACTACCCCAAGATATGTATATGCATCTGTATACTCCACAATCTCCTGCCCATATGTAAATGTGGAAGCTGATCGCCTAACCCGCTGTGGTGTGGTGTTAAACACCATAACCTTGGTTTTGCCAAGGTTGACAGACAATCCACTATCATGTGCAAACTCATGTAAAGCATCCAGATGACGCTGCATACCCTCAGGGGAGTCAGAGATCAACACAATATCATCAGCATATAACAATAGTGGGATCCATGTACCTGCTAGCTGGGCTCCTCTGTCTCCCAATCTCTCAATGTAGTCAGAAGCCTCATCCACATACATACCAAACAATGAAGGAGATAACGGGCAACCTTGCTTCACTCCTATAGTGGAGTGAACCAAAGTAGAGACCCCCTCTGGGGTGCGTACCTGTCCTGCAACTAATCTATATAAAGCCATAATCTCCCATATGAGCTCTGTGGGTACCCCCATCTCCTGTAATCGCCTCATCAATCTGGCTCTAGGCACTGTATCAAATGCTTTGCGGAAGTCCACAAAGCTACAATAAATCCGTCGCCCATGCGACCTGCCCTCCTCAATAATGGCCCGCAGAGTCAAGATGTGGTCAAGAGTAGAGAAACCTCTCCTGAACCCTGCCTGTCCCTCTGCTCGAATGCCCTCTCTCTCTGCCCATCTACTCAACTGCTGCTCAAGAATGGATGCATACAATCGTGCTAGTGTGTGACCAATCATAATAGTGCGATAATTCCCTGGCTCCATAGGGTCCCCTGACTTGAAGATAGGCACGATGGTGGACCTACTCCAAGTCTCGGGTAAGCCTTCGCACATAGCACGATTGAACATCACTGCTAGAAGCGCTGCCAACATGTCTCTCGCATGAATAAAGTGCTCAGCGACCAATCCATCATGATCATATGCTCTCCCAGTCTTCATCCTATCAATGGCCTTCCTTACCGTCTCTGCGGTAAAGAAAGTACATGTCTGTGGGCATGGTGCTGGCGGGTCAAGAAAAGGTGTCTGTCCAGGAACTGTATATAGAGATGCTACATAACTACCCCAGACCTCTGTAGAAGTGATGGCCAAAGCAGGGGAGGACTCATGAAACAGATGCCAAGCCTCCCTCGAATCCTGGCTTAAGAACAGCTGGTATAATTCCTGCTCTAGCTGAGCAAGGAAGGCCCGCTTCTTCCTTCGCACAAGGCGTCGGAAGGCAATACGTGACTGTCGGTGAGTAGTGACTCCCAAAGCAACCTCCCGCTGCAGTCGGGCCCTCTGCACTCGTCATCATACCAGCTGTTCTGGGGCATACATCCAGAACGCTGTCTCTGTCCAGGCTGAGTATGTGGATATGCCTCTCTCGCTGCATCCTGTAAAGTCTCTGTCAATATATGGGTCAACTCCTCCAAAGGTCTCCCTGGCTCCTCTGTGTACAGACGTCTGTAAATCCCATCTATGTAGACAGCATCAGTCTCTGAGGTAAAAGTATATCGAGAGAGAGAGAGAGAGAGAGAGAGAGAGAAAGAGAGAGAGAGAGATCTATACACCTTATTGGGTTCCTTACCCACTGAAGGGCCCCCTCCTATTCCTAGGAGTATTTGCTTTATTATCTTTAAAGAGAATGAATGAGGACTGACTTTGGACTGTAGATAAGCCAAACGCAAGACCTTTGAAAAACCAAGAGTCATGCTGAACTGTACACGGCTGTAGAAGCACCAATGATGACCGATCTCAAGCCTATGCACTCTTCCAATGGAATGTAGGAAGGCTGCAAATTTGAGGCTGAGAGAAGGGGCTGATAAGGACTGTTCTAGGCTGTGTGTATATGCTGAAAATGAATGAATGAATGTGTTTTACCTTCACCAATAGGGTTGTAGCAAAACGATGATATGTATGGATGCTGAATTCTGCATGAAGGCTGAAAACGCAGGTTTTGAATCGCTTCTTCCTTGGCTGAAAACGCAGGTTTTGAATCGCTTCTTCCTTGGCTGAATATGGGCTGATGCGTTTCCTGAAATATGCTCTATATGCTCAAGCGATGAAGCTCCAAGTGGCTGACGACTGAAACGCTTGAGGGCTGATGATTATGAGATGGAATGAATGATGCAAGGCTAAGCTATTTATATGCTCCTCATGTGCTGGTTGGCTGACTGAAAGCTGGCCGACTACAACACAACTTGCATAAATGGATAATGTTGGTAATAATATGGTAAAAATGCCAGATAAATGCTGTAAAAAATGCTATAAAATATGGTAAAAATACTGGATGATATTCAAGGCTTATGCAATGGTCTAGGTGGTATGCATATAGGATGAATGTTATGCAAACCCTAAGGCTTCTACTGACTTCTATATGTAAGAATGATTCTCTCCAAGTGGGTTAAGGGAACTTTGACTAACTGACTCACTCTCTAAGGCTGAGGAATGACCTACGTAGCTCGTGCCTGACATATCTTAGACTAAGGATTACAATGGGGTCTCGGCGTACGACAAATATCAAATCCTAAAGGGTTCTACTGTTGTACACTGTTGCATTGATGATGAGCCATCTTGTCACCATGCACCACAGTGCAAAGTGCATGTGACACCCTGGACAGTATTTCAAATGGAAGCAAAGTTTTATGTCCAGTGTCTGCTTATAAGAGTCTACACCCATCCGTTTGATCATATCAAAGGATCTACAACCCAAGGCAGTCTAAGAAGCAGCGCAAAAGCAATAGCCGCCCATGAAGTGGAGTGGTAACGTAGAGAAAGGAGAGGCATTGAAACTTGCAAGTGCAATGACACCACCTCCATCCATGTACCAATCATTTCTCCAACAAGGACAAAAGGATGTTAAAGAGAGCCACCGCGCTTGCCATGTGTTGATATGTGGGATCCACCTTTACCCGAAGTACTGCGTACCTCATGAAGGTGGTTGGACCACCGCCCACCCTTAACAAATTCCAGCAATGCCAATCCATAGCCACATGGCCAACCACAAAGTTAGTCTGGAGTATAGTCAAGTGTCCTTAGTGGTGTGAACACCCTCTTACTTGGGTCAAAAGATAAGGCTTGGTGCCTATAAAAGCATGTATTTGGGTGGATTCATTATCATAGTGAATATCATTTGAGTTGTGCAAACTTGCTCTCTTGGCTTTAGTATCACTCTTCCGCTCTCTCCTGTTAGAAGTCATCTCCTATCTTTATCTAGACACCAGGGCCTTTGTTGTGGGTGTGCCCACCCTTGTAGGTGTTTTTCTCATTTTTCCTCACTCCCCATATTTTTCCCATTTATCTGTGGCTTGGGGGGGCAGTCCTGAGCTGGCAGGCATATACATCTTCTGACCGACTGTTCCCGACTGCAATGCAGAGCTGGCCGACTCATGTTTGCTGGCCGACTGGTCTATGTGGCAGGTCGTGGAGATTTATTACCTGTCGGCTGCCTTTGGAGCAGGCCAACTGCTACTTGGGGGCCATATAAAATGGCCCCACACCCCTTGCCATTTATTGTCTTGTAGTATCTTGTATATTCCGGGATCTTGTGTATATAGAGCAAAGTTACACGCCTCTATCTCTCTCCTTCTCTTGTGCTGTTTTTCTACACTGTTCTTGCTCAAGTGTTTCCAGATTTTGTCATCATCTTCGCTACGTATTCTGACATGGTATCAGAGCCCTAGGCTCTTGATAGTTCTTGGGAGTTGTGTGAGCAAGAGGGGGACTGTTGCATTGCTGATTGGTGGACAGTTCGGGACAGTTCGGGAAGAGGAGAAGCAAGAGGACAACGGGCTGATTTGCTGGACAGCCACTTGCAGGTTAAGTTCTTCTTTGTTCCCACCCACCCACCCTTTTTCAGTTACATCCCCACAATGGCAGATCTGCTTGAGATGGCTGAGAGACATGTGAAGATCCCCCCACGTTCCCAATGGACCGTCAGTTGGACGGGAACAACTACGGCATATGGAAGGTTATGATGGAATCTGTTCTGGAGTCATACGACCTTGTTGATTTCATCGTTGCTGGGGTTCCACGGCCGGAAGTAGAGAAAGGGGAGTTACCGTCGATTCGTAAGGACCGAGAGGCACAAGCACACTTGTGGGATCGTGTCAACGCCAGGGTCCACTCATTTATTTTCCTCAATTGCACACCACATGTAATCAATCATGTAAAGCATATGACGCTGGCTAGAGGTATATGGCAACATTTGGCTTCTCTTTACAACAGGGTATCATCCATGAAGAGGATTTCCTTGGAAGTACACATGCGGGTTATGAGCCTTGCAAAGTCGTCAACGATGCAGAAGCATATTAACAAGCTGCATGGTCTTCAACAAGAAGTTCTTCAGGCTGGGAAGGAGATATCATCGGAGGATATGGCCATAACGTTGCTGTCGCATGTGCCCTCTCAGTACTCAACATTTTACTCGTCTTTGATTACCAGTGGCAGGCTTAGCACCATCACGTGGGAGGAGCTTGTGCCCATGGTCTTGGACCAGGAGGAAAGATTCTCGAACCCTCCACAGGGCGGAGGTTCGGAGGCCTTAACTGGCCAACGGTCGAATGGCCGTAACAAGGACAAAGGGAAGGCTTCACCGGAGAATTCTGAGAAGAAGTTCGACGCTGACCGCGAGAAACTGAAGGCAGAGAGGACCTGTAATGATTGTGGCCAGAAAGGCCACTATTAGAGGCAGTGTCTCAAGCAGAACACCGAGAACGGTGAAGAATCCTCGGCAGCAATCGTGAAGACTCCAGCATTAGTGCACCTGGAGGTTATGGACACCGATGTTTCATTTTCTTTAGGCAGGGAGGAGGTTGGAGAACTCGCCGCTACGGATACTCGGGAGTGAATTCTAGACAGTGGTGCTTCCAGGCACATGACTCCTTCCCGTTCAGATTTACATGATCTCTGCAAGTATTCTGGTCACATTCTTACTGGGGATACATCCACAATCCCAGTTCACAGTGAGGGCAGGTTGGAGATAGTTCCGGATGGCAGAGGGGGGAAGCATTCCTCCCAGGTGTTGTATGTTCCGTCACTTAGTCTTCATCTGTTGTGAGTACATCATGTTTGCAAGATTGGCGTATGGGTGGCGTTTGATGAGCATTTTGTTGCTCTCCGGAAGAACAATGCAACAGGCCAGGTAGTTTGGAAAGGCGGAGTGGAGAATGGAGTTTACAAGCTTTCAGCATTCTCTCCCAGGTCCTCAGTTTTGTGATGAGTGGCAATCTAGTAATGGCCACTTAGGTGTGGATACGCTGCAGGTGCAGGCTTTCTCGGACCAGATGGTGGATAGCTTGCCAGTTAATGGCAGCACTTGGCAGGAACTTTCCAGTACTGATGTTGGTAGTTCTTGTGTTCGTCAATCAAAGGAAACTTTACAAGTACCCTATGCTCTGATGTCTCGTAGTTTTCGGGACAAAGAAACTCCTGTAGATGAGGCTGTTCTTTCCCCAGGAACCTCTTGGAAAGCCAGGTAGGTGGCAGTTGATTACTTGCAGAAGGAGGTGGATTCTCCTGGCTGGTTCCGGATTCAGAGGGGGTGATTGATAGGTATCAGAAGGCCTTGCATGGTCTTCAGCAGGTTTCCAGGACTTGGCTTCCCACCGTAACAAGTGTTGATCCTTGTGAGCAGTGTGATGCCTCTTTGACTCGGAAGCAGAATGGTTCATTGATTTGGTTGATGGACACTAGATTGGACGTGAGCTTCCTGATGAGGCTGTTGAGCTCTTGTTTGCAAATGACTCTTTGGGAGGCAGGATTACGTATCTTGTGGTTTCTACAGCATGCGAAGGATCATGGACTCTTTTACACAGGAGGGGGATTGATGGATGGAGTCTGACTCCACGGATGGAGTGACTCAGTTTGGGGAGGAGATTTAGACACGAGGAGTTCTACTTCAGGCCCAGGAGCAGTTTTATGGAGCAGTAAAAGAGGCAGTCATCTTTTGCCTTGTCGACGACAACAACAAAGTACCGGGCTGCTTGTGAGGTGGTGAGGTTGCAAAGGATGCATGGCAGGATTGGGCTTCCACTAGAGGAACCCATGGTCATCCAGAGGCACTTTGTTTGTGAAAAGATTGTTGCAGATGACATCTTGCTAGAGTTCTGTTCGACGGAGAACAGTACTGTGGACCTCTTCACGAAGTCGCTATCTCAGGATTTGCTCAGGCGGCACCCCAGCTCCCTGTGGTTGGTTTCACAGCCAGGAGCTGAGAGGGGGTGTTAGAAGTCATCTCTTGTCTTTATCTAGACACCAAGGCCTTTGCTGTGGGTGTGCCCGCCCTTGTAGGTGTTTTTCTCATTTTTCCTCACTCCCCATATTTTTCCCATTTATTTGTGGCTTGGGGGGGCAGTCCTTAGCTGGCAGGCGCATACATCTTCTGACCGACTGTACCCGACTATAGTACAGAGCTAGCCGACTCATGTTTGCTGGCCAACTGATCTATGTGGCAGGTCATGGAGATTTTGTACCTGTCGGCTGCCTTTCGAGTAGGCCAACTGCTACTTGGGGGCCATATAAAATGGCCCCACCCCCCTTGCCATTTATTGTCTTGTAGTATCTTGTATATTCCGGGATCTTGTGTATATAGAGCAGAGTTACACGCCTCTATCTCTCTCCTTCTCTTGTGCTGTTTTTCTGCACTGCTCTTGCTCAAGTGTTTCCAGATTTTGTCATATTTCATCCTCCATAGCTGCATGTGTGATCTTCTACGATATCTAATATGGTACCACAGCTCCATGAATCTTTCTCCATCTCATGTTGGAATCTCTGCATTTTTAGGGTTTTTGCACTTTAGGGTTTCTGTGTTTTCTATGCTGCCCAGTCCAGCTGCCTATTCCCTTGCATTTTTCTCTTTGTCTGCTATTCAGCCCACTGTCCAGCAGCATATACAGCCCTTAACACAAGCATATACGAGGTCACTCAAGCTGTCCACAGCAGCAGGCTGAACTTAACACAGCCATTCATGGTGCTACAAGGAAGGAAAATGCCAGGTTAAACCTTGTCCTCGGTGCGTTTTGTCTTGCTGATCATTGATACGTTTTGCCCTCCTGAAGAGCAGCATTTTCTGCCTGAGCCGCCGCAGTTGCACCTATCATTCTGGGCAGCTTCTCCACTTCCAGCTACACCCTCTCCACAAGACGACGGCTTGCTCACTTGTGCATTTTTTTTTTCTTTGGTGCCTTTGCCTTACCACTGGTCAGATCTGTGGCTGCATTTTCGGGGATCTTGCTCTTCTGCGCCATCAATAGAGCCGTGCCTCCAGAACATCCTTTTAGATGCATTTTTGGGGAAGCATCTCCTTTGGCTGCCTCCTCTAAAACCTCTTGCATATGACAGTAAGGTAATAAGTGCTCATATCATTAATATTTTGAGATAAAGTATCATGGAGGAGCTTATCCTTTCCCTTGAATCCTCTGCCCTAGCTAAAATGCCTAAAAAGATTGCAACCGTCATTACATCATCGACATTCTTGAAGGAATGCACAACGGAAGATGGGAAAGTGGAAACACATGAGAGAGAGAGAGAGAGAGAGAGAGAGAGAGAGAGAGAGAGAGAGAGAAACGCAGGTGGATACCTGCTCTCAATATCAACCAACAAGATGAACATGTTGGTACAAGTCCTGCGCAGGAGGGGGAAGATCACCTCGTATGTGAGGGACTGCAGCAAGCCACAACGCAAAGGCACAAGCCATATATGAAAGAAAGAGTAAACACAGGTTGTAGGCAAAAGCACAAACTGTAGAAAGCTATGAACGGTTGATTATCGTTGAAGATGAGCACGAGGGAAGCCCGTAGGTGCTTACAAGCATAAGAGACTGTTGCAACAGCCCATGACCTCCAGCAGATATGCAAGAATGAAATGGGAACTAATGAGAAGGAGGTGATCCCTTATATATGTCCCATATGAGCTGGTCGGCCAGCTGTAGGAGGCTAACAATAGTCATGGAGCATAAATATGCCTAAATAGCCTAAGAAAGGCTCATAAAATGCAGGAAAAATCCTAAATAATGTCTGCTAAATATGCTAATGCAAGGCCTCATAAAAATGACCACTACAAGCATGAAAAGGTATATGTAGACCCTCTAGAGATGATATATATTCCAACACCTCCTCTTCACCGCCAGAGGGGTGGTCCAATACCAGCACGCTAAAGTAACACCTCCAAAGTAGCTCTCGGAAGTGGTTTGGTGAAGAGATCAGCCACATTCTCCTTGGTAGGCCAGCCGATCCAATCACGTACAAAATGATAATGCACCTCAATATGCTTGGATCGTCATAGGATTCTAAGCTAGAGTAAAGCACTCTGAGAATCCAAGAAGATGATACCGGGGAAGTGTTGGCATAGCACAAATGCTCCAGAATCCGATGAATCCAAAGTGCCACAATGGAGGAGGGAAGGTAGGATTTACACCCTAAAATCCGGCTCTGATACCATTTGTGGACATTACCATTTGCACATGTGGATGGAAGATATCCATGGTGTGTGTAGAGAGAGAGAAAGAGAGGGAGAGAGAGATGCGGCGAGGCT
Source organism: Cibotium barometz (assembly GCF_041138505.1). NCBI lineage: Eukaryota > Viridiplantae > Streptophyta > Polypodiopsida > Cyatheales > Cibotiaceae > Cibotium > Cibotium barometz. The sequence continues at coordinate 36,137,430 of NC_141083.1, forward strand.
CAAAGAGAGAGTACTGCACATAAGAAAGAGAATTGCAAGACTCAAAAATGATTTAGATTGATATGATTGAAGTGATATTCACTCACCAAGTATGATGCTTTTGCACGCTTGCAGCCTTATCTTTTGACCCATACAAAAAAATACACACTAATAAGTGCATGCCACATGGCACACTTATCCTATCCACTCATAAGAGTGTGTTCACTCACTACTTACTAACTTAGCATAATTACCCTTTTCTGGGCTGTTCACACACATACATGAAACATTTCATAAAGTTATACAATGTGTGAAACGTTTTGAGACGCGTTTCATGAAATGCCTTGCAACACTGAACTAAAAAATGCCATCAATGATCCTTATTTAGGGAGTTACAAGTCCAAGATTAGAGTGTTTGGAAGCACTAAGACTCTTATCCATTTGGCCCACACAAAATAAAATTGTCGGCTGCATATGCAACATGAAGCCGCAAAGAGGAAAAGGATCAATAGGATGGCATATGGTCAATGAGCACATTGTGGTCTTAAAGACGCAATCTTCTGCTTTTGGTCAAAAGGATCTTGAATTGGGTCTTTAATGTGTAGCATGTGGATGAATAGGATAGCCTCCAAGATTCAAATGTAAATCTTTATCCAAATAGTGAAAAGGCTTTATCCATTATTCAAGACCATAAACAACAATATCTATAAATCCAAGGCATGCATGATGAGAGTGCTTCCCTTTCCATGACATCCAAAAAGACTATGACAATGATTGAAAATAACCATACTCTATGTGCATATATTTGGCATTTCCCACAATCCAAGGCATGCATGATGAGAATGCTGCCTTAATTGGATGATCTGTAAAATAAGGATGTGGAAGGACTCTTTACTAGACCCAAAAAAGAGGCAACTTGATGTCGGCCCTAAATGCCACAAGTTGTGGCGTAAAGATATCCTACATTAGGCTCCTTCATGGCACACCAATGGGCACCAGTAATGCCAAAACTAGCTACCATATACTCCATACCTATCTATGACAATATGCTAGATCCTTAACTATGACATCAACACCGCCTGTGAATAATTCAAAACCATAAAAAACAATACTTTCAGAGTGTAAATATTAGCCTTTCCCATGATTCCCACAACATGCATGATGAGAATCATCTCCTAGCCATGCATGTGCCATCGACACTGCCTTCTCCATCATCATCGCCATCTAACTAGTTATGGTTATGGATTCAAAATGAAGACTAGATTATACGTCAAAGTTAGTGAAGGCAAACCTGTAAGAAGAGCTTGACAAGGCATCCATGTACTCAACTGTGAAGGTAAAGAAGAGGTTGTCACAAGCGAGTTGATAGGCAGAGAGCCGGAAAAGCAGCCCATCCTGCTGGGTGTAGCAACAAACGGATGCATCAAGAGCATGTGGCACTTTCCCCTGGTTGAAAAAACATCAAATAGATAAGGGAAACCTTGATAGAAGGTCGGAGCGCTGTGGAGAGCGGAGGTGGAGCTGCTGCTGCTGCTGCTGCTGCTGCAAGAGTTTTTTGGGTCCTGCTGGCCGACGAATGGAACGCAAGGAGGTGGACGCCGCCTCGCAATACCTCGATAGCCTGAAAGCGCAAGCCCTCGTTGCACTCCCCATAACTCTCCTGCGTCTCTCTCCTCTCTCTCTCTCTTTCAAAGGTCTGCAATAAAACAAGGGCTTTGTAGAGGTTTTAGAGTTCTACCTCTCTCTCATCATTTTTCTCAACTTATCCACTTTTTTTATTTTTAAAAAAAAACTAAAGGGTTTTTCAGAATTTTTTTACATTTTTTCCCAATAAAAAAATTGTACATTTTTTAGCTAAGTTATGAATAACATACAATGAATTTACAAAGTTGCAAAAATAATATCTACCTGTAGTAGGTGTATAGTTTGCAAGTTTTCTATGAACATTGACTCAGTGCAATGTATATAGTTTGTAGGTTTTCTACGAACATTGACTTGGCTGTTATCGGTGCCCATCTCATGTCTTAAATGGAAGATCCATGTCTTTGCATGCCATTGTTTCTATGGTAGCGGCTCAACAAGAACAAGGGTTTGGAGAGCCATGCATTTACAAGATGCATGGCTCTACAAATGAGCACAACTTCTATGTTGTAATAATTTAGCCAATTATAGAGCTCCACAATAGTAGTTTTCTCTTGAAATGCTACTTCTTGGCTTGCTTTTTAGGCACCAAATAGGTGGTGCCAACGTGCGAGAAATGGTGGGCTACGGTCTTTACTTGCCATCATTATTTGCATACTTGGGCAATCCCCGTCCATAGATGGGAAATGGGAGTTTCGTGTCATGGTTACCTGTGCTGTGAGAACCTTTCAAAAGCTTTGTCTCTTTTTTTTTCCAGAGGAGCAACACACACACACTCTTGGGTGGGTTGAACCCACATTGTAACTAAAAGGAAGGAGGATGGGGAGAGAGAGAGAGAGAGAGAATGAATTCGTTTACATGGAGTTCCATGTGGCAAAGTTGTAAGAGGGTTGCAATAGAAGCTTGCTCTTGGCAAGAATATGTATTATCAAATTGATTAGCAAGTGTTAAATGTGATTAGGCTCTTTTCCATTGTCTTATATACTTCTGAGCCTTTTCACACTTATTTTTACAAGTGCCCATGCCCAAGGCTATGAGCTAAGCCCATATTATGTCTGTACATAAAAGTGGTCCATAATCATGGCCCATGAATCTTGTCCACATATACATGAAGTATACCTCATGGAAACCGCGTTACAAACCATCCCCTCCCATAGGTTTCATCCTCAATGGATAGAGTTATGCTTAATATCAAGTAACCTATGGAAACCACATTACAAACCATCCCCACCCATAGGTTTCATCCTCAATGGATAGAGCTATGCTTAATATCAAGTAACCCATGAGTGAGTGTAGAAGATCACATCATCTCTATGAGACGATTTACACTCTCCAAAGATGATGGCTGCAAACTACCAAACATATCATCAATTAGCCTATTATGTGACCCCAAAGGTGAGGCAATATCAAGGGAAGGCCCACTTAACAAGACCAACCTCAAACCCATCAATTTTGGCTCTCAAATATACAATTCCATCAATTTCTAGCCTCATGTCCAATAAATGCATAAATCAATTGTCCAACAACCCTTCAAATGCCTCAAGCATACAGGCAGGCTCCCGTGAAGCCTCTTAAGTGGGTAAACGCTTTCACTTGATACAAGATATTCCACTATAGAACCCCATCATAGAACCATTGTGCGAAGAATTTTCTCCCTCTTGTCCACAATCTTTTCCAGCACATATTCAATCATGCCCTCTTCATCCATGGAAGGGAGCTTATCACAAACTTGCACTTTCGGACCCACATACCCTTTCAAAATTGATACACGAAACATATAGTGTTTTCTTGTAATTGAAGGAAGCAACAATTAGTATGTTACTTCTCCAACTCCCCTAAAAATCTTGTATGGTCCATAGTAGCAAGCTTGGTGTTGGTGTTTCCCTTGAGAGAGGTATATCTTGATTTCGTAATTCTTAGGAAAACATAGTCCCCAACCTTGAACTCAACCAAGCATCAACATATTTCTTCATCCTTTCCTGAGCCTTCTCTCATATTCTCTTTACATTCTTGTAAGAGAGCATGCATTCTTTCCACCTCCTCTTTTACACATGGATCCAGCCCTTCATGCTTTTGCATTCTTGTAAGAGAGTGTGCATTCTTTCCTCCTCCTCTTTTGCACATGGATCCAATCCTTCATGCTTAAAAATGACCATTGACATGTTATAACCTTGTAACCATGATGGGTAGTTGCAAGATGAGGTTATCTAGTTCTGTTTAGTGGGATGGCCTTAGGTTTAGCTTGAAAACATGTAGTTTTTAATAAAGAATGGCCAATCTCTCCTAGGATTTCACATCAAGGTCTTCTAATAAAGCATCACATACAAACTTAGGCACCTAAAATTATAATCCAATCGACTATCCAATAATTGCAAAGCCCCTTTTGGTTGGGTACAAAACGTATGTGCAAGCCCTATCCCAAATTTAGATAGGGAGATTAAAGGAGAGTAAATTTCCACTTTGTATATCACAAATTCACATAACATAGAGCTTAACTTGATTTATCGAGTATTTTTTGATGTGGTTTTTTATTTTCTATGTTATTTAAAAGGTATTAGAATTGTTAAAAACACACTATTTTATCCTCCCATCGTATCTACCATTTAAAATACTCAATTTATATGGATCTAGAGATCATTGGATTTGGGAAGATTAGTAGAATGTGGATTAGTAGAATGTGGATCTAAGGTAAAATTATAAATCTAACGGTTGGATTTGGGAAGATTAGTAGAATGTGGATCTAAGGTAAAATTATAAATCTAACGGTTGGATTTTTGTAGATGTAAATTGTAAAATTTATTCTGATAAATCAATTGTAATTTAGAAAATCAAATATTGAATCTTTTTATCTAAAACTCTAAGGATTACTATACTTGTTACCATGAATTTATTAAAAAAATTTGGCATAATTTAAGTACATAAAGATCCATTTTCACTCCTCCTAAGCGAAAATCCCCATGTTGTGTGCACTCTCCCCTTTTCAAGTATAAATCCAATCCTAGTTAGTTTTGGAAATCTAGGCTTGGTAATCTACAAAGCCTAGAGATCATGCCATGTCTGAGCCTTGGGTGGGCACAAATCTTGCACGTACATATACCACTTTGTGTCCACGTCAGCTTGGAGAGGATCCACATAAGCGCCATGCCACCTCCACCCTCCATGTCAACATGGTCAACCTAGTTGACTTTCCAAGTCATCATTAATGCCACATCTTCTTATCACCTTTACATGCCACCACACACTTTTAATGACATGGCATGCCACATCATGGAATGCTACGTCATACATCCTTCCATATCATCCCTCCACATGTCACTTCATGTAGATATGGGGAGTATAGCCATATTAGCCATAATAGTGCCACATGGCATCCACGCCTATCACATGGCACCTTCCTCCCCCACCTTTCACCCCCTTCTCATTAAATTTTTAAATATTTTTTTAAATTTTTACTTTTTAAAATTAATTTACTATATATTAATCTTTTTGAAGATAACATCATACATAAGATACATACATAGAAAGAGAATAAAAATATGAAATTTTACATAATAAAATATATAACTTATAAATATAAAAAATAAAATAACTAATGTCTAAGGATTATATTTTTAAAAATTATAAAAATAGCAAAAAAATTAAATTCTATGTTATTTTATTTTATAAAGTTGTTTTTTTTAATTTTAAATTTTATGGAAATATTATTACATGTAGGAAAAACCTTTGAATAAAATAAAAAAAACATTATGAAAGAAAATATAGTTATATTATCAAAGAAGAGATAAATTTTTATTTTTTAAAAACTATATATAGATATGATTAATATTTATATTTATAAATATTTTTTAAATAATAGATTTTTTAATAGATAAAAGATTTCTTTTATCTATATGTTTATCTTTATTATCCAATTAATCATATACTATATAGATAGGAAATCCAATGAGATGAGAAGTGGATAAGCTAACTTTCCTATATAAGCATATATATCTAATAATATCCCATCATTGAGCCCTCTTATAAAATTTTATCTCTTAGATTCCTTGAGAATGGGTTCTCAAAGTCATAAGAATCAAAAACGTGATAGGATTAGACTTTCCCCCGTCCACCAAGCTCAAGACTAGGAGAGATCGTAAGAGAAAGAGAGAGTGGAGAGCACGTCAATGAGCAACACATGTGCCATTGGTGATGATCCAAGCCGAAAAACCTTTGTAATAACAGGCCATGGATATAAAGGTAAGTAAGACATTGTCACGTCAGAAGATCTGCGAAACTCTCGAATATGCAGGATCAATTGCTTTGCTCTATGTTGGACAATCATCTCCTTAATCATACTCTGCCTTAGTTTTAGCAATCTCTGTCTTTGCACTGGCCTGCTCAAAAAGTAAAGCATATAAAAAATGGATTATTCTCTCTAATTTAAGAACCGTATAAGTTTAAACCCTAATTATAATCTTTCAATTACAAAGAGAGAGACCTACCAGAGCTGGATGTCAATATCTCTCGCCCACGTTATAACATGCCTTTGTGGTGGTTGCCTCTATCATCTGCAGTGCTGCTCTAAGACAGTCAATCTTTGCTCTCACCTCCTGCAGCTCAAAGATATGGGACCCTATGTAACACAATCAACCACCATTAATTTCAAAAAATATAGAAAAGTAGAAATAAAGATGTAGGCAGAAAAGGAGAACTATATGAAAACCTATAAAACCAATGAATATGTATAATTTCAAAAAATATAGAAAAGTAGAAATAAAGATGTAGGCAGAAAAAGAGAACTATATGAAAACCTATAAAACCAATGAATATGTATAAATACCTTGTAGCAATCGTGAAAAAAGACACACCACATGTTGTATTCTCTTAATGGTACTATGGACGATGATTCCCATGTGAGCGCCAAGTGTCTCAACAATAGACAGAGGTACAAATGCTGGGTCTGCAGCAGCAACTACACGTAGGGTTGGTCCTGGGAGATGACCTCGACGAGCACCACCGTTGGGCCGATGGTGGCTGGTGTAGTCAACCTACTCCCCCAAGACAAACTCTGTGTATAATTGCTTCGCAAAGATGGAGATCTAGTGGGGTACTTTTTTTGGCGTGCGACTAGTTTTATGGAATTGGCGAGCGGTTGAAATCGCACCACATAGATAACTTTAACATTACTCTCTCTCTCTCTCTCTCTCTCTCTCTCTCTCTCTCTCTCTCTCTCTCTCTCTCTATGGTTATTGACACATGCACACACCGACACATTGCAAACGCACATGAGATATTGATAAAAGTCACTTTCATACATGAGACATTGAATACAAAATCCATGGAAAATATCAATTTAAGTGTTCTTGGCAACTAAATGACATAGCCATCTCCATTGTTTCATGTGGGGTACCAGCACTACTTGAAGTTGCATGATCTTGTTGGTTAGTGTTGGGCTATGGAGGTCCCCCCCAATTCGAATACTGATATGGGTTGGTCATGTTAGGCTATGGTATACAATAAGTATATGGCATCATTTCCTATGTCATTTTTACTCCAGGTGTTGATGGATAATAAGCAAGTTGTCGGGATGTATTAGTAGCTCTAGGTGGTGGTGGATAATAAGAAAGTTATAGAGCTATAGAAGCCTCCAACAAAATATAAGGTTGCGTGCTTGCTTGAATAATCTTTTTAGATTCTTTTTCTTTAAATAAATTGAAACATAGGTCTATGGGAACCTCTTACAAATGAGCCTGCTCCTAATTATAGCACAACCAATCATTTTCTATGCTTATACAATGTCGACAAAGCTCCTCGCATGCCTTAGCCATGACACTAGTCCCTGCAAAGCAATCAAGGACTAGTTCTCTCTCCATTGTGAAAGTACGAAGGAGCCACCTGCCAAAATGAAGAAGAACTTAAGATCAATGTCCATGATTGTATTAAATCATTACCAACAAAAAGCTAGTAGTGTTCATTCTTAACCACCTTACAGTAACAATGGGTTGCTCTCAGCTGCACCCGGTAGATGATTATTTATCCCCCTAATATAAGTGGCACTCTTTTCTTTTAGGTGGATTTTCTCACTCATCAAAAGGTAAGTGAAGTGTGTAAACCCAGAGTCTATAGAGTTGATGCATCATTGCCATTCACTCTTATATATGTTGGAGGCCAAATGTTTGGTGGGTGCCGAGCAAACACCCCAATAATCAACATTATTACATGCACACTCATGACATGTTTGTTTGTTTAAAAAGTGATTTGGATTTATCTTTTAATAATCCAATACTAAAAGTGCTTAAAGTGGTGATTCGTACCTCTTTAGAATCTACCTCGTCAAAGCAATGGCAACTCAAGATATGAAGTGCGTTGTACAGCTAGATCATGTGCTCTTGCTATCTCCAATATGCCACCCCAAAATGATCACCAATGCAAGTGGTAACAAAGTTAAGCTTGTTGTGCCTTATCAATTAATTTTGCGGGAGAAATATACAAGCTAGGTAAGGACAATGTCCTAAAGAGATGTGTGAGGGAAGATGAGTTCGTCTCACGATATTGGATGAAGCACATTCAGGGGTAGCCGGAGAACATTTTGCTGGAGAGATTACGGCTCGCAAGGTGTTTCAAGTAGGACTATGGTGGCCTACGTTGTTCGGGGAAGCCATAGAGTTTATTAAAAGGTGTGAAGAATGTCAGCGATTTGCTATCCCACAACAAAGGGAAAGGATGCCACTCACCCCTGTTATTGTAAGACAACCTTTCAAGAAATGGGGAATTGATTTTGTTAGAGCTATTAGTCCCAGTTGCGCATCCATCTCACAAGCTCTATATGTGATCATGGCCACAGACTATTTCACAAAATGGGCAAAATCCAGAGCCTCTAAGCGAGCTGATGCATAAACAACAACAAAGTTCTATGAGCAAATCATTTCGAGATTCGGCTGCCCATTAGAGTTAGCGAGTGATCGCCGTTCATATTTCATTAATGAGGTGATTGATCACTTACTTGCTGGATTCCTTGTAGTCCACTGGAAGTCATCACCTTATTATCCATAGGCTAATGGTCAAGTGGAGAGTACAAATAAGATTTTGTGTACTATCTTGACAAAAACATTGGAAGCAAGTCGAACGGATTGGGAACATAAGCTAACAGCAGCCTTACGGGCATATCAAACATCGTATAAGGTAACGATAGGATATACTCCCTTCTGTCTAGCTTATGGTGTGGAAACAGTAATGCCTATGGAGTACCTAGCTCCAAGATTTAGAATTGCAATGCAATGTTTAACAGAGAATGCATTAGCTAAAAGGCTAATAGATTTAGAGAAGCTTGATGATACCAGACTAATCGCTTCACATGGACTTATGGTCAAAAAACTACGAAGAAACATTGGTTTGATAATAACTTAAAACAAAAGGAACTAGAAATGAGCGACCTTGTCCTCACGTATGGTGTAAGGAGCACCATAAAAAAGAAACTCATATACAGAGGTCTAGGACCTTTCCGAGTGTTCGAGATCACACCTCAGGGGTCGGTTGGAATTGAGACAATTGAGGGCGTACAAATGGAGGGTCACGTCAATGGAAGCGAACTTAAAAAAAATATTTTGGACCACTGACCCAAGAGATGCTCTTGCAAGAACATCTTTTAAAACAACGGAAGGAGCTCACAAAAGAAAAAATCTAGCAAGCTCAAGAAGAGGCTAAGGCAAGGGAGGCCAAGGCCAAATAGATACTCCAAGAGAGAATGTTGCATGTGAGCATGGCTTCACTAACTCTCCTTGACAAAGATGAGCTAAACATGGAGCCAGCACAGCTCAGGGTTGAAATCCTACGGCTAAATGTCATGTAATGAGCATTGCATTGATAGATACAGGATAACCTGATCTCATATGAGAAACGAGTAGCTTTAGATAAACCGCACCTTGAGGCCACCAATGCACAAGTACGAAGTGTGCACTTGACAACTACCAAAGCTGAGGGATTTATAAGTGTTAATGTTTCCATTAGAAATAATTCCTTGGTTGGAAAGGTATTTGTTATGCCTATAGGATCAATGGAGGAGAAAATGATCCTAGGACGATCTTGGATTTGTGCAGTAACTGTAATATCCAATGGGAAAAGAGGACGACACTGTTGAATAAGTGCAACAATGTCATTTCCGTGCCCTTATGGAGCTTGATAAACATAGGGAAGCAAGCCATAATTAAGGATATGGAAACACCAAGCACGGTGACGTTAGCTCATGTAGTAGAGACGGCATCAATTCCGCAATCCATACATAAAAAAACAACAAAAGTCACGGGGTACTCAGCAGTGGGTGCCCAAGGGTCAACTTATAAATCAGCTATACAAAGATGAGAAGGGCATCAAAAAGGAGTCAAGGAAAAAGGTTCAAAGAGCAGACAAGGAACACAAATGGTCTTCACATGTAAGTTGGTGGTATTCCAAACAAAACAGCACTCCACAAAGCCCTTGTAAAGCAATGGGCTAAAAAGGACTTGCTAATGGCACAAGGTTATTACCAGAGCAATACAACAGTATGGGTGCCCAAATTCCACCTAGTGGCCACTGTTGAAAATACCTACAAATACAAAGAAAAGGGCAGTAAAGGCATTCAGAACCAACTCCCGACTAAAAAAAATGCTAGGAATGCACAAACATTAGTGTTTAGGAAGAAATCAATCCAACAGGATGGGCTAAATATAACAAAACCAATACATGTGACCACCACGATTGGGTAGTTGGATAAGGTTATTGAAAAGAAAGTACAACAAATGGAGACTTTTACAGACCCCAATCCACAGCACTCAGTAGAAACACTCTTCAGTTGGGTGGAGGGAAGGATCAAGCACTCTCATACGGAGTTAAAACGCCTACACAATAACACCTACCTAGAAGTGCAAAGTACAACTTTGGTTTGCATGGCAATAAAAAGATGAAGGTATCCATTACTCAAAAATGCATACAAGGTAAAAATGGGTATCATTCACTTCATCCAATCTTTGAATGCATGGTTGAGTGTCTGAGAATGAAGAGAAATGTAGGGTATCAATCTTGCACACACTTGGCACAAAACAGTTCACGCCATGAACTGGTACAAAAGGGTTCACGTCGTGAAACATTCTAAGCAGTTCACGTCGTGAACTGGTCCTAAAAGGTTCTGGTACAAAAGGGTTCACGCCATGAAACGGTCACATTCTCTCGACCAATAATAGGAAGACACGTGGCATTCTTCATTAAGGTAGCCGCCCAGTCCGACGGCTGTGACATAAAATCGAATTTCCTTCCTTTTTCGTTATTTTGCATTCATTGTCCTTCATCGCCTTGCGCAACCATCGATCTTCGCTCTCATCGATTTCAGTTTTCCTTCATCGTGTGCAAAATCAACATATATGGGTTTGAGGTGGGAGCTTATGCCTTGCTTTTGCGTTTTCTTTTCTTATTTTCAATTCTTTTCTTCTTAAGCATAAATCACATGATTAAAACTATTTAATTTTCCCCTTGTCATCAATCTCATTCGTTATCATCGTTCTACAAACCCCGCACTCTGCAGGTCAATCACATTATGAATTCATGAAAACAAGTTATTTAAACACGAAACAACTTCACTATTCATCAACAAGGTACAAAACCTACAAGTTCACAACTCTAAGCCAAAACCTATAAGTTCACGACTCAGCCAAAACCTGCAATTTCATGGAATTAACCTTCATGGGTTTACCCCATTTTATGGGATTAACTTTCACGGGATTAACTTTCATGGCTCCAAGCCATTTCGCGGAATTAACCTTCATGGGTTTACCCCATTTCACAGGATTAACTTTCACGAGATTAACTTTCATAGATTTAACTTTCACGAATCCAAGCCATTTCATGAAATTAACCTTCACGGGTTTACCCCATTTCACGGGATTAAATTTCACGTATTTAACTTTCACGGATCCAAGCCATTTCACGGAATTAACCTTCACGTGTTTACCCCATTTCACAGGATTAACTTTGACGAAATTAACCTTCACGGCTTTAGACCATTTCACGGAACTCCATTTCACGGCCTACACTTTCACGGATCCAAGACATTTCACGGAACTTCCTTTCATGGTTTGCATTTTCATGGCTTTAGACCATTCCACCGAATTGCCTTTCATGGCCTGAACACTTACACTTTCACGGTGTTTAACCAACTCACACGAGCTATGGACCCTGTCGTGTCACAACACTTGTACCCTCTTAATTGCTCACACCACTAACACACTTCCTATCAAAATTAACTTTAACACTCTCCCCCCCCCCCCAAAAAAAAGAGAGAAAACAACAAGGCGTGGCACATTCCCTCACCAGTCTATGGACTGATCTTTTTCTCAATGTACAAATGTCGACCTCAGCAACATTTGACTCGAAAGCCGCAGAGACCTCGGTGGTGACACAAGCCAGTGCAACGGGATCCTTAGTGAGTAGAAAGAGAAGACCAATACGGGGCCCGAAGCTGAGCTACCTAGGTCAATATGCCTAGGAATTCTAGGGTGCGATCATTAACAAAGAACTCCACACTATGCATGGAAAGGTAGCCCTACAGTACCACAATCCTAAGTGCCTACAAATTTTGGAGGATGCGAAATTTAAAGAAAAGTTGGAGAAAGTGGGCCTAGGAGGGCGAATGGCACAGAGTCCCCCTCGAAATATTGATACAGAGCTATGTGTAGAATAAATCAAGACATACGACAAGGCCACCAAGAAGGGAACAATAACTAAAGCAAATGGCACCACAGAGCAGGTTTTGATCACAGAAGAATCGATACACAAGGCTCTGCAATTACCACCGCTAGTTAAAATACACACACATAATTACGAAAGAAACCCCTGGATGCAATGCCGAAGAAGAGTTCGTACAACTCTAATGGAGCAGAATATGACTATATAAGGGATGTAGGAATAGAAAAGGCATGCAGACCAATGTCGCTAATTATGCAAGTGAAGCCAGTAGATAGATACAATAGGGTGCCCCTAAACATGATAGCCAAGGTAAAAGAGGATGACTGGGCCTATTACATCCACGAAGAGATGGAAAATTATCTAAAGGCCCACCAATCAATCAAAGATCTGCAACACGTACCTAATGACACATGTGCTAAATCATGTAGCTTAGAGGCCTCTTCCAGACTTGGAACTAGAAGAAAGGATGCAGCTGGCACTATTGATAGAACAACTACCACTTACTGCAGAAGAAATGTAGGAAGGACAGGCCGTACTAATGGAAACAAAAGAGATCATAAAGGAGATCAAGAAAGGGAGAAAGAAGAAGACTGAGAAAAAGATGAGAGACATTATGTCGGATGTCGTTGAAGAGACACAGGATCAAGACCGACTAGCCCAAGAAATAGCATCATACCAAGAAGTACTGGGGCAACAGGAAGCAAGTCTCAGCTTGACATCACCTCAAGAAAGGATGGAAGTTCAGCATCTAACTCCTCAAAGAAAGGATGGAAGTCCACGCACAACTAATATTCAAGAATCTTTCTCCCCTCAAGAATTAAACAATGTCAGATACACCTGCGTCTACTGGGCTGCTGAAAGAGTCTGAACCAGAAGCATTGCCAGAAGCAGAGCCCCAAGGACATGAAGAAGCCACATCACTCCCAGTACGACTCATAGAGCCACTGGATAGAGGAAAACAACCAAGGGTTGAAGAGACACCAAGTTCCAGTAAAAGGCAATGTTTGGAGGATGAGGAGAAGATACCAGAGAAATCCTTCCTCCATAATTTGGATTATGACAGATTCTTTCAAGAGACTGTGGAAGGACTGGATGAACTCTTGAACTTGCCACACACACTAGACTGGAAGGGGCCGCAGCAACAAGTGATTCCTTGTGTGGGAGCAAGAGCAACATGTATGGTGATGCCATCTCCTTACAACCCACATGCTTCATGACTGAAATGCAACGTTATGGAAGTAGGTTTAAGAGGCTACCAATCAAGTTTAGACATTGCAAGATCACCTAAACAGCAGTTGAGGCAACCCATAAGGATGTTATCCTAAAAAGCTTAAAGGCGGCCGAGGAGCAGGAAGCTAGATACCAAGCACTAGAAAACAACAATCTTGTTCTGAGCCAAACTATTGTGTAAAAGATCAAAGAGAATACAGATTTGAAAGCGCAGCTAGAATAAGCCAAGGAGCAACTTCAAAAGGAAGTCACACATAACAAGGAACAAGCAGCTATCCATGCTCAACAGCTATAGGAGCTAAAGCACAGATTTGAAAGCGCAGCTGGAACAAGCCAAGGAGCAACTTCAAAAGGAAGTCACACATTACAAGGAACAAGCAGCTATCCATGCTCAATAGCTATAGGAGCTAAAGCACACCTCCCACGCCAAGGAAGAAGAACTACAAGGACAACTACGTTCACTATCCTTAACTCTGAGGGGGAAGCAGAACTATAAGGACAACTACATTCACTATCCTTAACTCTGAGGGAAGTAGAACTATAAGGACAACTACATTCACTATCCTTAACCTTGAGGGAAGCAGAACTATGAGGGAAGCAGAACTATAAGGACAACTACATTCACTATCCTTAACTCTGAGGGAAGCAGAACAAAGAGTGCTACAACTTCAACAAGAAAGGGAACAGAGCAACAAAGCAAATGCAAAAAAGATTAGAGCACTCAATGAGACCATCAATACCAATAAGTCCAAAATGTAGAAAATGATGGCTACACACCAAGAAGCTATGGTGCAAATAACACAGCAGCTCTAAGAAAGTCAAAATTTGGCCACAGAAAGACTTCAAAAGATTACAAAGGCTCAGGGAAGGGAGGTTGCTGCTAGACGAGCATAAGAAGAAGCAACAAGGTGCTTTGAAGAGCTTGATGCTGCAAGGATGGTAAGAGAAACTACTATTTCCGACCTTCTCACCACCAAGGACTCGCGAATACAAGAGTTGGAACGCTAGCTGGCCATCCAAGAACGCAGCCAACGACAAGAACTAATTGACGAGATGCGACCACTCCTTGAGTGCACCTAGGAGATAGGTTTTGTTGCTACTAGTAACTCCTCGGGCTCCTCCTCAAACTCTGACTCTCTTTTTGTCTACACTAACCCTCTCTTTACTTCAATATGATATAAACCTGTCTGATGACCTGAGCCTAGGAGAACTAACACTTATTAAACAAAACATAGAACGTGATGCTGATCCTTCCATCATCATGGGAATTTTTCTCGGGGGGGGGGGGGGGACTTAGTACTTACTAATCCTAAAGATATTTACTTTTATCCTTTGCACCCCATTGTGCTCAACCTTCATAGTAGTTGGTGTCGGGTGCTACAAAACTCCGACATCCTGGACAACAACGTCGATAAATTAGACCTGTTTGTTCTAGATGATATTCCTGAAACATCGGCCAACTACGAGGTTGTAGCTCAAAGTTATCAATGGATCATAAGCCATGGGTGGTTAGAGGTATATAATACTCTCTAGCATTTAAATATATGTGAGTCCTCATTATATCATCCTTTTGGTATTCTCAAACTATATCAAAATATCCACAAGCATCTAGAAGCTATGTTAACCACCGTACTTTATAATTTTGATAAAACACATATTGAGTATTCTAACATATCTCTAGAGGATATCATTGAGCTACAAGACTTTATGGAGCTCCACAAACCCAGCCACCCACCCCCTAGTTTAGGAGAAGGTCAAGAAGAAGCATCCAGTTCATCCCTTAATCCTACTTACCCTGTGTATTCAAATGTTGCCTAAAACACATATTGAGTATCCTAACATATCTCCAGAGGGAATCACTGAGCTACAAGACTTTATGAAGCTCCACAAACCCAACCACCCACCCCCTAGTTCAGAAGAAGGTTAAGAAGAAGCATCTATTTTATCCCTTAATCCTACTTACCTTGTATATTCAAATGTTGCTAGTAAATTACTTAATCCATATCCAAACCAAGTGACAGAGGCATGATGTTATATTATCATCGCCTAAGGTGTCTACAATCATATATACATGTCACATTTGAGGATATGGTTGACATTGGGTTCTGGAGATCACACGCTGCATTCAGAAGAACCCTGAAAAAGCTTCAGTCATGCCAAAACTTCCAACGAGTTTGGCGGACCAGGTCTTTCGACCTCGGTAACAGCTTCTGAGGGCAGAACCTACATCAGGTAGGGGGGATGTTAATCTCATTTTGGATTAACAAATATGCTCCTCCATTTGAGGACATTAATAAGTGTCATGCAAAGGCACTATAAAAGTTTTACATTATGAGATATTGGCCACCCAAAGCCTTAGTTAAGTAAGTTTTGGGTGCCCAAGTGTGAATAAGGGCCAATTGTATATAAGGCATTTTCTCATAATGAATGGACACAATCCCCTTTGTTCTATGAGAGTTCTTGCTTTTGTCTTGAGAGAGAGCATTCTAGCACTTGTGCCTTCTCTATACTTGTATGTCACATGCTTGTATTGAAGAGGAGTGAGAGAGAGTGATTGCCTTGTGTGGTGGTATGAGTGACTCTACGATGATAGCGTGGAGGTGGACCTTCTCAAGTGAGCTTGGAGACCTCAAGGGACACAAGTTTGAAGCCCTACGATAGTTGTGTTCTATTTTTCCAAAGGTGAATGCATTGAGTTCCCTCTTGGAGGTGTGGTAGCCTATAACAGTAGCTAGTAACTGACTACGTACCTGGAGCCCGATCGGTGTGAGAGTATTTGGGGTTCAGGGGTGAGACACCTGGTTGAAGGACTACGAGCGGCCAGGCAAGTGTGGGAAGGAAGGCCACTATATAATCTCAATAATGTGGATTCTTATCCACATTCCTCTACGGCTAGGTGGTGAATAAGAGCCCTCCTCTCCTCCCATATCTTGGTGGCTTCCTATGGGCAATCCAACAATTTAAGTCTTATAGTACTTGTGTATGGCTTAAACTGGTCTCATTTAGATAGTTTTTGGGTCTCGGAGTACTGGTAGATAGCTTAAATGGGTCTTATTTAGATAGTTTTTGGGTCTCTTTTGTACCATTTGGGCAAACAAATGTGGGATCATGGTGATTAAGGTT
Source organism: Cibotium barometz (assembly GCF_041138505.1). Classification (NCBI taxonomy): domain Eukaryota; kingdom Viridiplantae; phylum Streptophyta; class Polypodiopsida; order Cyatheales; family Cibotiaceae; genus Cibotium; species Cibotium barometz. Next base: position 36,154,095 of record NC_141083.1, read on the forward strand.
AGGGTTGAGTGAAAAAACCCTAGTCCTATATTTTTTATATACATAGTCCCTTATGAATGGAAGATGATTTTTTTAAAAGTGTCACTCCTAGCAGGCCCACTACCTCAGTCTCTCTAACTTGCAGTCCATTAGTACTGGGTACCTTGTCCTCCTTATTAGCTTACAACCCACCATGGGTTGCCCTCATGACCCTGCTACCACCAACACCCATCACCACCACCTTTCCATCCTTGACATCTACAGTGATGCCAACCAGTAGCTTAGGCATTCCCTTTACATGGTTAAGTGAGCTGCTTATTAGGATGCCATCATCAGGGCAAAGGATGTGGAGGAGGAGCATGAGAGGCTTCAATCAAGGTAGAGGGGAGTAGGTCACATTATTGCCACAAAGGAGATCTTTGAGCTTTATGAGGCACCCATTGTGGATGATGATGCTACGGGTGCCATTAGAGAGCATGATGATTAGGTAATAGCGGAGGTTCATTCAGAAAGAATCGAATAGATGGAGGAGCTTTGCCGTAATCATGTGTGGTAGACCTGACTATGTTGCATCAGCTAGCTGCCATTCATCGTCAACGTGAGTAGGAGTTGGCCACTCTTCAGCAGCAGCAGGCTTTAGCAATTGAGGAGGATCTTGCTAAGTTTCAGCACCTTGTCAAGAGGCATCGTTCCATTAGCCTTTCTCTCACCTCCACCACCACTAGTCAGGGGAGAAAGGCCTCCTTCGATCACACAGAGAGCTCGTGATTCACTTTTCTACTATTCATTGAATGACGACACTTTTTGGTTTTATGCTTACCATTGTTTTTTTGTTAGATAACCTACCTTTGGCCTTAGGGTGGATACAGACCGCCTAAGGGTGTCACAATATTGCCCAACATGTGGGCAACCAAAAAGTGCCTTGTGCACTCTTGAATGGGTGTACCCCATTACACACCAACTGCCCATGCCTACGTTTATTAAAAAAGTGACTGCCCATGCATGGGCGCCCCCTTTACACACCACTCTTTACACAATCTGCATCTCCACCAGCATGTTAACCTGCGTACACATGCAACATGTAAAGAGCGTGAGTTAGTGCATGCCTACTCCCAATTTGGAACACATACGATACAAGTGCAAGTGCAAGTGCTCCTACTGTCTTACTATACTATGGAAGAATGAATTGGTAATCAATGATCACTTACCCACATACTTACATGCTTCACCCCATAACTTACAAGATGCTCCCAAACTTCATCAATACCCTACAAAAGCAATTTCCATCCATACAAATAGAGAGTTGGGGACTTGAACCCCATCATCACAATTATTGTGGCTACACCCTGCTCTCTTCGAGAGGAGGGGAGGAGATGAACTAGATTTATCATACCCCCTCCCCTCCTCCCATCTACAAAAAAGAATGAGAATCAGTAGGCATATGAGATTTAAAATCTAATAAACATCCTAATTAAATAATCCAAAAGATGTTTGGGAGATATTTTATAAAGCCTACAAAATATGGTCTTAGAGATGAACAAAATACCAACATTGTGTCCAAAGTCATAACATCCAAGCAGCCCATTCTGAATGATTGGATCCAAAGCCAATGCATCATTGTTTACTCTCTCCACCTCCGCTTGTGCCTCTCAAACCCAGCCCTCATTAAATGAATCTGCATGCACAATGCACATGTTTTGAAGGACCAAACAAGTGCTAACCATCTTCAACACATTCTACAATAACATGTCACATCTCTTTAATAAAATACGAAAGTGGGCTTTCAACATTCCAAAAGCCTGCTCCACAGGCATCTGTGAACTAGATTAAATGTAGTTCCAAAAGTACCGCTTAGGGGATAATCCATCTTTACTTTCTTTAAACGGAGGAAGCATCCAAAACCTTGTAGGGTAAGCACAATCACCAAGTAAACAATACTTGTAGATTAGGGGCATTGCTCTTCTGTTTTGATAGAGGATTGTGTACCCTCTCCTTTGTCTACTTCCCCAATTGGGCCATTAGTGTTACCACCCACAAATGAAGCATGGTTGAAGCTAACCATGTTTGCTCGATTGCGCATGTACTCATTAATGATATCAAACCATTGATATGTTACCTTACGATCATTTCCAGAGATCGAATTATGGGCCTTGTCCTTCTTGTAGTTTGCATACACATGACACCATTTCTTTCTACAACTTTCAGAGTCTTTGTCACACTCTGGGAATAGCCCTACAAGTTGAGTGGCAACTTTAGATCATAGATCAACCTCTTGCTTTGGAGTTTTTCCAAACTCATCGTGCATTGAGCCATGAATGTGAATGAGCTGAACAACCCATGCATCCTTCCAAACCTCCCTCTTCCGTGTTTGTTCATCTATACTGGTCTTTGGTGTAGATGCCTTTCTACCTCTCTTGGTCACGGGGGCTTTGTTGGAAACTTCAACCTCCTGCACCTCTGTATCATCTGATTGTTGGACTCTACATTTTACTGGAAGCTTTTTTGGAGCAGAAACCCCATCCACATCACTTCTCCCTTTTGGAGTCAAAGATGAGATGTCTGTCTCTGCTTGTGAGGGTTGCGGACTTTGATGCAGAGACTGGTAGCCGATTGGGTTGGGCCGTTGGTATGGTGTAAATGTAAATAGTGAACCACCGAAAGCAGACAAAGGAAAGTAGGATGCCTGAGAATATTGGGAGTATAAGGGCGTGTACTCATTGTCTTGTGAGTTATGGGAATCCATTGGGGGATTACTAGAACGTCAAAATAAAGGGGTCAATTAGATGCTAATCAAAGCACTTGATGTCTGTCTCTGCTTGTGAGGGTTGCGGACTTTGATGCAGAGACTGGTAGCCGATTGGGTTGGGCCGTTGGTATGGTGTAAATGTAAATAGTGAACCACCGAAAGCAGACAAAGGAAAGTAGGATGCCTGAGAATATTGGGAGTATAAGGGCGTGTACTCATTGTCTTGTGAGTTATGGGAATCCATTGGGGGATTACTAGAACGTCAAAATAAAGGGGTCAATTAGATGCTAATCAAAGCACTTGATGATCATTAACCATAATCAAAGAAGATGCGTACAGATTAAAACACATGGTATCTATTAGATGCTAACCAAAGAAGATGGTCTACAGATGGTATAGACATTGGGTATATGCAACATGTGGTTAACATGTATATGTTAAGAGCCTTTTTGCACAATGATAGTAAAATCAAACTTCATTACAAGCCATCAAGTGATCCTAAGCCATTGGCCTACCCATAGCACACATGGCTTGTTCGAAAGGTGAAGAAGTGGTTGATGGTCTACCAAAGATAATGACAATATTGTCATTCAAATGGAGACTAGTAAAGCTAACAAAGAATTGATGTTATGCTATGCATTCGATTGCAAATGTTGAAGCATCTATGTCCAATACATGTAACATTTGAGTATTATACATGTGTTGATAATCGGAAGCACATGCGGCAATAGACGAATACAGACCATGCAGCAAAAGCAACAACATGTTGTAGAAAATAAAGAAATATAGAGTATCTGTGTAAAAACATATCTAGTCCCAAGCAAACATAACTGTGTAAACAAATACAGAACATGCAGCTGCAACAACAACAGCATGTTGTAGAAAATACAAAAAACTTGGAGTATCTATGTAAAAACATATCTAGTCCCAAGCAAACATAATTGTGTAAACAAATATAGATCTAGTCCCAAGGAGAAAAAAATAGCATGCAGAAAGCAGAAAATACAGATAAGCAAAACATGCAGCAAAAACATGTTCACAAACATGCAACAAAAACATGCAGAGAGCAGAAAATAGAGATAAGCAGAACATGCAGCATGTTGATGTGCAGAAAATACAAAAAACAGCATGCAGAGAGCAGAAAATATAGATAAGTAGAACATGTAGCATATTGATTTGCAGAAAATACAGAGCAAGAAAAAAAAATGCAGGCTTACCTGGAGATCGCTTTGCAAATCGTACCATGCTGCAGCAACGATTTTATCATCACTCTTTGGCGAGAAGCCCAGTAGCATGGTCCACCAATGACGCGCCAATTCACTGGATTGGGTGGAGTGACTTGCACCCAAGTTTGGGCAGCCATGTCCCGTTGCCCACGCACAGGTGAAATCGGGGCATTGCGCGGAGGCCATCGTGGCCCGTCGAAGAGGGAGAGAGGAGGGAGTGTGTAAAGGCTCCATGCATGGCGGTGTCACTCATTGGCCCAGCGCACCACTAATGCATGTGTACGACTTGGTGTGTAAAGAGCCTTAGTCTCTTCTATTTGTGGTTTGAGAAATTGCTATTTTAAGGCTTATTTGATGATCGAGAATATGCCTTCTTCTAGGTTTTTGATTAATTAAAGAGTGGAACGGGATTTTACATCTAGTGGACTAATAGGGCAGTACTCGGATAATTAGAAACTCTATGTTGATGCATAATAACATGTATTTATACCCCCTTTGGCCTTGCGATATTTGAGAGTTAGCACGAGACTAAAAAAACATTGGGATTTGGAATGGTCCACCACTAGTAGAGTGGAGAGATGCTAATCAACTAACCACTATGTTTGGTACCTAAAGGAGACATTCCATGTTACACTCGAGGCACCACTTGAGTTAGTGACTTTTTTAATAAAAATTGATGGTTGCTTTGCCAAAGGGCTTAAAGTGTGGGGCCTTCTCAAGGGATTTATTTTTTTGTAAAAATTAGAAGGGTAGTGTGTTGCCCAACGCCATAAACTAGTAGGCTCAAATATATAATCTAGCAGATGTCTTAGATGCTTGAGTGTGGGGCCTTTTGAGGAGTCCTACTATGTATACTCCCTCTTTAGATTTACTTGCCTTTGAGAGATGTAGACTTTTAGAAATGCATTGGTGTTTAAGGAGTCCTTTCAACAAGGGTTGGACTTGCATGTTTATAGCTTTTTTAAATCAAAGCTTATGTTTGTAATCTTGTATAGGTAAATAATCGGACCCCTTGAAGCAATGTCTAGCTTTTTAGAAATGTGTTGTTGTTTATGGAATCCTCTCAGCAAGGGTTTTGACTTAGATGCTACAGTGTTTCTAATGAAAGATTATGCTTGTAATGTTATGTAGGTGAAAAATTACACCTTTGAAGCAATGTCTATCTTGGTGCATATTCTCCTTTAAAGAGTTAGAGCTAGAGCTACAATGATACTGAATGGGAGAACTAGGTAAGGAGTCAAAGCACATTTTTGTTTAGGTGCATGATGCTCTCATTTCTATTGGTACCTTTGGGGCCATGGTGCTTTGGATGTGCATTTGATAGGTGGCCTTGCAAAGTGTTCTCCAAAATCATATGATATATAGTCTTTTGGAATTGTTTAACTAACAACTACTTCAAAGCTACCATAACCAATATACCTTATAAGAAAATATACAAAGACCATGAAGGTCTTAAGCCAAGTATCTCATCTAGTAAAGAAAAGATTAAAAATAAAAGAAAAATCAAATTGATCTATCCTCTAACATATCTATGATGCCATACATTAGATAAATTCATCTTAATATTCGTTTAAAAATTGGGGCTTGGGTTTTGGATGTGGCTTGGGGTGAAAGTCTTCAGTGAGCGCTCTTCCCTCATGGTAGACTACCCACTTTCCTTCTTTGTGAGCTACTAGTGCTCAAAATTTGGCTAACTTTATTGGCTTTTTCTTGAGTTGCATTGGAATAAACTCTTCATAGATCCATATCTTTATGTTGGAGTAAATTCTTTAGAGGTCCATATCTTTGTACCTTTGATTACTTTTGATTATTTGAGAAACTCCGCAATCTTTTGGTCTTTAGTGTAGTACTTGTGAAACACTGGCATGCCAATGAGCCCGGTCTATCATTGGTGCAGTTTAGGCTAATTAGTAATCTAGGAAACCCTCCTATTCTCCATCCATTTACCACCCTTCAGCAGGTAATTGCCCACATGGATATGAAGGCCTTTGATTGTCTTCTTTTTTCTCAACTTCTACTCTGTGACTTTTGGTTTGATTGTCTTTCCATGTAGCAATGATCCGAGTCTATCATTGGTGTAGTTTAGGCTAGTTAGTAATCTAGGAATCCCTCCTCTCCTCCACCCATGTACCACCCTTCAGGAATCCCCCCTCTCCTCCACCCGTGTACCACCCTTCAGGTAAACTGCCCATGCGGATATGAATCTTTGATTGTCTTCTTTTTTCTTGACTTTGGCTCTATGAATTTTGATTTAATGTGTTCTCTCAAATCCTATTTGACCACATAGTGTTGCCATGGGTTGACATAGTAATTTATGTTGGAAATCATGGATCTAGGACTAGGCTAGCCTATGGAGGCTCAAACATAATGCTAAACATGATTATAAACAAATGACAAAAGCAATACAAAGCAACACAAGATGCACTTACTTGACCAAGAGATTGTGTACTTGAGAATGAGTTGTTGTGTGACATTACATTGAAATGACCCTTTATATAGGTCCAAGTACCATATGGGCTTTGCCTTTGCATGTGGGATAACTCCTAGCCTTCACCACATTCATCCACATCCCTTTGACCTTGTCTATGATATGACATAGATCACTTTTTCTAACACCCTTCCTTGATCATGGCATATCATAATGCCCTTCCTTGCTTCTAACATTACATGAAAGAAAAAGCTTAACTCATAAGGAGTATAGCTCTACAGTACATAAAAGAAATTAGCATCGCTCATAGGGAGCATAGCTTCTACATTGCGAAAAGAAAATGACATGACATGAAAAACATTCCTACATGAAAACATTCCTCTCCCATACCCCATCATCATCATAGCATCATCATCATCATATCCATGGGCATCATCATCATCTGTCATCATTTGTTGGTCATGGAGACCCAACTCCCCATCAATCCCCCCTTGAGGGCTACATGGCCTACTGAGAGATATTGTGAGCATCATAAAAACACATAACCTACATCATCGGTGGTTAGAGGTGTCCATACATAAACATTTGGGTAAGAGAGAGCATAATTCATTCGTCATTATGACATGTGAGCCATGACATAATAATCAACATAGACAGCATCTTGTTCATCTTCATTGACATCTTCGTCTTTGTCTCCATCCATTTTTGCGTCTTCATCTGCATCTTTATTTTTGCATAGCATCTTCTTCGTCCTGACATTGCACATAGACTGTGCGTGCATTCCCATCCTTGAGGCATCTTCATAATGCATAGAATTTTCCAAAAAGAGGTAAAAGAACATCCTTCCTTAAGTGCCATATGAACAACCTCTTAAAGGTTTTTAAACCTTAGTCTCAAAAGAGAGAATAAATCCTTTATTTTCAAATGAAAACGGCCAGATTTTATTTATCCAGCGGCTGCTGCGCTGATTTCGGATCTGTCAGGAGCTCCACGCTGATTTCGGATTTGTCAACTACATCGCCTGCTTCTCTTCAAGCACTCCCTCTGTTTGTCCTCACTAGGAGCTGTGCAACCCAGTCGCCGCTGTCAGCAGCCACAGCAAGTCCTCACGTCTGCTGCGGCTCTCCTCTCTCACACCTGCGGCTGCTGCACCTTCTCTGCGCCTGCTGCAGATCACCCCCGAGGCGTCCTCCTGGCACAAGGCAGCTGCTACACTCCCCGACGTCTCCCTGCAGAACCTCAGCAAGCCGGTCCCTTCTTCCAAGCGACCCTTTAACTATTTTCACCTCCTCGCTGCCGTCAGCTTCTTGTACTGTCTATTCTTTAGATGCTCACTACTTTGGATTTGCTCGTTGCCATGGATCTAGGACTAGGCTAGCCTATGGAGGCTCAAACATAATGCTAAACATGATTATAAACAAATGACAAAAGCAATACAAAGCAATACAAGATGCACTTACTTGACCAAGAGATTGTGTACTTGAGAATGAGTTGTTGTGTGACATTACATTGAAATGACCCTTTATATAGGTCCAAGTACCATATGGGCTTTGCCTTTGCATGTGGGATAACTCCTAGCCTTCACCACATTCATCCACATCCCTTTGACCTTGTCTATGATATGACATAGATCACTTTTTCTAACAATTTATGCATTGGGCTCTTGATTGGAAGATCTCAAATTCAAGTCCTACTCCTTGAAATTCAATGGGGGACATAGTGGTACATGATAAGAAGTCTCCAAAAAACCTAGGTGGAGAGCCACATGCTTTATATGATGGCCCTATTGAGGCCAAGGAAATAAATCTTATTAGCCCAGGCTAAAAGAAACCTGGGTGGAGAGCCACATGCTTCATATGATGGCTTTGTTGAGGCCAAGGAAATAAATCTTGCTAACCCCAGTGAAGAAACAAAGCCAATGTTCATTGCCAAGGGCCTCACCCCTAACCACAAGAAGGAGAATTGAAAGCCTTAAGGGATTTCACGATGTGTTTGCCTGAAAATACACTGACATGAAGGGAATTTCTTCACAAGTGGTGAAACACACCATCCCTCTATACGAAGGCACAAAAACCATCCAAACAGAGAGCCTACCACACAAATCCTAAGTACAGTCCAATTGTTAGAGGAGCTAGACATGAGCTCATCAATACGAGATATGTGTATGAGATTGAGCACATCGAGTGGGTCGTGTCATCAATAGTGATCGTTCCTGAAAAGATAGAAAGCTTAGAGTGTATGTTAACCTTAAAAAGGTTGATTCCACCATAGTTCACGATCATTACCCCTTGACCTACACAAACCATATGCTAAAAAGACTCATAAAAGTAGAAGCTTACAGCTTCTTGGATGGCTTCTCTAACTTTAATGTAGTGATGTTCAAACCAACCAACCAATATAAGACGGTGTTTGTTACAAAATGGGAAGCATATGTGTATTGTGTCGTCATGCCATTTGTGTTGACCAATTTTCCCACCACCTTCCAATGCTTGATGTGTACAACCTTCAAGGATCTCCTTCAAAACATCCTGGAGATATTCATTAACGACCTATGTGTGCACTCCAAGTGGAAGGAGCATCTTGCTCATCTTTGGCTACTCTATAAGAGGTGTAGACTCTACCATATCTCATGAAACCCACTCAAATATTCTAGGTTAAACATGGTGTCACCCTTCAATACATCATTTCCAAGAATGACATCTCCACTATGAGAACAAGATTTGCATGAGCTTAGGGTTGCTACCACCTACTGTCAACTAAAAAGGGGTGCAGAGATTCATGGGGCATGTAGGGTATTCATCTTCTTGTATGGCATATATGACAGTCCCTTGTATAATCTATTGATTATCTTTAAATGGACAGATGAGTGCCAATGAGCATACAAAAAACTAAAGAAGGTTTAGCAAGTTCACCCACCTTGAGATCCCACAATGGGGATATAATCTTCCATGTGTATATCGACACTTTAGCATTTTCTATTGGGTGTGTGTTAGCACAGCGAAGGCAGCACATGGACCTACATGTGACCTTTGCTAGCTGCCATCAACTTAATAATGCTGAATATAGTTACACAACGATGGGTTTAGCCATGGTGTATGGCTGTCAAGAAGTACATGCATAATCTGTTAGCTACCAAATTTGTTTTCTTTATCGACCTCATCCAGGATTGATATATTTGGTGAATAAGCCTTGCACTTTGAGGCACATCACTAATGGTTGCTCATTATTTTGGAATTTGATTTCACCATTACTATGCGAAAGGGGCTTGTGCATGTCCATGCCAAGACAACCACTTTTCCAAAATTCCAAATGGAGAACCTCCTTTAATGGGTTGAAGATGATCTTCCCACATTGACCACGTACTAGAATAGAGTTAAGACATCACTCACTTCTTGGCTAATGGATTTCCCATTGACCACCCCATCAAAAAGGATATAGCCAGATGCCTCATTAGGATGGCACCCCCTTATTAATTGATAGCAATGATGCTTTACAAGAAGGGTCAAGATGTCATCATGAGGAAATTTATCATGAAAATGACTTTGCAATTCTTGAATAAGCCCATTTTGGCATACGGGGAGAACACGTTTTTAGGGACACGACTGTCCACAAGGTTCTCTAGGCCAGACTTTTGTAGCCTACTCTTTGGAGATATAACTAAATTTTGTGATGAATGCCAAAGGTGAACCATAGTCCATGAGAAGGATATAATGCCTTTGTGCTGACCCCTATAATTTCAAAACAACCATTTGAAAAATAGGGATTAGATTTTGTGGATCCCATTAGCCCTGCCACTAAAGGAACCCAAACACTTTTCATCATCGTTCCTGTGCCACTATGTAATAGGCCGAGGCCAAAGCTACATAGAAATCTGACACGATAGCTACCACTAAGTTCCTCCAGGAGAATGTGATTACCCATTTTTGATTGCCCATTAGAAATAGTGAGCTCACGGTACACATTTTATCAATGAAGTAGTAGAGTTATTACTCAAAGAGTTCCTTGTGGTGCATAGAAAGTCAACACCTAGCTACCCACACAAGTGAATGGCTAGGTTGAAAGCACAAATAAGATAAGCCTAGATAGAGAGAAGGATAGGAGAATGCAAGGGTCTTACTGGTTTACACCTCAAGCCACTCTTGGTAGAGTAACTCTTTCTTGTGGAGAACTAGGGTCCTCAACATTACCTCCTTCATCATCATTAGAAAGAAGCTTTGAAAATGGGTGTGGAGCAAGAGAGAGAGAGAGAGAGAGAGAGAGAGAGAGAGAGAGAGAGAGAGAGAGCTATGGAAAGCTCAACCTCTACTTTGATGCCACGATGAGTGAGAGCATGAGAGAGTAGACAAGAAAAGGAGAGAGGAAGAAGAGAACATACATCAACACCATCACTCACACACACAATTGGGGGATGGACTTACATGTGTCTATCAAGGGCACACCTTTTCAGCTCTTGCATTCGCCCTTAACGTAGTCATCCAGTGGAACACTTGGTTCTAAGCCTCCAAATTGTGGCCAAACATAACCTCAAGGGAAACCCTCTCAAAGAGAATTTAGTTGTCTTAGAGCAACTTGGTGAGAAAAGACGATGGTTGAAAAATTGCGATGTAAGCAATGGTTTGACGATTAACTCAAGAATAAGTGTATTGAGGTAGGAGACATGGTGCGGATGTACAATGTCAAGAACACCAAACAGAAAGTTAAGTACAGAGGCCAAAGTCCCTACCGAGTGATGAAAATTTCTTCTCAAGGTGTAATAAAGTTAGATGGGATTGACATGGAAGGAGGATACTTCAATGGTATCAAGCTGAAACGCTTCAACAACCCAAGCCTCATCATCCACTTACAAGACACCACTTCAGGTAACCTCGGATGTTATATCTCAGTCTTGCCTCACCCATGACCACCTCCTCCAACTCTATAGAGGACCAAAACCTCACCAACAAAGATGAAGACCACCCCCCAAACCTCAACCTTAACAATCCTTTAGGGAGGTCACCAAGAAGGAATGGGTACTAAGAGTACCGTGGCTAGCCAAGGAAAGTTTTCCCTCTGAAGAATTAGAAGCCACCATTTGGCTCACAGCCCCCAAAGCCCAATTGTGAGCAGAGATCTGCTAATAGTATTCTATCCAAACCCTGAGCCCTGCTAGATCCCCCTTAAGCTACCAAAAGCCCAAGGCTTTTATGAAGGGAACTTATCTGTTTGGGCCCAAAAGACCTCATCGTTCTGTACAAACCCTATAGTGGAAAAGATCCAAGTGAGATGGCCTCAATGCCCACTACTACCACCCGATAAGTCTATGTTTCATTGGATCTTGATAAAATTTCTAGAAGCATAAGGATTCTACGAAGGAAACCCCCACATCTTGGTGTCGAAATTGAATAAAAACAAAAAAAAAACCATGCCTTGGACCCCCGCAAACACACCCTCAAATGTTAGTGGTGTGGAGACCCAAGGTCCTACCTCTACTACCACCCCAAAGTCAAAGCAAGAATGGAGAGCAGAGGCAACACCCCCGATGTGCGTGCCAGAACCACTAATCAAATAGGTAGAAAAAGCCTTGGTGGTGCCACCAAGCCCATGCATAGTGGATGCATCCTAAACAATTACAATTTTTGATGAGTCACCCAAGGTGCCGAGTGTTCCACTGCCCCCATGGGTGTGTCATAGTCCCAGAAGGATCCCCATGGTCCCATGACACACCTGTGTGCCTCTCCCACCAACATCAACTTGCCAGCTGAAAGGCCAAAGTTCAAACAAGCGCACCAAAAAAGCTAACCATGGTGGCATCCAAGCTTTCATCATGGATGGTAAGAAATTCTCTGGCCTCACCCACTAAGCACGTGCACAATAATCCTTGGACCCAAAGCCCATGTGTACATACATACCATAGCCCCTTCAATCAAGTGTACAATTATGACCTTCACGGCTTGATTGTCTTGTAGGGCTTCTTCTCCAAATGATTGGTAGAAGATTGTGCCCACCCTAGGGTCCTTTTGAGAACTCATCGAGTCATCCTACTCATCTTCACGCTTATGGCTTTGGAAAAAGGCAAGGCCTCCCATGGACATGTCATGTAAGTAAGCCACATGGATGGTCTGAATGGTGGCTTTATCAGTGTGGCAAGGGCTTGTTTGAGTAAGAGAAGACTATGTAATATGTAAGGAGGATGCCCAATGGGTGATTGGGGATGTTCCAGAGCTGGCAAAAAGTAGACTTCACTTCTCTACAAACAAGGGTTTTCATGGCTATCTCATGGCCGGTCTTATGGTCGAGTGTGAAGTGAGTTTGCATGGATGGGGAAGTTGAGGCTAGGTGGTGCTATGAGGTTAAGGTTTAGGGTGACCTTGCTCATTAAAGGTATGATAACCATTCCAAAGGGGAGCTCAAGCATTGTGGTCCTTGTTCATCAGTTTTTGTGACGATGTAATCCTTTCTCGCAATCCATCAATGTATAGAGATCTATATGCTTAGGGGTCTAGGGTCTCTCTCGGTCTTCTTTTATCGAGTGTGTACTATCGCCTAGAGGTTTTCCCTATATTTTTTGTTGTCAGGCTCTCGTTTCTCCTCTTTTTCTTGCAAATTTAAAAGAGCACAACGTCCTTGGGGGGTCAGAGGTCCATAGAAAGGAAATGATTTTCCTCGGTAAATAGTGATGTCAAATGGCCGAGCTTATGGTCGAGTGTGAAGTGAGTTTGCATGGATGGGGAAGTTGAGGTTGGGTGGTGCCGTGAGGTTAAGGAAATGATCTTCCTAGGTAAATAGTGTGGAATTTATAAATAAGTGATGCCAAATGGCCAAGTTTGACATGAGCTATTGGGATTCCATGGAGAATAGTAGTGTAATGTCTAGGAATGAGATGGCTTGGTCAAAGAAGAATAGGGTGGTGAGGGTGGATTACCTGCTGTGCATTGTTAATGTAGGCTAAGATGGTGTGGAAGGTCGGGGTGGAAATAGATTCCAATAAAAGATATTGAACTAAAGAAAACACAGGGCCAAGGTGTGGTTGATAAGGGTAAGGGTATTCACAAGAGACCAGCTCATGGTTGGAAAAGTGTCAAGGTTTGTAGCCCATGAGAGAAGCATGTCTAGCATCTTGTGGTCTCACCCTTCCAATGGGGTATCATCCAAGAAAAGTGTCTCCATTTTATGAATTTTGGCATGTGCCTTAGCTATCACGGTTTCTTTGTGGAGGAGGAGATCTTGGTAGGCTACTTCCCTAGTAACTGCTTCGTGCGTTGCGAGGTTGTACTCCTCTTGGAAATCTATGAGGGATGTGGTGGCCTCATGAGTTTCTGGGCAAGGGCAACATCACCCTCCTTCTTGGTTAGCCATAGGACTGCTTGGGCCTCTTCGACTTTCGCTTGCTTAAGCTCGTCTAGTAGGAGTTAGTCTCTTTCAACTTCATGTGCATCCATGTCTTTCTAGTGAGTGTGGGCTAGCTTCTCTTGGGTGGCTTTGACTATCACAAGCTCATTTTGAAGCCGATGGACTTCACATGTAGCTTTCTGAAGCTTGGCTTCGAGCTTGGCATTCTTCTCATGGGTGGCCTAAAGCAATTATTGGGAATGGCTAAGCTTTCGACCCTTTTCTTCGAGATGTATGCATCCCGGCTCTTGAGCTCTTGGTGTTGCCGAAGGATGTGACACTTGGAGGTTTTGGCAACACACACACACACACACACACATATGTGTGCGTGCGTGCGTGTATACACACACACATGCATACATACATATATATATATACATATGTATATATGTATATAAATAAATATATGCATCCTAGCTCTTGAGCTCTTAGTGTTGTCATGCTAGCCCTTTGCTTAGCCACACCCAGGATAAGAGAGCTTTGTGTAAAAGGGAGAAAACTTATATGGTGTTGGTTAACAAGGGTACATCCATGGAAACTACACCTATTAGTCTCTCACAAGCATTTCTCTCTAAGTTCAAAGATTATTTCTTAGAGGAATCGCCTCCTAGCTGCTATATTCTAGACCTGAAGACCATAAGATCAAGGTTCTCCTAAGTAATACACCACCTGGAAAAGCACCTTATAGAGCAATATGTTAGAACAAAAAGAAATCAGTAGTAGAAGAACTCTTAGAGAGAGGCTTGATTAGATCTAACATCTCACCTTATGGTGTTCTCGTAATTTTTGTCAAGAAAAATAACGGCACTTACCGTTATGTGTATATAGACTATAGAGCTCTAAACACAATTACGATAAAGAATAGGTACCCCGTCTGTAGAGTTGATGGCTTATTGGATAAATTAAGAGGGACTAGGGTATTTAGAAAAATTGACCTCCAGCTATCATCAACTAGAATTCCTGAGGGGAAGACTTAGTCTGGTCATTATGAGGTTTTGGTAATGCCCTTTGGACTTACCAAAGCTCCTATAACTTTTCGTCATATGATGAATTGCATATTCCTCAAACATCAAGATTTTGTGGTCATATTCTTTGATGATACTTGTCTTCAATAAAAATATTGAATATCATAAGAAACATCTCAAGCTAGTATTCTCTCTTTTGAATTTGTCTCAACCTTGAGAAGAGTAATTTCTTTCAAGATAAATTTGAGTACTTGGGCCACATAGTCTTAGCCGCGGGTATTCAAGTGGATCCAAAGAAGATCGAGTCCATTATCACTTGGCCTAGACCTCGTGATATACATGATTTATAATCCTTCTGTCTTAGCAGCCAATTGCACATCCAATATCGATCTTTTAAAGAAGGCTAAACAACTAATTGGACCGATAGACACGATAAATCCTTTCAAGGGTGAAAGAAGATCTTACTCGTGCCCTGAATTATAACTTCCTAACTTTTCTAGACCATTCTTTGCAGTTGTGACTAGTGCTAGTGGTATGAGATTAGGGCAGTCCTCATGTACGATGGATGGTCATTCCTTAGCTTATGAGGTGAGAATTGCAAGTTGAACTCAATAGAGCAACCATAGTACATACACAAGGAGTTAACTGTTATAGTACATGCTCTTAGGATTTAGAAATGTTATCTTATGGGTTTTAAATTCTTAATCAAGATTAATCAATAGAGTATTAGACACGCTCTCTCAATCCTTAATTTTAGATAGGCACATCAAATGGGTATCTTTTATTCAAAATTTTTAACCAATGATGCAATATAAACCTGGAAAGGATTCCTATGAGTAGATCTATATATTTTGAAGCCTTGGAGCTTAATGAAAGATAATAATCAGATTTCGAATGGTGAACACTCATATAATGAAGTATATATTTTCTTCCAAAAAATATTATGCAGCATTGCATGACCTTTTGGACATGTTATTTTATAGGGGATGCATCATCCTCCATACATGGGTCATAGAGGGGTATCCTTACATGCATCAATCTCCATACATGGGTCATAGAGGGGTATCCTCTACATTACAAGCATCAGATTATTTTAGAGGAGATGCATCAGAATCCATACATGGGTCATAGAGGGGTATCCTCTATATTACATGCTATGGCTAGAGATTTTTATTAGCCTCCTACGATGAACCTATACGGAAAAGGATGTAGCTAGATTCAGTGTTGCTTAAGTGCATGAGATCAGCTATAATGGTTGGATTCAAGATCTATCGATGCCATTACCCATTCCCAACAAAACATGGGAGTACATATAAATGGATATCATTATAAGTGTTCCTATTATTGCAAGTCATAATAATATGATTTGGACTATAACAAACTAGTTTATTATTGCAAGTCATAATAAATGGACATCATTATAGGTGTTCTTATTATTGCAAGTCAAAATAATATGATTTGGACTATAGCAGACTACTTTATTATTGCAAGTCATAATAAATGGACATCATTATAGGTGTTCCTGTTATTGCAAGTCATAATAATATGATTTGGACTATAGCATATTACTTTAGTAAAGAAGCCTATTTTATTCCATGCAAAAAGACATTGACATCTCAACAAGTCACGCACTTGTTTATCAAGCAAATCTTTATACATCATGACCTATCCCAGATCATTGTGTTTGATCATGATTCTAAATTTAACGATCATTTTTGGACTACACTCTTTGAGAACATAGGAACTAAGTTGGCCACATTTCATCCATTAGACAAACGAAAGTTATGAATAGTACGATTCTTGATGTAGTTAGAGCTTATGTTTTATCCCAACCCAGACTTTGGGACAAATACATTTATATCTTTAGTTTACTTACAATAATATACCTCATTTAGGTACAAGCCGTACATTATTTGAGATTATTTATGGGAAGGATTTACCCATTCCTACCTCTCGTCTTTCTCATAAAGTAGAGGTTGTTGTTGATGAGTTTACTAGAGATTTAAAAATAAACTTCACCAAGTATGCCAAGCTATACGTAAATCTCAAGCGCATGCTAAACAAGCAAACAAAATATGTAAAGCCATGTCTTTTAAAGAAGAAAGAAAGTGATTATGTTCTCTTAAGAATTGAAAAGAGAGGTCTCAAGAAGTGTACACTAAATAAGCAAACGAGATACATAAATAAAGCCATGTCTTTTAAAGAAGAAAGTGTATGCTAAATAAGCAAATGAGATATGTAAAGAGAGGTCTCAAAGAAGTGCCCGCTAAATAAGCAAACAAGATACGTAAAGCTATGTCTTTTAAAGAAGAAAGAAGGCGATCATGTTCTCTCAAGAATTGAAAAGAGAGATCTCAAGAATGTTGAGAAGTATTGAAATTAATAGCAAGGTTTTATGGATCATTTAGGGTCACCAAAGAGATTAATGACCTTGTATATATTGATTAAATCTACCATCACACTAGCACATCCATAATTCTTTCCACATTAGTTTACTGAAACCATTTAGAGGATCATTTCCTTCACATTTTCCTTTTACAAATCCTAATCATAATTGCTAAGCTAATCCTTTGATCAAAGCAATGAATCTCAACCTCTTGTGCTCTAAATTCATGTAAATCGCCAAAGAGTCATGGTTTTGTCCTACCAATAGATTAAATAGAATGCCTTAATAAAAAATAAACTTCAAATCAAACTCAAACACACAAACACACACATCCAATAGCTCCAATACTGTATGTTTTTCGATGTGTGACCTCTTCATCAACACACACCGAAAAGTATTAGGTGATCTCAATAGCTTAGAATGGGCAAAAAACCAAAGCTAAGTCCTAAGCTAGTTCCTAACTGTGGTGCCAAATATGTTTAAGTCAAGAGCTTACCTTAACCATACCGAAGCATATGTTATTGAGTGTTGCCTTTGAGCTGTAAAATGAAACTTTCCATTATAGGCGTGCTAGCTCATCTACTGCATCCTTATTTTGGAATGTTGCCAAAGATTGAAGGAAGGACTCTTAATGCCTACATGGAGGCAAGAAGTAATGGTCCTTCGTGATGGTTCTCTCTCACAAAAAGCAAAGGAAGAAGAAGCTAATAGAAGAGAGAAACCTATATCAAACCTATTCAAGCAAACATCCATCTAGCAAGTATGAATTCAAAAGCATATGAGCAAGAAAGAAGAGGAAAAAAAGAGAGCTCACAAGTAAACTATTGCAAGGAAATGATTATATATTGCTTATTGTAAAAAATGACTTGTATACATGTGACTAGTTTTCATACTAGGTCAACTAAACTTAAAAATGATCCGGCTTCTATTATTAGTCTTAAACAACTATGTACACTAAGTCCGTAGACTTTCCTTATTTGATATAAGGATAAAGTAAAACTACTTTATATACTCTAGCACCGTCTTACAAAACTACTTTATATACTCTAGTACCCATTCACATGGGTAAGATAGGAAAGCGACTTACACAATAGGTGAAGCAGGTGAAACCATGTGAAAACTAATGGAGTGATTAACAATATCTAAGGATAGTTTACAAGTCCATGTGATGAGGCTTTTTATGAGGAGATATTCTTTAAGGTGTTTGCACATGTCCTTGAGGTTTTAAATTTAGCATCAATGCCAAGAGCCTTTATAATGATGTATGTTATACTCACTTTGGTGTGGGAGGACTTCTAATGCCAAGAGTCTTTCTAATGATATATGTTATACTCACTTTGGTGTGTGAGGACTCCTAATGCAATAAACTTGATGCTTTGAGTTTATGGTGATTAGTGATTTTATCAAGTTGGTATGTAATGGCTCTCATTTCTTTTTGTTATGTACAACTCTCCATAAATCTTACTATGGCACTTTAAAAAGAGACATTTTTTCATTGTAACTCTCTCTCTCTCTCTCTCTCTCTCTCTCTCTCTCTCTCGGGTGAAAGAAGTGGAGGAGAGTCTCCAAGGTATTATGATGGAGACCTTCAATAAGGAAGTCACAAGCCAAGTAAGCTCAATTTCAAGTAAAATGGAATGGAAGGATATGTAACAACCAAACCTCAAGGACTAAAACATAGGAATCCCCAATATTGATGATTAGAGTGGGAGGACTATCGGATGCATGGTAGGTTTGCACATACATGTAGCAACAAACACCACACGCACCGTAATGTGGGATATAACTCCCATCAATATGATCAAATTTTGCAAACATTGCTTGTGACACAAGAGAACGAAGGTGTGTAATTTGTGACATGCAAAGATGTTATCCAAAGAGCTCACACTGAGATACCTCAAACACTAAGGAGCAAGCCTCTTGGGTTATAACCTAGTGGTAGATCATGTTCCAACGAGGAGGTGTTGGGTTGGAGTCTACCTACTCCCTAGGAAGGGAAGTGATGGATTGTAATTTAGTACCAATCCTTACAATACAAAAAGAAAGGTACTATCATTAACCAATTGGAGGTAGAGAGGTCAATTGTGAGTGACTACAAGGTTACAAGTTATGCATGACTTGGTTAATGATGTTGTAACAATACAAAAAGAAAGGTACTATCATTAACCAGTTGGGGGTAGAGAGGTCAATTGTGAGTGACTACAAGGTTACAAGTTATGCATGACTTGGTTAATGATGTTGTAACCACCACAAAAGCAGCCCCCACCACACCCATACACCCCCTTCTCTCTCTCTCTCTCTCTCTCTCTCAAAGGAAAAGGATATATTCCATGACATGTATGAAGAGAAAATCAAGCTTCTGTCTGCAACATATATCCCATTCTGGGGAATACAGAAATGTAAATACACCATGGGGGGGTTTTTCAAAATGGTAAGAGGGTTCTGAATGAGAAGAGAGCAGGATGAGCTAATAGATCTCATCTCGTTGTTGGGTGCATGGGCCTCCCACCTGTGAGAAAAAAATGCATAATTGGCAGGATAGCATGTAAATGCAAAGAATAGCAGGATAACATGTCAAGCAGGCGCCCCCTTGAAGAGCAAGAAAGCTAGTCTTTCCACGCCAAAGTAGATGAAATTCCCACGCGCATGAGTCACGAAGGACCCAAAGTTGGTGCCCACCACACATTGCCAGCCAGGCCCATAGCACTTGTCAAACTCCTGCGATCACATACAATCCCTACCAGATCTGATTAAGTAAGAGAATTAAGGCTTAATCAGTGCGCAGTCGGGAATGATTCAAGGCTAATCATGCTTCAACACCGACAACAATGCCTCTGTTGAGGCGTGGAAGAAGACACACACAGTGTTGGATGCAGGCCCCAGGGCGCTCACCTTCTTCATGTAGGAAGCTATGCTTTGACAGTCGCTGACATCGTGGAAGTCTAGGGCTCTGCTAGCGCATCTCATTGCGTGCTCTTGCATGACAACGGGCATGTCAGTCTCGCCGAGGGAAGCCTTGCCTTCCAGCATGATGATGATATGCGAGCAAAATGTGTGTGAGAGAGAGAAGTCAGAGAGAGAGACAGAGAGAGAGAGAGACAGAAAGGCTCATGAAGAAATTAGGTGCCCAAAAGACCCACTTCTGTTTTAATACTCCAATGCCAAAATGCCAAAATGTGGGTTTTCAAATGCACACCAATTGTTTGTTTCTTACCATTGCAACCTCTCATAATTCAAGACTTAGCTATGTACACTCCTGTCCTCATCCTCTAGCCCCCACCCACCTCCCCTCCCTAAGGTCAGTCTGTAGGTCCCCTCCAATCCACCATAGCCACCCACCCCCACGGGCAAACCATTTCTGAGAGCTCCCCTTCACCACCACAAATTAACACCCCAAAAAAAAAGAAGGAAAAAATAGGCCTATTCTCTCCTACATTGTCTCTAGCATATGCTAGTGTTTGTTGTGGAGTGTACCTGTCACCTTCTATAGTCTAGTGGGCACTCTTACCTTCTATAGTCTAGTTGGCACTTTGTTTCTATGAGCCCTTTGCACATTGTCTTTTTAGCACTCGTTAACAACACGCTCCCACAAGCCTCCACCACCACCACATCTTTTTTCTCCTCTCCTACTTGCCAACTAACACCCTTTCCCCCACAACAACAAGGCCCATGTAAGGAAAAAGACAGGTTCACTTTCAAATTTTGAAAAATTGTTCTCAAATGGTGGGAGGGGGAAAAATAATCCTCCTCAAAATTTTCAAATTTAATTATTGTAGTGAGAATTATGAAGAAAATCCTCATTCAAAATTGTAATTTTCTCTTCAAACGTTAGTAATTACCACAATCGCCCCCATATAGCTTCTTATCATGAATATTATGCTCTTTCAAAAGATTGGGAATTTAAATATAAATTCTAGAAAATAGTCTTGTCTTTGAAAGGGCCTTCTAATCTTTAGTATTCTCTGAAATGACTAAATACATACACTTTTTTTCTAAGCAATGTTTATTCTCTTCACTTGTAATATGAACATTTTTCTAAGCAATGTTTATTCTCTTCACTTGTAATATGAACATTTTTTTAGCATCCCTTTTTCTTCTTTCCATATCTCTCTTTCTTGATTATAGTAAACTTGTAATAAGTACAAAGAAAAAAAAAGATCAAAGCCTTTTTTTGTAATTTACATTCTCTTCACTTATTGAAAAAACATTTCCAAAACCATTGCACTTTCTTCTTTTTGTATCTCTCTCTCTTACCTATAGTAATCTTGTAAGCACAAAAAAACAAATAACAAAGATGATAAAGAATAAATCTTGTAATCTAGAAACATAAATAAATTGATGTATGGAGGTGCAAAACAAAAGAAAAAGCATTCAAGTAAATTTACACTAACATATTATCACTCTAAAGACTAATAACCGTATGTGTTCACATGAGCTATTGAATATAATAACAAAACTAGTGAAAGTTATATGGAAAGTCTTACGATGAAGATGTTATCACATGAATATTTAAGGTAGTATTTATCTACCCATGGGTTTATAGCATAGCAGTGAGGAGGGTTCTGAGATAAAATGACCTTCAAATGGGCCACATAAGGAGTGACTATGTGAGCTTTAAAAAATCAATTAGTCTCAAACAAAAAGGAGATGGTTGTCTTAAAAAGGGGTGGCCTTGCTTGTCACCTTATCTTTAAACCCTTTTTTTATGATCTTTAATTGGTGTTTGCCCCTTTTACTCCTTTTACTTTATCTTTAGGCCCTTTCTCATGTTCTTTAATTGGTGTATGTCCCTTTTTTCATGTTCTTTAATCGGTGTCTATTACTCCCCTATTATCCCCAACCCTATGTGTCACACAACCTTGCACTTTCCTCTCCCTCCTCTGTTCCCTCCACTTCTATTACACATGAACCAATATGAATATACACAAATTGAGAGAGAGAGAGAGAGAGAGAGAGAGAGAGAACGAATTTTTAATATCATAGTTAACATAACACACTATATATGATCCATACAACACTAGCTACTCTTGGCTTAAAGTCACTGTTAGCTCCCAAAAGGGATGCTATACTAAGCATGATAGTGAGGTGATTTTTGTCATGTTCAATCATGTAAATCTTGTCCCAAGCTTTTGTGAAAGAGTGTCCACGGTTCCCTTAGAGTCATCGCGCTCCGAGAGAGGGTCATAGTCCTAGGTCTCATCTTCACTATACACAACAATAACATTTATAGATGTTGACTTTAGTAGCTCAGACACAGACTCATTGGCAAGAATGCCTCGGCCCATGGGATCTTCCCTATTTTCAGGTTTATCTTCAAGGATTGGTTGCCTTTGTTGCATATATAAATTTTGATTGGTTTCCCAATCATAAACCAACCTTCTCTTCTCTCATGTGTAAGGCCTTCCGAGGATCATTGTGTATGACCCTCTTCTCTGAAAATCCATCATCACAAGTGTGTGGCAAAAGCTTAGTCCAAAGTTCTTGTTCTTTGCATCTTGCAGGATGCCTAAAGGTTTAGATGTGATCCCATCGAGAAGAGTCACCACAAAGCTTGTACCTACGAGTGGCGGGCTACCCTAGGCCTCCTAACAATCCTTGGTGATTATGCTAACACCATTACCACCATCCAAGATCATGGAGATCGTAAGTCCCTTATAAACGCCAGAAACACTACATCTTCATTTGTCTCGTTCAAAATAGTGTCCCAACTCGTTCATGGGAACTTTTGGTTGTCTTTTAGTTTTGGCTACAAAGGGAGAGTGCTCAATGGAGCATGGCTCATTCTCTTCCTCCTCCTCTAGTTCAGGTTTAGAAGTGTGGGCCTTTAAATTCCCATTCATTTGAGTGTCTCTAAAGTCATGAATTTTGTGAAAAAGAGAACTTATTGGAACTGAGACCTTCGAGGTCAAGAAGGCAATGAGGTATGCTATGTCCTGTGAAAGAGTGATACATGCACTCACTTAGTTCATACTCACTCTGAGGTGGGCTCAGACCTGTTAATATGTAAGGTATGGGGATTGATCCTTCCCTACGAGGTGGTGCCTCTAAAGGGGACAAGATAAAGATGGCATTAATCACCTAGGAGAAATCACATTAGGTATGGTGACCCATGGAACGCCAACTTTCATCTCCCATTAGGTATGGTGACCCATGGAACGCCAACTTTCATCTCCCATTAGGTTCGCCTTCACTACATTTAGCAATGTGGGGCTTGGATGGATTGGGGTTCCACAAGCAAAGGCTCTAGAACTGGTTCTGTTTGCAACCTTTCGTTATCGATTACCTTGAAGAAAATGTTGTGTCAGCTATGGTGACCCATGGAAGGCCAACTTTCATCTTCACTGAGTCCTCCCTCACTGCATCTAGCAATGTGGGGCTAGGATGGATTAGTTCCATTAGAAAAGGCTCCAAAATTGGTTCTATTTGTGACCTTTAAAGAATAGCTAATGGGTTTGTTTAAGGCCTTGGGTAAACTCTTAGGTTTCCTCACTTAGTCTCTATGATTGGCTCTGGGGATATGCTCACGCGAGGTTAATGGTCTATCAACCACTTGATCTAACACTACCTCTAGTCTAGCATGTACCTTTTTCACAAGATTTTGGGCTTTCATTCTGTCTTTCTCCAACACGGGACGGGGTTGGGGTACTCCTTGAATTTATTTGGAAGGTTTTCATACTCTATAGGTTTCTTTTATTTGGGAGGAAGAGCAGGTTTGAGCGAGAGACCACTAGCCGTCTCTGTAAGGGAGGCAGCTTTTGCAGCTCTTGTTGGAAAAAATTTCAATTGTTTTATGATGTCATTACCTTTAACAACTGATTGTGCATTGGATTTGTACATGCTCAACGAGAACTTCTTCTTTTGGACCTCTAGTTCTGGTTTGTTGGCCTTTTTAGGGCCTGCTATCTTTGGGACTTGCATCTCTAGCTCTTTGGCGCTTGCTTCAAAGTTGAAGCCTAGGCTACTTGCTTATTGGAGCCTTGGATGTTCCTTAGATATGTTGCCCTCATCTTAGCTTGGTGCCTTGTAATGACATTAAGGGGGACTATGTGAATGATTTCTCCTTGTACGCTTAATAAATTAAGGCTTGTCGACGAAGAGCGGAAGTAGATGCTTCTACCATGGGGGCGATTGGTCACTCTGTTTTAGGACAACATGGTTAAATCTACACGTATAACACATGACTCCATAAGGAATTACGTTGGGGTTGGGCACGTGATTCAAATAGCTTGAAGTACTCAGGGGATATGGTGTAGCATGGTTAAATTCACACTGCCTCCATAAGGAGTTACATTGGGGTTAGGCATTGGATTCAAAGTGCTTGGAGTAATTGGGGGATATGGTGCAGGGTCTTTATGAGGGAATTCCATAATATGGTGTGGGCCTTTACATCGGAAACATTACATTAGTGGCCTCCACACCATATTGTTGAGGTCTCTTGCTCTTTGTTGCACTATGGCTTCGAACAAAGAGATGTAGTTTATGGGGTGAAGCGTATTTAGAATACCATTATGGATCATATTGTTTCTACTCATATGGATCTTGTTGTGGT
Source organism: Cibotium barometz (assembly GCF_041138505.1). Classification (NCBI taxonomy): domain Eukaryota; kingdom Viridiplantae; phylum Streptophyta; class Polypodiopsida; order Cyatheales; family Cibotiaceae; genus Cibotium; species Cibotium barometz. The sequence goes on from NC_141083.1 coordinate 36,178,742, forward strand.
CATCATACTCATAGCTCTCTTGTTCTCGGTTTTCTATCTCTATAGGTAGAGTCACCAAGTATTATTGTACTAGTGCAGTTCTTGGAGGAACAGGTTGGGGTAGTAGAAACGATGATGGAGGTGGATATAGCAACTAAGGGGATCTATACATACCTTCTAGTAAAGGGTTTTGATATTTAGACCTGAAGCTTGTGCATGTTGAGGAGTGACTAGAGAGGCTAGCAAGGCCAATGGTTATCTTAGCGTGGGGAGAATCTATCATGGTGCGAGTCTGCCCTATTGGGTTTCCTTGGCACTAATAATGAGATATATCATGGTTCTTGTGGTGCTGGCAATGAGCACAAAACTGTTGTTGTCACCTTAGCATTGGACACTTTGTACTTGTATGATTTCGATGATGAATTGCACACCAAACCATATCTCTTCATAAGAATAGGCATGGGTGCCCTACTTGAGGTGCTAGCTAGGATTGGCCTTGAGGTTGCCCTTGGGATTATCCCTGCCCCAGTGCTGGCCTAAACGGTTGAGCAGATTCTCTGCTAGCTCATCCATGTTCATGTCCTTAACTAGGACTCTAGCTAGTGTTGGTTGGGCACCCTTGGCCAATAATGAAGGTTTGGATTGTGTGTTCCTTGTTCGGGTGGATGACTTGTGCATCCTTGTCTTGTAGGTTATCCACTAGGTCTATTGCCTTGTCAAGGGCGGTGATAAAACTCGCTAAAGATATAGTGCCTAAAGATCATGAAGCCTCTTTCTCTTGAAATTGATCAATAAGTTATATATCATCCAGTCTTTTGACGAGTACTACAGTTCGTATAGAGATACTTGGTTTTAGCAATGCCATCCCACATTATTTCTCCCTCCTCCTATTTGAGGTTGTATATCTATGTAATTAGGCTCCATGTAGCTCCACTGTAAGAAAGAATCCCACTATGAAAGTGTGTCTCAAGACCTTGTAAACTGGCCTTTTCAAGTGGGTTTAGTGACCTAAACACTATCATGCTTTGCCTCTAAGGCAAAATCCATATCAGTAGATCTTGGTGTGGGATCATCAATCCATCTCATGGCCTCACAGATTTGATCAAATTTTTCTAGGTATTGAATGGGATCTCTAACTTCATTCAATTCGGCCTTTTCAAGTGGGTTTAGTGACCTAAACGCTAGCATGCTTTGCCTCTAAGGTAAAATCCATATGAGTAGATCTTGGTGGGATCATCAATCCGTCTCATGGCCTCACAGATTTGATCAAATTTTTCTAGGTATTGTATGGGATCTCTAGCTTCATTCAATTTAGTCATCATCCTAGAGATGTGGATTTTTTCCCAACTTTGAGCCTCTAGGTATTATGTTGCTTGTAATCCCCCTTCCCATTTTGAACGCCATACTCAGCATGTCTTCTGTGTATTCACGTGGTGGCATGGAATATAAGAAGGTAGGTACGCAAAGCCCTCTGTTTCAAGGTACATGATCTCTTACCTAATGGGGTTGGATTGTGTGGTCAATTACACTTGTCCTTTGTTAGCCTGGTCTTCTTGAGCCTGCAGGTTTGCTTTGCAGACTAAGAACATGTTCTGTGAATACCCTTGTGGATCCCTTTGTGATGAGGTAATCCCGGACATTGGCTCTTTTAATGATTATTATATAGATAATTAAGTATTTTTTATTTTTAATGGTTTAGCATACTTTGAAGCTACTAATTATCCTAGTTAATGATTATTTTGTATATAATTAATTGTTTTTAATGGTTTAGCATACTTCTAATGACCAATACCAACAATGCATGCGAAGTGGACATCTTCCTTTACATCCTACTTATCCTAGTTATGAAGAGCCACCTCTAATTGTTGATCAAGCCTAGAAGATGCTTGGTGGATGCTTGAAAGATATTTTCATACATGTCCACACCTCATCAGCTCATAGAAGAAAACATGCAATTGAGGACATTGTAAACTCAAGAAAGAGGGATGTTAGCTAGATCCTTTTACGGTAAATTGGGGATGCCTAAAATACCATTGCACTACCATGCTGGTAGTTTGCTATCATAGGTGATTCTATATTAAATGCTACAGCCTAGTGTTATTAGTGTATGCATGTTTGGGGCCATGCTAATGTTATTAGTATTGGAGGTGATTTTGTGTTATATACTAAGCTAGTGTTATTGATGTTTATGTTTGTGCCTATCATGTGCTATCATGATAGGATTGATTATGAGGAGTCCAACTGATTGTATATGATTCCGTGTTCTATATTGAGCTAGTGTTATTAATGTTTATGTTTGTGCCTATCATATACTGTCTTGTTGGGGTTAATTGTGAGTAGTCCAATTGAATTTGTATAACTAAAATGGTTGGTATTGTTGAGTAATAGATGCTGAGCATGACAACGGAGCCAACTAGGATGTCACATGGGTGTATGGTTGTGTATAGTGCATATTTATCATTTGCAGTATCATGCGGTTTTACTTCATTTATTTGGCCATGTGTTGACATTTTGTTACTATGTCTATTACCCATTTTGCATAGTTGGGGCATGTTATATTTTGTGCACATTTTGTATAGTTGGGATATGTTATTTTGTTATTATGTCTATTGCCCATTTTGTATAGTTGGGGCATGTTATATTTTGTGCACATTTGAGAGTAATTATTTATGGTTACAAGAATTATGATTATTTATGGTTACAACCTTAATTTTGTGCACATTTTAGAGTAATTACTTACGGTTACAATCGTAATTACAAGAATTATGATTATTTTTTAAAAAAACAAGCCCAATTTTGTAAGGAAAGCTAATTATGGCTCCTTGGGCTATGTTGGAAGAAATATCAAACAATTCCCTTGTGGGAAGTGGAGCTACTCACGTTAGGGGGGAGGGAGGAAGAGAGATTGCACCCAATGCTTTATTTTGTGTTAATTTCTTCATGCTTTTATGTGTATTCATATGCTTTTGCCATGGTTGATTTATTTGCACACATTGTTCGATTCTAGTTTAAAAGATAAGTGAGCGGTGAGAGATTTCTCCTTGTACCAAGATCCTGTTAATCTTATATTATTAAGTGCATGTCATGGTTACGACGAATGGTGGTTAAAAAAAGTGGTGATTGCATGTCAACCAAAATGTGGTTAACATGAGTTTTTGACAAAATGATATTCAATGTATTAGGGTGCAAGAATGGAACATGGATCATTATCATTAAGTGTGGTGGCAAGTGTATGTAGCATGAACAAGTGGGTGTTGTTATTGAATTGAACATGCTAGGATGCGCTTGTTGATTTAAATGTATTGGGATGTTCTTATTTCCAAAGTGTAGTAGGTATTTTGTGGGGAAGGTTGTCCATGGATGAGGGAAAGGTTGTCAATGGATGAGGGAAAGGTTCTCACATGTAACAAGATGGTATCAGCAATCATGTGTCGTATTGGGTGAAAAACCCTAGAAAAGTTAATAGTGTGTTTAGGGATCATGTAGGGGGTGGCTACATGGAATGACCTATAGTAAATGTTATTTATGGCAAGGTAGGGATGCAAGGATTGCATGGCATGTGGTTCATGCAACTTGACCTTGTGGCTTGTGAGACAAGGAAGGAAGCACATGGTATGTGGGATGACCTTGGAAAATATGATGGAAGCAAGATCTCTCTTTGTCAATTTAGGAAGATTGTTAATAAACCAAGTAATTGGCAAATGTAATGGTGTGCATGTTACACTAAGGTTGGCATTAGGACATATTAGATGATAAGTGGACATATGTGTATATACTTTGGCAAATGGATTGGGTGGTACAAACAATTCATGGGTGATGGTAAGTGGATGGGTCTTTGTGTGGAAAAAGTCTTACACACTTTTGAGAAAAAATAAGGAAAAATTCTTGGAGACTTTTAAGGTGTCCTTAGTCAAGCCTCTAGTTTATATAATTATCTACTTGCACTCACACTATAGTTTACCTCCTTCACTTGGCAACTTGCATCATAAACCACCCACAACAATTCTTACACATCCAATGCATGTCCCAAAAATAACTCCTTTTTAAACCAATAGCATGGAGACACAAAAAGCCATGCAACACTACATGGCTTCTCTTTATTTCCTTGAGAGTATTTTTATGGTTCAATGGGGAGGTGTCACTAAGTGCAGTTGTAAAGCTTATTTGTAAATGACCTTAAAAGATAGCTGTGATAATGAGAGATGAAATTGCAACAACATAAACAAGGTTGACACATGTGAGCACTCTTTATTATTTTAGTTCAAGCGAGAGGTGTCGCTAACTATAGTTTGTAAATCTCATGTGTAAATTACCTAAAAAGATAGTTGTGATAATGAGGAGATGAAATTACAACATAAACAAGATCGACACGTGTGAGCACTCTACATTATTTTAGTTCAAGCAGGAGGTGTCGCTCACTAAGGTTTATAAATGTCATATGTAAATAACCTTAAAAGATAGTTGTGATAACAAGGAGATGACATTGCAATGACGTAAGGTAGACATGTGTGAGCACTCTAGATTATTTTAAGCTACAAAAAGCTACAAAGTGCTTGGTTTTTAAAGTCTAGCTATGTTAAAACTTGGCCAACTCAATTTTACAAAGTTCATGTGTTATGTGTAAATGACCGCATAGGCACCGATTAATTTCTTGCTAAATAAATAAGTAAGATAGTACAAAGTGCTTGGTTTTTAAAGTCTAGCTATGTTAAAACTTGGCCAACTCAATTTTTCAAAGTTCATGTGTTATGTGTAAATGATTGCATAGGCACCGATTAATTTCTTGCTAAATAAATAAGTAAGATAGTACATTCTTATTAGGTAGCAAAAGCTAATCTATTGTTTAAACTTATATCGAGTTATATCTGACAACATAGGTATGTATGTATGTATGATTTCCATGTATGTATTTATGTATTGTAATTATAGTTGTACATATATATACACACACATACACACATACACACATATAGGTATGTATGGATTAGTACAACTATAATTGTACAGATACATATGCACACACATACATATTGATATAGTTATGTGCATGTATTTTAATATAATATAATATATATATTCTTGTAGTATAATATAATATAATATATATATTCGTGTAAGATTATAAATGTATGTATATAACTATGTACAAACACAGCCAGACACAGCACACGGTTTTATAGGGCTCGCAGTAGTGTCAAAACTAAACTTTGCCCGCAGCAGTGTCAAAACTTAACTTTTTTTCTAACCAGTGAAAAAAAGGATGACCTTCAAGGCCAACCGATTTTTATTGAAAGAATGCATAGATTAATCGGTTTTATAACTAAAACTTCAAGTTTTATAACTAAAACTTCAAAAATTTGAATCTTTAAACCGGTTTTTCTCCGTAAAAATTACACTAAAGAACGGTTTTTTTCTGACACTGGCCCGCAGCTTTGTGATCCTAAAAGCACTGGAAAGCAAGTTGAAACCTCGTGTTTAAATACGGAGCTCGATCTGCCAGGATCAGTGAAAGGTTCGTATTCAGGTCTGCTCCACCTCCTCCTCACAAGAAACCATGGCCTCACGGGAGAGCTCGCAATTGGAACAGGAAGCATGTCGCCCCCCTCCTGAAGGCCCCATTCTCTGCGCCAACAACTGTGGCTTCTTCGGGACCCCCGAGAACAACAACCTCTGCTCCTGCTGCTACCGCGAAGCTGTTCGCAAAGCCGCGGCGGCCACTGCTGGGAAAGAGGCAAGTTCTTCCGAACCTAGGGTTTCTGTTGTTAAGGTTTCTCAGCAGGTTGCGACCCCATCGGTCTCTTCGTCTGAAAACCCTGCACCGCAGAAACCAAACCGCTGCCGCTCCTGCCGGAAATGGGTGGGGCTCACAGGTTTTAAGTGCCGCTGCGGCGATGTCTTCTGCTCCCTCCACCGCTACTCCGACAAGCACGAATGCCCCTTCGACTACAAGACAGTTGCTCGCGACGCCATTGCCAAGGCCAACCCCATCGTGAAAGCCGACAAGCTTGACAAGATCTGAGTCGATCGGTTTTTGATCATCTAATGTGGTATTAGTGGATTTGGGTATGTTCAACCCAAAAACCCACAGCTAGGGTTAGGGTTAAGGTTTTCCCAAGGTCTGGGTGATGTTAGGGTAAGGTCAGGCGTTGTAGAAGCAAAGAGCAAAGCTCAACAACATGCTTGTATACAATGGGTGGATTATCGTTGTACCTCATATGGGTTTGAAAATCTGGTTTCTTCTGAATGAATTCTTAACGCTTATTTCTATCAGCATGCATGCTGATTGTAAGTTGCACACAAACGCAGTGGTTGTTGGCTCAATTGCCCATGTCGTGAACAATATGCACAAGAAGCAAAGAAGGAATGATCAAAAGCAAGCAAGCATGCACGTACATGCAGGCAGGCAGGTGCTCGTGTGCATACTGCACACACACCACCTTCAAATCCCCCCGTTAAAAAAGGGGGGAAAAAAACTGAGAGGGAACGTGCTTGTCTTGTGATAGTGATCAAGTCAATGTAGTAGCCTTGTGCATCCTTGGCATCCCTACCATTCTTCTATTTGGAGCAGAGTGGTAGTGTTGTTGTTGATGGTGATCTGGTTTCCGATTTGTCTTTCTGTTTTTGCCATTCGAGGTGGCTCTTGTCTAAAGCTACAGAAGACTCTCTTCTTAGTGTGGATGACTACCATAGTTATAAATTGCACTGTCTTATAAGGTGAATTTGGGCATGTTCTTGGATTTATCTAGGTATATATGTCTTCTTAGTGCGGCATCTTTGGCTGGTAGAATACTGCAATGATTGGTAAGCTTGATTATGAAGGTGTCATGTATTTTTTGGTTTTGTACCCATTCCCTACAGAACTTATACTTTACCCCCTAGTCCTACTGCTTGTACCTCCCCCAACCCCCCAACTGCCCCCTACCTCCCTTTCCCATGCCCTTGTGACCCGGACGTGGACCCGTACCCGTACTTAAAATGTCCAAACTGCTGGCTGCATTTATTTTTGGATGCGTGTATGGTTAAAGAAATGCTACAAGAGTCAAGATGTCAAATAAGGTCAAGGAGAGGTGGTCATGCAGATACATGCTAAATCAAGGTGATCTAAACTGGGATATGTCAGAGTTAAATTAGAACATTCATCTTAGCACTAGATGTGGAAGGTTTAAGTGTAGGTGGAGATTAAATCAAGAGTAAGAAATTGCAGGCCACTGAGAGGTGTGAAAAATGCAGAGTGGTGATTTGCAGTTAAACCAGGACGAGGTAATATAGCTGTAGCAGGAATTGCAGGCATCTGAGGTGGAAAATAATACAGTCATCAAGCAAGAGTGTGGTGGAGATGGCAGGCCATGTTTGGGCTACAGAAAGGTGGCAAAAAGGTTCCATCACGTGCAGGTGGGTGACCTAAGAAATTGCAGGCCACTGAGAGGTGTGAAAAATGCAGAGTGGTGATTTGCAGTTAAACCAGGTCGAGGTAATATAGCTGTAGCAGGAATTGCAGGCATCTGAGGTGGAAAATAATACAGTCATCAAGCAAGAGTGTGGTGGAGATGGCAGGCCATGTTTGGGCTACAGAAAGGTGGCAAAAAGATTCCATCACTTGCAGGAGGGTGACCTAAAAGCAGCAGCAAGGAGCTATTGATGAGTTGAGAGGGTGTCAGCAATACCTGATTACACCATTGTATGGAGAGGGAAGTTTGCATTGCATGTGAAGGAAGACAATGAACGGACTACTGCATGCCTTTGGGAATGTGTCCGTCAATCAGGGCTTAGGTTGCAGGAGGTTTAAGTAGGGATTCCTATGGCCGTGGTGCTGGCTAGAGCAGAAGACTTAAACACACAAGCATTCCAATTCTCTTTTACTAATCTCTATATTAATCTGTGAAGAAAAGATTGTCCTCAACTATAACTATGAAGCTAATGAAAAGGTGACCCACCAAGTCCACAAAAATCTGAGACGTTTCCATCTTCAAGGGATGCTTACTTTCTTCTGTAAACCACTTTGACTGCGGATCGAGGTGGCATGAAGATTGATGAATGAAGTGGGCTCCCCTTTTTATAAGTCCATCAGCGCTTCATAATCTGATAATTTTGCTGTTCAACCTGCTGCCTGACTGCCCATTGCATGGCCTCCTAATAGGCTCACAATAATGGGCGAGATGTGTCCATAAACTGATTCTCATCAAAACAAACAGCCTGTTTGTTGTTTATCTTGTAGACCTTGATCATCCAAACCTGGAGCTCATCATCCTTGTCTGGGAAACCAACTATGGTTTGTGGCACTCCTCAAGGTTACTCATATGAAATACGATGTGCATCTTCTAGGTGCTCAGTCATTACACTCATTCAGCTGCGTGATGGTCTTGTCTTCTTTGGTGCAAGTTTGGAAGCAGAAGATTACTCAAATGACATACCATGTGCATCTTCTAGGTGCATTATCATTGAGCTGTGATGGTCTTGTCTTCCTTGGAGCAAGTTTGAAAGGAACTTTTTTATCTTTGTTTTTGAATCTTTAGTTAAACATACTGTTGTTTCTTATAGTGGCTATCCTGATGGTGCTCATTGGACTTGCATTGTACAAGTCATCTTGGACCACCTTATTTGCATCATAATGACCTTTGGAAGTCTCAAGTGCTCGGGTCATCGGGTTAGTGTCCATGGCTATATACCATCTCAAAAGGGGTCTTTTTTGTCAAAGCTTGAACTACATTATCTCCGCGAATGGCAAAAATTGTCTGATGCTTTAAGGTAATGGCAAAGCATTGTAACCATGGTCTTGTTCATGTTAGCCTTTAGCCTTTGGGAAGTACTGGTGTGAATAGTCACTTACACACAGGCACTTTTTACCAAGTGCTGGCTTGGGTTTTCTCTCGTGTCAACACACCCTTGGTGTGTTGGGACACTTATCCCTAGGTGTATAGTACCTTGTACTTATCACTCATCTATTGAGTACTTCCATCTATCACATCACGTCTCTCTTTCTCTGAGCTTGATACGATTGTATGTGTGTGTGTGTAGAGAATCTACTCTCCCATCCAACATTGGTATTAGAGCAGCAGCTTGACATTTGTGCAGCATCTCGTTTGTAGGATTTTTGAGCTATTTTAGGGTTTTGCCTTGTTTTAGGGGTTTTGTCTTGCTGTTTTAGGGTTTCAGTCTATTGTTTCAGGGTTTCTGCTATAGTTTTGAGTTTGTGTTGAGCTTGCTATAGGTTCAACGACATCTGCAGCTGCCTTGTCCTTTGCAATCGCCATTCGCAGGGGACAACAACAGATCTGTGGCTGACACCAGTTGAAGCCAACCGCTTGTAGCCGCCACACAAAGAGGCTGTCACACCGCCTGCTCCGTCGCATGCTCCTCAGCGTCGCCTGTTGCAAAGGCTTCGCCTAGCAGGCAATTTGAAGACTCCAAAATCAATTTTTTGATTTGGGGATTTTTACCTCCGTCGGCATAGCAACGTCCATTTAGTTGGTTGTGCCGCTTGCTCCGTCTGTCGTTGTTGTAGAGCTATTTTTTCAAACCAATTTTTTTTGCATAGCCGTGTTTCTCATCATTTCGTGAGTCTCCCAAGCTGAAGAACTTCAGAATCGGAGCCCGTTTAGGCCATCAAAAACCCTTTTTCAACTTCTCCAAAAATAGTGCTAAATCGAGCCTTGGGTTAGATCCGACATTCGTTGTGCTCTCTCTCAGTGCACTCGGCATCGAAATACAATCCATCTTTGGGGTTTGTTTTGGTCATCAAGTCTCTATCCATACACTTTGTCATCTCAATACATTTGCAGGTCCTTGTTATCAGTGAATCATTGGGCATCACCGAAGCTTGCCTTTAATGGACATTGAGGGTTTGCAGTGCAGTGCCACAAGCTTGCGACAAATTGTTAGTTACCTTTGAGCCATGGATAATAATGATGTATTTGGGATCCTCTCTACCAAGGACAAGCTTGATGGGACTAATTATCCCATGTGGGGATATATGATGAAGCATGTATTGGTTGCAAAGAATTTGTGGGTGTATATATCTGCTGTCGAGTAAAGGCATGCTGGTCCCACATCTGCAGCTAGCACGTCAGGGTGATCCACTGTTGGAATGAGTGATTCTGGTTCCATTGGAAGTGCACAGTTTGCACCTATTCCTTCTACACAAGAACAACTCAAATGGAATGCTAAAGATGTGTAGGCTCATGCCTTGATTGCTCTCTCGTGTAAACGGCAAGTTATACCTCATGTCCATTCATGTACTTCTTCTAAAAGTGCATGGGATATACTTGCCTCTTTATATTAGATCTGTAATGAAACTCGTATAGCTTATCCACGGAAAAAGCTTGATTTGGAGCATATGATTGAGGGTGATTCTATGGATGGATTTCTCACTTGTGTTGAGGATTTGCAATAGTAGTTAGTTGTATAGTTTTGTGTACTAATTATGCATCATATGCCATTAAAGGCATTGGCAATGTGGAGTTAACATCATGTAGTGGGGACACGTATGCTTTGCAGATGCTTTGCAAAAGTTGGTCTTAAAATCTAGTTTTCTGATCATTGTTGCTCCATTTATGACAAAATAGATTTTGATGCGCTTATGCTATCTGGTACATTGCGCAATGGCCTTTACAGGCTTGACATGTATGACAGGAGTAGTGATTCGCATGATGATGATATGGTTGCTTCCACATCACAGGTTACGCGTGACACTGAGCTATGGCATGCTCGGTTTGGTCACCTTAATTTCCCTTCTCTTATGCATTTACAACGTCAATCTATGGTTCATGAGTTGCCACGTATGTAGCTTCCACACAAGATACATCGTTAATCCTTTACAAAGGATGGCACTGTGCAAGATACTCAGCAGTTCATACATAGTAATTTATGTGGCCCTATGAGGGCATCATCTTTTGCAGGACATCTGTGCTTTATGACTTTCATTAATGATTAAATTCAGTTTTGTTGGGTGTATGGTTTGAAAGCTATATTACATTCATTTTAAACATTTCATTAGTTTCTCCCTATGACTGAAAATGCTTGCAGCCATAAGCTCATGACATTGCGTACAGATCGAGGGGGGGAATACTTATCACATGAGTTTACAGCTTTTATGCAGTCATCTGGTATTTCTCATCAATGTACTACTCCTTATACACCACAACATAATGGTGTGATTGAGCGTTGTAATCATACACTTATGGAAATGGTGAGATGTATGCTTAAAAGCAAGGATTTGCTATCTAGATTTTTGCTTGAAGCGGTCATGTGCACCAACTATGTGCAGAACCGTTGTCCCATTAAAGCATTGAAATCTATAATAGCTTATGAGGCTTGGAATGGCAGAATCCATGTAGTCAATAATATGCGTGTTTTTGGATGTCTCGCTTACGTGCATGTACCAGCACAACAAAGACATAAACTTGAAGCAAAGGCATTGAAATGTGTTTTTGTGGGGTATAGCAGTGAGAGCAAGGGATACAGGTTGTATGTACCTTCCACCAGGAAGATTATTGTATCCAAAGATGTCATCTTTAATGAATATGCATCCCAACCTATGCTTTCATGTAGGCTACATGCCCCAGATGTCTTTGATACATTACTGCCATTATTTAGTATAGGTGCTGAACCTGTTGAGCCTACTTTGGCTCCAAATTAGCCTCCTGTTTTGTTGCTGAAAATTAGCAAAATTAGTAGCCCAACATTCCCCCTATTGCTCTAGATATGCCACACTTTGATCAAGATGCCATGGGTGATGCATTCATTGAAGAGGATGTAGCCATTCATGACTCACAGAGAGCTTTTTGTTGGCTCATTGACACCTTGTGTGATAGCAAGCTGCCTACACGTATGCTAGGTCATACACGTGCTGCCTCTCGACATGCATCTCATTTTGTTGACACATCCCTTGTTTGCTACCGCATGTAATGATAGCCACTTTCTCATTTTGATGCATTGAAGAATGATAATTGGGTTACAGCCATGCGTTTGGAGTTGGCCTCCATTGAAAAAAATGCTACATGGGAGTTATGTGACTTGCATGCAGGTAAGTGTGCTATTGGCACAAAGTAGGTGTATAAATTGAAACGCAAGCTTGATGGCTCCATTGATCGCTATAAGGCTCGTTTAGTCCGCCAAAGGGTATGCTTGGAGAGAGGGCGTTAACTATGATGATACTTTTTTGCCTACTTCATGTATGACCGCATGTAATGATGAGCCACTTTCTCATTTTGATGCATTGGAGAATGATAATTGGGTTACAGCCATGCGTTCGGAGTTGGCCTCCATTGAAAAAAATGCTACATGGGAGTTATGTGACTTGCATGCAGGTAAGTGTGCTATCGGCACAAAGTAGGTGTATAAATTGAAATGCAAGCTTGATGGCTCCATTGATTGCTATAAGGCTCGTTTAGTCCGCCAAAGGGTATGCCTCAAGAGAGGGCATTAACTATGATGATACTTTTTTGCCTACTTCATGTATGACCACCATATGCACTATTGTTACATTGGTTGCGCATAAAGGTTGGAATGTGCGTTAGTTGGATGTCAAAACTGCATTTCTTAATGGTGATTTGTAGGAAGAGGTTTATGTTGTTAGAATGTGCAATGGAAGACTAACGCACGTAGGAGACGCATCACCATCGAGCACCACGAACACCCCCAACGGACACTACAGCATCCCTCCACCGGGCTCCCATCTCCCGGTGAGTTGCCTCCCAAAACACCGGCCGGAGGAGATGACTATGACAAGGTGCCACTCTAGCCTATATATAGCTCTTCAACTTCCCATGCTTCCACTTATGGGATAATCCAAGGCACCTTCTAGCCATAGATCACACGCTCGAAATCGCCAACCTTCCAACACCCTCCCTCGATTCGAGCTCCACAAGCCACCGAGGCGTGAGGGGGTCGCCCAGGACCACACACGCTTGAGCCGCCCAGGACCACACATGCCCGGGCTCTGATACCATGTTAGAATACGCAATGAAGATGATGACCAGATCTGGGAACACAAGAGCAAATGCAATGCAGAAAATAATAGCACAAGAGAGAGAGATAGGCATGTAACTCTGCTCTATATACACAAAGAAGATCTCGGAAATGATACAGAATGTGGTAAGGGATTGGGGGCCATTTTATATGGCCCCCCTATAGCAGTCGGCTTGTTGTAGGGCAGCCGACTGAGCATAAAGCTCCATGACCAACCATGAGGACCAGTTGGCCAGAAGCATGGTGTCCGCCAGCTCATCTGGGGGGTCATGGACTTGAAGCAACACAAACCGCCAGCAACAACATGTCAGATGCAGTCGGCCAGCTTCAGAGGTCCACCTTCCACCACGGGGCTGCCACCCAAGCCATAGAAAAATAGGGAAAAATGTGGAAAAAATACGAGGAGTGAGGAAAAATGAGAAAACACCTACAAAGGGCGGGCACACCCACAACAAAGGCCCTGGTGTCTGATAAAGACAGGAGATGACTTCTAACATATGTATCACAGCCTCTTGGCTTTGTTCAGAAAGGTGTAGAGCATAAATTATGTAGATTGCGTAAAGCACTTTATGGTCTTAAAAGATTCATTCTCCTTGTGCTTGGTATCAAAAGATTCATGTGTACTTGCTCTCTCATATTTTTCAGAATAGTCCTACTAAGAGTACCCTTTATGTTCACAAACAAGGGGATGATTTCATAATCTTGAACCTTCATGTGGATGATTTGCTAGTGACTGGCCCGGATGAGGGGAAAATTTTAGCTTTCAGACCTGAATCACAGATTTGCAAGACATGGGGCTTTTGCATTACTATTTGTGAATGGAGTTTATACTAGTTGAGGGGGGCATCATGCTATCTCAGAGAAGATACATTGAGTAGCTCTTAGAAAGGTTCCAAATGATAGATTGCAAACCTGTTTCTACTATTATGGAACTAGCCTTATGAATATCACTTGAGGACTCTTTCGAGCCATTTGATGTTGCCACTTATCAACAAGCTGTGGGATGCATTATTTATCTATGCACTACCCGTCTTGATATATGTAGTGTCACAGTTGAGAAGATTTATGCATTACCCTGGCACTAGGCAATGGCAAGTAGTGAAGCGTGTCTTTTGTTACCTTAAAGGCCCTCAGGACTTTGCATTGTTTTATAGCAATATGTCTTCTTTATGCTTGATCCTCCTCACTGATAGTGATTGGGAAGGATGATATGACACTAGGGTGTCAACCAGTGGTAACTGTTTCCTTCTTGGAAGTTCATGCATTTCATGGCTCAGCAAGAAGTAGCCGTCGACAGTGGCCACTTCTAGTTGTGAGGCTGAGTACAAGGCAACATTCACAACTACTCTAGAGTGTGTATGGCTTCACCGTCTATTGGTAGATCTTGGTATTAGACAGCAGTCTTCTAACACCATTTTCACTGACAGCAGCCATAGTGCATTGGTAGTGGCATGGAATCCGATTTTTCATCGTGGACAAGACACATTGAGGTGCCTTATTATTCAGTCAGAGAGGCTCCATGCAAGAGAGATAGCCTTGACTTATGTTCCTACATAGGACAATGTGGCAAATGGGTTTACAAAGTCTCTTTTAAGAGAGAAGTTTGAAGCTTTTCGTAAAGCTTTAAACTTATTACCTCTACTAGGGTAGTCTGCTACACCCTGTACACGTTTACACCATTCACTTCAGGGGGGTTTGTTATCCTTTGGCCTTCGGGAAGTCCTAGTGTGAATAATCACTTACACATGAGCACTTTTTACCAAGTGCTGGCTTGGGTTTCCCCCCCTGTGTGAACACACCCTTGGTGTGTTGGGACACTTATCCCTAGGTGTACAGTACGTTGTACTTTTCACTCATCTATTGAGTACTTCCAACTATCACATCACGTCTCTCTCTCTCTCTCTCTCTCTCTCTCTCTCTCTCTGAGCGTGATACGATTGTGTGTGTAGAGCATCTACTCCCCCATCTAACAATTCAAGCTCTCTATTTGATGGTATGTCTACAGGTTAAAAGTTATGTTAACAAACATCGACCCTAGGCCATAAAAGGAGGCCTTCCAAAAGGGTCATATGAACCTTGGATGTTGTGAGATTGATTTTTGAGCTTGTTGCATCTTGGAGGTTTGACTTTTGGTACATTGGTTGGTACCTTTTTGCATTGCAACTTTTGGTTTGAGATTGTTGGTCAACATCAAAAGGTTTATTGATTGGGGGATGTTGTTGATGTCAAGGCCTTGCTTTAGATATGTCGGGTTATCATCCTTGGACAATGTTTGGGTTGGAGCGCGATGAAAACATAAGAGGTATGGTTGAATTAGTTATTCTTGAGGGTTTATAAGTAGGCTCTTCTTCATAAAGTTGTAATGAGAAGCCTTAAAGTTGCAAAACGATCTTGCCAGTTGATGTCACATTCAATAGCATCAAACCACTTCACCAAGGAGCACTTTATCTTAAAATACAAATGCATCAAGGACAAAGAACATATACTCCAAAAGTTATTTTCTCTGATAAAAAAACCTAACTTTATTTCATGAGACATTACAACATACTCTTGAGATGGTGTGGATGCTATTTTTTAGCTCGAGATTGTTTTTGTTTAGAAACCCTATCCATACTCTAGGAGGAGCAACTTATTTCTCATATTCACAACTTTATGTTACAATGGTTGTGTTTGCTAAATTTACAAGCTCTTCTCATTTGTAGGAACCCAACATTTTGAGTCATATCGAGTGCCAAATATCCTTATTGTGATCTTCCTTGATAATTCGATGCTATGTTTTTCTATAGAGAATGTCTATTGTTGCCTATAAATGCATCTAATCTTGTATAACTTCCAGCTTGAGGAGTGGCGACATTTTTTTTGTGTCTCTTAGTACTATTAGATTGGATCTCCTAAACCATATCTTCTCTTCTCTTAAGGCAACTCAACTCCTCCTTTTCTTTTCATGTTATGACGCACCTCTAGGTGCTTGGGTGCTTGCTTTTTTTTTCTCTATTAAGGGCTCTAAGCTCTAAGATCTAAGATCTCTATGCATGCAAGACCTCTATGCTTTATGCATTATAAGAGTTTATGCATGTGTAAGCTTTTCTTAGCAATGCAAGAGCTCTATGCACTAGAGCTCTCAGCTCTCTATGCATGCAAGACCTCTACGCTTTATGCATGTCTAAGATCTTCCTAGCAATGCAAGAGCTCTATGCATTAGAAGAGTTTATGCATGAAAGAGCTTTATATATAGAAAGAGCTCTATGCATGCAGACTAATAGCTATGCTCTTCTGCATTAGAATAGCTAATGCATGCATAAGATCTTCTTATGCATACATAAGTCCTTCTTATTCATTAGAAGAGTTTATTCATGCATAATCTTTTCTTATGACCTTATGTAATGCAAGGGCTCTATGCATTAGAGGATTTTATCCATGCATAAGCAGCTCTATGGGGATAAGAAGGGTTTATGTATGCATAAGTGCTCTTGCATTGCATAAGAGCATTAGAAGAGATTTTCTTATGCATAGATTGTTTGTAGGTTATACTTTGTGTATTCTCTTATAGCTTATAGCTTGCATATAGGTCCCGTACTAATGCTATGGATGTGACATTGTTGATGTAGACTATGTCACAGATTTTCTTATGTATAGATTGTTTGTAGGTTATCCTTTGTGTATTCTCTTATAGCTTGCATATAGGTCCCGTACACTGTTGATGTAGACTATGTCATAGGAGGAGTATAGGAGATCTTTAAAAAATGTCAAGGTGGCTAGTGAGCATTGCCGATGATCTAGACATGGAGCGGTTCTCATAGTTGGTCGCAAGTCTCTCTCATAGGTATGGCCGAGAGAGTGCGTGGAACATCTTTGCTCCACTCCCAATTCCATTCACAATTAACCCCACACCTAGTGGGGGTACTCTTATGGCTGGTGCGAAATTGTGCACTTTTACACCTATTCCACTTTCACAGGTTCTAGTCCATTCCCTAGGGTGCTAGGTCTTCTTGTATAGGTTGTAATGCTCCTTCTCCACTTGTTGTTATAACCCATTTCTACCCCTTCAAGAACTAAGTGAAAACACACACACACACACACACACACACACACACAAGAGGAGCAAGAGCAAGGAGATAGCATAAGGGATCATTATGAGTAAGTGTCTTATATACAACTGGCCCCTTATTCACATTTAGGCACCCAAAACTTAAAAAGTAAGAGCAAGGAGATAGCATAAGGGATCATTATGAGGAAGTGTCTTATATACAACTGGCCCCTTATTCACATTTAGGCACCCAAAACTTAAAAAAGTAACTAATAAGCTTGGTCATTCATCAACTTTTCTTGTAATATTCATAACTTTTATAGTACCTTTTTATGACACTTATTGCTACTCTCGTATGTAGTAGAGAGTTCTTATGTTAATCCCAAAATGGAGTTAACATGCCCCCTCCTTGATGTAAGTTTCATCCTCGAAACTTTGTTATGACCTAAAGGCTCAGTCCACGAAGCTTGAATTTGTAATAGTTCCTTTTGGATTGTAACTTGGGGCGAGTCTAGATGTAAGATGTAAGTATAATGATAAAGATTGGTCTCATCTCTATCTTCTTTAAATGTGGGTGGTTGTGGGGCTTAGTGGTTCTAATCAACATATCTATACATGTTTATCTTTGGGTGTTATTTGTATTGGGTATTCAACATGTTCAATAGTAAAATTATAAACTATGCATACTAGTATTTTCTTAACATGTTTATATATATTTTGATATGGAACCAAGGAAAATTGTTAGAAATGGTTTCAAAATTAGTTGGTGTGTAGAGGGAAGGTTAGGTGGCATGAACATTTGTAGAATCTTTTCCCTCTCATCCAGAATGGTGGAGTTCATGAGTGCTCAAGAGTCAACTCCATGATGTAAAGTTAAGTACTATAGGGTGCAAAGCATAGGGTGCAAAGCATATGTGTACATATCTATGTAGTCACTAAGATAAATGTTGTTATGGAAAATGGCCATGATGAGATTGTGGGGTATGCATCCCTATTGAAGTTTTGTTGGATGAGGCCTATATCCCACCGTGTTAGGTCCTAACTAATATCTGTTGGATGAGGCCTATATCTCACCGTGTTGGATGGGACCTATATCCCACCGTGTTAGGTCCTCAATAATATCTATGTCATATTATGCTCCACAAGTTGTTTCACCTTATCGCTTGGCTCTGATACTTATAGTTCTTATTTATAGGATAGCTGTTGTTCTAATTCAACAATCATGGCATCTTCACCTTTTGATATCAATTGATATAGACATCTTGTCCTCATGGAGCTTATGCCCAAGTGTTTATGGTGGTTAATTTATGGCAGTCTTTCCATGTCTAGGTGCTACTCCCTAGGATGAGTGGGACATCTGTGTACTCCATGCTAATGAGTGCAAACCCCTAGGTCCCTTCATTACATTGGTATCAGAGCCCTTGGCTTAGATCTTGATGTTTTTGTTAGGGAGTGTGCTTAATTTATTTTTAGATTAGTGCTTTTACATAATCTTTAGATTTTTTAATCTTGTTTTTAGTGGATTAGCAATGAGATTAAAGGTAATCATTTTTGAGTATATACTAGTCACAGATTTCAAAAACCCTAATCCCTGCACAAATTTGAGAGAATTGTGATTTTCTTGATTTTTGAATTAAGGTTTTCAGCTATTTTCAAAGTGATTTTCATGGATCTTTCTTAGTAAATCTTTTTGATTGCTTCTTTTCATCAAATCTATTCATAAACCTTAGTTTCCTTCTATATTTGCCTAGTTATAGGGAATCTTGGCAATTTTAGAGGCTATTGGAGGTTGCTGTGTAGATTTTGATGTAGTTCTTATCAAGAATTGGTGCAGATTGTAGATTCTATATAGATTTCAATGTAGTTTATAGTTTTGATGCATGTTTGAGTAGATTATAGTGTAGAGTGCAGTTCTGTTATAGAATATGTTGTGTGTAGAGAGTGGTGCAGTTTATAGTTGTGTAGCAGATCTATGCAAAGTTGTTGTGCAGAGTATTGTTTACAACTTTCTTGGTGTGTAGATTTATAAACAAATGAAAAGATAGTATAGAAATCAAATCTTGAAGCAATAGTGAGTGGTTCTTGATTAAATCTTTCAATCTTTATAAATTCTTAACTATTCTCTTGCAAAAAAAATCCATATTATGTAAACAATTTACCAAGAAAGATTGCAAAGGGAAAAACACTTGGATTACAGGCAAAACATGCTAAGATTAAACCAGTTTGGATTTAATTAAAGTGATTAAGAATAAAACTTGTAAACCTTTATTGATCTAAGACATTAGCACATTTTTCTTATAAAGATTGATAAAGACTACATCATAGTTGAAGTTTAAGGCATAATCTTGCTTCAATTTAATGGTTTCTCCATAAATCTTAAGATTCTCATGCTAATCTTGATGAGATTAGACTACAATCATCACATAAAAGGTACAACGTACAAAGTAAGGCTTAAATGTGGCTTAACAACAAGATTACACTTGACTAAGCTTCGTTAATAGTAGGAACAACAAGATTGCAAGGTCTTGAATGGGAAGCAGTCAAGGCCAACAACAAAGATCTCATTGGGAATCGAGCCCAAACTACTAGCAAGCTAGTGTGCACCTTACACCAGAAGACCTGATGGCAACTGTTGGGGGAAAGACATCAGTATAGTAAATTGTGGTAGCAAGATACAAAGGGCCAAGTAAAGAAGACTACTGACAACAACAACGATCTCGTTGGGAATCGAGCCTAAACTACTAGCAAGCTAGTGTGCACTTTACACCATAAGACCTGGCCGGTCGGCTGTTGGGGAAAGACAACAGTATAGTAAATTGTGGTAAGAAGATTCAAGGGGTCAAGTAAAGAAGACTATTGACTCAGACTAAAGTAGTCTACAAATGTATGAGAGAAGATGTAAGCCTGAGTGCAAGATTTCAGCCAAAGCATGCAAGAAGATTGATTGAAAAAAACACTTGCTAAACAATAATAGTGAGGACTTGAGCTTGTCTAAGACCCAAGCATATTTGAAGCCTAAGAGGGAAGGGCATACAATACCCACTATGACTACATGCAAACAAACACACAAGCTAAAGTAAAAGCAAACACAAGTTTGAACAAGGGCTGATCTTAGGGGGTTGCATACTTTGTCAACAAGGGTATGGTTTTAGTGTGGGAGATGGCAGGCCTTGTAGAGGCTGCAAACATGCCTAGTATGAAGGAATTTCTTTGGTTGCATTACCTTCTTCTCCACTCAGAATGCCACCTTGAACGGCAACTCCGTATGCCACAACCTCATCTGTGTTGACACCCTTGTTGGGCTCCTTTCCATCAAAGTACTCCTTTAATAATTACTAGACCTTGGGAATATGGGTTCTTCTGCCAACCGGGATCATCTCATCAATTTGAGACTTCTACAGAGACCAACATCATCCATGGCTTTCTTAAGAGGGCACATGGTCTTTTTGAAGAGGTCATTATTGAGTTCCTCATGGTAATAGCAATGGGCTTATTGATTATCCAAGCAACATTTAGCCCTGCTCTTCCCCTTTCGCAAAAAGCACAACATCCATTTTGAAATCATACTAGCAAGCATTGAAGTTCATCTGAGTCGCTTCATCACCTTGGTCATTTAAGGCTCAAGATTGCGATACACACACCACCGTTATATTTGTTTCATTCGTAGCGTAGCATTCAAATGGATATAACAAGCTTCAAACTTCATTGTTGGTGGTTGCAGTGCACACACCAACAGGGTGCTATGGCTTTGTTCAAGAGCAAACCGAATCTCCATTACATTATCATTAGCTTCTTACACAGAAAAATGATCAGAAGGCTTCCATTTTCTAGTGCATGTGTTGCCAAGGGTGAGAAAATTCATCAACAAATTTCCAGCTCCATCATTGCCATTATCAACATCATCATTGTAGTTATCATCATCATCATCAAGACAAGGATGATTTTTTAGCATCAGATGGCTTTGTTTGGGTCAAGTAGCCCTTTGGAGCTTCAACACCAAGGCCTTTTAGAGGGGCCTCACCGTCTCTCAATTCACTTGGCTATGGGACCAGCTTCTACCTTCTTCCACTCTTACAAAGATATTTTTTTTTGGGACCTAAAAAGACCTAGAGGGTGTTCTATCTCAGCAGACACATAGGTGTGCACACCATTCCTCTATAAGGGGTGCATGTCATGCTCGTGTTCGTGGGAGTGTACATACAAGTTGAATCCCAAGTATGTTGAATAAATCAAGTTGGACCTGGAAAAGATGGATGCCACCAATATTATCTTACAAAATTAAGCACTCTAACTTGTTGTTATCCCCCATGTTCTCATCAAGTCCAACAAAGCTGGGTATGTGTAGATTCTGCTCTCTTAACAAAGCGTTTGTAAAAGATGAATTTCCTTTCTCAAGGATGTAGCTGGTCACGCCCTATACAAATTTATGGATGGATTCATTGGTTACAACTAAGATAATACGTCATGTATTGGTTGCCAAAGGAATGTTGTTATTAGGATTTATTTTCCTCCATTGAGTCTACTTCTTAAGGAGGCACAATCACATGTGCAAACAATTCCTCATATCGAGTACAAGGCGTTGGAAAAATTGTGATCATGCATGCTACAAATGGTCGGATAATACATGCTACAAATGCTCTAAAACGTCATGTATGATTATCCCACCACGTATGTGATCATACATGCTACAAATGGTGGGATAATCACTCTCTAAAAAGTCTTATTTGTGCCAAGCATTAGAAAGAACTTATTAGTCTCTACCATTGCTAGGTGGTAGGCTTAGTGGTTAGATTTATTGATAACATGTGTACAATTCATGACTGGATGGGGATGGACACATCACTGTGGTATCTAATACTCTAAGCTATGGGATTTATAGGTTGGACACGTATGAGAGATTTGCACATAAAGCCTACTACCACACGTGTTATGAGTGATGCAAAGCTATGGCGTGCTTGCTTTGGTCACTTGTTTTTTGGTAGTTGTTTTCCCTTAAAATACAAGAGATGGTGTTAGAGTTGCCAAAACTTGAGGCCCCTATGAAACATGTATGTGAGGGATGTGTTTTGGGCAAGATGCAACAAGCATCATTCTTAAAAGATAGATCAATAGTTTATAGATAGTGATGTATGTGGTCCTATGAGGACACCATCTATTGGGAGATATCTCTACTTTATACATTTATTGATGCTTGCTTCACGCACACTTGCGTGTATCCATTAAAGGCGAAGGCAGAGATTCTTACATACTTTAGACATTTTGTTTCTAAGGGTAGATCAAGGGGGAAAGTATACGTCAAAGGAGAATCATGCATATATGGATGAAAGAGGCATAAAACATTAAAGCGTGATGCCTTCTTACACATCTTAGCAAAATGGTGTGGTTGAGGGGAAGAATAGATCTCTCATGAAGATGGCACATTGCATGGTTAAAAGGCCAAGATTTGCCTCATGGTTTTTAGTTGGAGGCAGTTATGTGTGCCACTTATGTGCTAAACAAATGCCCCACTAATTACCCCTTATGAAGCTTGGAATGGCACAAAGCCCTATGTGCCTCATTTGTGTCTTTTTGGTTATCTTGTTTATGCACTTATGCTTGAGCAACAACATTATAAGGTGGTAAAATGAAGTTTTGTGGGATACAACTCAGAAAGCAAAGGGTAAAGACTCTTAGACTCTACCATCTGGCAAGGTGGATTTTGGCGGTAGAGATAGATACAAAATGACAACAAAATGTATGCTCACAAGACATCTTTGATACACTCTTACCTTTGTATGATGTCAAACAACCATATCTGGAGAAAATGAATAAGGTGCTACAAATCAACCTAGTATACTAGCTGAAAATAAGATCAAATTTCAACCCATAGATCAGCTTATTGATGAGTCAATTATGGATGATGCAGTGATTGAGAAAAGGGCAACCATATAAGCATCCAAGATTATGTGCAAGGGTTTACCAAATGGCTAGTGTAGATATTGCGGGAATAGCAAATGAGCTACTCCTTTGCCTCTATCGTGACACATGCAAGTTCTCATCATGCATCTTATTCTTTTGTGGATCATGCTCTCATTGCCAGTATATAGAGTGAAGAAAAATAATAAAGAGGAACCTGTTTCCTTTAAGGAAGCATATGACATTATTCCCATCTTGATATTTTTCAAATCTTACAATAATAGGAGTCTCTCTCTCTCTCTCTCTCTCTCTCTCATGCCGCAGCATTAAAAACAAAGCGACACAGTGCTATCTTCCAGTGCTCTCTTACCTTGTCCTACCATGTGTCCCTCCTCTCTTCTGTGCTTAATAGATACTATAGAAAGAGATATAAATATAGAAGTCATGGACTTGCACTTTGCTACAACACACACAATGAATGTTCCTAAACGTATGTGTGTATCTCTCTCTATGTTATATACATGTGTGTGTGTGTGTGTGTGTGTGCATTTCTCTCTCTATGTTACAAACCTGTACAAACATCTCTCTCTCTCTCTCTCTCTCTCTCTAAAACAAGCATAAACACATGTATGTATTACTAATATCATCGAATAAGTAACGATATCCAAATAAACATGCAAAGAACGTCCTTGCTGTATAGTGATAATTCTCTCTTCCCTTGTCCTTCCTTGTTAATACAAAATAAAATAAAATAGGAAAAGCAGTGAGAATTGATCAATTGATCTACTGATTTGTAGAAAAGCAAAGCTTCTGCTTCTTAGAGCCATTAACCACACCACAAGAAAATCATGACTTCATCACCAACAACATGGTATCCAATCAATGCATCTCCACTACATTGACCATAAAGTGTGGATGTCTTCCTTTGTCATGGACCTACAAAGAAAAGAAAGAATTATTGATAAAACATCAATTAAAAAAATTATTAAAAATCTATTTATAGTTATATTTAATCTTACCACACACAAACGAAGAATGAAGTAAAGCTATTCTAGGTGCCATAGATAACTCGTATCAAAAGGAGAAGCTCCTATATGTAGTGAATAAGTTCCAAGCCTCTGGTATAGAGTATCCCTCAAAAGAGGCAACACATCTCTCCATGTCATAGATAGTGTCCGAAACACACTCTTTTGTAAACAAATATACCCCTAGCTCCTCATCGGAAATACTAATCCCATATCTCTCAATGCCCTCATCTACAACTCTGGCCATGAAAAAGTCCACCATAGGTAGAATCCTAAAACAAAGAAGAAAATAAAAAGTTACATAAAGAAACATGCAAATCCTGTAATAATTTCTTATAATTTATGCACCCATCCTTGTGACCGTCTAGCATAATCCTAGCAACATGTTGATAAGGAAGGGGTGCACACCAAAGTGGTGGCTCTGTGAATAAAGTAAGTTATATAATGTCATGCATTAAAAAAACCATGTATAAATATAAAAATATGAATAAATAGAAAAAATGGATATAAAATTGTTAACATTCAATCCTCGACTCCAAATATCCAAAGTGAATATGATATCATACATGCTTGTCTCCCCAAAACAAAATAATTTTTTAAATAATATATACATAAAAGAAAGCACAAAGAGCTATGGAGACTCCTTTTGGCATGCATCCTACTCTTGTCATGTGGTAGGGTAAAGGAGAGTGCTTAATAGGGAAGATACACATACATACAAAAAGACACACATAAAAGACACATACAAAAAATTAGAACATATAACTTTAATATGATACTTCAAATTATTACCTAGAAGCATCTAAGATATTCTTATAAACAATGTTACTTGTTGTAAGCCAAGCAATGATGTGGATATCCTCCCCCCAAATTGAGACCATAACTGAGTGGTTTTGGGTAAAACAAAAGTGTACATATCAAATTAGGTTGATCACATGCACTCTGACACCCACAAGTAAACCATCTAAAACGTCTTGCCAGTTTGGATTGCAAGTAAAAGCAATAAATAAATTAGGCTGGCCCTTGGAATGGATAATTGTCATTGTAAGATTCCTCCCCAGCCTCTCAAAATGTCCAGCATCTTCCCCTGTAATCAATCCCCTCTTTAGAAATATAAAAGACCTTGTTTCTAACTGTTTTGACTTAGAGAGAGAGAATATTCTAGAGAGAGAATATTCAAATTTTGAATATTTGTAGATAGAAAATTTCTCATCTTATTAAAATAAGTTCCCCTGAAATAGAAATTCAAAAAGAACTTTCCAATGTGCAATTGGAATTAATTGGAAATGAGTATGAAGGACCTTAGCCTAAGGGTCTAGATTTTCAGAAATTTTTGGATTATGGTCCAATTAAGGTTCCTATGGGCCAATAGCATCAATCCATGTGTAGGGAGGAGATAAATCCAATTTTTTAAAAGAAGATACCCAAAAATGAGTAAATGCTCACACAAGATGAAGAGTTGAAAATGTACAAGTTTTATTAGTAAGAAACTATGAGTAATATCAAAAATATGAGATATTTTGGGTATCCAAAAATGAGTAAATGCTCACATAAGATGAAGAGTTGAAAATGTACAAGGTTTATTAGTAAAAAACTATGAGAAATATTAAAAATATGAGATATTTTGGGTATCCAAAAATGAGTAAATGCTCACATAAGATGAAGAGTTGAAAATGTACAAGGTTTATTAGTAAAAAAACTATGAGCAATATTAAAAATATGAGATATTTTGGGTATAATGATTCCATTTTGATACATATGTAAGGAAGGGGAGTTCTTTAAAGGAGGTGCATATTTCACATGCTTGAATGAGTTTTAAACTAAAAAATAATGTGATATTTTTATCTCTCCTCTCTCTTGAACCAAACCAAATCAAAATGGAACCAAACCGAATCAAAAAGTAACCAAACTAGATCCAAATCTAGTCCAAATTCAACCAAACTGAATTTGGAAAATTCTAGAATATAGTTAGCTTTGGTTAGAGCTTTCCTCTCCTATAAATAGAACATGAGTCCTTTGAAAAAAATAGAAGAATTTTACTATACTAGAGTTATGCTGAAATAATGCTAATTTCTACTATTCTCTAAAATTCTCTCCAAATTGAAGAAATTGGAACTTCCCTCTTTCTTCAATCCCCATTGGTGGCTCCATCAACATACTTAACCAATTGATTGGTTGGGGGCCTCTACCGTGAACAAAGAATCAAGCAATTTGTAAGGTAATTAGTGAATTTTGATCATTTTCTATAATTTCTCAATGTTTCTCTCTTCTCAACCCCTCTCAAGCTTGAGAAGCTTAATTGGAATGGTTTTTAAATGCTATTGAAGTTAATTGATGAATGGTAGTGAAGTTAATTGATGAATGGTAGTGAAGAGTTACATAATTTGATGAATACTATTGAAGTTAATTGATTAATGATAGTTAAGAATTACATAAATTTCTATTTATGCTTAATTCTAATGGTTTTTATGTAATTTCTCTCTCTCACTCAAGAAATGGTCATACTCATGACCCATTCTCAATCCAAATAAAGCTTTTTCTTAATCTAAGATTAATCTATGCTTGAGGTCAAATTAATGGCTTTTTTCTATGCTTTTAGTTTATGTATTTCATGAATATTAATGATTCAATCCATTATTGGGTTAATGATCCAATTAGGGATCATTCTAATCATTTTCTTAATGATAAGCTTTATCCTTCAAAATAAATTGAGATTTATCAGTCATAGTAGCGGAGCTATGGCAAAATTTTTATAAAAATTACACATAAAATAATTTTATGTGTAATTTTTATAATCATTTCCTTAATGATAAGCTTTATCCTTCAAAATAAATTGAGATTTATCAGTCATAGTAGCGGAGCTATGGTAAAATTTTTATAAAAATTACACATAAAATAATTTTATTCAAAGCATGAAAAGAGAACTTCCTACCATATTCTAGGAATTATCATCCTAGATTAATTGAAAGAATTTTATTGTAATCATGGAGAAATTAATTTTTATGTTATGCATATTTGATGATTATTTTATTATAAAAGTGTTACTTTTATCATATTTGGATTTCATGCATAGAGGTATGCATAAAAGAATTATTATTTTAATATAAAAGTGTTTCTTTTATCATAATTGAATTTCATGCATAGAGGTATGCATAAAAGTTGATTATTTTATTATAAAAGTGTTACCTTTATCATATTTGGATTTCATGCATAGAGGTATGCATAAAAGTTGATTATTTTATTATAAAAGTGTTGCTTTTATCATAATTGAATTTCATGCATAGAGGTATGTATAAAAGTTGATTATTTTATTATAAAAGTGTGACTTTTATCATATTTGGATTTCATGCATAGAGGTATGCATAAAAGTTGATTATTTTATTATAAAAGTGTGACTTTTATCATATTTGGATTTCATGCATAGAGGTATGCATAAAAGAATTATTATTTTAATATAAAAGTGTTTCTTTTATCATATTTGGATTTCATGCATAGAGGTATGCATAAAAGAATTATTATTTTAATATAAAAGTGTTTCTTTTATCATAATTGAATTTCATGCATAGAGGTATGCATAAAAGTTGATTATTTTATTATAAAAGTGTGACTTTTATCATATTTGGATTTCATGCATAGAGGTATGCATAAAAGTTGATTATTTTATTATAAAAGTGTGACTTTTATCATATTTGGATTTCATGCATAGAGGTATGCATAAAAGTTGATTATTTTATTATAAAAGTGTTACTTTTATCATATTTGGATTTCATGCATAGAGGTATGCATAAAAGTTGATTATTTTATTGTAAAAGTGTTACTTTTATCATATTGAATTCATGCATAGAGGTATGCATAAAAGATATTCTTTTTATACTAAAAGTGTGATTTTCATCATAAATAGATTTTATGCATAACTTAGATGCATAAGAGAAATTCTTTTATTCTAAAAGTGTAATTCCTACCAAATTGAATTTATGCATAGGAAGATACATAAAAGAATGGAATTTCAATTCAAAAGTGTTATTCTCATCCAAATTGAATTTATGCATAGGAAGATGCATAAAAGATTAAATTTTAATTCAAAAGTGTCATTTTCATTTAAAATGAATTTATGCATAGGAAGATGCATAAAAGATTGATTTTTATTTCGAAAGTGTTAGTCTCCTTAAATGGAATTTATGCATAAATAAATGTGTAGAGAAATCTTATATAAGAATTCTCCTGTATTCTATAAATAGATATGGGAAGTGATAGGATGTGATAAGAGGTGTATGAGATGTGATAAGATGTGTATGGAAAGTGATAGGATGTGATAAGAGGTGTATGAGATGTGATAGGATGTGATAAGATGTGTATGAGATGTGATAGGATGTGATAAGAGGTGTATGGGATGTGATAAGATGCATATGAGATGAGTTAGGAAGTGATAAGATGAGTCAAGATGTGATAAGATGTGTATGGGATGAGGTAAGAAGTGTATGTGATGGGATAAGATGTATATGGGTTGTGATAGGGCAAGAATGGATGTAGATACGGATGTGGATGTACGTATGAATGAGGATGTGAAAAATGATATATACATATAGATGTGGATGTGGATGTATGGATATGGATATGGATGCGGATGTGGATGTGGATGTATGGATATGGATATGGATGTGTATGTATGAATGTGGATATGGGATGTGGATGTATAAATGAGGATGTGAAAATGGAGGTAAGCATGTAGATGTGGATGTATGGATGTGAATGTAGATGTGGATGTGGATGTGGATGTATGGATGTGTATGTATGAATGTGGATATGAGATGTGGATGTATAAATGAAGATGTAAAAATGGATGTATGCATGTAGATGTGGATGTATGGATGTGAATGTGAATGTGTATGTGAATTAATGTATCGTCGATATAAGGAAATGGATGAGAATGAGTACACATTGAATGGAATGTGGAATAAGTAATGTGGACTAAGGAGGGATAATGTGGAAAGACGAGAGTTCGATTTAGAAACTGTATTTTGTGACTGTTTGTAAATGACTGTTTTATGTCAAGAATGCTGGGGAAGTATTTTGACCGTCTTGTGGATTAAGGTCATGAAGACCTAACTGTTAAAGTTGCAACTGCTGACGGAGAGTCAATGGAGGACGTCTCGCGTAGCAAGGTCGACCGAGGTCTTGACCAGCCTCGGTTCGATTTAAATGGTGAGCTTCCGGTACGGTGGATGAGGGACCAAGGAAGCGGCCTATGAGAGTGAAGCGCTAGGTCACCTGCGAAGGATCCTAGAGGGTGCTGACCATACGGTGCTCGGGCTCTGGGTCACCGAAGATACCCACACGTGCGTCGTGGAAGATATTGGAACAAGGAATAAGAGTTGTTTTCTGAAACTGGGCATGGATCTGGTTGATTGACCTTGCTGATCCTCAACGGATGAGTCCATGGCTCTTTTATAGGGATCTGTGGGTTGATCTTGCTGATCTTCCACGGAGATTCCATTCTGTTATATGAATATATTGCCGGTTACTATGAGCTAGGAACTATGGAAAAGGCCCCTGAGTGAATAGGTGGTGAGCGTTCTGGTTGCCAATGATGCCATAAGTATACCGATGAATGAATGACTGGAAATAAGGATTCAACTAGAGACTATGAGGATTGTCATCAGTGACATAATGGTTTCATTAAAGGATTGTTTTAAAGTTAGCTGATGCTAAGAAAAAGGCAATTTCATATTGGGTGTGTAAGTGGTGTGACTAGTTTTATGTTTGCATGAACTTCCGGCTAGGGGGCCTTGGAACTCTTTTCCTTGGTACCCGGGACAAAACCTAACCAAATTCTTAATTGGATCCCATCACTACAGTGGTTGGGCGGTTGGCTAACCCATGGGACTGGATGGGGTTAGGCTGGATTGATGGATCCGTAAATCGAGACTCAATTTCTGTTATTACGATAGATGAAGTAAGTCCCGGATAGTAATTGTTCTATGGATAGGAATCAACGGCTGTGCCTCTTGATGGGGAAAAAAGCGTTGATCCCAATGATCCAAGTGCAAGTTTCTTCCTTGATCTGACCGAGTATCTTTATAGGTGCAGTTGGATCAGTTTGATCACTAATGGTCTTGACTACGTTAGAGTAAAAAGTTTTCATGGTGGAATCACCCGTGCTTTCCGGTAAAGGAAGTTTTTCCGGGTTCGGATTTGGAACAACCGACGGATTAGTCTCTTATCCGGATATCCGTGGGTGAGGCCCCGAATGTGGGACCCCTGTCCCGCGCGAGAAGTGCTATTTCTGCTGCCAGTATCCTGAATCCGTTGCTCGGTGGGAACAGGGGGATCTTACAGTTGGTATCAGAGCGTTTTGGTCAATGAGGATCAATCGAGAAGCCAAATATATCAAAAATTTATCAAGAATCAAAAAGGTTGTAATTGTATGATATAATTCATACAAATTGATATTCAATCTGAAAATTCATAAATTAGTAATTGGGTCTTCAAATGGAAGTACCGCAATTGTATGGAACCCTGACTTGCTTGAGGCCTAGACATGATGGTATTTACCTTATAGTTCCAAGTATTATGACGACCCGTATATACCGAGGGTATACCTGCAGCTCTTTACCGGCAGTATATACGAGTAAATCCAAGACTTGAAATTATAAGCGTTAATGCTATCTAGATGATGATTTCGAATGTGGTTGATATGATTTTAATTTTGTTTGAACTGATGAATTGATTTGGATTCTGATTGAAAAATGATGATTTCTGAAATTTAGTTGAAATATAATAACCTGAGCAAAACTACAATGAGGATGAATGGGACGAGTCCTTGTGATGATAAATGATGATAATGATTTCAGCAAATCACTATGAGATTAGTGGATTGTGCTGTCAAATTGCTACTGTTAACACTTGACCGTTAGATCAAGTTAAGGGATGACAAATTGAGAACTTACTTGACTGAAATTCCGGTGGAGGAATGTTCAGAAGGAAATTTTTCGGTCTAATGGACCATTATCATGTTAAAGATATGAATGATATGATCTGAATGAATTGTTATTTAATGATGAGTTCTAAGGGATATTTATCCCAGTATTCTGTTGGGTTGACCAGAATATAAGGAACCCCAGAATAAAATTGGATCTTAAGAAAAAGAGTTGTCCTCTACCTTGCGAGATGAGGACATCTCGAACTTTTTTAAGTGGGGTAGAATGTAAGATTCCTCCCCAGCCTTCGAGGTATACAAGAGTAAGAATCTCCCTTTTTGATCTTATAATTATTCCCTCTCTAAAATAAAAGAAAGATTCTATTTAAAAAAGGAAGACCCTCTCCCTAGAATACTTCTCAGGAGTCACGCCTGTTTTAAGGATTCAGAACAATGAGTTCAGAAGTGAAAATCGGTGTTTTGGATACCAAGGTTTTGGTTTTCATTCGAGTACGGCCCAAAAGAAGTTCTTTATCTCTTGGGGAGTATAAGAAGTTATCCCCCAGATATTGTGAGCCTTATATCTGAATTCAATGAAAGTAGGTGACTTAGCCTACAAGCTTCTTTTATCTCTTCATCTCAAAGTTCTTAAAGCCTTCTATAGAAAAATGTGCCAAACCCAAATCATGGAAAGACGGTAAAAACTTCAGTGGCAAGATACCGTTGGCTTCTAGGTTACACTAGCTCCTTCCTTTATATAAGTCGTAACTTTTACTTGTCGCTCACAATAATCTTACTCCCATCGATCTCCTTCTTTCTTAATCTCCTTCATGGCTTGGCAACAAGAATTAGTTTTATCCATGATGATTTCTCACCTTC
Organism: Cibotium barometz; assembly: GCF_041138505.1. Lineage (NCBI taxonomy): Eukaryota > Viridiplantae > Streptophyta > Polypodiopsida > Cyatheales > Cibotiaceae > Cibotium > Cibotium barometz. The sequence goes on from NC_141083.1 coordinate 36,210,429, forward strand.
AAGACGCAAGAGAGTCTGTGAAGAAAGATTTTATAGAACAGTATGAGCGCTCACTTTTTCCTCACCTAGGAACTTCTGTAGCTCAGACCAAATGGCGAACCTATCAAAACATAACTAGGGTAACACCCTGGGGTCAGCAGCACTTTCGTAACAATGTCCGCTTGGCCATGGTTATTGAAGCTTTGGGTTTGGGTCCCCGATACTACTGCGTCATGAGATCAAGACATCTTGGGTTTTCTGAGCGGGTCTTCTTACTGGCGTGTTTTCTTCCTCATGAGAAGATATGCCTTTACCCCGTTTTTGGCTTACCTCTCAAAGGTCCTTTTGTTAGATCACCTCATACCACTGAGATAGGTGCGGCAATAACCAACAGAATTATTCCCATAGATGAGTTACCTTATACATGCGCAGCTTGTGAGTGCTGCTTTTGTGATCATATGATGGACGGACTTATGGAAGTGTAAAGAGTTCTTCTATCTTTACTGTATATGTTCCAAGAATGAATAAAGTTTAAATCTTGTTCTTGTCTTGACCCTTACTCTCTTTGAGACTTTTTTATTTGGTGGTTAATCTTAATTAAATTTTTCTCTAAGTCTCATGTTTGTGCATCTTGCAAAATTATCCCAAGTTTGCGAGATGAGGACATCTCGCGTTTTTCAAGTAGGAGAGAATGTAAGATTCCTCCCCAGCCTCTCAAAATGTCCAGCATCTTCCCCTGTAATCAATCCCCTCTTCAGAAATATAAAAGACCTTGTTTCTAACTGTTTTGACTTAGAGAGAGAGAATATTCTAGAGAGAGAATATTCAAATTTTGAATATTTGTAGATAGAAAAATTTCTCATCTTATTAAAATAAGTTCCCCTGAAACAGAAATTCAAAAAGAACTTTCCAATGTGCAATTGGAATTAATTGGAAATGAGTATGAAGGACCTTAGCCTAAGGGTCTAGATTTTCAGAAATTTTTGGATTATGGTCCAATTAAGGTTCCTATGGGCCAATAGCATCAATCCATGTGTAGGGAGGAGATAAATCCAATTTTGTAAAAGAAGATACCCAAAAATGAGTAAATGCTCACACAAGATGAAGAGTTGAAAATGTACAAGGTTTATTAGTAAGAAACTATGAGTAATATCAAAAATATGAGATATTTTGGATATCCAAAAATGAGTAAATGCTCACATAAGATGAAGAGTTGAAAATGTACAAGGTTTATTAGTAAAAAACTATGAGAAATATTAAAAATATGAGATATTTTGGGTATCCAAAAATGAGTAAATGCTCACACAAGATAAAGAGTTGAAAATGTACAAGGTTTATTAGTAAAAAAAACTATGAGCAATATTAAAAATATGAGATATTTTGGGTATAATGATTCCATTTTGACACATATGAAAGGAAGGGGAGTTCTTTAAAGGAGGTGCATATTTCACATACTTGAATGAGTATTAAACTCAAAAATAATGTGATATTTTTATCTCTCCTCTCTCTTGAACCAAACCAAATCAAAATGGAACCAAACCGAATCAAAAAGTAACCAAACTAGATCCAAATCTAGTCCAAAGTCAACCAAACTGAATTTGGAAAATTCTAGAATATAGTTAGCTTTGGTTAGAGCTTCCCTCTCCTATAAATAGAACATGAGTCCTTTGAAAAAAATAGAAGAATTTTACTATACTAGGGTTATGCTGAAATAATGCTAATTTCTACTATTCTCTAAAATTCTCTCCAAATTGAAGAAATTGGAACTTTCCTCTTTCTTCAATCCCCATTGGTGGCTCCATCAACATACTTAACCAATTGATTGGTTGGGGGCCTCTACCGTGAACAAAGAATCAAGCAATTTGTAAGGTAATTAGTGAATTTTAATCATTTTCTATAATTTCTCAATGTTTCTCTCTTCTCAACCCCTCTCAAGCTTGAGAAGCTTAATTGGAATGGTTTTTGAATGCTATTGAAGTTAATTGATGAATGGTAGTGAAGAGTTACATAATTTGATGAATACTATTGAAGTTAATTGATTAATGATAGTTAAGAATTACATAAATTTTTATTTATGCTTAATTCTAATGGTTTTTATGTAATTTCTCTCTCTCACTCAAGAAATGGTCATACTCATGACCCATTCTCAATCCAAATAAAGCTTTTTCTTAATCCAAGATTAATCTATGCTTGAGGTCAAATTAATGGCTTTTTTCTATGCTTTTAGTTTATGTATTTCATGAATATTAATGATTCAACCCATTATTAGGTTAATGATCCAATTAGGGATCATTCTAATCATTTTCTTAATGATAAGCTTTATTCTTCAAAATAAATTGAGATTTATCAGTCATAGTAGCGGAGCTATGGCAAAATTTTTATAAAAATTACACAAAATAATTTTATTCAAAGCATGAAAAGAGAACTTCCTACCATATTCTAGGAATTATCATCCTAGATTAATTGAAAGAATTTTATTGTAATCATGGAGAAATTAATTTTTACGTTATGCATAATTGATGATTATTTTATTATAAAAGTATTACTTTTATCATATTTGGATTTCATGCATAGAGGTATGCATAAAAGAATTATTATTTTAATATAAAAGTGTTTCTTTTATCATAATTGAATTTCATGCATAGAGGTATGCATAAAAGTTGATTATTTTATTATAAAAGTGTTGCTTTTATCATATTTGGATTTCATGCATAGAGGTATGCATAAAAGTTGATTATTCTATTATAAAAGTGTTGCTTTTATCATAATTGGATTTCATGCATAGAGGTATGGATAAAAGTTGATTATTTTATTATAAAAGTGTGACTTTTATCATATTTGGATTTCATGCATAGAGGTATGCATAAAAGTTGATTATTTTATTATAAAAGTGTGACGTTTATCATATTTGGATTTCATGCATAGAGGTATGCATAAAAGAATTATTATTTTAATATAAAAGTGTTTCTTTTATCATATTTGGATTTCATGCATAGAGGTATGCATAAAAGAATTATTATTTTAATATAAAAGTGTTTCTTTTATCATAATTGAATTTCATGCATAGAGGTATGCATAAAAGTTGATTATTTTATTATAAAAGTGTGACTTTTATCATATTTGGATTTCATGCATAGAGGTATGCATAAAAGTTGATTATTTTATTATAAAAGTGTGACTTTTATCATATTTGGATTTCATGCATAGAGGTATGCATAAAAGTTGATTATTTTATTATAAAAGTGTTACTTTTATCATATTTGGATTTCATGCATAGAGGTATGCATAAAAGTTGATTATTTTATTGTAAAAGTGTTACTTTTATCATATTGAATTCATGCATAGAGGTATGCATAAAAGATATTCTTTTTATACTAAAAGTGTGATTTTCATCATAAATAGATTTTATGCATAACTTAGATGCATAAGAGAAATTCTTTTATTCTAAAAGTGTAATTCCTACCAAATTGAATTTATGCATAGGAAGATACATAAAAGAATGGAATTTCAATTCAAAAGTGTTATTCTCATCCAAATTGAATTTATGCATAGGAAGATGCATAAAAGATTGAATTTTAATTCAAAAGTGTCATTTTCATTTAAAATGAATTTATGCATAGGAAGATGCATAAAAGATTGATTTTTATTTCGAAAGTGTTAGTCTCCTTAAATGGAATTTATGCATAAATAAATGTGTAGAGAAATCTTATATAAGAATTCTCCTGTATTCTATAAATAGATATGGGAAGTGATAGGATGTGATAAGAGGTGTATGAGATGTGATAAGATGTGTATGAAAAGTGATAGGATGTGATAAGAGGTGTATGAGATGTGATAGGATGTGATAGGATGTGTATGAGATGTGACAGGATGTGATAAGAGGTGTATGGGATGTGATAAGATGTGATAAGATGCATATGAGATGAGTTAGGAAGTGATAAGATGAGTCAAGATGTGCTAAGATGTGTATGGGATGAGGTAAGAAGTGTATGTGATGGGATAAGATGTATATGGGTTGTGATAGGGCAAGAATGGATGTAGATACGGATGTGGATGTACGTATGAATGAGGATGTGAAAAATGATATATACATGTAGATGTGGATGTATGGATGTGGATGTGGATGTATGGATATGGATATGGATGCGGATGTGGATGTGGATGTGGATGTATGGATATGGATATGGATGTGTATGTATGAATGTGGATATGGGATGTGGATGTATAAATGAGGATGTGAAAATGGAGGTAAGCATGTAGATGTGGATGTATGGATGTGAATGTAGATGTGGATGTGGATGTGGATGTATGGATGTGGATATGGATGTGTATGTATGAATGTGGATATGAGATGTGGATGTAAAAATGGATGTATGCATGTAGATGTGGATGTATGGATGTGAATGTGAATGTGTATGTGAATTAATGTGTCATCGATATAAGGAAATGGATGAGAATGAGTACACATTGAATGGAATGTGGAATAAGTAATGTGGACTAAGGAGGGATAATGTGGAAAGACGAGAGTTCGATTTAGAAACTGTATTTTGTGACTGTTTGTAAATGACCGTTTTATGTCAAGAATGCTGGGGAAGCATTTTGACCGTCTTGTGGATTAAGGTCATGAAGACCTAACTGTTAAAGTTGCAACTGCTGACGGAGAGTCAATGGAGGACGTCTTGCGTAGCGAGACGTCTCGCGTAGCAAGGTCGACCTTGACCAGCCTCGGTTCGATTTAAATGGTGAGCTTCCGGTACGGTGGATGAGGGACCAAGGAAGCGGCCTATGAGTGAAGCGCTAGGTCACCTGCGAAGGATCCTAGAGGGTGCTGACCATACGGTGCTCGGGCTCTGGGTCGCCGAAGATACCCACACGTACGTCGTGGAAGATATTGGAACAAGGAATAAGAGTTGTTTTCTGAAACCGGGCATGGATCTGGTTGATTGACCTTGCTGATCCTCAACGGATGAGTCCATGGCTCTTTTATATGGATCTGTGGGTTGATCTTGCTGATCTTCCACGGAGATTTTATTCTGTTATATGAATATATTGCCGATTACTATGAGCTAGGAACTATGGAAAAGGCCCCTGGGTGAGTGAACAGGTGGTGAGCGTTCTGGTTGCCAATGATGCCATAAGTATACCGATGAATGAATGACTGGAAATAAGGATTCAACTAGAGACTATGAGGATTGTCATCAGTGACATAATGGTTTCATTAAAGGATTGTTTTAAAGTTAGCTGATGCTAAGAAAAAGGCAATTTCATATTGGGTGTGTAAGTGGTGTGACTAGTTTTATGTTTGCATGAACTTCCGGCTAGGGGGCCTTGGAACTCTTTTCCTTGGTACCCGGGACAAAACCTAACCAAATTCTTAATTGGATCCCATCACTACAGTGGTTGGGCGGTTGGCTAACCCATGGGACTGGATGGGGTTAGGCTGGATTGATGGATCCGTAAATCGAGACTCAATTTCTGTTATTACGATAGATGAAGTAAGTCCCGGATAGTAATTGTTCTATGGATAGGAATCAACGGCTGTGCCTCTTGATGGGGAAAAAAGCGTTGATCCCAATGATCCAAGTGCAAGTTTCTTCCTTGATCTGACCGAGTATCTTTATAGGTGCAGTTGGATCAGTTTGATCACTAATGGTCTTGACTACGTTAGAGTAAAAAGTTTTCATGGTGGAATCACCCGTGCTTTCCGGTAAAGGAAGTTTTTCCGGGTTCGGATTTGGAACAACCGACGGATTAGTCTCTTATCCGGATATCCGTGGGTGAGGCCCCGAATGTGGGACCCCTGTCCCGCGCGAGAAGTGCTATTTCTGCTGCCAGTATCCTGAATCCGTTGCTCGCGGTGGGAACAGGGGGATCTTACAGTCATTACATCTGATATATTTTCCATGGCTCACTAGTAAAACTTAATGGTAAATGGCAACAATGCTGTAGGTAACAAATTGCTTCTAGGTTGTTTTTGTTGCTAGATGCAAAACTTCCTTGTATACAACATTAGTAGTATAAACCATCTCTGGACCACTCACATTAGTCTCACAGGAAATATCTTGAAGAAATACCTTGGCGATGGCACATGTGAGAAAGCAACATATAATTTTCCATGACTAAACACTGGCAAGTATAATCCCAAAAGAGACATTGTGTGGCCTTGTGATTTGTTTATTGTCATTGTTAAGCTAAACATACAACCTTGCATACAAGAGAGGGAAAGAAGAAGAGAAACAACCATGTAAGGGTCGAGTCGGGGAGATGTGTACTTAGCCAACCCTAATGAGGGTTAACTCCCCTTTGTGAGGCCACTAGGGGCTCACTCCACCAACTTGTGTCACCCAAGTGGAGATTCAAGAGCTAGGTGATAAGCAAGGAAGGAGAGAGCTATGGAAATCTTAACCTTCACTCCATGCCATATGCATGCAGGAGGGATCTTGGTAGAGAGACAAAGGAGAGGAGAAGCTAGATAATCACCATCCCTAACATGCACACACCACAACAATCAAGCATGCAAGCATCAACAATACAAGCAATCATCCACAAGCTCAAGAGAGTGAGAGAGAGACAGAGGCAAAACTCAAATGAGACTAATGGGATTGTCCCTTTTAATATTCCATAAAATGTCTTATATACAAGAGCTCTCATTTTTCAATGGTGACCGGCCGCCCATTTACAATTGGGGACCCGAAAATAGCTTCCTAGCTCTATGTACATCTCTTTCCTATGGCTGGCATTACACAAGTCGTAAGCTTGGAAATCCTATATCTCTTTTATCAATTAGTGATTTGCATAGTTACAAAAAGATAAGTTACAAGAAGTGTAGCCATGCTTGAAAAATAATGTTAATCGGAGTGGTTAACATATCCCCCTCCCTAATTCAGGTTTGTCCTCGCAGCTGGCACGGATCTAGCGGTAGTAGACTGAATAGGTTCTGACAAAATCTCATTTACAAGAGGTAGGAGTCGGGGGGGCTCGATGGAAGACATGGTAGCTTATCCAAAAAGTGGTCTCCCCATCATGTCTTCAAAGGCTTGGAGGCGCCAAGCTGGCATCCACATGGCACACTCATAATGGCACACTCGTAGTATCCAAAGATTTGCTTTAGTGTTGGCCCTTTATTGATGTCAAAGGCCAAGCCTTGAGTGCGTTCATGATTGTGGTTCTAGTCGGGGAACATCTCCAGTAGCGCATGATGATCAGATTGAAAAATCTGATAGTGGCACGATTATCGCAGGATCGAACACTTGATCGTAACTTTTGATGAATTCGTGGTGGATGTGCTTTAACATGCTGTATTTATTGCACGCTTGTTAGGGCGTCAAAGGAGAGCAAACCATGGAAAGTTGAATATCAACTTTGGTTTCTTTATCTGCACCTCGTGGAAGAGGTTCCAGGCCCATATTTATCGGATTGGTAGGTACTTAGGGTTTATTTGAAGTGGACATGACGCCTTGTAGTAGTTCTCCTAGATGTATGAATTTAGTAAGAAGGGTCACCTCCAGGCCCGACTGCTCGCTCATGAGATTGAACGCTATGGGGTGAGGAGTGGCGATGAGTGGCCAATGGTAGCCACCTCTTTGTCGGGGGAGATGCTCGTGCCTCCAGCTGCTCTGCAATGCTTCGCGTTAATGTATGGACGCAGGACATGGATGTCCATGCAATCCATGACCCTTGTGAGCGGCTTTGCCTAGAGTTGTCGACCAAGAAGGATCCGTATTACCTGCTTAGGCTTTGTTCTGCCAAGTGGGTCACACTAGTTTAGTGGGTTGAGCGGACTTCCTCATGCTTGAGTGGTGGCAGGGGTGGGATCTCGCCTGCTTGGAAGTGGTGATGAGGTTTGAGGGGTGGGTGATGATGAGGAAACAATGGTGAGGTTGGCATGAAGGATGGCGGGAGGCTTGGTCGATGTTGAGGGTATATCTGTAAGGGTTGTAGGCGGGCCAATGTCAATGTGGGAGGTGAGGGAGGGTTGGTGAGGGAGGTGGAGTGGGAAAACAGATGGGTGTAGATTATTGTGAGGGTAAGAGGGGGAGTGTGGTGGTGCCAGGTGGGGGTGGGGTGGCTGTGTGATGGTGCTTGGGTGAGAGGGGCTAGGGGGTGGAGGTTGATGGGGGTGAGGGTGGTGGTGGTTTAGGGGGTTGGGCTCCTAGGGCTTCATCTCCTCCGTCGTGTCATCGTCGTCGTGGCACCGTTGTCATCATCTTCTTTGTCGAGAGTATTTTGGGCCATGTGGCTGCATGTTTCATTTCTTCGTGGTCCTTTTTTCTTTGTTTTTTGTCATGAATGGCCTTTAGGGTGGTTTCGATTAGTGGGCCATAGTAGCATTTTAATTTGCCTACCGTTGAAATATCCTGCCATTTCGACACCTTCAAGTGTCTCTATGCACATAGTACCTTGCGGAGTTATCCCAATGACTAGGAAGGGTCCTAAGCCTCTGAGCTTGAGTTTTTTTAAATGTGTTTTTGTGCTGAAGAGGAGGAACATGTCACCCTCATTCATTTGCTTGTCTTTCACAGTTGATCATCGAACCATTTTTTATGGCTTAGCTTTTCTACAATCATGCTATATACAACTAGGAGTCGTGTTTCGTGAAGATTTTCAAGCTCGAATAGGTGACATCCTAAGACATTCCTTGTGAGTTTTTCTTGTATAGCAATGCGTAAGCTTGGGACCAAGAATTCCATTGGCATAACCGCTTCAGTACCATAGGTCAAACTGAAGGGTGTGGCGTTGGTAGCAGCCTTGTAGGAAGTTTGATAGGCCCAGAGTGTTGCCGTGGAAACTTTTGTTACCAATCGTTGCGGCTAGCCTCAACAGTTTTGCTGAGGATGGCTCATAAAACTTTGTTAGTGCTTTCGGCTTGGCCATTAGCTTGGGGGTAATATGGGGAATATTTTCTATGAGTGATAAGGAATTCTTGTAAGAGGAATTGGATTACCTCATTAATAAAGTGCGCTCCATTATCACTCACAAGCTCAAGGGGGCAACCGAAGCATGTGATGACTGACTCATATAGGAGTTTTGTGGTAGAGTGTGCATCAGCTTTACAGGTAGTCGACCCATTTGGTGCAATAGTATGTAACAACGATTATATATCGGGCTTGAGTGTTTTTGGCTATTGCTTAAGTGTATTTAGTTGCGGGACTAATGGCCCAATGAAATCAATGCCCCACTTTTAGAATGGTTGCAAGAAAATGACAAGGTTTAGGGGCATGCTGTCCTTAAAATGGGGGATTGCCGCACCTTGGCATTCATTGCACCGCTTGACGTATTCTACTGCATCAACCATGAAGGTGGGCCACCATAACCCGGTTATGAGAGATTTGCGTGCACTGATATCTGCTTTACAAAGTGCCCCCCACCAGCACAAGCACAGTGAGCCTGTTCTAGAAGGAAGACATATTCATCTTCACGGACACAACATCTGATAATCTTATCTTTCCCCTGCTTGTAGAGTTGACCTACAATTAGTTGGTAGGGGGCCGCCTGTTTAATGGGGTGTTGGGTGTGGTCCTTGTTTAGGAGAGGGTCAACTAGTAATCCATAGGCTAGAAAGTGTGCTACCTCCTCGCCCCATTCAATAATTAAACATAATTGGAACAGGGCAACATTTAGTAAATCATCATCAATTCCCATCGGCGGCTCACCGTTGGGATTTTGGAGATGTGGTCTGGCAAGACATGTTGTGAGCCCTTCCACACTATGACAGTGAAGTCAAAATCAAGAAAGATAAGCAACCACCTAGTGATTCTTCCTATTGTACAGGGCTTGTTGACTAGCAGGTATAGAAGAGCTTGATGGTCTACAAAGAAGATAAATTTGGTCGCTAGAAGATAATGGCGAAACTTCTTAACAGTGTAAACCATGGCCAACCCTTCCATTTTAGTCATGGTATAATTTCTCTCGGCCTCATTTAGTTGATGGCTAGCAAAGCTGATGGGAAAATCCATCTATAGTGTTCACTAGGTTACTGCACACATCCATAGCAAAGGCAGAGGCATCGATGTGGACATAAAAGATAATGTCCTAGTTGGGGGACCTTAGAATAGGAGCACTAGCCAAGGCTTTCTTGAGGGTGGTATAAGCCTGTTGGCATTCCTCCGTCCACTTGAAAAGGATTAAGAGTCCATAAAGAGGTCGAGCTATATCAGCATGCATAAAAAGGAAACGCCAGTAATAGCCAACATGTCCCATGAAATGCTAGACTCCCTTAAAATTGGTGGGTGGGGGAAGCTCAAGGATGAGCCGCACCTTGCTATAGTCCGTGGAGATTCCCTATCAGGAGATAATGTATCCCAAGATATGTCACGTAGGCTGTAATGCCTGTGACCGACGGCAGACCGGATGGCCATGTCCGGGGTTCAGTGGGAGAGGACGCCCATGCGGAGTCATGGGCGGCCAGGCTAGTGTGGACGGCAGGCCACACACTATATAGCCTGGGGGATGAGGGGCAATCCTCATTCTTCCTCTATGGCTGGGTGGTGAGCCAGAGGCCGTCCCCTCTTGTGGTAATGCCCGTAGCGGCGTTACGGGAATGTAACACTGGTATCAGAGCGTGGTTCGATGGGATTGTCAGAGCCCGCGCGTGACCGGGGGACCGGAGCCCACTCGATGGTTTTCAACCATCCGTCTCCTTATCCTTATCTCGAATGGAGGGTGTGGAAGGAGGCAGCCATGGAAGAATGGAGGGGAAGAACTCTCTCTTTCTCTCTCTCTCTCCCCGTCATACACAACAATAAGAATTGCAGGTAAGAGCTCGTTTTTTTTTCTCTGCGTTGAAGCTTTATGCGAAATAAATTTTCTTTGATAATCAAGCTTGTCTGCGAAGAAGACGTTGAAGCTTGTCTGAACGAAAACGTTTCAAAGATTTTGTGTGTGGGAGACGTGGGGGGAAGAACAGCATACTGCGAAAAGAGTTTGTACAAGCAGCCCACGGCCACGTTGAACTGCGTGTGGGGGGGCGACACCAGCCCCAACACGTTGAAGCGTTTGCTGGAGATGCCCTTCTGAGGCCCAGCCCGGCGGCCAGAGGGGCCAGCCAGGCGGCTAGCCCAGGCCAGCCCAGGCGGCCAGCGTTGTGTGGAGCTGCTGCTGAAGGCGGCGAAGATCGTTGAAGCTGTGTGGAAGGGGGGGCGCAGACCCGATGGGTTGAATCACACGACTGTGTGTGGAAGCGGACACACAGGGGCGTAGACCATATGGGTTGAAACACACGACGGTGTGTGGGGAGCGACACCAGCCCCGTTGTCAGCAATGGCGCAGACCACACCGTGTGTGGGAGTGGGGGGCGAAACCAACCCCATTGTCAGCGAACGCAGCCCAGGCGAAGACGGCTGCAGCGGGCGTGTGGAGGCAGCGCTGCTGCTGCGTTACCTGAACCACGGGCAGCCCCGGTGGCCAGCCCAGGCGGAGGCGGCGACGGCGGCGGCGGCCAGCCAGCCAAGCAGGCGGCGGCGGCGGCGGCCAACCAAGCCGGCCAGCCAGCCAACCAGGCGGCGGCGGCGGCGGCCAGCCCACGCCGGCCAGCCAGGGGCGGCGGCGGCCAGCCACCAGCCCAAACGCCACAAGAGAAAAAAAAGCAAAAAAAAGATGTTAAAAAAAAGGGTTTTTAAAAAAAAAACCAATTATTTTTTAATATATTTTTAATTGTTCATTTTTATGAATAATGAAAATATAGGCGGCCAACCCTTGATACCACATATGGGCATGCCCAGCGAGCTGGCAACGGACGACCGGCCAGCAGCCTGTTGTGAACACTCCCCACGGGCGGGCGGCCACGCCCGAAGCGGCGAGAACGGCCCGGCCCGTTACTTTATTTTATTTTATTTATTTATTAAAAAAAAAACACAGAACAACGGCACACCCCACGAAACCAACCCAACACGACCGTCGCGCCGTGTGGCCGTAGTGCCTGTTTTCCACGAGAGAGACCCACCGCACACGGCTGTAGCGTCGCGTGCTAAGAGAGAGACAAATCCCACGGCCGTAGTGCCGAGTCCTTCGAGACAAAGCCGTTCTATGGCCGTTGTGCCTAGTGAACACGTCTATGACCGTAGCCCGCGAGAATATGCGCAATGCCTACATCCTCCAATGTTTGGTACCAGTTGTGGACGCATTGGTAGAGTCCAACCCAATCGTGTCGTAGTGTACGTATACCCTCATGTCTGATTCGTGCCGTAGTGCACATGTTTTGCATTCATGGTGTAGTAAACGAATATATGTGCCGTAGCGTGCCCATGTCTGCTGAACCATTGACAGTCTTGCACACACGTCATGTCATGGCGTGCACATGTTGGTGTCACGTCGTAAGTGCACTCATACCCACATTGTGCCGTAGTGCACTAGAATTTTTTTTAAGGTGGCAAGAGGGAAATCGATGGTAATGTTCTCGCATAGTTCGAGAAGTATTCGTTGATAATACATAAATACATGATATAAATTCTCTCTGTTAGTGGTTTAACCATGTGGTTTACCACAAAGTAATATGAGAGCAGATCAGACACATTGTTCTTGTTGAAAGTTCACAAGAAGAAGTTCGTGGCTCCAATGTGCTTAGACCCAATGAAAAATGTCTACTTGGATGTGGTCCATTGTGACGAACAAATGTAGTCCGTAGAGACACTTTTGCAAGCGCAGTCTTGCCATGGTCATGACTTCTAAAATTGGTCAATGGCATTTAAGATAGCTGGGATTGAGGTCGCGTTTGTCGATTACCTGCTGCTCGTAGCCTTGATCACATGACCCCATTATCAACGTACTCTCTAGACATGACTAGTGTTAGACTCTGGGAGCGTAGCCTCGCCAGATTTCAATTTACACTTTTGCGAGCGTCGTCTTTTTAAAGTTAAAGTTTTGTTCGGACAAATTTGTGTTTGTTTTGTAGTGACAAACAAATCTGAAGGGGTATAGTCTTGAGATGTAATGCTCAATGCCCTTATACAATTTGATCGAAGAGAACTGTTCTTAAACTTACTAGCATGGTTTTCTCTTCTTTTTATTGCCATGCGTTGACATCCAACTGCTCGAGAGTTTGTGGTGATCTTTCGAGGGGGGAAAGAGCCTTTTTATATGTCACATCAATTGGTTTGGTGGTAATTTGATGGTATGGAATATCAATTCTCACGGAATCGATTGTAGTCTTGGTGGAATGGGACGCCAAGGCTTGTGCATGTAACTTGACTCTTTGGCAGGTCTGTATGTACACTTGTCCGTAGTGATAAAGTGTGCAAGATAAAATTTGAACTTTGAAAATTACAAATATAGCCATGAGTTGGGATAAAACCCAGTTTTACAGAGTTCGGAGAAGCTCTAGGTAGCAAGACCATGATGGTGTACTAGTGCTAACAGAGTGATTTAGTTCCGGAGTGATCTAAATCTAGAGGTTAGCAGTAAGACTAGTTTGGTTGGACAGTTTCATGCTAGGGACCCCTTTAGCATTTTGCAAGTGTAGTCTTGCCTATGTTCAACATAAGTGTGCGATTGTGTGAGCACATTTTAGTTGCTACCATATGAATTTGGGAAATATATTACTTTCCTACATAAGCAATTGTAATATTGCCTGACAGGCTATTTTGCTTACAAAGTTCATGTGCGTGTAAACCCTATGAGTCGTATGACCCCTGAGGAATGAGTGGAGCATTTCTAGGATTTAATAAGGTTTTACATGGAAATAGTGAGTAGTATCTCACTCCAGATGAGCCTAATTGTTGTTAGTATCGGATCCGACATATGTAGTGTACATAAACTCAGGCTGAGTTAGGATAGAAGGCTAAGCCGAAGAGCTTAGTGGTAAATCCTACTGTATCTGGTGAGTTTTGCCTTAACCGGAGTGTTAAGAAGTAAACTCAAAGTCTGGGGCTGAACCGGAGTGTTCGGAGGCAGACATATCTTTTGTTAAATCGGAGAATTTAGCAAAAGATGAGCTTGGGGTGAACCATGGTACCCAGGAAAAAAGCTCTTCACACTAAAATAGTGCACAATGATTTTAGGGTAATAAATATCCATCGCAGGAATGTTTTACAACTTTCCATAGATGATAGATGAAGACCATGTACTTTACGGAGTTAAAGTACATAGGTGAGGACTTTGGCGCCACATTTTTTGTAGAAAGTCACCAGTGGTGTGGTTAGGTCGGCCGAGACTCCACAAGACCTATGCACTAGTTTTTAAGTTGACCTCTATGATAAGGACGTCCAAAATTTCGTGTTGTAATACCAGAAATTGTACTGCAATGTGCAATGGAGGGGTCAATTTGTGTAGTCACTTTTTAGCAGCAAGTGACTTAAGCATCTTGTTATAGATGGTTGTATATGGTACTCCCACTCGGGGGAGGTACGCCATTGAGTACGGAGTTACTCACAGACTAGTATGGAGCTACTAGTGTGAAGATAGTGGGTACGTAGTTACTCACTACTAATACATAGCTGCTAATAACATTAAGATCCTCGAGTGAAAGATACTCTAGATCAACATTTTAAATTACCGAACCACAATCCATGAGTATCGAGGTACTCATAAATATGTTGATGTTGCTCAAATCGAGGGACCGATTTGTTCGATGGTATGGAATTAGCAAGAGAGTAAGGTAACTTAAAAGTTACACATCACTAGTCCTAGTGAGTTGTCGAGGTCATCCGTAGTTTGATGATCCCCTCTACCTATCAGATAACATTCAATTTTGTAAGCCCTGGCATTTAATCCGTAGTGATTATGAGTTGGGTGTGAGATATGGTTATGAAGTTCTTACAAGAGTACTCGTTTATTTGCTAGTCATTGGTTATAGCTTGGTAGAGATTGCCACCTGTGATGGGTAGGTAGCTTTGCCGCTATGATGAGGAGGCAGCAAATAATGTTCTCATAGTTATACTTCATACCAACACCAAACAGGGATAGGATGAAATTCCTAAGTTCATCATCACGAAGTACTGTGATGTTTGCATTTATATTGAATGTATGATGTAATGAGACATTGGGCTTGTGTAATTACCATCAATTATTTAGCAACCTATGGCTTCGCAGCAAGCTCAGTCATTATCTGTGGATTGATAATGTGGTTATTAGTAGTTTAAAATTTTTCTTGATAGATGGTACAACCCATCCAAATAATTCATAAGTGTGTAACCGCTTATGAAGGGTAATAATATGCAACAATGAAGCACTTTGTTACAAGTGTGAAACCACTGATCTGTTGCAAAGCAGTTTATCAATAGTACCACCATATGTGCGTAGACACTATACCACATCTTCGTTGCAAGATGTTTAAAAATTTCTTGGAAGGACTCAAGGATATAACATATGATATTAAACACGGTCTAGATTTGTTCTTGGACCTATGACACTAGCGCGTAGTCCGCTTGAGAGTACAGTTTTTGAGGACAAAAACCTTTCTTGAGGGAAAGGAGGGATATCCTCAAATATCACATAAACTCGAATAGTTGTGTGAGTCCAGACAATACTTGAAGGGATATGTCTGGTAATAGCAACAAAGAGTTGTAAGTGAATGGATGTAATTCCAGACACCCGTAGTGGTGCAAGAATCTTTATCAAACATCTCCACATACTATATGGTCTACTCGCATATATAGTATGGCATAAGAGATAGGAAGTTTGATTGTTATATTTGAATGAAAATTCTCAAAACTTACATTTACTCTGAGTTGGAGTAGAGATTCAGAAAACCTATGCACTAGTAAAAAGACAGTTTTATTGGCCTAGTTTGTTTAAGAACGTCCAGACTTATGTGCTGAAATGCAGTAAGTACCAAGTCAATAAACAGAACGTCTTAAAGTGGAGGACTACTCCATCCGCTGGAGATTCCTCAAGGGAAATGGGAAAGCATTTCCATGGATTTCATTACCAGTTTACCCAAGACGAGTCGAAGGAATGACTCGGTGTGGGTGGTAGTGGACAGGTTAACTAAAATGGCAAAATTTATTGCCACGAAGAAAACTGTAAAAATGCCAGAGTTGGCAAAACTCTTTATTGAACATCTCTACAAGCTATATGGCCTGCCCGCAGATATAGTGTCGGATAGAGATAGAAAGTTCAACAGTCATTTTTGGAGGGAAGTCTTCAAAAAAAAAAATTGGATACTACTCTGAGTATGAGTATGGTATTTCATCCGGAGTCTGATGGTCAAACTGAAAAAGTTAACCAAATACTCGAGGATATGTTGCGTTCTTATGTAAGTAAGAAGCAATCAAATTGGGAAGAAGATTGCCCATATTGGAGTTTGCTTATAACAACTCCAAGCATTCAGCGCGACTGGATTTACACCATTCATGTCAATGTATGGATTCCAGCCGAGATCTCCGATGGCTGTAGGCCTGGAAAAGGAGAAGATTCAATTTGTCAAGGAGTTCCTTGAATAAATGAATGATATGCTCAAAGCTGCACGCGAGAGCATACGTAGCGCACAGGATCGCGCTAACACATTTGCCGATAAAGGACGCAGACAAGTGACCTTTGCAGAAGGTGACTTTGTATTTTTAAAGGTTCCTGCGCAGTCAGCAACCATTCAAACGGGAAAGTGTGATAAACTTTCTCCTAGATATTGCGGTCCTTTCAAGGTCCTTAAGATTGGGGACGTAGCCTACAAACTTGAGTTACCGGAGAGTTCTCAAGTTCATCCTATCTTCCATGTCAGTAAACTGAAGAAATCAGTTCACGGGTTAGAGAACGCAGTTTCTCCAGAGATTTTGGTGGACTTGATAGAGCCACCAAAGATACCACATGAATCTGAAAAGATTCTATAGTATCGTGACAGACAAACCCAACATAAAGTGTACCAGGAGGTACTTGTTATATGGACAGATAGGGATGAGGAGTAGCAACCTGGGAACGCCGTAGTGCAATTTCCAAAAGGTTTCCCCAGTTTGTTTTCGAGGACGAAAACTCTTCTTAAGGGGGGGGTAATGTCACGTAGGCTGTAATGCCTGTGACCGACGGCAGACCGGATGGCCATGTCCGGGGTTCAGTGGGAGAGGACGCCCATGCGGAGTCATGGGCGGCCAGGCTAGTGTGGACGGCAGGCCACACACTATATAGCCTGGGGGATGAGGGGCAATCCTCATTCTTCCTCTATGGCTGGGTGGTGAGCCAGAGGCCGTCCCCTCTTGTGGTAATGCCCGTAGCGGCGTTACGGGAATGTAACAAGATAACTCCATGCCTAACCCAAAACTGGCATTTGAGTGGGTTCAATGAAATGCGGTACAGCCTATACCTTTCCAGCACCTTACGTAACAATCAAGGTGTGCCTTCCAACGAGGAGTGGACACAAAGATCATCCATAAAGACCTCAAGGAATTTTTGAAGATATTCCTTATAGGCGGTGCAAATTAGTCGCACTGGAAGGTACCGGGGGCATTAGTCAGCCCAAAGGGCATGACGCGGTATGCATAAGTTCTCCATTATGTGGAAAAGGATATTCTTGGGGTCGATCAACACCTAGTTGTATAGCCAGAGAATCCATCAAGGAAGCTGTAGGCTTCCTTTCCTGCAACACATTGGAGCATGTGCTTCGTGAAGGGTAAGGGATAATGATCCCATATGGTGGTGGCATTGACCTTTTTGAGGTCCACGCACACTCTTACCTTCCCATTCTTTTTGGGCCCTATCACTATGGGTGATACCCATTCTATGTGCTCTATTTTGTAGATGAATCCGACATCAAATGAGTCTATCGATTTCTTCTTGGACCATCTTGAAATACTTCAAGTTCATAGGGTAAGCCCTTTGTTCGACCGATCTCGCTCCATTGACCATTAAAATGGTGTGCTTGACTACTTTAGGAGGTACACCCTTCATATCTGTATACTTCCAGGTGAAGCAATCTTGGAATTATGTGAGTAGAGTGATGAGCTCAGTCTCTTCCTCGATAGAGAGGTCATCTCCAATGTATATTGGCCTCGGGTCTTTGCCCGGGCTTGCTAGGTTAATTTCCTTTACCTTGGCTGGACCATCATATGAGGTCTCTAGCTATCCATTGTGGGACCTTTGGGTCGAGTCATATTACACAAATTTATCGGCCATCTAGAAGGCTTTGAAGTGTTTGGGCACTTGTTTGGTCTCTTCAGCCTTAGCACTTTCTTCTTCTATCAGGTTTTGGCTTCTTTTTTCATAAACGCTAACTTCTTATTGTGTGCTTTGCGCGCAAAGCGACAGAGCTTTTCAGGTTCAGGCTTGGGATCAATTGGTTCCATTGGATTTGGGGTGGTCGTGTGGACCAGAAGGGAGCTATTTGTGAACTCCTTTTGCCATATTTGGTTGAAGTGGTTATGTGCTTCAACCACGCCAACATATTTTAACCAGTGGGGGTGTATGAATCGTCAAGGAAAACATAGCGTTCTGTCCCAAGGAATGCATCAGGCTTGTGAGTTTTGTGTGAGCATGAAAGATCCCTGCCCTCTCTGCGCATCAAATTCTAGGGTGCTAGCAGCGGAAGTAGCACTTCTTGCGCCAGCAGAGCCTCTCACTCAGGGCCTCGCCCCCACCACGGATATCTACACAAGAGACTAATCCCTTGGTTCTTCCAAACTCGAAAAAACTTCCCTCACCCAGCAGACATAGGCGATTCCTCCAGGATATTTTATTCTAATGTAGTCAAGGTCTTCACCAACCAAACTAATTCGACCGAACCCGTAAGTCTCAAGGTCAGATCAAGGAAGAGACTTGCACTTGGATCATAGAGTCAAATGCTTTTTTCCTCATCAAGAGGCACAGCCGTTGATTCTTTTCCATAGAACAAGGGTTATCCGAGATTTACTTCAACTATCGTAACTTAACAGAATTGAGTCTCATTTTAGGGATCCATCAGTCCAGCCTCAATCCCATGGGTTAGCCAACCGCCCAACCATTGTAGTATTACATCCATTTCTTCCCCTATGGCATCATTGGCAACCAGAACGCCCACCTGTTCACTCAGGGGCCTTTTCGATAGTTCCTAGCTCATGGTACCTGGAAATATAATCACATAAGAAAAATCCATATGGACTCTCCGTTGAAGATCAGTAAGATCAACTAACAGATCCATATAAAAGAGCCATGGACTCATCCGTTGAAGACCTGCAAGGACAATCAACCAGATCCATGCCCGAGTTCAGAAAACAACTCTAACTCCTTGTTCCATTTCCTTCCTCGATGCACACGTGGGTATCTTTGGCGACCGAGCACTGTATGGTCAGCACCCTCTAGGCTCCTTCGCGTAGGTCACCTAGCGCTTTACACATAGGCCGCTTCCTTGGTCCCTCATCCACCATACCGGAAGCTCACCATTTAAGACCTCGGCCGACCTCGCTACGCGACCGTCAGCTGTTGCAACTTTATCACTTAGGTCTCCACGACCTCATTCACAAGATGGTCAAAATGCTTCCCCAGCATTCTTGACATAAAACAGTCATTTAAAAACAGATCATAAATATAGTTTCTAACGAACTCTCTCTTTCCACATTATTCCACATCATTTCTCATTATTCCACATTCTTCTAAATCAACTCACTTTGCTTATTCCTCATCTAGTCATATCTATTCCCATCATCCTTTATCCATTCTCATCCAATCACATCATATTATATCTCATCACATCTATCCACATCACATCTCATCACATCCATTTACATCTATTCATATCCTCATCACATCACGTCACATCCATCCTCATCACATCTCATCCATTCACATCTACCCATATCCACATCACATCACATCACATCCATTCACATCACATCTCATCCATTCACATCTACCCAGATCCACATCACATCCATTCACATCACATCACATCCATTCACATCACATCTCGTCCATTCACGTCTACCTAGATCCACATCACATCACATTCATCCACCTTACATCTCATCCATCCATTCACATTACATCACATCCATTTATATTCATTCAGATCCACATCTCATCACATCACATCTCATCCATTCACGTCTCATCACATCATATTCACATCCATTTACATCTCATCATATCCTGTTCACATCACATCTCATCGATTAAGATATCATCACATCCATTCACATCTCATCGCATCCATTCAGATATCATCACATCACATTCATATCATCATCGCATCCATTCAGATATCATCACATCACATTTATATCCATTCACATCTCATCACATCCATTCACATCTCATCACATCCACTCACATCACACACATTCCATCCATATCTATCCCTATCACATCACATTCATTCCATCCATATCACATCACATCCACATCTGTCCATATCTCATCACATCCATTCACATGTCATCACATTCATCCACATCCATCCATTCATTCATATTCACATCTATCCATATCCATCCATTCATTCACATGCACATCTATCACTTCACATCTCATTCTCACCCATTTACGTCACATCACACCCATTCACATATCATCACATCTCATTCACATCTCATCACATCCACATCCACATCCATTTACATCACATCACATCTCATCACATCCACATCCACATTCATTTACATCACATCACATCTCATCCACATCTCATCACATCCACATCCACATCCATTTACATCACATCATATCACATCTCATCTCATCACATCCACTCACATCCACATCCACATCCACATCCACATCCATTTACATCACATCACATCTCATCCACATCCACTCACATCTTATTACATCGCATTCACATCTTATCACATCGCATTCACATCTTATTCACATCTTATCACATAACATTCACATCTTATCACATCACATTCATATCTACATTTACATCTTATTACATCACGTTTACATCTCCTCTTATCACATTCACATCTTATCTAATCACATCGCATCCATTTTCATCCCGTCACATTTATTTACATTCATTCGGCTCTAGATCACATCTTATCACATCCACTTTTAGTACTGTTTTCTACTTTTGATACCGATGGGACTTTTCTAAGTTTCTGCCAATTGCTTGGCCTAGTTAGGTACTTTTTCTCGATGGATATTTTTATATTCTTTCTCAAATTTCTCAAGTGAAATATATTCAATATTCTTCTTTCGAGTAAAAGATTCATGGAATTTACAAAAATCAATTCTACCCATATTTTTCAATAAAATTAATAATGCTCAAAATTTCACTTTTGATAAATACTCATAATTTGAATCATGCCAAAAATTTCTCTTTTACCATTTAATTACTTGGATCTCAAATATCATGGGAATTCCTCTTTTTGCATAAAAATAAACTTACCAAAATTTACTCTTTTCTCATAATCAATTAATCATGCATAATTACAAAAAACTTATTTCTCCTGAATATGATGAAAATCATTCTTTTTGCATAGGATGTCCAATCCTAGAATATGTTAGGAAGTCCTCTTTTCGCATTATGCATAAAAATAAGATATGTATTATTTTTTGGAAATTTTACCATAACTTCGTTGCTATTATTAATAATTCTCAAATTTTTTTTCAAGAATAAAAGCTTGTAAAATGAAAATATGATAGTAGTTCCTCTTTTATGCTTAAAATCAAACTATGAATTTAAATCATATTTTAACCATAAAATTAAACATAACTATGATTATCCCACTAGATTGATCTAATTTCAACATTCCTCTTTTCCCAATTTGTTAGGATAATCCATGTCTCATTTAGAATGAATTAGAGTAGTTTTTAACTACTCATAAATAATCTAAAAGAATTTACCATTATTTTAATAGCACAAAATCATGAAAATATCATTTTCTTAATCTCCAGCTTATCAAGCCTAGAGTTTAGCTTTGAATTAAGAGACTATCATTTTGAGAAGCATCCTTTCCAAGGGATTTAGCCATAAAGATGGTTATTCTTTTAGAGAGAGAGATTTACTTAAAGAAAGCATTACAATTAAGCATAAAGATTAACTTTCTCTTAATTAAACATTAAGCTTCTTAAGCTTGAGAGGGGTTGAGAAGAAGAAAGTCATTGAGAAAATTGGAAAAAACCATAAAAATTAAATTTACCTCCAAGTTTGGCTTGATTCTCTCTAATTGCAGTGAAGCCCCCGACCAATCAATTGGTCCACAAAGAGGAGAAGAGCAACTCCAAGAGTTGTTGTGGAGAGAGAGAGCTCCAAGCTCCCAAGAGAGAGAAAAATTTAAGGGATAAGAGAAAATATGATTATTTTAATATAATACTGGCATGGTATACTCCCATATTTTATTACAAATGACTGAGGGTCTATTTATAGGTGAGGAAGGCCACTAACCAAGTCCAACTGGGTTCTATAATTTTTCAGGTTCAGTTTGACTCAATTTGGATAAGATTTGGACGAGTTTGGCTCCCTTTTGATTTGGTTTGATCCAAGAGAGAGGAGAGATAAAAATATCACAATTTTTTTGAATTAAAAACCCTTCCACACATGTGAAAGAGGTTCCTACCTCAAGAGTCCCCCTTTCCTTACCAAGGTGTCAAAAATGCATCATTATTCCAAAATATCTCATTTTTTTAGTAATATCTCATAATTTTTAACTAATAAACATTGTACTCAGGCAACTCTTCATCTTATGTGAGCATTTACTCATTTTTGGGTATTTTCTTTTATTCTTTAGATTTATCTCATCCCAACACTTGGATTAATCCAATTGGCCCATTGGAACCTTAATTGGACCATAATCCAAATTTTTTTAAAAATGTAGACCCTTAGGCTAAGGTCCCATATACCATTTTCAATTAATTCCTAATGCACATTGGAAAGTTCATTTTGAACTTCTTTCAGGGGAATCCATTTTAGACACTAGGAGGAATTATCTCAATTTTGGATTATCTCTCTCTAGACATTTTCTCTCTCTAGGCCAAAACATGGTAAAACAAGATCTTTCTTCTATTTCAAAGAGGGGAATAATTATAAGAATAGAAGGGGAGGTTCTTATACCTTTACTCCTCAAGAGCTAGAGGGAGGAATCTTACAGCATTTTTCCCTTGGCTAGTTCAAGTTCCTGAGTGGTGACATTAGGCAGGTATGCAATGCTAAGCATGTAGAGAGATGTGATCTCCTACCTGTCTATTGTGGCAAACCTGGTTCTTGTGCGTCTTGGAAGTATGTCCACCAGGTAGCAAGGATATGCATCCAATTCTCAAAGTCTTCTGGCTTTGGAAGAGGTGCACATTACTCGCTACCCTTTTCATCATCAATTGTTTTATGGCATGTTTGACATAGGTGGACTGCAGTGGATCTGGTAGTTTGTTACTGAGTCCTCTATGAAGGGTCTGCCACTCATGGGATGTACCTTCCACGTTATGGGTAGGTTGATCTTAACGGTCTGATCTTTCCTTTGAATGTATATATGGTCGATATCCAGATCGGGGATGATTTTAGTTTCCCTCATGAAAGGTCACCCAAGGATGTATTCATATGATACTGGCTAACGTCTGAAGTTCATCACCACAAAGATGTGGCGAAAGGTGGTTCCAAGGATCTTTATTTTCAAATCCTTTAATAGAACAATGGGTCTAGCGGTGGCTCCGTCAATGAGTTTTACCACCAGTAATGTTGTGTTATCCATGGCGGTGCTCCCCATATTTCCTAGCATTGTTTGGTAACAATGCTCACTCTTGCTCCCTCATCCAAAATTGCTATGACCTAGATGCCAATCAAAGGTTATCGAGGCAATGCAGTTCATCGCCTTCAAAATATTGTCTGGGTTTATTTACTCAAACTGTGGGGGTGCCAGTGATCTCGTGGGGTTCAATTTCATCTTCCTTGGACTCGTTGGAGCTATCTAGCTCTATGGATTCTTGCATGCCTGCCCTGAGGCGTGTTGAAAATACAAGTGAATAGGGTGTGTGCGGGAACAAGCCCTTGGTTAGAGGCTGTAAAAGAGGATGAGTAAATGTGAAAGAACCTGTGAAAAGGTGAGAAGAATCTACTGGGAGAGAATAAAGGGTAGCATGAGAAGATTTAGGAAGTGTGGAGTTATTCAGGGAGATATTCTGGGAAAAGTGAAGAGGTGGAGAGAATCAGGGAAAAGAGGTGGAGTGAATCATGGAGAAATCAATGGGAATTGATGCTTGATGTAAACTCTATAAATTGAGGCATAGCCCTAATGAGAATTTGTTGGTTTTTGAGTATCCATGCCTACATTAATCTATTTACTAATTATCCACTAATTACATCTTAATTATTTGCTAATCACTTTGTTAATAATGTTGATTCTAGTGTTTGATCCACCATAGCTCATCACAATGCTCAAATTTCAACATGGTATCAGAGCCATGCCTAGAATCTATCAGATTTATGAGCCCATTATCTAATTAATTAGGATTAGTAGATAATTAGAAAATAATCAAAATTTTAGTTATTTTTCACTTCAGTTGGGTCATTTGTTGCATTAATGTAGCAACTTGTTGTCCAAAAGTGAACTCCTTGCTCTTTCCATCGGATTTTGTGTGGTGCTGGTGGTCTTGAATGAGGCTTCTCATGTACCCTCATGGAGTTCTCGAGAACATGTTCCCTTGAAATTATCCTCGAAGGCCCTAGCACTCCTGCAGCATTGCTCAAAGGAGGTATGGGACAAGGCATACAAGGAATTGTGTAGGGGTATGTCATCCAAACCTTCCAAAAATCTCCATATTGACCTTTCATCAGAGAACTTATCTCTGGCACTATAATGGGAGTGGAGATATCTGACTCTACTTTGATGTAATCTCGGATGGTTTCACCATCCTTTTGTCTAACATTGTGTAGCTGCTCCAAAGGACTCTATCTGGTTCATCATCCTTTGTCTAACATTGTGTAGCTTCTCCATAGGACTCCATCTGGTTCCTTGATGAGAATATCCAACCTTGAAGGCCTCTTTTAAGGCTTCAAAGGTGGCCTTGTCTTGAGTTTTCAAGGGCCTAAACCATTGGCTGGCTTTACCGCGTCTAGGGTGAGGCTAAAGAAACTCACCTTAACTTGATCGTCCACATGGCCAAAGGCTTCATAAATTTGGTTGAGCATCTCGAAGTGCGGGATGGGGTCTCTAGTCCCATCAAATTTAGTGATTAACTTCGAGATGTTGGCGGGTTTATTTCGCTCTAGTCTGGGTCTTGGTGCTTGTTGAGCTGGGCCTAGGGGCGTGATGCCCGTAGCCACCCCCTCCCTATTTCCATGGCTATTCTCAACATTTCTAATGTTAGCCCTGCCATGATTGGAGTCGGTGCTAGTTGGTGGGGGATTATTGATGGAGGAGCTGGACCAAGTGGATAATAGACCATTAGAGGTCCTTGTCTCATGGGTGGATTGAGTTGTGCCTCATATGGCCCCATGTTGTATCCTGGGTATGCTCCCCATGGTTGGTATTGTTGATATACAGGAGGGTTATCCTAGGTATGCTCCCCGTGGTGAGTATTGTTGATATATATAGGAGGGTTAAGCTGATGTGACGAGGTCGAGTAGGCCCTTTCTCTCTGGTACAACATTTCACGTCCTCCGGAAGATGGATCTGGTCTCGGGTTTTGTATGGGTCTTTGGGCCCTATATGAATATGCCACCCTCGAGAACGATGAGCATGGCCCTCCAGAGACTGGCAGATGAGTCTGGGTTTGATGGCTCTCGCTTTGCCCTATTTTTACTCTAGGATCTAGAATCAGGGTGGGTGGGCTCGCTTTCTTGTTGGTGTTCCATACCTCTCGCCCTGGGATGTGGCTCTTCCGACTATGTGTTACCTAGGATAAAGTTGCAAAGCCTCGAAGCAAGGATTCTCTGTGAATGTGTAAGAGAGGTAGGGTCTTACTCCTGGTGGGACAGGTGGTCTTTCCATACACTCAGCTTCAAGTTATCCTGTTTCGAGGTTACGAGAGTCTCGTCCCATGTTGGGATGTTCTTCACTCTCACTGGTGCTGTCAAAGACTATCACATTTGGTTCCACGATGTATTGACCGATGGGTCCAACCTTATGCGAGGGAGCTTTAGGAGAGTTTATATTGTTAAAGAGAGGATTTTTTCGCACCAATTTACCCAAACGTAGGTGCATGAATGTGTGGAATTACTGTGCAGGACCCCCCTGTGTGAACAGTCTTTTTTTTGGGAATGGTATGACTGTACGCTTTAGGATGGTATAGGCATACGCTTTAGGAGAGAATGAGCATACGCTTCTCAAAGCAAGATGACATTGGTGTACGCTTCCTGGAAGACATGGGCATGGCTTGAGGAAGAAACGAGTGTGCAATTTTGAATAAAGAAGGTACAGGCATGGCAAGTAGATGGCACGGGCGTGGCAAGGTTGCCATGGGCATAAGAAGGGAGAGATGGTATAGGTGTGGCACAAATGGAACAAATGTACGCTTGTTGTAGCCGGGGCAAAAGAGAACGACACGGGTGTGGAAAAAATGACACGAGTGTGGCAAGTCAAGGGGAACGGGCATACGCTTTAGAGAAGGAATGGTCATGCGATTCACATGGTACGGGCATACGCTGTGAATGGTATAGGCATTCACTTCCAGAGATTTCAGTGCTGTGGGTTTGACTGCCACCTATAAATATTCTCTGACAGTGCAGTTGTACCCCTTATTTAAATGCAATTATTCTCTTTTTAATGCTCACTGCCAAAGATCTCACCAGATTTTCTCAAGAGGAATGGAAAGGGCATGGCAAGTTTGCCACGGCCGTTCATTGTGAATAGTCAGGCATTCACTTCTCAGAAATTCATCCAAAATAGGACTTTTGCCTACTTTCCTCCTATGATTTTGACATATTCATGTATCTTCCCAATATTTTTTGGGATTTTTGTTTTGATAGGGAGCTAGAGCTAGTCTCTAGCTACCTATTGATACCTAGAATGCATAAAGGAACCTAATACATTAAGATTAATTTAATGCTTAAAATATGGTGCAAACTTAACAAAAGATGAACACAAAATTGTATGAATGTCAAGAGCAAAAATTGTATGAATGTCAAGAGCAAAAATTGAACACTTACTTGTGTCTCCCGCACTTGGTCAAGACCTTAATGCTACAATGCTCCGATTGACCTCCATATCTCCATTGAACACAATCAATCAAACAAACAACAAACTCAAAAAACAAGCAACCAAACAATTGGTGGACTTGCACTCCAACCGGGTCAAATGAAGACTCTAACACATGAATGTGGAGAACCCTAAGCTAAGTGCAATCCCTGGCAGTGGTGCCAAAGATGTTAGCTAAACATATAACCTTGCACACAAGAGACGGAAAGAAGAAGAGAAACAACCATGCAAGGGTCGAGTGTCGGAGATATGCACTTAGCCAACCCTAATGAGGGTTAACTCCCCTTTGTGAGGCCGCTAGGGGCTCAATCCACCACCACTTGTGTCACCCAAGTGGAGATTCAAGAGCTAGGTGATGAGCAAGGAAGGAGGGAGCTATGGAAAGTTCAAATTTCACTCTATACCACATGCATGCAAGAGGGATCTTGGTAGAGAGACAAGAGGGGGGAGGAGAGGAGAAGCTAGATCATCACCATCCCTAACATGCACACACCACAACAATCAAGCATGCAAACATCAACAATACAACCAAGCATCCACAACCAAGCTTAAGAGAGAGAGAGAGAGAGAGAGAGAGAGAGAGAGAGAGAGGCAAAACTCAAATGAGACTAATGGGATTGTTCCTTTTCATGTTCCATAAGATGTCTTATATATAAGAGTTCTCATTTTACAATGGCCGGCTGCCCATTTACAATTGGGGGCCCAAAGCTAGCTTCCTACCTCTATGCACATCTATTTTCTATGACCGGCATTACACAAGTCATAAGCTCGGTCATTACATATCTCTTTTATCAATTAGCGCTTTTCACGGCGGTTACAAAAAGATAAGTAATAAGAAGTGTAACCATGCTTGAAAAATAATGTTAACCGGAGTGGTTAACAGTCATGCCAACGAACAGGGTACTACCTCCGTCTCATATTACAATGTACTCGGAATGAAAGTTATCCTCAGAATGAAGACCCTGTCTCCAATGTTGGTATCAACAATAATTTTTTCCTTTAGAACCTTTGTGTGGAATTCCTTGCATATTAATCGAGTACCATTGCACAATCCCTTTCGGGATTTAGACTCATGCAATAATATTATTGGAGCATTTCTTTTCAAATCAATCGATGAGGTGGATAACCACCACCAAAATGTTATTGATTGAATATGCACTCAAGTACTCCTTGCTCTTCTGAGGCATGGCATTCAGTGCAATGCTATTGATTGCATCAACCTTAAGGTTTCGAGGTGTAAGAATAGCATGCTCTCTAAAATATAATGCATAGTCTACAACACTTAGAAGACCCCTATGCACCCATTCTATCAAGTCTTCCATAGACCCTCTCTCTAAAAGAATTTTTGGTGAAATTGACACGATACCTTCTTTTAGCCCTATCTATTCCATTTTGCCAATGTCTAGAACCCACTGTATAAATTCATGCTCTATTAAGTTACTATTTTGAAGCACTTGTATGTTCTGTGTAAGCTTCAATACTTTAGTGTCTCTCCATATCTATGAATGACATAATGCACCATTAACAATGTCCTCTTGTCCTCCATTTGGAAGAACTGGAAAGACCTGTCTAAAATCTCCGCTACTAAACACTATGACCTTTCCACCAAAAAGCTAATCACTGCCCATGATGTCTCTGAATGTATTGTGTAATGCTTCAAAGGCATATCAATGGGTCATGGGTGCGTCATCCCATAATATTAGTTTTGCTAGCTTCACAACATCTACTGGTGGTGGCTAACTAGCCCATTTGGTTCTCGCCGTATAAGCAGCAAAGGGGGGATTATATGTGTGGATTAGAGGATAAGAAACTCAGGGGATAGTTGAGTACAGAGTTGATGAGCTGAGCTTTTGCCAATGTGTTGCATTTGTATTGTTCAAGCTGATACTGAAAAATGTTACAGGGGTTGGTCTTTAACTTGTCTCTATTCTGCTCTACTTAGTTCTATCTATTATGCATCCATTCCATGCTAAGTGCATTCATGTCTAGATGTGAACTTTTTCTCGAAATCATGATGGGCTTAGGAACTAACCTACTTGTAGTCATGATTAACTCCCCTATATTAGGTAGACAGGTAGCTCAACATGCCGACGTTGGTGTACTGCATTGGGCACAGTTGCATTAGTTGTTGCCACTCTTCAAGAGCTGACTAGTAGGTGGTCTGGAACCACGTAAGTTCCGTGTGTCTGGATTGGACACCGACACTTTTGGCAATCTTGCTGGGATTGGTACACTAGGTAGGGGAGTAGGAAGGTAGAGGCTAGTTCTAAGGTTATTCATGCACGGAAAGTCAGTATAGAAAAGCTAGTCGGGGTAGATCAAGAAAGGAAGTGCATAAGTACTTCTGTTGGGTATGTTCATGAGGGAGGCATAGGACTATAATGGACAATGCCATGGAGAACGAAGAGAGCTCAAATAGAGCAATGCGATGCCGCCTGACAGTCCAAAGCTATAGGGAGTGAAGGACAACTGCATCATCTAGGAAGACTTCTAGAAGGGATTCTTCACCAGCAAGAACGACAAAATCAGGAATCACTGAGGAACTAAGAAAGAGAGCACTAGGAACTTCAAAATAGGAGGCATAAAGATCAAGAAGAAGAAGAACCGGTAGTTTTGGTGGGAAGGATGTCTCTCAAATACCCAAAGTTCAAGGGCAAGAGTGAGGAAGATCCAAATTCTCACATCTTTGCCTTTAAGACAACATTCTTGGCCACTGGAGCTCCATTGCCACAAAAAAGACATAATACTTTGCGAGACAAATATGGGTGGCAAAGCCACCAGCAACAGCTAGTACTACACACAATATGGTCTAGATCACTTCTAGATATTTGAAGAATTGAAGAAAGGTTTCCTGAAAAGATTCAAGAGAGGCAAGACCATCATAGAAGTACTGGAGAAGCTACAGAGGCTGGCTTAGAAGAAGAGGCCAATAGAGGATTATGCAGAAGAATTCCAAGCACTGCTAATGAGTCTAGATCAGCCACACTTAGTCAGTGGTTTGTCAAAGGACTAAGGGAAAAGCTCTAGATGATGGTGGCCTTGTATGATTTAGAGATCCTCACCTTTGAACAAGTGGTGGTGGGGCGAGAGCAACTAGAGAAACTAGAGCAACTAGAGCTGAGAGGATCTTGAAGTAGACAAGCAAAGACAACAAGAAGAAAAAGAACGACAAAAGAGAGAAGAAGGAGGAAGAAACTCTCGAGTTGGATTCTGGAGAAGATAGCTCAAAATCAGTGTGCGCTTTTGCCGCACAGGTCGTAGTAGCTGGGGACTTGCCGAACACCGTATGCGAGCCACGAATGGCTACAAGCATACAACCAGGAAAGAAAGCTCAAATAGAATGCAAAAGGTGTGTCACTCACCGCTCAACCGCCGCCTTAAAGGATTCCCGCATCGCAGTGAAGAAGGAGCCGTCGTCGTCGCTCTACCGCCTCTCTACCGCCGTGCCGCTCTACCGCCTCTCCGCCGCCATGCCGCTCTACCGCCTCTCCGCCGCCGTGCCGCTCTACCGCCTCTCCGCCGCCGTGCCGCTACACCGTGCTCGATCGCTCTCTCTCACTCTCTCTCTCTCTCTCTCACACACACGTAGGAGAAGGAAACCAAGAGAATAAGGCAAGAGCACTCTTGTATTCACAACACATGAGAATGAGGATTTTAGGGTTACATTTGACTCTTATAGGTGACTTGGCCGTTCACACTTGGGCGCCCATACATGGCCGGCCAATCCTAACCCTTACCCTGCTGATATTCAAGGTGCGCCTCTCATCGGCGATCACCCAATCCCTTTATCCTTAACATATGGTGCCGACAAGCCCGGCCCATGACTCAGAATATCTAAATTAATGACGTAAAATATAGTACGTCTCAATGTCCGTCATGGGTTAACATGCCCCCTTTCCTGATGTAGATTCCGTCCTCGGAAGCTATGGTATGGTAAGCTCGATAGGGTTGTTGTGGTGGACCGTCTGCAAAACAGGGAAGTAGAGTGAAAGTATGCTGGAATTCAAAAGATATAAAGTGTATAAATTCAAGCATGTTAGACCACAATGGATGTTGCTATGAGAACTTAGTTTAAGGGTCACATGAATGAGCTAGTGTAGCAAATTAACACGAGTTTAAAATTATTGAAAGTAAATCAAGAGTTATCAAGGTGTCAAAGGTTAATTCAAGGTTTATAACTGGCCTAAGTCAAGGAAAATAACCAAGCTTAATAAATAAACAGATGACCACACTGTGTCTACTCTAAGAACAAGTTAATACCACGAGCCTAGGGACACAAGAAACATCAGAGTTACAGGAGCCTTTTGCCTTTATTTTTTTATGCACGTGACAATTTTTACACTCAATGGCAACCTTCCTAAGGCAAAACTAACATCGATCCTGGTACCATGTTTAACACAAGGCATTATCCAGGAATCTATTAGCTCACTTTAGGCAAGGCTACCCCCTATTAACCAAGGCATCGGTGTGGAGTAGAATACTCCTCACCTACCAAGTATCAATAAGGCGATAGGCCAACATTAAAGCACATCATAGACTTGTATTGCCATTTATTGTAGGCTCTTTAAAAAAAAAATAATTTCTTTTGATCTTCGCTCCTGAACTATAATTTGTCTTGCATCCTTTCGACAAAGGGGTAAAAGCTATGTCCTAGAGGTCAACACACACATGGCCAGGTGTCAAACATTAAGATGGTTTGACCCTAGACCTTAGACAATCGTATTCCAAGGTTAACTAAAGACGTCATGCATTCTCAGGAATATATCCAATAAGGTTAAGCTCATTAATGATTTACACTAGCACGTCAAGCAACTTCACAAACTAAGTATTACATTGACAATTTCCATGTGGTCATGCATTATAGTTCATGCATTCATGCATTAATTGAATAGAAAAAAATGAAAGAGAGTGGCTATGGAAGAATTACACCTGTATTTTGGAGATCTCCTTGATGCGATGAGAGAAATGCCCGTAATTTGATGAGATATTTATGTATGAGCGTTGCGGCTATCTCAGGACTTGAAAGCGAACCCACCTCAAACTTTTCAACCTGTACAATCAACTAACAAGCACTATACCTCGAGAGGCACATTAGTGTGAAAAATTAAAGACTCATTTAAGGAATCCAAACTAAAAAAAAAACTCGAAAACACTAACCTACCTACCAGTCACCACACTACTACTGAGGATACGGTAAGAGGATATTGTAGAGTCCTGGCTCTAGCCCTAAGGCTAAGCCTCTATCCGCATCATCCAAATAAATAAAGTCAACCTCAGTAGTGCCATGAGTTTCATCCGTCCATTCATCATTGTCAGATATTTCCTTTTCATTTTCCCATCTACATAAACTCATCAAGAATGTAACCATGCGAGGATAGTCATCTTGTGGAAAAGGAAAGCATTGGGCTATCGGGGATATTTCCTCTACGGAGTAGGGGTCAGTCATGGTCAATAGGCGAATTAGCCATTCTAATTCCTCAACATTTTCCTATCTGGCTAGTACATCTATATGATCCCATTCAGTTTCAATTACAGGATAGCACATGTGAAATATCTGAGAAAGGTACAGATGATACCTCTCACCAAAGGTGGGAGTGGATGAAGTGTTTGATGATCCTGCATCTGCCATATCTGCAAACACAGATACAGCATCAGTAGGTTTGTGAGACAGGTCAATCTAGTTCTTGATTGTATACGGATATTTCTCCTCTTTTTGTGATCTTGCTCTTTTTACTTTTTTTTGTTTTTCTTTTCTTTATTTTTTTAAAAAAATAAAAATAAAAATGTATGAAGCTATATATATACATTCCCTTGAATTTGGCAATTACATGGTCAGGGGAGAAGGTTAAGGAGGAAGCATTAGAATGTCGAGCGTGAGTACATGCTCCCCCTTTCCTTGGGTAGATCATATTATTTGCAATGATGTTGCAGCCTCTTGGAACCAATTTGTCCAGCGGGTCATAGGTTGTGATGTGGACAGATAGCTTTTTATGACCCTTGTGGCCACATCCAATTGCGCAGAGATGGTAGTGTACGCTCCCATTGACGAATGGAGGAAATGGTTTCCGACGATACTATTACAAGGGGAGACGTAGACTCATCGGGTGTTGACAAGAGTAGGTGTAGAGCATGTAGAAACTTCTATATG
Source organism: Cibotium barometz (assembly GCF_041138505.1). Taxonomy (NCBI): domain Eukaryota; kingdom Viridiplantae; phylum Streptophyta; class Polypodiopsida; order Cyatheales; family Cibotiaceae; genus Cibotium; species Cibotium barometz. Next base: position 36,243,522 of record NC_141083.1, read on the forward strand.
AGTGTGTGCCAGCTAGAAGCTTCATGTGGCTCCCCCCTTCCTGAGCTAGGTGGTAATGATCGATATCGTTTGGGAATCCAAACTAACTCTGGAAGAAGTGGTGCGGAGCACTCTGTTACCTTTCCCTTACCACAGTCTTAAATTTTCATTGGGGTGGCAACAATTGGTTTGCAAGGTTTTACAGGTGATGTAGAGGGATTCAGCTTATGTTTAGGGACCCAAATCTGGTCATTCCCCTAGTGGTGCCTGATTCGCCAACATTCGCTTAAGTACTAGGCAATCTTTAGATTGATGGCCATACTTACCACATGCATTGCAATTCCCATTGAATTTGACTCTGAATGTGGGACATTCACTCGTGCTATGTGGTCCTAAGTAAACCGAACACCATTGTTGCTCTCTCCTTGGGTACATATGGCTATTTTGAGGAGCTCGATTACCCCTAAAGTATTCTTGGAGAGCCTTAGTAAGGTCGGTCATCACAGACATTTCGGATATCTTGGGCTCCTTGGCAATAGGTTTCACCGTCATTGGCTTGTGCCCAGATACTTGCGAACTAACGGATTTTGTTTTCGAAGACACCTTTTTACCTGCAATCATCAAGTTGTCTTCTAACTGGATTGCATTGGCAGTGACTGCTTCCCACGTTGTAAGACCTCTAATGACTAGGCCATTGTATATGTCCTCGTGGCGCAATCCTCGAATGAATCTATCGAGCAGTTGGTTCTTATTGAAGCGCTCATCGGGAGTGCAGCGAGAATTTAGATGCTTCAATCGACTTATAAAGTCTCTCACTGACTCCCCTTCCTCGCGTTCAACTTTTTGGAGTTGAGATGCTACTCCCCAAAGCACACCCTCACGTATGTATTCTTTCAAGAACAATATCTTGAGAGTGGGGTAGTGAGTGCGCTCTTCAACCCTTAAGGTTCGATACCAATCTCCGACCTTCCCACTCAAGGTTAAGCCTAAGGCTTTACACTTATGCAGCTCATTGTGCTCTTCCAAGGAATCACACACGTGTTCAAAGACTTCAATGTGCTTCCTAACATCCTCGTTACCACTGAAGTTTTGAGTGAGCTTAGCCACTTGTACTGCCTTGCTTCTAGGTTCTCTCTCAAGCATGCCCCGCATGTTTTCCGCAATAGATCGTCCGATCGTCTGAGCAAATGCTGCGAGATCACCTAGGTGAGCAGGCATAGCTGGTGGAGGCAGAGGACGAGTCACTATCCACTATTCGTGGATCTTGGGTTGCACTCCTCCAGCCGAAGGCCAAGATGCTAACGTGGAGGGATGGTGTGAGCCTGCGTAAACTGAAACGCTTTCTAGTGGCTCAGGCTCTAGCACCCGGCCAGAACGTAGATGCATATGACGTGGGTACCCTACGGGCATTGGTGACTACCCTTGAAGCCCACACAAGTGGTTTCTTGGGTATTTCGCACCCCGTTTTCACTTGTTTTTAGATTGTTTTTAACTCGTTTTTGACCCCCTTACTTACGGTCGAACTTGGACTAGGGCGTGTGATAGCTCGAAACGAGCGTATCGTTCAAAGGGTCCTAGCGTGCTTTACAGCACCGTATTTGCCTATCCAGAGCTCCTGTAGTCCTCAAAACATTCTGTTTCCTTGTGGGGAAGGGGCGAAAGCCTATTTGCTTGTAGAGGAAAGGGTGAGGGCTTTATCCCACATGCTCACTTTACTCCTTGGGGAGTGGGCTACATATAGGGCACAACTTCCCATAAGCTCTCACTTGAAAGAAAGCTATGGAGGCTCACTCTCCTATATATATATATCAAAAGATCGAGACCGAGATCGAGACCGTGGTCGTGGTCGTGGTTGTGGTTGTGGTTGTGGTCGTGGTCGTGGTCGTGGTCGTGGTCGTGGTCGTGGTCGTGGTCGTGGTCGATTGGGGGTTTTTCTTTTCAAATTTTTTCCTCCAATTAAAAAATCTTTCCTCTCCACATGTTTGGTTTTTTCTTTAAAAATAAAATTTTATTTTTTATTTTTTATTTTTTATTTCAGGTCTAGGGATTCAGAAATCCCCCCTCACACGCAGAAAACCAGATAACAGAACACACGCCCACATGCGGAGCGAAAAAATAACAAAAGAAACAGAAATGCAGAAGACAGATTGCAAAACACAGAAACACCTCAACAACAAACACACAGTTGCTTTCCTACAGTGTAAATTAAACTTCACGCAGCAGCCCGAGCTGCAAACTGGAGCTTGGTGCAGGGCAACTCCCCGGCAGCGGCGCCAAAAATGTGCGCTTTTGCCGCACAGGTCGTAGCTGGGGACTTGCCGAACACCGTATGCGAGCCACGAATGGCTACAAGCATACAACCAGGAAAGCAAGCTCAAACAGAATGCAAAAGGTGTGTCACTCACCGCTCAACCGCCGCCTTGAAGGATTCCTGCGTCGCAGTAAAGAAGGAGCCGCCGTCGCCGCTCTACCGCCTCTCCACCGCCGTGCCGCTACACAGTGCTCGATCGCTCTCTCACTCTCTCTCTCTCTCTCTCACACACACGCAGGAGAAGGAAACCAAGAGGATAAGGCAAGAGCACTCTTGTATTCACAACACATGAGAATGAGGATTTTAGGGTTACATTTGACTCTTATAGGTGACTTGGCCGTTCACACTTGGGCGCCCATACATGGTCGGCCGATCCTAACCCTTACCCTGCTGATATTCAAGGTGCGCCTCTCATCGGCGATTACCCAATCCCTTTATCCTTAACATATGGTGCCGACAAGCCCGGCCCATGACTCAGAATATCTAAATTAATGACGTAAAACATAGTACGTCTCAATGTCCGTCATGGGTTAACAATCAGATTCTAGTCAGAACTCAGATACCAAAAGAGTGGAAGCCCTAGAAGAAGAAAAGTACAAAGCAGGTAATGGATGTTCAAGGAGAACTGAAAGCCACCCTAGCCTAGCTTGCTAGAGGACATGTAGGATCCAAACTAAGACCGAACATCTAGTGCACGAAGTGTAACAACCAGGGTTATACAAAGTAAGGTGCCAAATGAAAAGCATGCAACAACCATACACTATCTGCGACGGTAAAAAGAGAAACCACACAATTGACGCATGTTTTTACAACACTTGGACTAGAAATCCGAGAGTGGTGGAAAGGCAGTAGTGTGTCATTGTGACAATAACATGTCTGAACCGTCAACCAACGGGCCTCAAAACAACAGACCATACGGAAGAGGAGGTGGAAGATTTGGACAGAGGGGAGTCAAGCTTATAATACTACTACAGTGCCCAAGGGCATAGACAAAATGACTGCCCCATATTACAAGGCCATTAGTAGGAATTGTAAGAGGCAAGGCCACAGCAACAAGAACTGATGCAACAGTGAATATGGTAAAAGTGGACCAATGGGTAGGAAAACAACAAGAAAAGCCACCAGTGGTGATGGTTGTGACAAGATTGCAAGGACTTCTCAAGATGGTGATAGGCAAGAATTCCAAGCCGAAATAGAAGCAAAAGCCGGAACAGTGGGTAGGGCAGTAGAGCGTCCGAGAGAAATCACTAAGTTGATAGAGAGTGCACAAGGGATGGTGTAGAAAATACAAGGGATGGTGAGCATGCTGACGTGGATCCGGACAGGACAAGCCTGGTCAAGAAGAGGGAAGAAATTACAGCAGGCAAAAGTAGCTATATAATTATAAAACAACTAAAGAAAGGATGCTGAAGTGCTAACTGGAGCCCATTACAACCCAGAGCAGTGGAAGTGTCCTGACAAAAAAGGAAATGGAAATGGAAAGAAATCCAGAGTAAGTCCGGATAGGAAAACTGAAAGGAGAGGTCATGAAAAGAAAGAGAAGCAAAGGAGGAGGAAGGAAGAGTGTACAAAGGTCAGCGTATGCCCACTTATTACAAGGAGAAAAGCAGCAACCCCATGAAGGAATACGACCTGTGGGGGAGGATCTCAACAAGATGAAGCTAAACATCACATTGGATCAAATGTTGCATTTGGTTTCCAACTACATGCAAAATCTTCTCTAAGTCATAGTGCCAAGTGAAATATTAGCGTAGATGCCCACACAGGAAATGGAAAATCTGATTGCGGAGTGTAGGAATAAAGAAACAGTCCAAGAATGTGACACATCTATTCTAGAGGTGACCATAAAGATCAAAGGGGAGACAGTGTAAAGGGTCATTTAGGATGGAGGATCATGTGAGTAAATATAATATCAGACAGCCTTGCCAAAAATCTAGGAATCATAGATATGCAGCTTGCTCCATTCCAGATCTAGATGGCTAACGAGAGAAGAGTCCGACCAGTTGGAATCATCAGGAGAGAACAAATCAAGGTGGCAGGATGCATGTTCACTGCCCTATTCACATAGTCCTAAAGATAACTGAGATAGCGGATGCATATTGTTGAAATGCAATGTAAAATGAATGGGTTATTTGGTTGAGTGTGTGAAAGTACCTTATAGGTGCAAGATAATATTGTGTGGTGTGAATGTTGAGAGCCATATAAAAGAATGTGGAAAAGGGAGTACCACATGACATGAGGATGTGTAAAGTGGGATAAGGCTAGAAGGCCTATATCATTGTATGGTTCATTAAGGATATGCAATAGAGATCTTGTGTTGAGTGTGCAATCTCTCTCTCTCTAGTCATGGAGTTTCTTGTGTTGTTTAATCCACCTTAGTGTTTATGCTTAATATATTTTTATCACCATGATCAATCCCATATTAGGATTGTTAACATGGTATCAGAGCTAGGGTGGGATCTTGGTCATGGTGAATATTTATGTATAGTTTTCTTGGTTATGTGTTCATTTGATTAAGGATATTTTCTATTTTGCCATTTCTATTATGAGAAAATTATGCACATTCATCATTATGGTTTGCATTTGGAGTCTTGGAAGCTACTCATGCAGATTTGGAGATTATGGTGCTGCCACCATGAAAGCTTTCAACAATATCAAGACTATGAAGTCTTCAATCATCAACATCAAAGAAGCCACCCAAGAGAGTTGCAAATTGGAGTTTTGCAACATGGAGAGCCTTCTCATCATTAAAGAAGCTGAAATAAGGATTTTCAGCAAGTATGAAGGCTATGGAGTCTTCGGTGTCAGCAAGGAAGCTGCCAAGGAGACAATGGTGTCCCAAGAAAAGGTTGGTTTTGTGAGTTTTGCCTCATGAAATTTTTGGAAAAGGGTTGCTATTTTGGGATGTGTGAATCCCTTGGTACCTTTCAATTTGGCAACAAGTATGTGAGGTGCATGCTTGTTCATGTGAAAACAAGCAATTGTGGGGGCTGGTTGGAGCCTAAGTGGAGCTGATTGTGCTCATTTATTTGGTCATGAAAGATGAGCTGGTTGCGGATGCTATTGGAGCGCATTCTTTTTTCTGGTTTGTGCACCTGTGGTTTCACTTGAGAGACCATGTGAAAATAACCCTTGAATGGATGCATGTATTGAAGGAAAAGCATGTAGATTTGGAGCTCATGAAGGCCATGTCAATGGTCATGGAAGACCTCAACTTGGAGGTCTTGAAGAGGAAAAGAATCTCGCAAAAAAGAGAGTTGTGTTTTTAAGCTCATTTGGGAGCTCAAGGTAGTCATGAGATAATGGCTATGTAAAACCTCAAGTGGAGGTTTATTAATGTAAGTTTGCAACAAGTAGTAGGTGAAGCTTGTAGAAGTTGTCTTCAAAAGCAACAACAACAACAGGTAGCACAAGCAATAAAGCAATACAAGGACTCTTGGTAAAGGAGGCATGTTAGCTACTGTGAGCGACTATAGTAGCCAGTAGAGGTTCACTTCAAAGCTATATAGGGAACAGCTCGAAGTAAGTGATAGACTCATACTCATAGAGATGACCCATGTAGAAGTGAGAGACTATAAGTAGAAGAGAAACACACTCAGAGAACAAAAGCAGAAGCCATTTATGGTGGGGAGCACAACTGTGCAGCATTGCAAAAGATAAAAAACCTCCTGGGTGAGAGACAAATAGTAGCGAAGGAAAGACAAACAACAGCGAAGGGAAGTAGCTGTAGTAGAGTGTGAGCACAAGCGATGTGAGCAACAAACCTCCACTCCAGTGATGAACAGAAGCATCAGTGTTACGTTACACCTAGACCAACCATAGAGATAGGTTACTCTGAACGTGGAGCTTGACCACCAACGTTGTCAAGCCCAAATCCCCAAGTTTCCTTCCATGATCAGCATGATCAAGGATCAGTGTTACGTTACACCTTGACCACCAACGTTGTCCGCCCAAATCCCCAAGTTTCCTTCCACTACAGCATGATCAACGTGTCTAAAACCGTCGTGGTGTAGGGCACATCAGCTATATCAATGGTGGCAAGCACATGTGCAGAAACAGCGTGGAGAAGAAAAAGAAGAGTAGATGGGTCCCAGACTGTAGTAGCAGGATAGTAGTGATTGTAGGCCGCCCTCGAACACACACCTTAGAGCTATTTTTGGCAAAAGATCCACGTTGCCAATGAATGGATGGATCACATAAGGATAGGGTTTCAATGCCCATCACACCACCGAATCCATTCACATGATTAAAGCATTTTTTCTCACATACACTTTTTTTGGGTAGGTTTCGAAACCTTTTCTTTAAAAGAAATATTTCATTAACCTTGAAATATTAGGCAAATATTGGCTTTGTAAAAGACGTGGTTTTTTTGACTATAGGCCGCCCTCGAACACACACCTTAGAGCTATTTTTAGCAAAAGATCCACGTTGCCAAAGAATGGATGGATCACATAAGGATAGGGTTTCAATGCCCATCACACCACCAAATCCATTCACATGATTAAAGCATTTTTTCTCACATACACTTTTTTTGGGTAGGTTTTGAAACCTTTTTTTTAAAAGAAATATTTTATTAACCTTGAAATATTAGGCAAATATCGGCTTTGCAAAAGACGTGGTTTTTTTTGACCATAGCGGATGGGTGCCCTACCCTTGCCTTGATGCATAAAAAGGATTGTATTTTCTCACCCAGATTATGAGGGTCCCCTGCCCGAGCTCGTGGGTGCTCGAAATGGTTTGTAAATGTGGTGTGCATTGAGTTTTGCATACATAGTCATCGCACTTCATGGGTTGGCAAACATTTATGTTCAAATTGGTCTCAATGGTTCCACTGTGAGCAAGTGGAACCATTGAGTCATCGCACTTCATGGGTTGGTTCCCACCCAAACATTTATGTTCAAATTGGACTCAATGGTTCCACTGTGAGCAAGTGGGCTCAAAATGGACTTTGTGTCTAGGTTGGCTAGACACATGCACACACACTTGTTAAACGCTCAAAATTTCATTAAGGGGGAGTTTTGCATACATACTCATCGCACTTCATGGGTTGGTTCCCACCCAAACATTCATGTTCAAATTGGACTCAATGGTTCAACTGTGAGCAAGTGGGCTCAAAATGGACTTTGTGTCTAGGTTGGCTAGACACATGCACACACACTTGTTGAACACTCCAATTTTCATTAAGGGGGAGTGTTGAGATGGGCAATCCCAAATTGATGGGGGTAAGAGGTGAGTTGATCAAATTGATTTGAGAGATTGTATGCACACACCCAAGTTTACATTGAGGAGGGGTGTTGAAATGTGCGATGTAAAATGAATGGGTTATTTGGTTGAGTGTGTGAAAGCACCTTAGAGGTGCAAGATAATATTGTGTGGTTTGAATGTTGAGAGCCACATAAAAGAATGTGGAAAAGGGAGTGCCACATGGCATGATGATGTGTAAAGTGGGATAAGGCTAGTAGGCCTATATCATTATATGGTTCATTAAGGATATGCAATAGAGATCTTGTGTTGAGTGTGTAATCTCTCTCTCTCTCTCTCTCTCTCTCTCTCTAGTCATGGAGTTTCTTGTGTGGTTTAATCCACCTTAGTGTTTATTCTTAATATATGTTTATCACCATGATCAATCTCATATTAGGATTATTAACAATATCCCATGGTGGCTCAGAAGTGGAAGAATCAAGCACAACTAGGATACGGACAAGATTACAATCCGGAGGGGGGAAAAGAAGGTATGCATATCGATTTGTAGGGAAAGACAGGTTAAATTTGGCTAGCCGACCATTGCATATGAAGAAGTCCTAAATTACTTGGAAGGGGTAGAAGATGACGAGGAAGAGCAAATCTTGAAAGAAAATCCAAATTTGTGTCACTCTTTGAGGTGGACATTGAGCAGATTGTATAGAGATACGATTTGAAAGTCCTGGTCACTCATCTTGAGGTGCTGATGAATGAAGGAAGTTCAAAGGAAGATGAGGACGACACTCAGGATGGTATAGTAGAAATATAGGCCGAGTAGGAGAAGACCATGGTTGCTCTCAAAGTAGGAAGAAGACTAACTGAGGAGGCATAACATCAGGGTCCAAGAAGATAAGCTTGAGGAAGTAAACCTGGGAGATGATCAAGAGTCTAGGAATAGCTAGAGTCAGCACAAAATTGAATTAGGAATTCAAAGGAAGACTCCTAGAGCTATTCAAATCCTACAAGGATGTGTTCGCACATGGAACTACTCTGAAATGAAAGGAATTGATCCTAGCTTTTACCAATGCAGGATCAACCTAAAGGAGGATGCAATTCCTATCAGGAAGAGCATGTATAGAATGAACCCTAACTATGCCAAGTAGGTCAAAGAGGAGATTGATAAGTTGTTAAGAGTGAGGTTCATCTATCAAGTGGACAGAGCATCATGGTTGTCACCCATAGTCATTGTCCCGAAGAAGAAGAATAGGAAGCTTAGAGTCTATATAGACTACTGTAAACTAAATTCCTCCATCTACCTTTCATAGATTCTCTACTGGATGTGGTAGAGGGACATGAGACATACTCATTTCTGGATGGGTCAGTGGGGGTACAACTAGGTGCGGATGGCTCCGAAGGATAAGGAGAAGACATCCTTTGTAACAGAATGAGGGGCTTTTGCCTCCAATGTGATGACTTTTGGATGAAGAATGCTCATGTTTCAGAGGATGGTTCAAGAAATATTCTATGAATATTTAACCATCTTCATGACGGTCTTCATGTAGGATTTCAGTGTGTTTGGAAAGAAAGAAGACCACATAAAGCACCTTATGATGTGTCTAGAAAAGTGTAAAGCAGCCAGATTGAGCCTCAATCTAGCCAAGTGATGTCACAAACGGTTCTCTATTTGGGGCACATAGTGTCTGCAGAAGGCTTGGCAGTACATCCGGCTAAGGTTGAGATTATTGTAAAACTATAGCTACCCAAGAATGCCAAGGAACTTGCAACATTACTGGGACTAATCAAATGGCATATCAAATTCATGAGGTTCTTGGAAAACATGGAAATACCCCCATACAGCTTGACCGTGAAAGATGTTGAATATATCTTGTTAAGATCTTGCCAGGAGGCATTCAAGAATCTGAGGTAGATATTGTCATAAGAGTACCAATTTTTTAACAACCAAAATTCGATTTGGTGTTCCGTGTATTCATGCTTCTGATTTTTCCATTGGAAGTGCTTTGATGCAGGGGTCACAAGAGGACTAGTTCCAACCAGTCTACTATGTAAGTAGACTAGTTCCAACCAGTCTACTATGTAAGTAGAAGAGTGTCAAAACCAGAAAGGAACTACTCCACCATAGAAAAGGAATCATTGGGGATGATCTACTCGATCAAGAAATGCAGGCATTATCTGTTAAGGAATGTATTTGAATTTCATGTGGACCACAAAGCACTCTTGTACCTAGTAAACAAACCAAACATGGCAGGAAAAATAGCTAGATGGATGCTATTGTTACAAGAGTTTGAGTTCACTATCAAGCACACCCTAGAAAACAAACATGCAGTGGTGGCAAAATTCCTGTCTAGACTGGAGTCAGGAGACAATATAGAAGGGGTGGAAGATGGCTTCCTAGATGTGCAGCTCTTTATCATAGATGGAGAGAGACCTAGCTGGTATGATAAGATGATGTATTTCCTCTCTGACTTATCATTTCTAGAATATATGTCCAGAGATTAGAGGAAAAAGCCGACTCTCCAGAGCAAGTTGTTTATGGGGGTGCAGGTCAACTTTACAAGATGGGCATCGACCAAATCCTAAGAAGATGCATCCCCGAGCATGAACAGCAAGCTGTGTTGGCAAAAACACATCAAGGGATAAGTGGAGGGCACTTTTTTAGAGAAGTCACGGGGCCAAAAGTGTTCTAGGTAGGATTACGGTGGCCGACAGCATTGAAATATGCACACAAGGTTGCAAAGGAGTGCAACATGTGCTTGAAGCTAGGCCAATCAAGTGATGCACATAGAATGTCTCACACCTCGATACTGTCACTTGGGGTCTGGACTTTGTAGGCCCATTCAAGCCAATAGCTCAAAGAACAGGGAACAAATACATACTAGTGGCTACATATTATTGCACAAAATAGGCAGAAGCCAAGATTCGAATTCCCAATAGAGATAGTTAGAGATCAAGGAATCCACTTCCTCAATGAAGTGATTAAGAAGTTATTAGAGAAACATATGATTCCACATAAGAAATCAACAATCTACTACTTGCAGACAAATGGTTAGGCAAAATCCACCAATAGAATCCTGTAAGGAATTCTAGTCATGACAGTAAATGAAAACAGGACCGATGTTACATTCAACATTATGGGCATTCAAAATAGCTTAGAAGAATGCAACTAGACTTACACCATTCAACATGGTGTGTGGACTGGAATCAGTAGTGCCTATGGAGTTCCTCACACAAAGCCTCAGGATAGCCTGGCCAAAAAGACTCTCTTTGCAGAAGAGTTAGAAGTGCACAAAATTGAGCAACTCCTTCATCTGGATAAAAGGAGAATACATAGTGCGTGGATGGCCGAGATTGTATAGAAAGTGGAAAATTAGAGAAGGAGTTGCTCAATTTGCACAATAGAGACATGCAAATTAGGCCTTTGATAGAGAAAAAGATATGCATAAAAGGAGAATACATAGTGCGTGGACAAAAACATAAAGTTCAAGATCTTTGAAGAAGGAGATGTAGTACTATTATTCTCTTCAAGAATGGGACCTCACCTAGGAAAGCTAAAGATGAGGTGGACATGCCCATTTAGAATTGTCAGGAAAATGGAAATGAGAACCTTTGAACTAGCAAGTTTGGATGGTGAAAGGCTAAAGAAAAAACTGGTGAATGGATATAGTCTGAAGCCTTATCATGTGCCATAACAACAAGGAGTCCCCAGCAAGAAAAGCGTGTCTAGATCCGGAAGCAGAATTTGACTTTAGTTAAGATCAAGAATCGAAAGTGGGATAAGATTCTGGAGAGAATGAAAATGGAAAAGAACAAAATCTAAAAATCAAAACTTTCTATGTATATATGATCTCAGTGTGCACAGAGAACAAGGAGCTAGCTGGCAAACAACAACATGAAAGTGGTGGCAGGAAAATCGATGTTGCCGCCCCAAGAAAGGATGCATGGATGGAAAGGGAGAGGCGTCACATCACTTTTGCCCCTCCTCAACCCGGCCATTAATGACCTTGCAACTTGTGCAGTAGGCACTCATGAACATAATTTTAAAAGAATTAGGGATAATCATGGAGATATCAGGCAATTATGGATGTACCAAGGGGAGGTGCACACCACGACAATGGCTATGGAAATCGTATCTTTTTCTCTATCGAAGGCCTAATTTGCATGTCTCTATTGTGCAAAAACTCTCTGCTACACTGCGCTTCCAATACACTCTGTGCTAAACTCTATTGTCACCCTTTCCTTGTGTCTCTCAATCCTAGCTATCCCATATCTTACAGGATGGTGGAATTTGAGTATCTCTCATCCACCCTATACAAGGAGACAGATAAGTATGCTGAATGGATGGAGAGGATGGGACTGAAGTAACTCACAAAGTTGCCCTGGGAGGAGCTCTAGCACAATTTCAGATCTTGAGAGTAGTTGGAGCAACTCCAAAAATTGAACATCATCACGCTACCCTCAAGTGAGAAGAAATAATTCAATCCTCTATATGTGGGTGAGGTGTTTAACATGCCAGAAGTGGAGATCAAGTTGGCGGAGGACGATGACTTGTTGATCAAGGAATTTGGCTAGATAGAGGGAAGAGCCAAGGAATATAAAATAACAAGCACAACATATGAAGATAGTCAAAAGCAAATGTGATTTGTGGTGGAGATGATAATTCTCACCCACAAACTGTATTACATGTCCAGAAGAAAGACCTTCGGATGGTGAAGGCCGCTAAAGCTAGAACGAGTGTGGCCTGGGCTGAAGTCCTATTTCACAACCTAAAAGAACATATAGGGAAGGTCACCAAGCCCAATACAAAAACAAAGTTTGGCCCATACATGGATGCTTTGTTTAAATGGAAGGCACAACTAGGAGCTAAAAAAGATAAGGAGTAGGAGACTACGACTGGTCCACACCTACCCACTCCACTTAGCATTTTCACATTATGCACCACTTGTATATACTCTATTATGTGTGTTAGTCACTTTATCTTCTTTGTAGACCTCTTTTGTTGTGTGAAGAAGAAGAAGAATTTTCAGCCTCTCACCTTGTGTGTTCTCTTCTAGGGTTTGTTTGAGTGTGTGTGTGCTTGCAAGAGCTCAAGCTCTTTTCTCCTGCATCTTTTCATGGTATCAGAGCCTAGTTCATGGTAAGGACTGAGCGGTAAGAAAGAGAAGTACAGGAAGCGGTACGAGGGTAAAAGCTTCATTTACTCTTCCCCCTTTGTGTTGGCTACTACACCCTTGTCGGGAGCTCTTCGGTAGGCACCCTATTATGTGTGTTAATCACTTTATCTTCTTTGTAGACCTCTTTTGTTGTGTGAAGAAGAAGATGAATCTTCAGCCTCTCACCTTGTGTGTTCTCTTCTAGGGTTTGTGTGAGTGTGTGTGTGCTTACAAGAGCTTAAGATCTCTTCTCCCCTACATCTTTTCACTAGATGCAGAAGAATTCCCATAAGTGTACAAGCTGAACATGGAGACAATGGAGCAGTGGGAAGGTCATGTGATGGATGACCTTAAGGAGGTGTGGGGATCTTATCTAGAAAAGCTAACAAGCCCCCACCGCTCGAGGCAAAAATCTGGACGGAGGGTCTGGAAATCTTGATCTGGCCCTAACAGCAGGCTCAGAACCAGCAAAAGCTTTAGAAGCACTAGCCACCAATGGAGTGGGAAAAGAAGCTAGCAGACAGTAGTGGAGGAGGTGCTGGTAGAGAAGAGGAGCTGCACAAGGAAAACAAGCACCGATGGCAAGAAATTGAAACCTGGAAAAAGAGATTTATTGTTTTGAAAGGAAAAGGGAAAAAACTGGCCACACACAACCCAAAGGGAAGGGGAAAGAGATCATTCTATGGACTAGGTCTCATCTTCGAGAAGAATAAATTAAAGCAGCATGCGTGGGCAGCCCATGAAGAAATTGGAAGAAAAAGAAAATGATGAGGCCGCTCTCAGAGTCCAGATAGAAAAGCTGGAGGCACTAATCTAAGCATTCACAAAACACCAAAAACAAGATGGCAATATCATCAAGGCCCTGAAAACCGAAGTGGAGGCAGCTACACCGAGAAGAGTGACCAGAGGCAAAGGTGGAGGCTATGAAGAAAGCACATGTTGAGGAAGTGCAGTCCAAGGACAAAATGCTTCAAGACTTCCAAAGCTAGGTCAAAAGAGAAAAAAGGGCAAGGGAGGACATGCAAAGAAAACTGGAAGAAGAAATGGGTTAGAAAAGCCTGTGTCTAAAAGGAGACCGCCTTTAGGTGTATGTAGAATTTGGTCCATACGTGGCACAATAGGCGGGTGCCATGAGGTCCGCCAACTGGGATGACATTGCTAAATTCATGAGCCAATTGGAAGTGGCTGGTTAGGGCCAGAGTAGCTCCCAAGCAGGGGATGGGCAAGGCCAAAGCCCCTCCCTTGGATCCAGAGCCGTGCAAGGAAGCAGTGGGCTCTTATGACTCGTGGATCTGAGTAAGGAGGCAAATCACTCAAAGAAAAACATTGCTAGTGCCCCTTGCCAACATTGGAGTAACCTAGCAGTCAGAGAAAGGGGGTGCCAAAGTCAGAATCATCAGGCATACCACCCTATGGGTGGAAATGGAGTTGGGGTGGGAGAAGAGGGCCAAGAGAGCCAAAACAAACCATCTTTTGAAGATCCCCACGGCTTTGCGGCTGGCATGCCCATAGAGACGATGAAAAGGGTTAAGGCAAAGTACTCGAAAGTGTGTCCCATAGATGTGCAGTTCAGATGGGTAGATGAAAGGACAAGGTTGGGGCGTGCTTGGGTGAGTAGCAAAAAAATGGCCTATGAGTCGAGGTATGCCCCGGACCGCTCAATCAAGTTTGTATCAGGAGGCATCGCAATAGAAGTAGAACCAAGAGAAGGTGGATGGAATAGGCCATAATTGTCTCCATTACAAGGTCCGGAGTCAGAGGTGATCCGAATGCAAAAAAATTTCAAAGCAGCAACTAGCAACTGTGGGCTTTGCTTTGCTAGCACAACATTCACCATGATTGCCAAGTGTTGGCGTGGCCAGTCCATTTGGCCATCGCCCAGGTCGCTGCCCAGACTGTCCCATTGTGTAACAAACTATTATGATTTGAGTCTTCTTGCTTTGTAACAAACTTGTAACAGTTTTTTGGAAACGAGTAGTACTCGAATGGATGTAAGTAGCAAAGGGGGATTATTCGGATATGTGTGGATTAGAGGATAAGGAATTGAGGGGATAGTTGAGTACATAGTTGATGAGCTGAGCTTTTGGCCAATGTATTGCATTGTATTATGCAAGCTAAAATATTGAAGAATATTACAGGGGCTATCTCTATTCTGCTTTGCATAGTTATGTATATTCTGCATCCATTCCATGTTAAGTGCATTCCTATTTGATGTGAACTCATGTCCGGAATCATGAGAGGCTTAGGAGCTAACTTGATTGCAATCATGATTAACTCCCCTAGATTAGGCAGATGGGTAGCTTAATGTGCCACCAGTATTGGCTTATCACATTGAGCACAATTGCATTAGTCGTCACTCTTCATGAGCGGTCTGGAACCACGTAGTGCCAGGTCTTGATCAGACACACTGACAACACTTGCAAGCTGACTCTTAACCTTTATATTACATGTGCTAGTTGTTGCATGTAGGTCCCCAATGGTATTTCAAACCATGAATAAGTTATATGACATTGATTAGTAGCAAGGTTGTAATACCATAAGATTCACATGCCAAAGCAACGTGCCTCTCCCCCCACGCAACTGAGAAAGTAAACAATTATAGAGAAAGGTCTTGCCAGACCCTCCTCAACCATCAAGAAAAAATAGTGCACCAACATCTACATATACTACCTCTCAAATATGATTAAAGACAGCTAGTTGACAATCATTTAGAGTTCTTTTCATCCGATCGACAATTTGTGCCTACTGCTCAGCATCAAACATAATCTCTTCAATAATCCATTTGTAACTACAAACACAGTTGATCTGTCCACATGAGGCATTCCCTCAAACTCAGCAAACCTTCGGCCATGGTGTTGAAGAATGTGCTCTAAATGCAATAGAGCTTCATTCTTTGCCACTACTTGATGATCATTTAAATTATCTATAGTCAATTCTAATGCATGAAATAAATTGTCTGAATGTTCTGATGAAAATGTTTCCCACAAAAGGCCAGGAGAGGCACACTCACAAAACACCAAAATTGTGACAGATAGGTGTATCAATTGCAATCCGGTTTGGTGAAATGTGGCCTCTTGCATACACACAAACCATTTTTCATCACTTTCTAGTAGACCTCTACCTATGCATAATCCCTTAAATGAAGGATAAAGTTGCCCATCAAAAGTGTGCAAGTCATCAAAAGACTTACAACCTTTGCAAACAATAAGCAACATACGCAAGAAATATTTATCACCAATAGAAGGAGAAACGATGTACATGCGACCAATGCTATTGCGTAACTTCCTTTTAGTCCACTTCTTAATACTTGTGTTCCAAACCCATCGGCATGGAAAGTTGCTATGAGAGAAGAAAATATTTTGCATCATCGTGCAACTCATTGCATGTGAACCACTCTATAATGGTAGTTTTTTTTGTTACTTTCTCTATCCATTATACTCCATAAATCATCATCTCGAAACATGGCATTATTGTACAAGGGAAGATGAACTTGTAATCTTCGAACATCGGGCTTGTCATCATGCATATCATATTCATAAGTTCACCAACATGCTTTTGATGTTGACACATAGCATGCATCTAAGTACCTGTTGATCTCATCCACCACACCATCAGTTAAATGTTGTAGTTCTCCTTGCCTTTTTTCACGATTTATTGTTTGCATCCTGACTATTGCTCTGTCATGACCCTTGTACATATATTTATACAAATACTTAATTGTTGTGATTGTGGAGCATACTTCAACATTGATGTGTGCCTTGTATTTCATGGAAATGAAAGGATTAAATGGCACTTTCCAACAACAATTGTCTACTATAGCCCCTTTCACTTGTATGTTCTTTCCATCTGTAAGATTCCTCCCTCGAGCTTTTGAGGTGTAAAGGTGTAAGAACCTCCCCTTCTGTTCTTGAAATTATTCCCCTCTCTGAAATAGAAGAAAGATCTTGTTTTACCCTGTTTTGGCCTAGAGAGAGAAAATGTCTAGAGAGAGATAATCCAAAATTGAGATATCTTTGGATATAAAAATCCTCCTAGTGTCTAAAATGGATTCCCCTGAAACAGAAGACCTTAGCCTAAGGGTCTACATTTTCAAAAAAAATTGGATTATGGTCCAATTAAGGTTCCAATGGGCCAATTGGATTAATCCAAGTGTTGGGATGAGATAAATCTAAAAGAATAAAAGAAAATACCCAAAAATAAGTAAATGTACACATAAGATGAAGAGTTGACTGAGTACAAGGTTTATTAGTTAAAAATTATGAGATATTACTAAAAAAAAAGATATTTTAGAATAATGATGCATTTTTGACACCTTAGTGAGGAAAGGGGGACTCTTGAGGTAGGCGCCTATTTCACATGTGTGGAAGGGTTTTTAATTCAAAAACATTGTGATATTTTTATCTCTCCTCTCTCCTGGACCAAACCAAATAAAAAAGGGAGCCAAACTGGTCCAAATCTTGTCCTCCAAAATTGAGTCAAACTGAACTTGGAAAATTCTAGAACTCAGTTGGACTTGGTTAGTGGCCTCTCTCACCTATAAATAGACCCTCAGTCATTTGTAAAAAAATATTGGAGCTATACCGTGGCAGTATTATAGTAGCCCCAATCATATTTTCTATTATCCCTTAAATTTTTCTCTCTTGGGAGCTTGGAGCTCTCTCTCTCTACAACAACTCTTGGAGTTTCGCTTCTCCTCTTGGTGGACCAATTGATTGGTCGGGGCTTCACTGCTAATAGAGAAATAAGCCAAACTTGGAGGTAAAATCAAATTTTATGATTTTTTCCAATTTATCTCAATGACTTTCTTCTTCTCAACCCTCTCCTCTCAAGCTTGAGAAGCTTTCTAAATGAATGTTTTAATTCAAATCAAGCTTTCCCTTAAAGTCTTAATGCTTAATTAAGAGAAAGTTAATCTTTATGCTTATTTGTAATGCTTTCTTTAAGTAAATCTCTCTCTCTAAAATAATAGCCATCTTTATGGCTAAATCCTTTGAAAAAGGATGCTTCTCAATGATAGTCTCTTACTTCAAAGCTAAACTCTAGGCTTGATAAGCTAGAGATTAAGAAAATGGTATTTGTAAGATTTCTCCCTCCAGCTTTTGAGGTATAAAGGAGTAAGAACTTACCCTTCTGATCTTGTAATTATTCCCCTCTCTGAAATAGAAGAAAGATCATGTTTTATCCTATTTTGGCGTGGAGAGAGAAAATGTCTACAGAGAGGTAATCCAAAATTGAGATATTTTTGGATATAAAAATCCTCCTAGTGTCTAAAATGGTTTTCCCTAAAACAGAAATTCAAAAAGAACTTTCCAATGTGCAATTGAAATTAATTGAAAATATGTATAAAGGACCTTAGCCTAAGGGTCTAGATTTTTAGAAATTTTTGGATTATGGTCCAATTAAGGTTCCTATGGGCCAATAGGATTAATCCAAGTGTGGGGAGGAGATAAATCAAATGAATAAAAGAAAATACCCAAAAATGAGTAAATGCCCACATAAGATGAAGAGTTGACTGAGTACAAGGTTTATTAGTTAAAAACTATGAGATATTACTAAAAAAATGAGATATTTTGGTATAATGATATATTTTTGACACCTTGGTAAGGAGGGGGGATACTTTGCCTATTTCACACATGTGGTGGAGTTTTTAATTCAATAAAATTGTGATATTTTTTTCTCTCCTCTCTCCTGGAATCAAACCAAATCAAAAGGGAGCCAAACCAGGTCCAAATCTTGTCCAAATTCAGCCAAACTAAACCTGAAAAATTCTAGAACCTAGTTGGACTTGGTTAGAGGCCTTTTGGTTAGAGGCCTCCCTCACCTATGAATAGATCCTTAGTCTTTTGTAAAAAAATCTGTGAACTATACCATGCTAGTATTACATTAAAATAATGATATTTTTTTATTATCCCTTAAAAATTCTCTACTTTTGGAGAGAGTGGAGCCTCTCTCTCTCTTCAACCATCATTGGAGCTTTTCTTTCAACACACTAACCAATTGATTGGTTGGGGGCTTCTTCTAAGATAGAGAAGCAAGCAAAAACGAGAGGTAAAGTGTAATTTTATGGTTTTTCTCTACTATTCTCAATGTTTTCACTTTCCAACCCCTCTCAAGCTTCAGAAGTTTCTAAATTAAGTGTTTATAATGCAAATCAAGCTTTTCTTACGAGTTGTAATGAATAATTAACAAAAGTTTACATTATGCTTAATTAGGATACTTTTTATGTTTATCTCTCTCTCCCCAAAAGAATGGTCATTCCTATGGTTTTTATACTTTTATGCTTCTAAAATTATGATAATCTTATAATTTAAATCCATAAATTGGATTTAAGTTTAGAAGATAGTTATATTATCATAATTATATTACTAGGTTTATTCTTTTTAAAAATATTAAAATTATTAGTAATAGCAGCAGTAGAGCTATGGTGAAATTTTTAAGAAATTGATACATAATTAATTCTTATGCATAACGTGAAAAGAGGACTTCCTACCATATTCTAGGGTTGAAAATCCTAGGCTAAAAGAATGATTTTCATCACATTCAATGGAAAACTAATTTTTAAGGTTTATACATAATTAAATAATTAAGAAAAGAGAAAATTATGGTAATTTTGGGTCATTACCACGATTGAGGTATGTTTGATGGGGTCAAGATTCACTTCATACCTCGATTGAGATATATAAACGGCTGGAATTGCATCTTCAAATGTGCGCGAATGGACGGGTCGGATTGTGTAGATGTATCTCGTTTAAGGTTTTTGAACAGCTTCAATTTCATCTTGGTATCTCCAACGAGATACGTGGATGGATGAGATCACATCTCTATACCTCGAATGAGATTTGTCAATGGTCGAGATTATATTTCCTTATCTCGTTCGAGATATGTGGACAGTGGAGATGACATCATTGAATATGTTGAATGTACATCTGAGCGAGCATGTCGAGGGGGATCCACCGTGGCATTGACGTGGATCTGGAGTGGCATGCATATCTCGATCGAGATAATGTAGTTGGCGGTGACATGTACTGGTGACATGGATGTCGGGCTCTTTTGGGTTTGTTGTAGAAGAGGTTGACAAGTACTCTACTTTCTATGCTTTTGAGATTTGAATTATGAGAATTACTGTGAGAGTTACTTGGGTTGGTGATTGGATTGCCACCCTCATTGTAACCTTCAGCTACTAATACTGCTTTTCCACCCTCATAGTAACCTTGAGTGACTAATAACTACTTTTCCACCCTCATGGTAACCTTGAGATACTAACAACTACTTTTCCACCACCCACCTTTTGATACCATGAAAATATCTTGACATTGACTTATACTACGGATATACCTTCTTTTGTGAATATGAAGGTTTGGTTCCTTTCCTAGCATTAGCTTATAAAGTAGCACTAATATTTTTTGGTTTAGGTAGCATTGATGAGGCTTGGGTGTTCATAAGAGGGGCTCTATGATGATGGTGAGGTCACTTAGATGGATTTACCTTTGGCAACTACAATGATGAACTTCAGTGCCATCATCGTTGATGATTTAGGATTGTTTTCATAAGAGGGGCTATCGCGATAAAATTTTGATGACTCCTTTGGTGACGAGTAGAGCTTCACCATAAGGTACTATCGGTGTAAAGGGTAGGTCTGTATTATCAATAGCAGTCGCTAGAGATGTTATTTACTTGGACAAAGGGTCTATTGATGTTGAAGGTTTTGGGGGGTTACCCTTGCTAGAGTAAGATTCAAATTAGGTTGTTGGTGTAGACATGGTATAAAAAGGGACATCTTCTAGCGTGTTTGTGAAGTTAGAGGTAGAAACCTACTCTTTTAACAGTGGATCTGAAAGGATAGATACTTTGTCAAGAAGGAATTCCGATGGAGAATGCAAGTTTTCAAGTTAAGGAGATTTTTGGTAGGAACCTTGTAACCTTTTACGTTTAGCATCATATAGATCTTTCAGCGTCAAATTCTCTTGGTCATAAAATGATATCACCATATGTGTGTTATGGACCTAAAAAGTGATTGTATTGCTCATGAAGCATGGTTTTGCATTGGTAGCAATAATACATTCCCATCCCATAAATAAGTCTCCTTCCAACACAAACTCAGCCACAATAAACATGCAGTTAAGTGGGTTGTATTGCATGTAGATTATATGTTCAAGTACCCCATACATGGAACGTTCATGTCTTGCATGAAAGGAATTCTCTCAGGATAGGCTTGTAGTGCAAGGTGACCTACCATAGTTTGAGGGTCATGAGATTATGTTCATGTCATAGATAAAGCTAGGCTTGAATCTTGTTGATATTTCCAAAGGCTTTAAATCCTACATCAAACCTTGGATGATTTAGAGTACAGTCACATTCACGCTCTAAAATTTCAAACTCCATGGGTTTACATGGTAGAGGTTCCATTTGTGGCAATGGCTTCTCTTCTCATAAGATCATTGTGAATGTACTCACTAGGTGTTCAAGTTGATAGTTTGCATTGATTAGTCAATAGAGTACAAAGGCTATTGGAGTTTGGTAGCTTGGCACAAAGCTTAAATGTGAATATCTAGGAGATAGTCACGGCTTGAAAAACTTTGGTTTTTAACACAAAATAAAATTCAAATTTTGAGGATAAGATTTTCTACTCTTAAAAAGGCAATCCCTCCAATAATTGAGTGATTTTCACGACTTTTTATTGGCATGAATTTCTCTAGTTTTTCATGCTAGTGTCCTTGTGAATATCTCCTCTCTTTGTTTTTCCTTTTTTGCTACTTTTTTTTGGACATCATTATCTCTGGGTGAAAATATCTCTTGCCATGAATAACTTTCTAGAGAGATAAACTCACATATGAATTCTAGAAAGAGAAAATCACATTTTTTTCATGCATGAATATCTTTGGTTTTTAATGCCATCGTTTGCGTGAATATCTTAAAAAATATTTTTATTTTTATTTTTTGGCTGTATTGCCTTTATAATGGTTTTTAGAATCTAGCTTGTGTGGAGGGGGTGGTTTTGAAATTCAAGTTAGGAGGTATAATAAGCTTTTTCCAAAAAACAATGGAAGGTAAAAGTCAACACTTGAAGCTCAGCAATATGCTCACATAAAAACTTTTGTAGGTTGCCTAAGCAAGCCCTGCTTCTTTGACCTTGTCGAATGGAGCGTTGAGAAAGGGCAACATACGTTTGTTAGTATAGGCAACCTTATGGCTTATTGTGTTTCTTTTGCTAACACTTGTTTGTTTGGTAGCAATATTGATTACTCATGTGTGCTCTTCTTCTCTTTGATTCACATGCTCTTTAGGGCTTCTATGGGGTGTTGGCTTACTGAGCCACTTCTCCACCTATTGGCTAGCATCATTGGTGATGAAATCACTTGTAGCCAATTCTTTGAGTTCTTCTTTTTGCAATCAAAGTCTACAATCAAATTGTGAGACAAATCTTGCCAACGGTAGCTTCGTGAACACTTTATACAACCATATGCCACCTAGGTGCACCTACTTCCATGCGATTTGAACTAGCACTTTTCCCAAGGAACATCTAGAGTCTCCTTCTTTTTTGTAACTACTTGCTCTTCCTACTTATCTAGAACATTTTGCTTATCCCAAAAAATATTATCATCTAGATACATCTCACATTTTTGGATTTTCCTACATATCCTGCTCATTTGAATTTTCCTATTTTCTTGCTTAATTGGAGCGTGCTCCACTTCTCATCCAAATTATCCTTCTCTTTCAAAAGCTCAATCAGTAAAAGTCATCAATCTTGGCTATAAGTTCCACATGGCTTGTTTGCACCTTTCCTTGTAGATAATCTATTTAACACTACACTTGTGTTTGTGACAAGTGAGTAGATACATACCTATCTACATGTCTACTCCGAAAAACACTCTAGACACTACAACCATGTTACTTAATAGCCAGCTATGTCTCTCTATGGACGTGTCTTTGGGTTACCATGCTAACATCTAAATGTTAGTAACACTATCTAGACATACCTCTACAAGTGTGGGCTCACTAGACACCTCTACTAAGTAAAACATTAGACAATCTAGTCTCGTAAATCATTCTCAACTATAGACAACAATCTGTAAACCATTTTCAACCATGAACAATGGTTTACTACAACGGTTTGTATATACATATGCTATGATATGTGGTTTAGGTATGCCTCCAACATACCTTACACAGATATGACATGAACATTATCATCTAATTTGTGTTTAGCACCAATACAAAGTCTAACATATAACATTTCCTTATTTCCTCCTCATTACAGTGGCAATGCATTATCTACCCGTAGGTGGTAATATACTACCCAAATGTAATCGATGACAAACAAGGAATATTGGGTCCTCGTATAAACTTCATAAAATATTTCCAAAACGCAAATTAGTACAAGTTGTCTTTTTTTGGGTGATGTTTTCTTGTGTTAATGGAATAACATACTACCTCACAAGCACAAGAGAGAAGAAGAAAGAAGTGCATGCAAGGGTCGAATCTGATGATTAGCACTTGGCCAACCCTATTAGGGTTAACTCCGTAATGTGAGGCTGCTAGGGGCTCACTCCACACTCTCCTCGTGTCACCCAAAGAGAGATCCAAGCAAGCTATGTAGGAGCAAGAGGGAAGGAGCTATGGAGAGCTCAACCTCTACCTCATGCCAATCATATTATGCAAACAAGACAAGGTGGAGAGCAATGATAAGGGAGTGAAGGAGAGAAGGGAGAGCAACACCATTCCTATTCACATACACCAACAATCACAAGCATGCAAGCCACCATAAGCTTAAGAGAGAGAAGGAGAGAAGGCAAGACTCTATTGAGACAAATGGGATTGTCATTTTTCATATTTCATAAAATGTCTTATATACATGAGCTCATATTTACAATGTTTGGCCGTCCAATTACAAATGGGGGCCCAAAACTAGTTTTCCTGGTTTAACTAGCTCTATGTACATCAATTTCTTATGATTGGCATTACACAAGTCGTAATCTCGGTCATCCCATGTCTCTTTTATAATTAGCACTTAGCGCGGTTACAAAAAGATGAGTTACAAAGGAGGTATAGTAGCTGTGTGAAAGGTCATGTTAACCAGAGTGGTTAACATACCCCCTTCCCGATTGCAAGCATGTCCTCTGAACTGGTCCAAGAAGCTATCTGTAGTAGATAGAGTAAGTTCAGACAAAGTCCCATCATGAGGTAGGAGCGGGAGGGGAACGATGGAAAATGTTCAGAAGGTTGTCTCCATCATGTCTTCAAAAGTTTGGAGCCACCAAGAAGGCATCCACATGACTCGTTCGTAGAGCTGAATAGCTGCTTGAAAGTGGGCCCTTTGTTGATGTCAAAGGAGAGGCCTTGGGCTCCTTCAAAGTAATGGTCCCAGCTAAGGAAGGACTCCAGCAAGGTGATGATGAGGTTGAACAATCGGATCATGTCATTGCTGGGTAGGGGACCTAGTCGTAGTAGGCGGGCAAATGAATTCGTGGAAGTGCCTGACCATGGATTCTTCAGTACATTGATGTTGTGGTGATGATGGGGGCATGAACCATGGGAAGTTGAATTGCAACTTTGGGTTTTGTTGTTGTTCCTCGTGGAACGTCTTCTCCAAGCCCACCATCTTCAAATGATAAGGTAATCAGGGCTGATTCTCAATGTGCGAGGTGCATTACAGAGTAGACTTCCCATATGAAGGGTTTGTTGAGGAAGGGCCATCCGCACGCGAGGCCGGCTACTCGCCCATGAGATTGAACGTTATGGGACGAGCAGCGCGACGGGTGGCCAGTGATATCCATCATGGGTTCGGGGTGGGTGGTCACACCGCCAGGTTGTGTACTTGGCGTCCAGGTACGGGCGAAGGAAATGGATGTCGAGGTAGTCAGTGTGACGCGGGTGATGGGGTGATGTTGGAGTTGTCAACCAAGCAAGATGGTGATGGCCTGCTCGAACTCTGTGCGGTCTAGAGGATCATGCCAAATCAAAGGGTTTCGACTTCCTCACGCTCGCTCAGATGATGGTAGTGGTGGTGGCAGGATCTACCCTTCTTGGGTGGGTGGTGGAGTCGGCGAGACGGGGGTGGAGGGGGTGTCGATGATGAAGGGCGCGTGGTGAGGCCGGGTCAAGAAAAGGTGGGGGTTTGGTGGAGGTGGAGGGTATGTCCCAGAATGCTATGTGCATTCCTAAGTTGAGGGATAGTGAAGGTGGCGAGGGGGGTGTGGGTGATGGGGGTGGAGTGGGAAAGTGAAGGGGGGGGTATGTCCCAGAATGCTATGTGCATTCCTAAGTTGAGGGATAGTGAAGGTGGCGAGGGGGCTGTGGGTGATGGGGGTGGAGTGGGAAAGTGAAGGGGGGGGGGGGGGGAAGAGGGTGGGGCACCAAAAAGAGGAAGAGTGGAGGTGCTTGAGGGGGGTGGTGGGGGTGGGGGTTGTGTGTGAGGAGGTGCAGACGAGGGGGTGGTGGGGGTGGGGGTTGTGTGTGAGGAGGTGTAGACGAGGAGCCTGCTGGGGGACGAGGGGGTGGTGGTGAAGAAGATTTTAGGGGTGGAGGAGGTAAGCCGCCTTGCCCATCAGTGCCATCATTGTTGTCATCTAGGGGGCAGGGCCAGTTGTAGCGATAGCCTGAGGATGGTGAGCATGGAAAAATTGACTGTGTGTGGCGACAACCTCGCCTTTGCTATACTCCCATCATGGAAAGGCAATGTGTGTGTTGTCAAACTGGCATATGCCAGTGGCCTCCATGACTTTGATTTGGATGAAGTAGCGGTGGTAGAGAATGAGTAAGCCAGGAGCTGAGTAGGATGGTAGAGGATCATTTAGGAGGGAGAGGTAAGTGTCGTGGATAGCGTGCTAGCCAGCTGTGCAAAGGTACTGCAGTGCCTAGCTAGAGATGAGGGGGAGATATGGGTAGGGGCATATGCCATCCGGTAAAGACAAATCAATGAGATCAGCAGATTAGGCTGTGATGGTGGCAGGGAAGCCATAGCAAATTAGTAAACTCCAGGCTGTGAGGGTGGCTTGAAGGGGGTGGAAGGGGAGTTCAAAGAGATCGTGAGGGTGGTGGAAGGTGAGCATCCCCTCGAAGAAAAAATGGGGGATGAGAGTGAGGCTAGGGGAGCTTGGATAGAGCATATGTATATTGTGGGAAGGAGAGGGACTCTTCAATATATATATCGTGTTGGAGAAGGTTAAGGCGAATGGCTTGGAACTGTAGATCAAGAAGTTGATCAGAGGTTTGAGGGGAGAATGCCAAAATGGCGAGCTCTATAGCGGTCTACATGAGCGCATCCACCTTGTGGTCAAGCAAGCTGGACGAAGGAGTCAATGGAGTGGATGGGCGGCCCAAGCCTCAGCATCTCTGAGCTGCTTATGTAGGCAATGGATGGTAGCCTCTGTTAAGTCGCAATGCTTTGCAAAATCTATGGTGGTGCGGGCTAGAGCATCCTCTGCTATCTGGGCCCGTCTCATGGCCTCCTGATGTAGTCCTTCAATGACTGTAAGATCTTTGTGTGCTATCGCATGGCCACTGCATGGTCTTGGTTGGAGCTCAGTGATTTTGTTGATAGTCGTGCCCAATTGCTCTGTGTTTGTTGGTTGAACTTTTTCTGTAGCTCCATGAACTGTATGTTGGTCTGGTATAACTCCTCAGACACTGCTCTTTCCTGGGCTTTGGCTAATAGCATTTCCCTTTGTGAAAGTTGTGATACTTCTTGCTTTCGTGAAATGCAGTCTGTCATCTTGGATTAGTTCCCGTGCCATGTTGGCGAATCCGTGGGAAAAGTTAGGCACATCTCCTCAGGCCGCATGGATTCTCTCTGCATAATTCTAGCTGGAACTGAAACTGCTTACGCGAGCCCAATGGAGAGTGTTGATTGTATTCTATGTGTCACTAGGGGAGGAAGGCCCAGCCATGAGAAGGCATCTCCGTGAATCTGTCAGGGGGTGGTGTCTCATATAAGCTTCTGTTAAGGAAGTCCTGCCTATGGCACTCCTCTTCCTCTGCTGCGACCTTCTTGGCAGCTTCTGTAGAGTTGGTGTGGCAGTGAGCTCTTCTTCGGTGGGCCTAGGGCTTGGGGGTGGCTGAGCCTGTTCTGTAGGTGAGGGTTCGTGGTGTGGCCTCTTGGGTTGGTGGGGAAATGGGAGAGGTGGATGGAGGGTATAAAGAAGAAACAACGGCATCCGGTCTGCTCAAGTGGATTGCTCGTGTTGGCAGCTCTTCCCATCCAATCACATAATAGAGGACCCTGGTGAGTAAAGTTGCTGCCTCCAACTTGTCTTGGGGGTTTGAGAATATAGCATATAGCTCCCGTAAGAGGTAGTCATACCAATTTACCTATTGCCCTTGGTGCACAAGAGCTAAGTTACGTTGCACCTGCTGAACCTATCAATCCACCTAGTGTGGTGAGGAGAAACTGCAGAGCTCTTACTGGCACCACGAGGTCTTCCTGGGCGATGTTGCCCCACTCAACTCCATCTCTGTTAGCATTGCTCCTGTATAGGCCACGGGTGAGCTTAAGGGCATTGACGATGCGTACATGGCTACTCCATATGTGGGAGTGCAAGAGCCTCTCGCATAAGCCCCACGTTGAGCTAATCTGGATGCTTTCACCCCTCGATATCCAAGATAACTCCAGTGTGCTGATTTGCGTCCATGTGGCTACTCCATATGTGGGAGTGCAAGAGCCTCTCGCATAAGCCCCACGTTGAGCTAAACTGGATGCTTTCACCCCTCGATATCCAAGATAACTCCAGTGTGCTGATTTGCATCATAAGTTTTGGTGAAGTATAAGGCATTATACAAATCCGACCCACAAGGTTCCAGGCTGGACAGTCAGCCCAATCCAAGCTGCTCTAACTTTTGCACCACTGTCCAGTCGGCTACTGCAGCAGCTCTATAGCATGGACCGATGTAGTAAAGGAGCTTGTGCTCAACTTTATGATGATTCTTCATCAGAGAATGGAGAGTGTGTCCATTGACTTGCTTCATCAATGCTTTGCCCAAGTGGAGAGATGGGTGGGGTGCTTCGCGTAATTCTTGAAGCGGCCCCGCTGGTAGGTATCTTCCTTCTCAGAGAAGTGTGGTGAAGCACTTCCAAGGATGATTCGGAAGCTTCTGACATATTGCTGGAGGGTAAGAGCTTGGGGAAAAAATTTGTAATAGTTTGGCTAGGCTCAGAGTGAAAAGTGAGAAAATGGAAGGAAGGGGCCCATATTTATAACCTTGTGAGGAAGACATGGCCGTGCAAGTTCAGGGAACGGGCATGCGACTGTAAGCATATGGGCGTACAAAGTCAGGCTACGAGTGAATGGACGTGGCAAGCTGAGCGAACGGCTGGAAATTGAGCAAATGGTCGTGGGCTCATGAAACTGGTTGGAATGGCCGAGGGCTTTGAATAGAGAGTCGGCACGGTCGTGGCAGTGGGTGAGGGAAGGAACGACCGTTCCAAACTCTAAGAAGGGAACGGCCATGCGAAACTTGGAATGGTTGGGGGCTTTGTGGTGGTTGAAGAAGGAACGTCCATGGCACTTAGAATTTGAGAAAGGAACGACTATGGGAAGTTTTTTTTTTGTGCATCCTGTAACAGGTTTTGTACACAGAGGCTATGCCGTCAACACCCCATTGCGGGTTTTGTACTGACCATGTGCCCAGTTTGCCAAAGAGAGGAGTCTTGCCAATTAGGTAATGGCAAAGTAGGGGGTGGCACTTCCTGAAGAGATTCCGATGAGGGTGGCAAGGAAGTAGCTGGGGCTGAGGGGGTTGATGGGAGTTTTGTGGCTCTGTCGAGCCTCTGGAATGATAAGCAAAGGAATTGCTGACGTTGAAGGTATATTTGTAAAGGAAGTTTGTCAGCACTCAAGGCAACATCTATAGTCAAGATTACTCAAGACAAAGGGAAGTAGAAAGTCGTATGTGACATAGCCACCCCCAAGCTACCACCCATTGAACGGTAGGTGACTGTGGTGTGACACGAGGTATGAGCTTAGGTTAGAGAGGTTTGGGGATCCATATGGTATGATTGCCTTCATAGTAATGTTGGGCGTGGATAAGAGATTTTGGGATCCACCAAAGGGTTGAGTGCATGGGTTTAGGGTTTGATTGAGGGTCAAAATGCCTAGGAGAGCGCGTAGGTTTACGTCGATCCTATACCCTGTAGTCTTGAGGTTGGCAAATGGGGGGCCTACACTAGGGACGAGAAACTCTGGATGCTTGTTGGTGAGGGGTATGGTGAGACCTTTTGGGAATCCACAATGGAGATATTCCCTCATAGTAG
The DNA here is from genome assembly GCF_041138505.1 of Cibotium barometz. NCBI lineage: Eukaryota > Viridiplantae > Streptophyta > Polypodiopsida > Cyatheales > Cibotiaceae > Cibotium > Cibotium barometz. The sequence goes on from NC_141083.1 coordinate 36,272,407, forward strand.
CCTTGTCCTGCAAGAAGTTGCTTGGGCACCCAGTGGTGAGATATCAAACCTTGTGAAGATTTGTTAGTATGGTTAGCAGTGTTAGTTTGGTTCGTGTGATGTGGTAGGGCAGTTGCTTGTGATTTGGCCATGTGAGAGCACATTGTCACTATGCATGGTGGTGGTGTGGGTGCGAGAGGCGTTGATGTGGATGGCATGTTTGAAAAGATGCAGGGGGGAGGAGAGCTTAAGCTCTTGCAAGCACACACACACACTCACAAAACCCTAATAGAGAACACACAAGGTGAGAGGCTGAAAATCTTCTTCTTCTCTACTCAACACTCAACACACCATATACAAGAAATAAGAGTACACACAATATGAAAGGTACTCAACCAATACATACACGGGTTCTCTATAGTGTGAACCCGACTAAATGAGCTGGCGCTATAACTATGCCAGTCTCTAGAATGGCTGTCACACAGCCTGTCATCCCACTGGCCGCATATCTCCCATGATCTCACCAACCATGCCAGTGGTGTAAGTGTGGGGCCTATCCCCCAGGCGGGTCATCAGTGGGGCCACCGCCTCACTAGACGAGCTCGATATCTCAACACTCCCCCTCGAGCTCAACTCCATCTCATGTACACCAAGCGAAGCCCTGAATCTGCGGAGCTTCTCTGTACCCAATGCTTTGGTGAAGATGTCAGCTACCTGATCCTCTGTGCTGACATAAACAAGGTCAAGGTCTCCTGCCAAGACCTTCTCTTTACAAAGTGGTAGTGGACCTCTATGTGCTTCGTACGAGCATGAAAGACTGGGTTCCTGGCCAGCTGTATACTGCTCATGTTGTCACAGAAAATGACAACTTGTCTATCTACCGATAGACCCAAATCTGTAAGTAGCTTTCTCAACCAAGCTACCTCACATGCTGCCATAGCAGCTCCTCTGTACTCGGCCTCTGTACTCGATAGAGCAACCGTAGGCTGCTTCTTGCTGCTCCAAGTCACAGCAGCACTCCCCAAAGAAAACATGAATCCACTGGTAGATCTTCTATCTGAGATACTACCAGCCCAATCAGCATCTGTGTACCCATGTACACATATCTCTGTCCCAGTCTCATAGAATAGTCCACAATGCAAAGTAGACCTCACATACCTCAGTATGCGTCTCACTGCATCCAAATGCGGTTTCCGTGGAACCTGCATAAACTGACTCACCAACCCAACAGCATAGCTCAAATCTGGTCTGGTGATCGTCATGTAGATCAAACTTCCTACTATGCGTCTGTACATAGTAGGATCCTCCAAGATCTCTCCTGAATCTGCACTCAACTTGCCATTCTGATCCAATGGCACAGAAATAGGCTTACAGCCTGTCATACCATACTTGGACAACATGTCCAAGCCATACTGTCTCTGCAGTAATCCAATACCATGTGGTGACCTAATCACCTCAATGCCCAAGAAATATCTGAGCTCCCCCAGATCCTTCATCTCAGACTTTTGTCTAAGCAAGATCTTTACATAAAAGATCTCTGCATCATGGTCCCCCGTAATGATCAAGTCATCTACATAGATGACAACAAGCACAACTCCTCTATCACCATGTCTCACATACAATGAGAAATCTGCATTGGCTACATGAAAGCCAATAGTGACAAGATATTTAGAAATCTTGTCAGACCATGCTCTTGGTGCTTGCTTTAAGCCATACAAGGCTTTCTTCAACCTGCAAACATGCTCGGGGTGACCCACATCCTCATAACCAGGTGGCTGCAACATATACACCTCTTCTTGTAAATCCCCATGCAAGAATGCATTCTTTACATCCATCTGATGTAAAGACCATTGCTTTGACGTAGGCACTGCTATCACAACTCTCACCGTTGCCATCTTGGCAACTGGGCTGAAAGTTTCCTCATAATCAATCCCATATGTCTGCGCATATCCTTTGGCTACCAATCTAGCCTTGTACCTGTTTATGCTTCCATCACTGTTATGTTTAACTTTGTACACCCACTTGCATCCAATGGCTTTCTTGCCTTCAGGCAATTTCACTAAATCCCAAGTTTCATTTCCATATAGTGCATCCATCTCCTCATCCATAGCTTTCTCCCAACACACATTTCCAACAGCCTCATCAATGCATGTGGGCTCAACAACCTGCACAACCTTTGCCATATATGCATAGTGATGTGCCACATAACCATCATATGTAAATCTCTGCACAGGGTTCTTCACTCTCCCTGATCTTCGCAGCTTTTCATTCATGGCTTCCATAGCCTTCTTTACACCAGGTGTTCTCATAGCTGGGATCCCAAGCTCCTCATCAAGGCTCATATCTGAGCCACTAGACTCTCCATCAACATGAGAAAGCCCTGCAGAAATGTCAGGCATACCAAGGGGCTCAACCACTTTCTCTTTTCCTTTGCGTGATGTACTAATCACATTTGCAGGGCTGGTATTATGACGCAGCCTGCCACTCCATGGTCTATCAATAGACCCACTAGATGAGGACTCTCCTGGTCCACCCAAAGACTGTGATTGCTGACCTGCATTCTGTGCAACCACACTTCCACTCACATCAGCCCCAACAGTTTCTTTTTCAGCAGCATACCAGCTGCTCATCTCATCAAAGACAACATCCCTGCTTACCCTCAACTCACGTGTAGCAGGGTTATAACACCTGTATCCCTTTTGCTCAAGGGAATATCCAATAAACACACATTTTTCAGCTTTCGGATCCAGCTTAGTTCTCAGCTCATCTGGCACATGCACATATGCAATGCATCCAAAGACTTTCAGATGAGACAAATCTGGTTTTCTGCCAGTAAACCTCTCCTCTGGAGTTACATCATGTATGGCTACAGTTGGAGTCCTGTTCATGATGTATACTGCTGTAGAAACAGCCTCAGCCCAATAGCTATGCGGCATATTTTTCTCTTCCATCAATGCCCGCGCAATCTCAGCAATGTGCCTGTTTTTCCACTCAGCAACTCCATTTTGCTGCGGAGTGTATCTGCATGTAAACTGTCTCCGAATACCATTCTTCTTCAAAAATTCAGAGAACTCATTGGAGAAGTACTCTCCCCCTCCATCTGACCTTAGGCACTTTACATATTTCCCTGTTTGCTTTTCAACCAAAACTCTGAAATTCCGAAAGTGAGTGAACACCTCACTCTTCTCTTTCATGAAATATACCCACACTTTCCTTGTGTGGTCATCAATGAAAGCCACATAATACCTGCAGCCTCCCATAGATATGGTCTTCGTAGGACCCCATACATCTGAATGCACAAGATCTAGTGCATTTTTGCTCACATATCTGTTACGTGGAAACACATGCTTTGTTTGCTTCCCAAATTGGCATGCTTCACATATTTTTTGCATACCTTCCACTTTAAATTTTGGCAGCCCTGTCACAATTCCTTTTGTTTGCATAGACTTCAATCTCTGCACATTTACATGTCCTATTCTTTTATGCCATATGTCTGTGTCTGCAACAACTCCTGAACCATTTGCAAACATCGCAGCACTCATTTCAGGCATGTCTACATTCAACGTAAACATTCTGCCCACTCTATTGCCTTTTGCAACCAACCTGCACTTGTCTTTAAAATCTTCAACATAACACCCATCAGGGTTAAACCGAACCTGTAAACCCTGCTCAATCATCTGGCCAACTGAAACCAGATTCTTTGTTATGTTCGGTACATGAAGTACATCTGCAAGGTACTTCACTTTGCCATCCTGCATAGACAATGGCACATCTCCAACGTGGGCAATTGGATGAGCAGTGTCATCCCCTGTTTCCACAAAACCTGGTCTTTTCGGATTTTTCATCTCCTTGAACCACTCCCCATGACTCGTCATGTGGTTCGAAGCGCCTGAATCCACATACCATACATTATCTTTTTGTGCTGCATCAACATTTTCAGACATGGCATTCACGACATGCTGCATAACAAACAACCTCTCATTATCCTCATTATTTCTGCTTGAGGATGCATAGTTGTTTTGCTGCACTTTCCCATTTTGCATGTCAGCCTGCTTCTTATAACATTCTGCGTGCACATGTCCAGGCTTACCACAATAATAGCATTCACGTGCATCATTATATTGCCTTTGCCAATTTCCACGGCCTCTTTGACTCCCCCTGCCTCTGAATTTGCCTCTTCCACCTGCATGTTGTTGTTGTTGTTGATTTTGGGACTGTTGTTGTTGCTGCTGCTGCTGGCCATAATTTTGATTACCTGTTCGGCCACCTCCTTGACCGCGTCCACGGCCTCCTCTACCTCGTCCTCTTCCTGAACTCGTGTAGAAGGCCTGTTGCTCTGAACTGTTTTTGCTTTGTGAAGACTGTTGGTCTTCACCCAAGTTCTTCTCTTCGATAATCAGCATAGACACCAAATCTGTAAAGTTGGGAATGTTTTCCCGAGTCTGAATAGACGTCTTAAACGCCTTGTATTGTGGCCCGAGACCACGTAGACAGACTTCCACCTTGTCATCATCATCTACTGACACACCAATAGATGCAAGGGATTCCACAATACCCTTTATCTTCAGCGCATAGTCATTCACAGACATGCTCTTTTTCTCCACAGTATGAAGTTCATTCTTCAACTGTATCTTGCGTGCCTTGGTATTTGTTTCATAAAGCTTTACCAAGGTGTCCCACGCCTCCTTGGGGGACTTGGCATCCTGAATGTGCCTAATCATGGTGTCCTGTATACTAATGGAAAGCCAATACATAACCTTCCTGGCTCCTTGGTTCCAGTCTTTAAACTCTTTCACATCTGCAGCAGTCGGATTTATATCCGGTATCTCCGGTGCCTCTTCATGCTCACCTTCTATGTAGTCCCAATAGCCTTTTCCCATCAGGAAATTCGTTAACCTGAACCTCCAAGCATGGAAGTTATTCTTGTCAAGCTTCTCAGCCACAATCTGTGTTATGCCATCATTAGACATCTTGCCAAACACACAATTTTACCAGAAACTGCACTCTGGTTTTTCCTGCACAACTGCTGTATTTTCTGCACAGCGGTACTGCAGTCCACTCAAATGTCACAACCAGTGACCTCAATGTGCATACATACACCCAATGGCAACTGTAGACCTCTTTGCAGCACCCACAGTGTCTGCACAGTCAATCTGTCTTCCTGCAGTTCTTAAAACAGAGTTCTGCAGAGAATCGATGACTTACCCGCAGTGATCGAAATCGCCTGCTTTCTGAAAAACGGAGGTTTAGACGCACCCGGAACGCGTTTTTGGCCCGAAAATTTCAGTCCGTAGGACTATATAGTTGCCCTGTAGCTTCACTCCTGCGAAGAAAGCTCCTCAATCGGAGATCGTTTGCCGGTGCCTCCCGTAGAGCTCCCGACAAGGGTGTAGCCACCAACACAATAGGGAAGAGTAGTTGAAGCTCTTACCCTCGTACCGCTTCCTGTGGTTCTCTTGCTTGCAGCTCAGCCCTTAGCACGAACCAGGCTCTGATACCATGAAAAGATGCAGGGGGGAGGAGAGCTTAAGCTCTTGCAAGCACACACACACACTCACAAAACCCTAATAGAGAACACACAAGGTGAGAGGCTGAAAATCTTCTTCTTCTCTACTCAACACTCAACACACCATATACAAGAAATAAGAGTACACACAATATGAAAGGTACTCAACCAATACATACACGGGTTCTCTATAGTGTGAACCTGACTAAACTATGCTAGTCTCTAGAATGGCTGTCACACAGCCTGTCATCCCACTGGCCGCATATCTCCCATGATCTCACCAACCATGCCAGTGGTGTAAGTGTGGGGCCTATCCCCCAGGCGGGTCATCAGTGGCCACCGCCTCACTAGACGAGCTCGATATCTCAACAATGTTGAGCGGTCTCTTTTTTTGGGAACGGAGTGATAAGGGTGAGGTGTTGGGGTACTTGTAGGTCGTGGAAATGGGAGTTCTTTGCATGGGAAAGCAACGGGAACTGGCTCTTCATCTGTCATTAGAACAGTAATGTGGGTAGAAGTCAATTGTAGGATGGCCATCCGTGCATCCCAGTTGATGTTGCATCTGTTATGGCCCATCCATCCCCTGCCGAGGAGGGTCTCTTCACGCATAGTTCCTGCAGGCATCACATAAAACTTCCCTTCCAAGGGATTATTTCCAATGTGAAACAAAAGAGTGACTGTGCCAATGCAATGTGTAAGATTCCTCCCTCCAGCTTTTGTGATGTAAAGGTGTAAGAACCTCCCCTTTAGTCTCTTGTAATCATCCCCCCCCTTAGAAATGGAAAAAGATCTTGTTTTACCCTATTTTGGCCTTGAGAGAGAAAATGTATAGAGAGAGATAATGCAAAATCAAGATATTTTTAGATGCAAAAAATCCTCCTAATGTCTAAAATGGATTCCCCTAAAACAGAAGTTCAAAATAAACTTTCCAATGTGCATTAGGAATTAATTGAACATATGTACAAGAGACCTTAGCCTAAGGGTCCACATTTTCAGAAATTTTTGGATTAAGGTCCAAATAAGGTTCCAAAGGGCCAATAGGATTAATCCAAGTGTTGGGATGAGATAAATACAATGAATAAAAGAAAATAGCCCAAAAATGAGTAAATGCTCACATAAGATGAAGAGTTGACTGAGTACAAGGTTTATCAGTTAAAAACTAAGGTATATTAGTAAAAAAATGATATATTTAGGTGAAATGATGCATTTTTGACACCTCAGTAAGGTGGGAATCATCTTGAGCTAGGCTCCTTCTTCATCATTATTGTTTGGGTTTTTTAATTCAAAAAAATATGATATTTTTATCTCTCCTCTCTTCTAATAAAAACTAGATAAAAAAGGGACCCAACCTGATCCAAATCTTGTCTAAATTGGGTCAAATTGAAGCTAGAAGGCTCTAGAACCTAGTTGGACTTGGGTAGTGGCCTCCCTCACCTTTAAATAGACCCTCATTCCTTTGTATTTTCATATCGGGGCATTACCATGCTAGTATTATCCTCAAAATTAGCATATTTCTATTATCCCTTTAATTTTCCTCTTCTCTTGGGAGCTTTGGAGCTTCTCTCTCCTCCAACCTCTCTTGGAGATTCCTCTCTCTCTCTCTTGGTGGCCAAGGACTTGCTTGGGGGCTTCACTTCTAGCCAAAGAATCAAGCCAAATACAAAGGTAATCCTATTTTAATGGTTTTTTTCAATTATCTCAATGATTTTCTTCTTCTTAGTCCCTCTCAAGCTTGAGAAGCTTTTAAAGTAATGGTTCTTTCTTCAAATCAAGCTTTCCCAAAGATTCTTAATGTCTAATTAGAATTATGTTAATATTTATGCTTAATTATAATGTCTTCTTTAAGAAAATCTCTCTTGAAAAGATTGATCATCTTTATGGCTAGATCCTTAGTAAAAGGATGATTTTCAATAATAATCTCTTGTTTCAAATCTAAACTCTAGGCTTGATGAGCTAGAGAATGAGAATTGATATTTTCATGATTTTAAATTAGTAAAAGTGATGGTTAATTCTTTTTAGATTGATTATGAGTAGGAAACATTACTTTAACTCATTCTAAATTGGAAGAGGATTATATTAACAATTTTGGAAATGAGGAATGGTAAATTTAGTTTAATCAAGAAAAATAATCATAATTATGCTAAGTATACATAGTTTAATTTTAAGCTTAAAAGAAGAGTTTCTATCATATTTTCAATATAAGTTTTCATTCAATTAGAAAATTGAAAATTATCAGTAATAGCAGCGAAGCTATAGCAAATTTTTCAGAAAAAAATACATATTTTATTTTTATGCATAATGCTAAAAGAGGAATTCCTACCATATTCTAGGTTTAGATATTTTATGCAAAAAGAATTATTTTTATCATATTCATGAAAAAATACTTTTTTAGTATTTATGCATAAATATTTAAATAAGAGAAAAGAGGAATTTTTGATAAATTTATTTTTATGCATAAGAATCTTGATGTAAAAAGAGGAATCCCCATGATATTCGAGATCCAAACAATTAAGTGTTAAAAGAGGAATTTTTGGCATAATTCAAAATATGAGTATTTATCAAAAGTGGAATTTTGAGTATTATCATTTTTTATTAAGAAATATGGGTAGAATTGATTTTGTAAATCCCATGAATCTTTTATTCAAAAAGAAGAATATTGAATATATCTTATTTTGAGAAATTTGAGAAAGAATGTGAAAATATCCATCAAGAAAACTTGGATAATTCTTAACTAGAAAAAAGGAAATCTGGAATCCTGAGAGAATCAAGGATCCAATAAGTAAACGGAAGTTTAGTCCTCATTAATGAAGCTTAAGGAATGAAAACACAATACGTAAATGCTCTTTCTGAGTTTTTACTATAAATTTTTGATAAGGTTCATTTTTCCTTTTTAAACCTTCAATAACACTCTGATACTTAGATTTAATGGGATTGAGAAAAAGTTACCTTTAACTAAGCCAAGCAATTGGCAGAAACTTAGAAAAGTTCTATCAGTAGTATCGAAAGTAGAGTAACCGTATTAAATGGATGTGATGAGATGTGAATAGATGTAAATGGATGTGATGAGATGTGAATAGATGTAAATGGATGTGATGTGATGTGGATCTGGATAGATGTAAATGGATGTGATGAGATGTAAATGGATGTGATGTGATGTGGATCTGGATAGATGTAAATGGATGTGATGAGATGTGAATAGATGTAAATGGATGTGATGTGATGTGATATGGATGGATGTGATGAGATGTGATGTGGATGGATGTGGATCTGAATGAATGTAAATGGATGTGATGTGATCTAGATGGATGTGATTTGGATGTGATGTGATCTGGATGGATGTGATGTGATGTGATCTGGATCTAAATAGATGTAAATGGATGTGATGTGATGTGATGTGATGTGATTAGGATCTGAATAGATGTAAATGGATGTGATGTGATGCGATGTGATGTGATTAGGATCTGAATAGATGTAAATGGATGTGATGTGGATCTAAATAGATGTAAATGGATATGGTGTGATGTGATGTGATGTAAATGGATGTGAGTGATGTGATCTGATGTGATGTGATTAGGATCTAAATGGATGTAAATGGATGTGATGTGGATCTAAATAGATGTAAATGAATATGGTGTGATGTGATGTGATGTAAATGGATGTGAGTGATGTGATGTGATGTGATGTGATTAGGATCTGAATAGATGTAAATGGATGTGATGTGATGTGATATGATGTGATTAGGATCTGAATAGATGTAAATGGATGTGATGTGGATCTAAATAGATGTAAATGGATATGATGTAAATGGATGTGATGTGGATCTAAATAGATGTAAATGGATATGGTGTGATGTGATGTGATGTAAATGGATGTGAGTGATGTGATGTGATATGGATCTGGATAGATGTATATGGATGTGATGAGATGTGGATGGATGTGAATGGATGTGATGAGATGTGGATGGATGTGAATGGGCGTGATGTGATGTGGATGGATGTGATGCAATGTGAATGGATGTGATGCAATGTGAATGGATGTGATGTGATGTGGATGGATGTGAATGGACGTGATGTGATATGAATGGATCTGAATGGATGTGATATGAATGGATCTGAATGGATGTGTGAATAGATGTAATGTGAGATGAATGGATGTGCTATGATGAGAGTGGATGGATGTGATGCAATGTGAATGGATGTGATGTGATGTGAATGGATGTGATGTGATGTGGATGGATGTGAATGGACGTGATGTGATATGAACGGATCTGAATGGATGTGATATGAATGGATCTGAATGGATCTGAATGGATGTGATATGAATGGATGGATCTGAATGGATCTGAATGGATTTGAATGGATCTGAATGGATGTGATATGAATGGATCTGAATGGATCTGAATGGATGTGATATGAATGGATCTGAATGGATGTGATCTGAATGGATCTGAATGGATGTGAATAGATGTAATGTGAGATGAATGGATTTGAATGGATGTGCTATAATGAGAGTGGATGTAAATGGATGAGATTGGATGTAGGACGATGGGAATGGACATGGATGGATGTGGAATGTGCGATGTGAATTAATGTAGAAGAATGTGGAATAATGAGAAATGACGTGGAACGATGTGGACAGATGGGAGTTGTTGGAAACTGTAATTATATATGAAATCTGTTTTTAAAAGACGATGGATGTGATATGAATGGATCTGAATGGATGTGAATAGATGTAATGTGAGATAAATGGATCTGAATGGATCTGAATAGATGTAATGTGAGATGAATGGATCTGAATGGATGTGATATGAATGGATCTGAATGGATGTGAATAGATGTAATGTGAGATGAATGGATTTGAATGGATGTGCTATGATGAGAGTGGATGTAAATGGATGAGATTGGATGTAGGAGATGGGAATGGATATGGATGGATGTGGAATGTGCGATGTGAATTAATGTAGAAGAATGTAGAATAATGAGAAATGACGTGGAACGATGTGGACAGATGGGAGTTGTTGGTGGAAACTGAAATTATATATGAAACCTATTTTTAAAAGACTGTTCTAAGTCAAGAATGCTGGGAAGTATTTGACTATTAAGGTCGAGGACCTAAGTGATAAGGTGACGGAGAGTCGATGAAGGACGTCTCGTGTGGCAAAGTTGGCCGAGGTCTTGACCAGCCTTGGTTCGATTAAAATGGTGAGCTTCCGATACGGTGGATGAGGCCGGCATTGGAGCCTTTATCTCTCACTTGAAGGGCCTTATGGCTCAGCTTGCATTAGTGAATGCGAGAATGGATGAAGATGATGCAGTGGATGTTTTGTTAAAAGCAGTCAAGAAAGTGTACCCCACCTTAGTCACCACCCTAAAGAACATACCTAATCCCACCCTTGAAGGAGTCATTCAATCTTGTCTTGTGATGAAGGAAAGAGGCCAAAGGGGGGAGCTGACTCTTCAAATGCATCGACTCCATTGAATATCGAACAAGCTTTGTCACATCAAATGATCAAAGTAAGGTGTGTCCATTGTAAAAAGGTGGGTCATTTGGCAAATAATTGTTGGATCAAATATCCCAACAAGATGAAATGTAACAAGTGTAAACAAATAGGGCATATCACTTTTAAATGTCGTAACAAAGAGTCAAAGGCTAACTTTGCATCAGCCTCTAACTTCACTGAGAAATTGTTTTAAATCTCAATGTAACAACACACCTATATTCCCAAACCTTATACGCCTAATGTTATAAAGGCAAACTATGTCCAATACCACCTATTCCAATTCTTTCATAGTTGGTATTGAGGGAGGGTATTAAAAGACTAAGGTATTGAGGGAGGGTATTAAAAGACTAAGGTCATGTAAAAGGGTAGGAGAAGGGTGTGTGTGTGAATGGACTTATGGTCCACTAGCTCACCTATTTAAAGGTGGAGCTAGAAGGCATTTGTGTGTGAGCTAAGGCCAAGTTGTATTCATAAGCAACTTAATAAACAAGGTGTGTTCTTGTATTTTGTGGGTCTCTCTCCTCCACTCAACTTTATCTAGCATAAGCACCACCACTCAACTTTATCTAGCATAAGCACCACGAATTTTAACAAGCATCGCTCAGACACAATATGTAATGTAGACGGTGTGTCTCTAGCAGTTCTACGGATAGCCGCTAACTCGTGGTCTATCTGCATGATGAGGTCCACAATAGATGAGCGGCCCTCCTCACGTGACTCCATGCTAGAACCTAAGCCTAATACAAATGGGCAGATCAATGTGAAGGCCAATGTGAAAGGTCCAATGCTTAGTACTAAGTAGCACTAATAAAGCTATAAAACAATGCTCATGAGTCCACTAATTGCTAATCCACATCAAGAGAGCAAGGAGAGTGAAAACGACATGTGACAATGAGGGGGAAAAAAACTTTTCGGTTTTATAACCTCGATCGAGGTTCGGTGGCATGCATTTTAGGGTTTGCAAGATGTGAAACCCGGACCTACTAGCGTGGTGTTAGTTGGTATCTTATTCGAGATATGGTGCTTTCGGCTCGGGAGACACATGTTGTGTTTTAATTGTGATGGCGATATCACGCGATCGAGGTACTCCGCCCGAGTTGCGTCAATGTCCCAATTTAGAGAGAGTGAACGAAAGTAAGTACCCTCATCTTGCAACCACCCTCACATGTTTTAAGGAGGAACTTGGAAATTTTAAAGATGCCATATGGATGAAGAGATAGATATATATTAGATGCTAATGAGATATGGGATTTGGCACCTTTCCTTAAGGACAAGAAGGTAATTGAATGTAAGTGGGTCTACAAAGTGAACTATAATTTAGATGATTTTGTTAGCAACAAGTATAAAGTAAGATTGATTTCCATAGGATATGTACACATATATGGCATTATCTATGAGGAGAAATTCTACTCGTGTGTGAGGGCAGTAATTGCTATGGCTACAATTAAGGGATGGTCTTTATATCAAATGTGGACGTAAAGAATGCATTTTTACATGGTGCCCTATAGGAGTAAATTTGCATAGTGCAGTCACCAAGATATGAGAATCTTGCACACTGATAATTTATTAATAGGTTACATAAATCCTTGTATGGCTTGAAACATGCACCTAGAGTATGATCAAACAAAATAGGGGTGTATCTTGTCACTATTTGATTTTAGATATCTAATGCATATTTCTCACTTTATGTGAGAAAGTCTAATAGGTGGATTGTGCTAAACGGTCAAGTCATCTATGTTGATGACTTGATTATCAGTGACAGTGATAATGACATTCATGAGGTGAAGAAGCTTCTTAAGAAGTTTGAAATGAAAAATTATACTTCTTGGGTATAGAGAAGGTTAGATCACGTGATGGAATTTTAATCTTGCAAAGGTAATACGTTGTGTCCCAAGTAAGGGATGGTAGGGTGTAAGCCAATCTCAATAAAGAACAAGAGGTTCTCTGCAAATATGGGTGATCTCTTGGAGAACCCATTAAGGGATTTGGGAGGTCATTTTTGGGCTATGTAAGAAAGTCCAACTCAACATAGAGAGAGAGAGAGAGAGAGAGAGAGAGAGAGAGAGAGAGAGAGAGAGAGTATGAGAAACATTAAAAAATATTAAACAACACTAATATAAATATAATTAAAAAAACATTTAACATTCTTATAACCTTTTACGAAATAGTACCAAAGAGTCATTAATATATCAGTTTTTAAGGATGTACATAGAATAAGTTGTTATAAATTTAGATACACTGTAAGATGGTTATTGTAAGACGATTATTCTCTAAAGTACATTCTTTGTATAAATTTAGATATATTCTTTGTATTGATCAGTATAAGATGATTATTCTCTAAAGTATAAACTTTTCCGTGAATCATCTTCTTTGTATGTTCTACATAGTATCTAAGTCTCATTTTGAAAAGTAGAAACATAGAAACTATGGTGAGTAAAGTACAAACTTTCATGCCAATCATCTTTTTTGTATTTTCTACATGGGACCTAAGTCTCATTTTGAAAAGTAGAAACATAAAAACTATGGTGAGCAAAGTACAAACTTTCATGCCAATCATCTTCTTTGTATTTTCTACATAGTATCTAAGTCTCATTTTGAAAATAAGAACATAGAAACTATGGTGAGCAAAGTACAAACTTTCATGCCAATCATCTTCTTTGTATTTTCTACATAGTATCTAAGTCTCATTTTGAAAATAAGAACATAGAAACTATGGTCAGAAGTAGAAGAGATTTATATAATTATCATATAGATATTGATGGAGAATATGAGCCACTTAAGAAATGAAACAAGGTGAGTACTTTGACTCCATTAGAGGCCAATATGAGAATACAAGGAAAGAATAGCATGGATCTATAGACAAATGGAAGGATTTATCCAAGGGATCCTATTACAAATTCTACATCTTCATTCTCAAATATCACAAGTCTTTTTCAATTTTACAGGTGATGGACTAAATGGTCTCCATGGATATACGATGTATCTTCATGTAGAAAATGAAGTCCCAAAGTTTGAGAAACATCTAAGTATATCATAATATCAAAGATTAATGGAAGAGAATGTACAAACGCTAAGGCCAAACACAAAAACAATCACCACATTAAAAAAGAAGCTTATTGAAGCAAGGAGAAAGAATATTGTACTTGGTGCTCGTTCAAGAAACAAGAAACTCGATAATATATAAAATCTCTCAATCAGTGGTGGAAGCCTTAAAAAAAGAGTTCAAGAAGCCTGATATTCTTCGATACTAACTATTTAGATTTATTTATAGTCTCTTTAAATAATTTATAATTTTTACTACAAGAAAATACTACATCCACATAATGAAAAATTTGATCCATGCAAAGCTTATTGATGATTATTGGTTTATGCATAATATGTGAGAAAAAATGATACAAAAAATTTAAGAACAAATTCATTGAAGAGTTTTTACAAAGAAATGGCATAGAAACAAATGTAATTCAAGTAGCAACACTTGATAATGTGGGTGTAAGTTGTGACATTCTCAAGTTTACAAAACATTACAAGGCAAGATAAGAGACAATAATATCATAGAAAATATTCTACCAAAACCTACATTTATGAGACAAGAACGTCATACAATGAACAATGAATTGATGCAATGGTTCAATATTGATATTACTCATAGAAAAGTCAACGACGTGTTTAAATTTGTAATCATGGTTGACGGATGTGAAATCGTCAACAAAGGAAAGAAACAAGAGTGTTTTTTGCAGTGACACTTATGTACAAGGCTCATGATCCCTCTATAATAAATGCAGACATGTTATTTTAATGTGCAATCAGTGCCATACAATATCAGATCAAACAAATAGTAAAAAACTTCATATAGATGGGATAGGAGAATTCAATGTGGAGTGGCACATGGCAGGAGATTTGAAGACACTCAAATGCATGTACAATGTGTCTAAAGGAGGTGATGCAAAATCTCCATGCTTATATTATATAGAATCTTCTAAAGTCATGGACATGAAGTATTGGAATAAGGCTCTTGTTAGACACCTCAAATATCGTGACTTTAAGCAGGTCCTTGACATTCCTCTTAAAAGAGTCCACATTTACATCCTACATGCTCTATGTAGAATCATAGAGACGCTTGTGTATCTCTATATAGGATTTTCATGGAAGTTGAAACCAAAAAAAAAGGGGGTGAAAGCTATCAAAATGATAGAGAAAATACTATTTGATATGGGACTTCATGGTGGCAATGTGCATATAGAGATAGGCACAAAATGTCTACCAATGGAAAAGATGTTCCAACCAAACCGTCAATTGATGGAGTAAAAGCCAAAAGGTTCCTATTATTTCATGGCGGTGAGGAATGAAAGAGAAAAGCAAAGAGAATTATGGAAGAATCTTCATAATGCAGTGAAGGATGATGCAAATGATGGAAAAACCAAAAATAATAAAGCAAATGTTTAGAAAGAATTAGACAATATATTTGGATATTGTGACAAAAAAAAGTGGAATAAGCAATACTTTCGAGAATTAAAAGCTGTTTAGAATCTTTCAAGTCATCTATGAAGGATGAGTGGACATATCAACATTTATCGCATTACATGATAATATCATTTCTATTCTATTCTCTTTCTTCCTTGTAAATCACATTTTTCTAACTCTTCTTTTTGTATTTTCCTAGCATATCTTATACAACCATCTTCCTTACTTTATTAATGAGTATGGAAATCTATCCATTTAATCCACACAAGGCATGGAGAAGTCTCATTACCAAGCACATACTGCATTTTTCAGACATACAAGCCATGGAGGAGAAAGGAATAGAGAAAACAGTTTACTTGAAGTTTTCCAATGGTTCTATATAAGAATTTTCTTTAACTTGAGAAAAAGACAACAACACAAGCCATCACATGTAACAAGAACAATTTTCCTTCTCAGAAATAGAAGAGACAAGAAGTGTGGAAAAATTCAATAGCGATGATACAATGGCTCCAAGCCAAACAACGTGCGAGGAGAAAGTGGATTCCATTAGAGCAAATTCATCGTCAAACATCTATGTAAAATTTAGTACCATAAGAATTAATAGATTGCTTCTTATATTTTGTTGCTTATACAATGACTTTGTGTTTCCTAAGTGTCCTCTTCCTCAATACATACAATTGGAGTATATACTAATCTTGTCTCAAGTATATTGAGCTACTAGTTACAAAATTGGAATATACATATTGTTTATCTCGTATACAAAATTAAAATATTTACGATGAGATGGATATACACTTCTCTTAAAAAGTGGAAACACATCATTCGGCTCTTGTCAATGTCCTACATTGTTCAATATCATTTTTTCACATCTAAATTTGTAGTGTAGGTTGCTAGCTAGCTCTACTGTAAAATAGGGCCAAATATATTAGATTTGAAAGTTACTACAAAAGAAAGTAAATGAATTAAGTCGATCTCTACCTCCTCGACGGAACTTGATCATAGGAGTGAATTTAACATTAGTTTTTCATTGAGGCAAATGCTTCGACCACCCACAAGTGTGACTATCAGCTTGCTTTGAAACTTTGACTCTTATAAAATTGGTCAACATAAGTGGCACCTTATATAATTACCTCCACAGCACTTATAATTTTCTTAACAGACCTACATACAATATTGCAACTAAGTATCAACATAGAATATTCACATTATCAATATTACAAAGATTAAACCACCTATAATTTCAACATAGAATATTCACATTGTCAATATTACAAAGATTAAACCACTTATAATTTCACACTTCCATGGTATCTTGTGATAGATTCGGCATAGTAGCAATTTCTAGCATCGATTAAATCAATAATTACCAAGCTCCCATGCGAGCTACAAAAAGCTATCTTTCATTAGACATCGATGTGATTGCTTAACTTGAAAACAAGTATTTGGCAAAATTTAATTTACTTTTCATTATAAGCTAAGATAAAAAAATACTACTATGTGAAAGTCCACTCTTGAAAAGCAATTTAGAATATCCTCGAAGCTCCTACTAGGATGGTGCAAAAAATTGGAGATTACAAGATCAAGAATATGGATCTTTGGTTGCATATCTTTTGGAAGTCCACTCATGATCATATAGAACACCATATACACAAAGAAATACAAAATATGTTAATATACATATAACATAACAATAAATTAAGAACTTACCTAAGAAGAGTAATCATAATTGTGTCATTCATTTCTCTCATTTGTTTTTGGAAAGATGTCAATTTCTTCTCCATGTAGAGTAAATTTTTGCAGTCCACTACCCTCACAGTAAATTCAGGTCTAAATTGTTACAACGCAATAATATTTTCATCACCTAATTCCTCACAAAACATTCTCTCCCGATCTCTTTCCTCTTTTTATCGTGCCTTCTTCTATGCAATGGACTGTATTTTTTTCCCCTTCTCTTTGCTTCACCGAATAAAGTCTCTTTTTCATGAGTTACTTCTTCTATCTTAATTTTGCCTTTAGACTTTCGAGAGCAGGGGGGACTTCTAAGATTTCATGCATTTTTGGATTTGCAATGTATACAGGCTCTAGTGTTAGAACTCTATGATATCTAATGTACGCAAAGAATGCATATCATTGTCCATGATAGTAATCTATGTGCATGAGCTACAAAGATAAAGTTGTCCTGAAAAAATTATGCAAGTCGGTCGGTCTTCTGGAGCCTCATGCAAGCACAATAACGCCGATGATTACCACCTCATTCATATGTTGTACTGCTCACAAATTTCCTTGACTAGTTTTGGGAAAGGAAGCTTTGACATACCCATATTTGTGCATTTTTGGGCTCTTTTGATTTCTCTGAGTATATAAGTGTGTTGCTTGAATTAAGGCTTTCCATTGGTTTCTCCTTTCCTAGATACTTTTTTTTCTTATGTGTCCTTAGTCCCTTGCTCGTAGATGCCATCTTCAGAGAAACCCCTCTAGTCACCCTTAACTTTTCTTGCAGTGCTCTTTTCTTGTAGTGCTCTTGGTACATACCATCTCTAGACAAATAACACATGAAACAAAATCAGATGCAATACAATGTGATAAGTTAGACAGACATAAGATGCAACATGATAAGTTAGACAAGCATAAGATGCATTAGCCATATCACATTGTGATGAAATAATACATGGAAAAGAATCACATGCAATACAACGTAATATGTTCGGCAAACGTGAGATGTATCACAACCATATCGCAATGTGATGAACTAGCACATGGAAAAGAATCACATGCAATACAACATGATATGTTTGATAGACATGAGATACATCAACCATATTGCATTATGATGAACTAGCACATGGAAAAGAATCACATGTAATACAATGTGATATGTTATTGACAGACATGAGATGCATCAATCACATCATGTCGTGATGAACAAAAACAAAAATGGATGATATGAGAAACACAATGTGATATACGAACTAAACATAACTTAAATGAGAGATATTGCATTGTATCATGCCATGACACAAGCAATCGACATAGGGTATGCTAAGTGACAAAGGTTTAAGTAAGTGGCCTTTGAAATGTAATGAAGAGAACTCCCATCACCAGAATGAGTCACATAGAATTTTAGGGGCACACGAATAGTTTTGAGAAAAACATTGCCTAGATTAGAGTTAAGCAAAGGACATTGTGCATACAAAAAGCAGAATACGTCCCCTAGAAAGTGATATGCATAGTGCATACATAAGGAACACATAGTGTATCATGTCTCAGAAGAAGACATGATACCTCGCAAAGCTTACCAAAATCGATGATGGATGGTGGAAAATGGTGGAAAACCTTGTGCAAGATCATAAGACGATGTGCAAGAAATCGTACTTAAGACCACATATGTGGGTGTGCTCTTTGAGAAAAAATGGTGTGACAATACATGCGTTAATGGCCATATAATAATATATACGAGATAACAGTTGTCATTTCAATGTGGTTTTCATTGATTCGACCAATTACATCACTTTGATCATTACATAGAGGGCATGTTGCCATTCGCCAGTTTAACCATATACCATCCGTTTTGACCATCTTCAAATACTTGATCTCACAGATATCATGTTGCACTCGTGTTTTGACCTTTTCATTGGCTCCTTGGAAACGTGACTTTACACTTTTGTTTGCAAATTGAAATTCTTCTTTTGCGTTCTGCATGTTTTAATACAAAGCGATACCATTGTTTCACTTATATAGGCTTGTGTCTAGCACATTATTATACATCATTGAGATATAGTCAAAGCAAATGACATTGATATATATTTTCTCCTTATCAATGCAAAGCGATACTGTTGTTTTATTTATATAGGTTCTTCTATATCATGTTGTTATGCATCCCTACTACAAGTCTCCCTTTTCAATCAACTTATTCTTACATATAGATTCATGTTTTCTCCTCGTCAATGCAATACGAAGAGATACCATTATTTTATTTGTATAGGTTCATCCATATATCGCATTGTTATGCATCCCTATGAGACTCCTTTCTCAATCAACTTATTGTTAAATATAGATACATGTTTTCTCCTCATCATATAATATAAAGCGATACTGTTAATTTATTTATATAGGTTCGTCCGTATCATATTGTTATTCTTGATTAACTTATTCTTAAATATAGACACATATTTTCTCCTCATCAATATAATATAAAGCCATACCATTTTTTATTTATATAGATTTGTCTATATCGTGTTATTATACATCCCTACAAGGCTCCCTTCTCAATCAAAATATCACGTTGTTATGCGTGCTTGCAAGGCTCCCTTCTCGATCAATGAGTAACATGCTCCAGCATTTGAATGAGTCTCATAATGTGAATTTGTTATTTCTTTAATTTATATTAATGTCTTTTATTATTTGCAAACGGTCGATGAAGTTCTTGTCAAAGTGGAGCAAGATGTGATGCATGTGTTTACATTAATGTCTTTTATTATTTGCAGATGGTCGGCAAAGTTCTTTTCAAAGTGGAGCGAGATAAAAATGAGGAGAAAACTCCATAAGAGATGTTTAATTTCTTACACAAGATTGACCAGCATCATCTTTGCCCGAAAATTAGTGAGATGTTCAATATGTAATTCAATTTTTTTGATATTCTTAGGGACATAATATTATTTGAATGAGAAGCTAGAAGAGTATGACAGAATCATATACATACATTATGTGGTTTTTGAGGAAAATAAGGTTGTCCACATTAGTTTTTTGTACTATTGAATTAGAAAATAATATACATATAAATAAGAGTACATAGATAATAGAAGATAAGAAAGAAACGTAATAGAAGACAAAGAAGAAGACAATACTAAATATACTTGTTATCAATGAATAGTGTATCTTTTATGAGATGCTATATATAATAAATGAGTTTTTAGTAAAGATCTTATATAAAGACTTTAAGTACAATCAGTGTCATATTCGGAAGTACTACTAAGATATTTTACTATACTAAGAAATAATAAGTGATAAATAATAAACTTTTGTTTACAGATGCCTTTCTCTTATTGGTCTAGGACCTTTCTCTCTCTAGAATGAAACGGCCCCAAATTGACCTCCTAAATCTCCTAATGTGTACATGTGCATAGTAGATAGTTTGATTTACATAACTATCACAAATCTATATTTATGCTATTCGGTGGACCGGCGAGAGTTTGTGTAGGACCTAAGGAAATACATTTATGGAGGCCCCAAGGAAGCCACGTTTAAATGTAGCTAGGAGAGCAACGGGCTTGACTAAGCTTTGTCTTTCTAGTTCCAACTTGTGAATTGGTGTTGTGGCATGGTGCACACGTATTATAGGATCATGGTGGGAATATTTTCAACCTTTGGGATTGCTTAGTGGTGCCACGGGAGTGTGTGTATGGTTCTCTTTGGGATTTGGCCGCACCATGGGTTTCTCTTTCATGGAAAAAGGGATGGGTAGGGTAAGGTATTGCCTCTGGGTGCTCGAAGTCCATGGACTCTTCTAACTTCTCTGAAGGTGGGTCCAGAATTGAGGTGGAAGCCATTGCTCTCCATTCCTACTTAAGCTTTAGAGTTGGTGCTAGAGGCATGGCTTTTGGTCTCCACTCCATCTTTGGTCTAGCGTTGGGCATGGTTGAAGAGGCTTGAGGTGTAGGTTTTCTTGACTTTAAAACCCAAATATAGAGTTTCCAAGGAAATGGCAGCTGCTACTACCAAAGTATTTGCTTACGCATCATACTTCCTTAGCTAGCCACATTACTCTTGGGTATCCACTCCTTTTCTTGGTGACCTCCCTAAAGGGTTATTGGGGATTTTATTTAGAGGGTGCTGGTCATTGTCTTTGTCTTGCAGATGAGATTTTAATTCTTCATAATGGTTTTAGGGGGGGGTTGTTTGATGTGTCATGGCAAGAGTGTTGTGTAGCGTGAGAGGGTATCTAAGGTGGTGAAGAATAAGTGGAGAATGCGCCTTAGGATGTTGATAGGTTCAGGGTGCCCTCATCCACCAAGGGTCCATGGGGAAGCTCAACTGTTGCAGTTCTTTTCCACCAATTACACAATCAATGGCTGCAATCCATCTCCTCCCAAGGATGATACTCTCTTTTATCATACTTGCAGTGGGAGTAGCATAAAACTTGCAAGATACAAGGTTAGTTACAATAATGTAAAATTCATCTTCAAAGTAGCTAACCGTCATAGATTGGGAATTGTTTACCGTAGTAATGGTTGATACAGATGGTTTGAGGTGGGTGGCCTAATGAGCTCCACATCTTCCAAGCCAAAACATTGTGGCTAGACCTAATGTCAACCAAGGCAAGCCACATAGATAGATGGTCCTTTTTGGGGAATACTAACTCAAGGCAATCCATCTCCCACTGATTTTGTTTTGAATTCGTCAAATAGGAATGTAATCTTGGCACCATCCAATCGTGCACACCTTATCCCAAGCTTATGTGGAAAAGTGTCCATGGTTTGCCAAAATGTAAATCTAGTCCTCTGAGTTAGCAAGCTAACCATCTACCATCTTGTTACAAGCTCTACAAATATCATGTGATGTAAGCTTCTACGTTGCATACTTTATAAAAATGAAACAGTCTGAGCAGTTATGTCAAAGTCATTAGTGAGAATACCTCAACCCATGGGATGTGTTTTCCCTATTGTCAATTATATTTTCAAGGACTAGTCACCCTTCCACATATAAATGTGATTAGTTTTCCAGTCATGAACCAGCCTTTCGTCTTTCATGGAAGGCCTTTCGAGGATCATGGCCCGGTATGATCCTCTTCTCTAAAAATCCATTACCATGAATGTGTGATGGAAGCTTAGCCTGAAGGTCTCAATCTTTGCATCTTAAAGGACATGCAAAGGTTTAGTTGTGTTCCCATCGGGCAAGATTGAGAGGCTTGTGCCTTCAAGTGGTGGGCTTCCATACGCCTCCCAACAATCCTTGCTGATTATGTTGGCACCAACACCACCATCCAAGATTACAAAGATTGTTAATCCTTCATAAACAACAAATAACAGTTTTTCATTTCATTGCTTGTGTCCCAGCTTGTTCAGGAGCACTTTTGATTGTCCTTTTCTTGGGTATGGCATGGCTCATCCTCCTTATCTTCGGGTTTAGGTTTAGTTGTGTGGGACCTTAACTTCCCATTCATCATGTCCAAAAAGTCTCTCCAAAGTTGAGAATTTCCTTATAAAATAGAACTATCGGGACTCGGATTTTTGAGGATAAGGTGTGTTATTCATGCTTACTTAGCTTGCACTCATGCTGCAGAGGTGGGCTTGGACTTGCTAATGTGTATGGGATGTGCAATGATCTTTCCCTCTTATGAGGTAGTACCTCTGATGGGATTGAAATGAAGTCATTACCTATCACATCGAAGAAAATATTGTAGTGACGATGATGACGCATGGAAGACCAACTTTCACCTCCCACTGAGTCCTCCTTCACTACATCTAGTAATGTGGAATCTCGTCAGGTTGGTGAGGCAGGGGCTCCAGAGGTGTCTCTTTTTGCAACCTCTCACAAATGGTTACAATTTTGGTCAAGGCCTTTGGGAGCATTAAGGTTCCCTCTTTGGTTCTATGATTAGATCTAGATAGGAGACTTGCTCAAGAAGCTTCAGTGGTCCGTACTTGACCACTTGTTCATATACTGGCTCAAAAGTTCAGCCTACACCTTCCTTACTAGCTCAAGTGTTCAACCTACACCTTCCTTATAAGCTCTTGGGCTTGTTTCATTTTCTCCTTCTC
Source organism: Cibotium barometz (assembly GCF_041138505.1). Taxonomy (NCBI): domain Eukaryota; kingdom Viridiplantae; phylum Streptophyta; class Polypodiopsida; order Cyatheales; family Cibotiaceae; genus Cibotium; species Cibotium barometz. The sequence continues at coordinate 36,295,610 of NC_141083.1, forward strand.
CAACATGGGGCTGGGAAACTCTTTGAATTTCTTTGGAAAGTTTACATGTTCAATAGGTTTCTTCTCTTTGGAAAGAGCTGGTTTGAATGGGATATTGTTCGTTGTCTCTAAAGGGAGGCAGTTTTGGAGCTATCGTCTGAACCACTTGCAATGTCATGACATCATTGCCCTTGTATTTTTGCATGCTCTTTGAGGTTTTCTTCTTTTGGACCACTAGTTCTAGTCCTTTTTCCTTTTTAGGAGCTACTACAACCTTTGGGGCTTGCGCCTCAATCTCTTTGGCTGCTAGCCTTGAGATTGAAGTGTGAGCTTTCTAATTCTTAGTTACCTTGGATGTTTTTTTCCTTGGAAACTTCCCTTATCTTTGGTATGCACTAGGTACGATGATCCTATAAGGAGACTCAGCAACATGGTGTGAGCAGTTACAAACATTGAAGGGTGGCATGTGTGTGAAATGTTACTAAAGTCTCTCGCCCTTTGTTAGTGAAACATTGAAGATGTGGCATGTGTGTGACGTGTTATTGAAGTCTCTCACCATTGGTTACTAAAACATTGAAGAGATGGCATGTATGTGAAGTTTCTCACCCTTTGTTGCACCATAGTTTCGAACAAGGAGGCATAGTCAATGGATGGAGGTTGCTCTGGATATCCATATGAATCATATTGCTCTTATGACTCATAGCTCTTCTATTCTAGACTCTTGCAGTCTTTTGGTAGTGTCACCGAGTATTGTTGTACTGGGTGCTTCAAGAAGGACTTGGGGTGGTAATACTAGAGATGGGTATAACATTGGTATTGGTTTGTACATACCTCCATAAGGGGTTTTCATATGTAAGAACTGGAGCTTGTTCCTAAACTGAAGAGTGGCTAGTGGGGTTGGCAAGGAAAATGGTTTCCTTGGCCAGGGCAGCATTTGTCGTGATGCCAGAGTAGTCCACCCTACTGGGTTTTCTTTGTGCCAGTAATGAACTATGTCATGGTTCCTGGTGCTAGCAATGAGCACATAATTATTGATATCTAGGCCTCACCGTTAGGCACTATGTACTTGTATGATTTTAGTGTCGAAATGCACACTAAACAATATCTTTTCTTGGGAATAGATACAAGTGTCCTACTTGAGGTGTTGATTGGGACTGGCCTTGAGGTTTCTCTTGGGACTCAAGTTTAGCCAATTCTCTACCAACTTGTCCATGCTCATATCCTTAACTAGGACTCTAGCTAGTGTTGATTGGAGGCTTTGAATGACGTGTTCCCTATCTCTTGGTTCGAGTGGATGGCTTCTACATCCGTGTCTTATAGATTATCAACTAGGTCTAGTACCTTGTGGGGCAACACTCACCAAAGGTGTAGTGCCTAAACTTGTGTAGATGGTCGTGAAGTATCTTGCATTTAAAACGGATCAAAATTCAATCAATGAGCTATAAATCATCAATCTTAAGTAGTGATGTATCTCATGTGGAGATACTTAGTTCTTACAATGTAATATTGTACTGTTTCTCCCTCCTTTTGCTTGAGGCTATATATCTATGCGGTGGGGATCCACCTAGCTCCACTGGGCGAGATACTTAGTTCTTACAATGTAATATTGTACTGTTTCTCCCTCCTTTTGCTTGAGGCTATATATCTATGCGGTGGGGATCCACCTAGCTCCACTGGACGAGAATTCCACAATGAAAGTGTGTCTCAAGATCTTGTAGCTAGCCTTTTCAAGAAGATTTAATGATCTAGACCACTAGCCTGGTTTTTTCTTTGAGGAAAAGTTCAAATAACCAGATCTTGGTGGGATCATCAATAGAGACCAAGGCCTTGATCATACTTCTCTACGTGAATGGGATCATCAATAGAGACCAAGGCCTTGATCATACTTCTCTACGTGAATGGGATCTCTAGCTACATGAAATTTTTCAACATGCTTGTGATCTGGATTGACTTAGTTTTGCCCAACTCTAAGCCTATAGGTGCTATGTTTGGCATAACTTCCCTTTATATTTAAACGTCATCCTTAGCATGTCTTCTGATTATTCACATGGTGGTGGAATGTAAGGGGGTGGTTGTGTGAAACCCTCTGTTTTAGGGTGGTACATGATCTCTTTCCCTATGGGTTTGAGATGTGCAATTTTCAATGGCACTTATCCTACCAGCCTATCCTTAATGTTGCAGTCGCGTTTGCGATTGATATGCTTTGTGAATGCTCACGTGGATCCCTTTGTGTGACGAGATAGTCCCCACTCTGTTGACACTACTGGCTCCTTACCCCTCCTCATGTTCCATGTTCCTTGTCAAAAACAGAGAAGAACTGGAACTTGGTTGCGTGGTGTGGGAGCAAACCTTGAGGTTCTGGATCCTACTCCCTCTCCCCCTCACTAGAGTGCACCCAAAAACATGATAGTTGAATATCTTTTTCATAAAATTTAGGGTGTTGACAAAGCCAGTTAGTAAATCCGAAGTTCGAAGGATTGTGGGTGGAAGCTCCTGTTTCCAAGTGTTCCATTGTTCCTCCACTCACATCATGTTTTGTTGGCTCATTTTATCCCAAAGCTCCTTGATTGAGGTGGATCTAAATGAGTCTAGCGTTCTGAATAGGGGCTTCTTAATAGGGAGCACTCTGTTGAGTGTTGGTCATTTTCTTGAATCGAAGACTTGGTGGGTTTGAGAGAGTGTGGTTTTATGTACTACAATTGAGTGTATTGTTGTTTTGAACAATGAGTCTAAATTAGGTTCACATCAAAGATCCTTAGAGCTTCTAGTGTAGGTCTGAAGATGCTTTCAAACAAAGTTTTTTTTTGCTAGGCTCACGTCCATAGGTTCACGTCTTCACGCTCACATGTCTAGGTTCACACATCTTTAAGCTCACATATGTAGACTCACGTATACATGTTCATGTCCGTAGGCTGGCGCGTCGCGGTTCACGTCGCTAGACTCATGTCTGTAGATTCACATTTGTAGGCTTATGTATCCAATTCATGTATCGAGACTCACGTCTCTAGACTCATATCTTTTCTATATGAACTCGGATCACATACTTCCCTTGTATAAAATAATTCTTCCTTGGACACGTAAATCTAGGAACTGAATCTCTCATGGAATTTGTAGCTAGTTACCTCCTAATCAACACCAAAAAATATTGGGTGATCCTGGTATCTTGGAATGGATAGATAAATGAAGCTAATCCCTAGGCTAGTCCCCGAGATAATGGTGCCGAATATCATTAAGTCAAGAGATTATCTTAGCCTTGTTGACACATGTATCATTGAGTCTTACCTTAAAGCCATAAACTGTAACTTCCCTATATGGGTGCGCTAGCTTGTCCATCACGTCCTCACTCTGTTGTCATTCTAGAATGTTGTTTTGCCAAATAAGGTGAAGCAAGACCTCTCTATGCCGTGATGAAGGAAATAGGAGATCGGTCTTTGTGGTGGTTATCTCTCACAAAAGATGGGGGAAGAAGAAGAAGCTAATGTAAGAAGAACGCGTACAGTACAACTTATCTACCATGCATCCATCAAGCACGTCCCATCAAGCAAGCAAGATTCAATGGCTTACAAGCAAGCAAGCAAGAAGAGGAACGAGGAGAGGTCACAAGTAAACTATTGTAAGGGAATGATTATGTCTTGCTTATTGTTAAAATAACTTATATACAAGTGACTATAGGTCAACCAAACTTAAAAATGATCTGGTCTCTATAACTAGTCTTAACCAAGTATGTACATGGATTCATAAACTTTTCCTATTTGACATTAAGCACATGGTAAGGCCGCTTTATCTGTACCAGCACCATTTTACAAATAATAAGTGTCCATTTGTGTGAGAAGGATATCAAAGCGCCTTACAGTACTTTAGGCGGGTGTAACAATATTAACCTAACGAGTGGTTAACACCAACATTTATCTCTTCACACTGATCAAAAGGGTCCGTAAAAGTTTCATGAATTTTCTTGAGTTAAAAAAGATGTTTAAAATTAATCATATTCTTTTCCAAGTCCATTCAAAGTAATCCACACCAAGTTGTCTCAACATCAACTAGTGCTCCAATAGTAAGTGGTCATTGAAACATAGCCTATTTCTTTGCACGTTATGTAACTCTTGCTTTAACTAAATCTTCTTGGCCTTATGCTATACAACTTAACCAAGATATCCCACACATCTTTAGATCTCCTTGTATCCTATATATGACTAATCATAAAATCAAACACACTAATAGAGAGCCAATACATAACCTTGTTTCCTCTCTCATGCCATGCCTTAAAGACTCGTACCTATTGTGGACTATTGCGGAGTGGGATTTTCTTCCAAAAGCTCGGGCTCCTTGTCATCACTTGTGTAAACTCCTAATATCTTTGAGAAAAATTATCCTAAATTTCCATGCTTGGAAGTTCTTCTTGTCTAGCTTCTTACTCACAATTTAGGATAGACCGTCAAACATACTTGCATTAATTTTCACCCGCACCAAATATAACATTCTATTAGCTAAATAGAACTTGTAGTATTTTTTATAATAGGCATTATTACCTGTAGCAACTTTCACTTGTACCAAATATGAAATTCTAAAGACCTTACAGTCACTCTTGCACTTATAGCAATCCTACAATCTCCAATAATCTGTCTAATAAATACACACGTTATGTTATGTGAACCAATCACATCAACATACATCTTTCATACATGTGTCGATCCCAGAATCTTTGTATAGGCACTTTAAATGAATCATTGTGCACAACAATCTATACGAAACATGCACAAAAACAATGCACAACTAAAAATTATCACTATCAACACTTCTGTAGAGCATGTGAAAACACTCGTCGTCTCGCAGGTTTAAAATGACCCTCGATGGCCAAAATAATAATAGAAAGGCTCTTCGCGCCTCAAACATAGTATACACTTCTCTTTTGCTTCACCGAAGAGGACTCCCCAACATATGACAATGTCTCCTCCTATTGTGTCCTTAACTAGTAGTAGGTACCTTAAAAAATTTCTTCTACAACATCAAAGGAGAAGAGATGGAGTTACCCTTACCCATGTATCGTTTTCTTCCTTTACCAACCACTTTCCATTATTTTCTAGAGTGATTTCTCCCTTCCAATCAATGCATACCTCTATGACTTGTAGAACAGTAGACAATGGAAAATGGCGAAAGAGAAGAAGAAGCTTTCTTTTTTGGTAAGTCACTCATCATTGTGACTATGGCCTATTAAAATGTCTACTTGGTGAAAGCAACTTGTGAAAAACCTTAGGGATTAGCTTCTAAATTTCTCTCAACTTGAAAGATCTTTTAATGTGTGAGCTATGTACAATTGTGTGCTATAAAAGCCTTTGGAAACAAAACTTAGGTTAAGGTTGAAATGCAAAGCCAAAAAGTTCACACCATCATCGCTTAAGTAAAGGGAGTGGAAGTGGCCAAAATTTGCGCACTTGATAATGCAATCATGTGCTCGATATGTTGAGAGAAAAAAGACATCATTGTACCCTTGAATCAATAGACCATCTCTATCTCTAATCGATGTATCTTGCCACACAAAATAATAAGTTATATACACGCACATATACATACACACACATGGAGAGAGAGAGATCAATGGTGATTAGGGGCTAAATTTGACAATGAAGGGCTCAAAACATTATCAAGAATGAAAGTAAAACATAAAAAAACATTATATATATATATGTATATATATATATAGACAGATATCTATAAGATCATATTTATATATTTATATATATATTCTCTGTCCCTCTCTCTCTTCGGTGCCCCGGCTGCAGCTGCTGTCACTCTCTTCGCTGCCTCTTTCTCTCTCCTCCACCCCAGCTCTCTTCGCTGCCTCTTTCTCTCTCTTCGCTACCCCAGTTGCAGTTGTTTTTTCTCTCTGTTCGCTACCCCAGTTGCAGTTGTTTTCTCTCTCTCTTCGCTGCCTCTTTCTCTCTCCCTGGCCCCCTCTATATATAAGCTGGGGTAGCGAAGAGAGAGAAAGAGGCACCTAAGGTAGCTGGGTCAGGGGAGAGAGAAAGCAACGGAGGCACAACTACAGCCGGGGCAACGAAGAGAGAGAGAGAATATATATATATATATATATATTATATTCTCTCTCTTCGCTGCCCGAGCTGTTGCGCGTCTTCGTTCCCCCGGCTGCAGTTGCTTTCTCTCTCTTGCAATTGCTTTCTCTCTCTTCGCTGTTCTATATATATTTTCTCTCTCTCTCTCTCTTCGCTGCCCCAGCTGCAGCTACACCTCCTTTCTCTCTCTTCATTGCCCCTGTTGCTTTCGCTTTCTTTACCTCTCTCTCTCTCTACCTCTGTCTCTCTCTTCGCTACGCCAGCTGCAGTTGCTTTCTCTCTCTCCCCGGCCCTTTCTCCCCAGCCGCATTTCCCACCCACCCTTGATCAGGCCCCAAGGCAGCAACATAATCTTATCTACTGCTCCCTCTTGTCGCTTTGCAGCTGGCCACCTATGGGGGCGTCGCTTGCAGCTGGCCACCTATGGGGGCCACCACCTGAGGACCAGAATCAGTATCTGAAGGGGGACCCCTTCAGTCCAACATGGACAATTCGTCATCTGGAAACAAGGACTAGAGGTGAGAAGGAGAGGAAATACAGCTCGATTTGGGTGAGCACACAAAAGATCGGCGACCCCTATATCAAAACATGCCTAACCACCATGAGAGAAGTATGCAAAATGCAGGATATTAACATTGAGCACCTACAAAAGAAGCTAGGGAAGAACAAGGATAGTAATGACCTTTTGCGTGGGTTGCGTGCCTCCATGCAAGAGGAGATGGATATGCAGGTACACATGGCAACTCAGCTAAGCAAGATGCGGGAGGAAATGGTCCAAATGTTGGACGCAAAAACCAGCCACCATGCCTTACTAATCACAGAGCTGGAGGCCCAAGTCGCCACCCTTAAAGTGGAAAACAAGACCTTGAGGGCACGTACTCAATTCAAAGAAGGAATAATTCAACCATCCCTCAATGATGAGTTGAATACACTTAGAGAGCAAATGACCATCTAGGAAGAAGAGGAGAAGAAGGCAAACGAGGCAACCACATGGGCCGACATGATTAAGAAGACACAAAAACAAGTAGAAGAAGCGGGCAGTTGGATTGAGGTTGCCAAGAAGCAACGGAATCCACCATCATCCCCAAACATCATCAATGACACACTCGAAGAGGAGAGAAGAAGGAAGATTAGGGCATTGAATGTGAGAGTGGCAGGATGGAAGGAAGGAGCCTCACCGAAAGAGGACGCCATAGCACTATGCAGAAAGCTGGACATCTTTGATACCTCCTTCGTCGAGGCATGGAGGGTGGGCAAAGACACCACCAAGGAACACGCACTCATCCTCAAGTTTGCGGGGTTGGAGGCGAGGCTAGCATTCCTTACCAAAAGGCGGACATTAAAAGGAGAAAAGACTTACCTCGAAGACGATCTCACACTAGCACAGGTGGCACACAGGAGGGAGTGCATCCCATGCATCTTGGATGCGTGGAAGGCAAGGAAATGGGAAGTGTACAGAGATGGGGGTGATCATCACAGAGCGACGTGTGCCCAATGACAGTGCGAGGCCTATGAAATCAAGCTAGAGATTGCAGTTTGGAACTGCAATGGCGCCTTAAGGACAGATGTAGGTTTGCTCGAGGAGACATTCAGAGGGAGAGAGTTGGTCTTATACCCAGAGACACATCAGTGCCAAGGGAGAGAGTTGGTCTTATACCCAGAGACACATCAGTGCCAAGGGAGCCGGCTTCCAAAGGTGAGAGGATACAAATGGGAGTCTGTTCACTGCCCACAGCCACACATAGCAAGGGATACCCAACGGTTAGGAGGGATGGCTTTACTATACACGAAGGAGCTTCAGTATGTGATATAGGTGGTCATGCGGGATGAGGATGCAGAGGATCCGGACATAGAGGGCCCGAGGCATCTACCTTGCAGTGTTCTACTTTGCACCCACTACTTCTAGATATGCCACCCATGGAGAGTCCCCGTACATGCCCCTTTATGATGACATTATGAAGTTTTCCAGTCTAGCGGACATCCTCAATGTCCGCACCGCATGTGCACAGGTACCCTTCTTTGAAATAGATGATACCATGTACCAAGACATTGACACGGTGGGTACGGATCTAGAGCGGACATCACCAGATAGAACAGCCCACACAGACTATGGAGAGTATCTCTTAGCCCTCGAGATGGGGCTCGTAGGCTAGCAATTTATAATGGCCTAGCCAGATGGCATGGATCCGACTCCTTCACATGCCACCCCTTCCGACATGGAGCCAATACAGTGGACTATCTAGTGGGATCCCTCTCTCTGATCCCACTCATTCCGGAGTTTACTATCTCGCCTCGTCCCATTGGTGTTGCCAGCTGACCATGCATACCTGGCCTTCTCCCTGACATGCCGATACACAACCCAACCACCTGCTTTGCCCCATCACCACCACCTGATATACCACTTCACCAAAGAGACCTCTTCCATCTATTATAATCATGTCTACTGCATCCTCTCCAACCTTGACCCCCACATCCCACTTGGTTTGGCATAGATTCAAAGTGGGGCACTAGGTGTGATGGTTCTATGAGGATTGTGTGGACCCTTACAATGGAAACACTAAAGATGTGTCTTTGCTAGGAACCCAAGTTTGATCCAAAAGCCTAACCATCTTAGGTGGAGAATCTAGAAGGTGCCTATTTCTGTTAGCATCTTCTTGGAATGTAACAGTCTTAACCGATATATAGAGCGGGATACTATTGTAATCAATATTCAGAAGATGTCTGTTGACATCTGTTAAGCACTGCTACTAGAGACTTCCCAGCTTATACCACAGGAGGAGATAGAGGGGAGAGATGACTGAGACAGATACACATGAGGTATATGATGGGTAGAAGCCGATGGAGAGGCCCCTAGTGGCGATGATCTCGCGCATGACTAGGAGTAAGCCATCAGTGCGGGGGCAGAGATGGGGGATGCACTGATAATGACAGAGGCTCTATTCCAGACAGTGACATATTGGCACAGGCTATGGGAGCTTCCACTAGATAGATACCCCCGGCTAGAGCCCTAGAGTCCTCGAGACAGTTGGCACTCGAGGAGATACAGAGTGTTGGTATGCACAAGTAGGCACTTGGTTTGGCATGCACGGGATGCAGATGGAGGCACTACCCCAATTCCAGTATAGCATAGAGACCTCGTCTTTTTCTCTCAGCCGCGCACAGAGCGGAACAGGGTTATCAGAAAGGACGTTGTCAAACTGGATACTCAGAGGACATGGAGTTCACCTAGTCCTCCATTGGGGACGAAGATGGCCTTCTACAGAGATCACCTCCTATGCCTCACAGAGGATGGCTTCATCATCCGCCCACGCTACATGGACACACGCCTATCTTTTGGATTGAGATGTGCGATTGGCCAGATCCGCACCTGTTGAGATTCAAGCTCGATGTCAGTGTGAGCCAGCTATGCTATGTGCTGGCAGATTAGGTAGGAACATGTGTGAGACATAAATGACCGCGTGTCCAGCTGGTCATAGTGTGTGGACATTAGCTAGGGTTAGTAGAGTGTGGACACAACTCATTGTGTGTTGTGTGGATTATGGATTAGTGCATTATGCTTTGTGTGAGAGTGGACATGGCTTCCCTCTATGGCTAGGGTTTGCAATATACATTAGGGTTTGCTCCTGTGTGTGTGTCTCCTCCCCCTCTACCGTTCTTTCAACATGGTATCAGAGCCTTGTGCTGTTTATTAGGGTTTATGAGTGAGTGAAGAGAAGAGGGAGAAGAAGCTGTGAAGCTTGCCATTGGAGCTGTGAAGCTTGGAGCACACCAAATACTATCAGATCTGAGAGCTTGGCCTACCGGGTAAGGTCTTCTAAACATCCTTGAGCGGATTGCAGGTGATACAGGCAAAAACAAAGCAAAATAGAGCAAATCAAAGCAAAGAGAAATTCTGGTTTTTGAAGCTTTCCATTAAAGCTTGGGAACATTGATGTATGGTGAAAATACATGTAAATCTGGCAAAGCAAACATGTATCTGACAATGAAGGATGTAATGGCAACTTCTATGCAAGCCCTATTGTGATTTTGGAGCATTTTGGAAGCATTTGAATGTATGAAAATCTGGTTTTTGAGCTCTCACAAAACAGAGAAAAGGAAGCCAAAAATTGATGAAATTGGAGCATGTATTTGGTAAAAATCAAAGCATTGATGGGTCACACACTTACCTAGGAGTGTTAGGGACTTGATTACATCATCAAATAGCATTACAACTCTTCCCAAAGCTCTCTACAGCAGGCGGCGCTGAATATACAGAGAAACAGAGCAGATTTTGTCCATTTTGCCTACGAGGAGATCCGATTCTCATTGGTTGGTTGATATATTTCAAGTTTGCTTTAGCAATTGGATGCTTTACACTTTGGAGAAGAGGGCTATGTGATTTGTTTGGTCAATTATGCCTAATTGAGCTGGGAATGAGCTGATTAAAACAGGCTGTCCACTGGTTGCAGAGAAACAGAGCATTTTTAATCGAGCAATTAATCCTTGGTCTTTTACAATTGGACAAATTCCTCTTACATGGAGTTGATGGACACTAATGCTAAGCTAATGAATGCCTGGTTGCTCAATTTGGACAAATATTGAAGGAATTAGAGCAAATTTTCTACTGGTTTTTCTGGTTTTTCCAAAAACAGAGAAAGGGGTTTTCAAAAATTGATATGTACACATGTCAGATGGTGTTGATACTCAACATTGAGGTTGATTAGGTGTCAATTCAAGTTGCCCATACTTGATTGCACCATTACATTGTGATTTGGAGCCTTGGAAGGCGTGTCAATTCAGGGTATCCAGCACTGAGTGAGTCAGTTCATCTTGGATGATTACAGGTTGATTTTCTACATCAAATTTGGAGTTTGTTGGCTACCTTGGAGTATCTGGAACATTCATTGGAGTGTGGTTGAGCTAAGGAAGGCTCATTTACAGATTTGAAGTGTGCGGAAGGTGTACGCATTGAGCAACATGTCGGATAATCCAGTACAAATTGTTGGTGAAAAGCTGGATAGGAAGAACTTCCAGGCATGGAAGTACAGGATAAAGAGTTTCTTGAAAGGGAAAGGATTTTGGAATCTCATTACGGGTGCTGAGCCTGAGCCAGCCTGAGCCTGAGCTACCTCGACAACCTACACAGCAGCAGCTTATTGCTCATAAGCAATGGTCAGAGAGAGCATTCAAAGTGCTGCATTATTTGTCTATATGTATTTCTGATGCTATGCTCATACACATACAGGATGCTGAGAATCCCAAAGATGCATGGGATACTTTGGTCAAGATGTTTGATACAGATACGAGTGCTCGCAAGTCTCAATTGCGACAGCAGATACACAATGTGAAAAGGAATAAAAGGAGCATACATGATTATGTGCAAGAAATCAAGAAGTTTGCAGATGCATTGGCCACAATAAATGCCCCCATGCCTGATGATGATTTGGTGGATATTACCTTGCGTGGTCTTGGCAAGGAATACAAATCCTTTGATACATCTATCTCAGTGAGGAGTACAGGTCTACCCGACTTCGATGAGTTGGTTTCACTCTTGTTGGTTGAGGAAATCAAGCTCAGTGATTCATTTCTGGATGCATCTACTAGCCATGATGATGGCAGAAATCAGGATTTCTACTCGCAGAGAGGCTTTAGAGGCAGGGGGAGATTTGCATCACGTGGACGTGGTGGTAATGGTCGTGGATGGCAGGACAGGCCTCCACAACAGAATTTTCAGCCTTCATATGGTGCTCGAGGTGGTCGTGGATATGCACCTCAGCGAGGCAGAGGTACCCCCCATGGTCGAGGACGTTGGCAAGGCCAACAAAATTCTATGCAAGATGTGGAATGCCATTATTGTGGCAAATATGGTCATATGGCGAGAGATTGTTTCCGCAAACAGAATGATTTGAGAGGGGGAAGAGCACAACGTGGTGGTCATTATGGTGGAAACTATGCACAACATGGTGGTAACTATGCATCAAATAGCAATGATGGAACTGCAAATCATTTGTTTGCCATGAAGCATGTTGTGGGTTCTATGACAACAAATGCTGAGAATGATGATACATGGTATATGGACTCAGGAGCATCAAACCATATGACATGTCATGGTGAATGGTTTGAGCATATGAAGCCTATGGATGTCAAAGGCTATGTGGAAACAGGTGATGATACCCAGCATGTCATTACACATGTTGGAAGTGTACCATTGGTCATGCATAATGGTCAGACAAAGTCTATGTCAGATGTGCTGTATGTGCCTTCGATCACTAAAAGCTTGGCCTCAGCAGTTGGTCAAATGGTGGAACAAGGATTACAGGTTCGTTTCAACGAGCATGGATGCTTCGTTGAAGATTTCAAACATGGATGTAGAGTGATTGCTAAAGGCAAGAAAGAAGGAAGATTGTTTAAGCTGGATGCTGGAATTCCTGAGCTAAAATCAGCCATGTTCTCAAAGAGCAGAAATGTGGTACAGGACATTGATATGTGGCATAAGAGGATTGGACATGTCAATATACAGAGATTAAAGAACATGCAAACAAGAGGCATTGTCAATGGATTGCCTAGGTTCAAATATGATGGACATATGCATGTTTGTGAAGCCTGTCAGTTTGGGAAGCAGGCAAGGTTGAGGTTTCCTAGAGAAAGAAATATGAGTAACAGGCCACTTGAGATAGTACACAGTGATGTATGGGGTCCTGCACAAGAACCATCTATCAAAGGCAGTTTATACTATGTTATATTCATAGATGATTTTAGCAGGATGACATGGATATACTTTCTCAAAGAGAAGAGTGAAGTGTTGGAAAAGTTCATGGATTTCAAAGCTTTTGCAGAAAAGCAATATGGCTGTTGGATTAAATGTCTGAGGACAGATGGAGGTGGTGAATACACCTCAAAAGCTTTTGAGCATTTCTTGAGGAAGCATGGAATAAGAAGACAGTTGACTTGCAGGTATACACCTCAGCAGAATGGTGTGGCTGAGAGAAAGAATAGAGTCATATGTGAAGTGGCAAGGGCGATGCTCAATGAAAAGAGCATGCCAGATTACTATTGGGCAGAAGCATATGCTACTGCAGTGTATATATTGAACAAAACACCTACAGCAGCCATTCATGGAAGCACGCCAGAGATGCGGCTCACAGGTTACAGGCCAGACATTGGACATCTTAAAGTTTTTGGATGCATAGCTTATGTACATGTGCCTGATGAAAGAAGAAGGAAGTTGGATCCTAAAGCAGAGAAATGTATATTTGTTGGATATGCACAGGATCGAAAGGCATACAAATGTTATAATCCACAAACTAGACAAGTGGTCATCTCACATGATGTGGTGTTTGATGAGCTTGCTAGTTGGTACAAAGCAAAAGATGAGGGTGTTATTGAGTCACTTGAGGCTGATGTTCATGTGAACTTTCCACCACAAGCAAGTTTCAGTTCTACTACTATGTCTGGGCCAGCAGCAGAAGCTGAGAGTAGCAGTGTACGTCCATGGTCAGGACGTTTGAGGCATGAGAGTGTGAGCACTGGGAGTAGTGCTATGGATAAAGGCAAAAAGAAAGTCGAAGGAATTGGAATCACAGGTTATGAGTCATCTAGTTCAGAGAGTTTGGATGAGGAGCTTGGCATACCTGTTTTACGCACACCTGGTGCTAGGCAGGACAGACATTAGGGAAAAACGGAGCTCATTTTGGGACCCTGTAAGAAATTCACTATTTTTCGATTTATTTCTCTCCTAAAAGATCTCAAAAATAATAAAATATGGAAACGTGGCTCAGAACTGTTAGTAAGGACCACTGAACTGTCAGTTCAGAAAAGAATAAGATAATCTTTTGTCTAACTAACACGATTTTGCATTAAATATCTCCTTAATTTTTTTTGTTTCTCGAAGATTTCGCATCTCTTTTGACGACGTGTGCAGGCCTCTCATAAAGAATCCATCACTGAACTTAATGATTGTATGGATACCGCCACACTTCCACAATTCATGTTACAAAAAGACTATGAGATTGACAAGCCAACTTTGCAACCTCAGAAGCACAAAAAATGGCCGATACTAGTGAGTTACAATCTCAGAAGAAGCGATTATACCATCTTCACATTGACTTAGAAGAACAATATGCTCCAGCACAAAAAAGATGAAAGGATACGGTGCTAAATGCTCAACAACGGGAAAATATGAGAAGAGAAGGGCTCCAACATATTGACTTATGGTGTGATGGAAGTATATATCCAAAATGTCTAGTAAAAAACTCTACACCTCCATTTGTCAATCCAACCACACTATTGAGGTTTGCGGGCGATTGACAAAATGGACTTCTTGGTTATATTTCAGCACAGTCTGCATTTGCAGAAACATATAAAACAATGTACCTACAAGAAAAGGGAGCCAGGATTCAAGAGATAGCTATTCGTGCAAAATTGGAGCAACAGTTGCAGAATGAAATTGAGGAGCATTCAAAGAGTAAAAAAGAGTTAACAAGATCAAGAAGGAAGAGAACCATGCTTGGAGACAGACAACGAAGCAGGAAGATTAAAAACATTGCAAATTTGAAGGCTGGGACTGGTGGATGCAAGCGAAGAATTCAGGAAGCAAGGTTAGTTTGTAATTTTTTATTTTTTAAACTCAAAAATGCTCTCAAATGACTATATCTATTTTGTCCATTAATGCAAAACAGGATTGGAAGTGTTGAATAATATAGGCATATTGTGTTGTTACTATATTGTTACTATAGGAAATTATTGGAGCCTACAAAAGAAAATATGGATCCCAACCTTCTTCCAGTTAAACAAATGAAAGGATTGCTTTCTTGTGGTGTAGCAAAAGGTTTGATTGAAGAAAAAAAATACAAAACAATCAAACGCAATGTTGTAGAGGACTTTATATCCAATAATCAAGTTGATGGTACTACAATCCAAGAGGCTCTTGATGTTAGTGGAGTTAGCAGGAAGGGATATAGTTCGATTTTCCATGCGATATCCTCAACTTTGAGAGATCAAAGGATTAAACGAGTTTTACTACCAAATCCAGCAACAGTGTGGAAGATAAGAGGTCATTTGAATGAAAGTATAGATGAGTTTATTGGACCATATATCCATATTGAAGAAATATTTCATGGTGCTAAAGGAACCACTGTGTATGACCCTTGGAACAATATATTTGTAGATCTACAACAACTTCAAAGAAGAATGGTCGAGTTTTATGGAATAACATTTGAAGAGTGCAAAGGCATTTTGAAATTTGTTATCAAACTGGATGAGTGTGAGGTTGTAAAGGAAAAGAAAATGGAAAGGATTACTATCACATTGATGAATGGAGCACTTGATACATCATTGAATGAAGCGAGTTCGAAGTACTTTAGTGTGCAGTCAGAGAAACACATATGGTGGTTGGGCTCATTCCAGGTATGATCATTTTTTATTTCGTACTTGATTTTAGTCAATGTTTTCAAATCTTTTATAGTAAGACTTTTGTTTTGTATAATCACAGGTAAAGATAGAAGACCATGAAACACTAGATTGGGTGTTTCACCACACGGAAATACCAAGAATAATTAAAAGACAAGTGCAAGGAGAGAATCTCCATGTTGCAAGAAAAGGTGATTTTCAAGTAGAGTGGCATATGGCGGGGGATCTTAAAACACTTAAGTGCATGTATAACGTTAGTAAAGGAGGTAACTTAAAGTCTCCTTGTCTTTACTGCAAAGAATCAGCTCAAGTAATGGATTCCAAATGGTGGAAGAGAGCACCTAATAGAGATAAAGTTGACCCTGACTTTAAGGCCATTCTTGACATTCCACTATGTAATGTTCACATATGCACATTGCATGCTCTATGTCGAATTATTGAGAAATTGGTATTTTTGTATATTGGATTTGCTTGGAAACTCTATCCCGAAAGAAATAGAAAGGATGCTCTTCATGCATTGGAAAAAGTGTTATCCGATATAGGTCTGCATGGAGGTGATGTTCATATCACAAAGGATTTTAAAAAGTCTACCAATGGCAAGGAGGTACCAATCAAGCCCTCTATTGGTGGTGTTAAGGCAAGAAGATTCGTGTCTCGACCCAAACACAATAGTAAGCAAGTAAGGCAAGGTAGAACAGTTTCAAGGATTAGTTATGGATTGTGGAAGCAAGTCCATAATGCCGTGAAAGATCATGAGGCAGATGGGGAAGCACGAAATGTGAAGGCAGAGGTGTGGAGGTCTCTTGATCAACTCTTCATGTTCTGTGACAATGTAACATGGACAAAGAGTGATTACAAGAACTTTGAAGAGGCAATTAAACATTTTGGGAAGTCAATGAAAGACGCATGGACAGCCTGCAATATAACTCACTACATGGTAAAGTGATGTCTTCTTCTTTTACTTAAGTGTGATCCTCTTTTCTTTTATAACTTACTATGCATTCTTATGTCTTTGTGAAAACAGCATATCATCTACAACCACCTTCCCTATTTTGTCAAAAAGTATGGATGCCCAGCAATTTGGTCTACCCAAGGCATGGAGAAGTCTCACTACATGGCACGTAATGCATTTTTCAGACACACACAACACTATGGAGGGAGTCAAAAGGCAAATAGTCTGAAGGAAGTCTTCCAATGGTTTTACCGAGGCATTCTACAAAGGCTGCATGCTAAAAGAAAAGTTGCTAGTTCCAAAGTCAAGCTTGCTTTTATTCTAGCCCAAAAGCAAAGACGAAGACAAACTTTGGACAATTCAATGGCAGCAGAGAGACATAGACAGTGGAGGGATTCGAAGATATTTAGAAACCATAAATGGACAAGTAAACATGAATAGCAGTTTGTAACTTATTGGTGTTATGTCCACATGTTTTCAAACTCAATCAATAGATTTTTATTCTGTGGAACAAGTGACTCTTGGTGTTATGCCTATATGTTTTGAGACTCCATCAAAAGTATTTCTTTTGTGAAACATGTGATCTATATTAACAAGCATCAATCCATCCATATATTAACACATAAAAAATTCAATCAATACTACTTAATTATGCTAGACATACTGTTGATCCTTACCAATAAAGTACTGAGTGTCAAACGCTTTTAGAAGCTTTTGAGTGTGGAAAGAGTACTGAAGTGTCGTACGGTGATGGGACAAATGCAAAAGAGTACTGATTGTCCGTACGGACAAGGAACTGATGAGGATCACAGACTTTGTACAAATCAGTTCAACTTCAACATAATGTTTGTGCTATATTTGATGACTAAATCCTATTACTCCCAAGGCTTGCGAGTCGGAACTCTCTTTTTGAACTTGATTGGACTCTTTTTCTTCCTTATTGGCTTGATGTCGACTTTTTGTTTATCAATGCTTGCCTCTGTTGCTTGTCAGAGAGGGGTATCCTTGTTTTCAGCTATCTCCACGTGTTCTTCTTCTTGGATTGTGTGGCCTGATGCAATCATGGGTGGCTCTCGAAACCTTATGAGCTTGTGTTTTCCATAGCCCTCTAGACATTTGGGCTCCTTAACACCACATGCTAATGCATAAGAAGTGTAAGATAAAAAGTAAGAGGCCCTAGAGGCCTGCTTATTCACATAATCCCCAAATATATCTATGGCGGACAACCTCTCTATTAAAATGATCTTTTCCTTTTGCCATGGAAGATCATGTCCACCTAAAACCCTAGACAAACATTTAAAGAAGTAAACAATGGCTTCTCCATTGTTGCTCAACTGCCTATGGTAAATCAAGATCTTAGCACTGCCTAGATCATGAATATAATGAGCTAGGCTTGACATTTTGCCAAACCCAGCCGGCCTGCTTCCACTTGATCTCTGGAGGAATGTGTCATCCTCAATTTGTAGCTGCCATGTATCAAAAGTTTGTAGTGAGACAATGATACATAACTACAAAACATTTAAACACAAGATAAAGTATTTGATTTGAAGTAATAATATCATACCCTCTCATTTTCATCAGCAACAAGAAGTTTATCTTTCCAAAGATTTATTCCTCTCCCCTCCAGTCCAACCTCTTCTTTAAGTTTTTCCTTATGAAGTGCTGAGAGATTCATAGCTTCCTGGGTGAGCTGGAAGGCAGCTTCATCTGGCTCTTGGAAATTTTCAGCCTCTTTGAAACAAATAGTAAGGACCTCTGTAGGATCAAAAGTTGTTTCCAAAGCTAGCAGTGAATGGTCATCCTCTATGCCAACCTCCTTGTCAAGCCTTGAAGCCTGGGCAATAAGGGAAATGGCATAGTCCTCCCTCAAATTGAACATACACTCTGTATCATGGAGGAAAACATAATCTTTACCACCAATCAAGACACCTGAAAGCATGGGCACTGCATAGTTGCTGCTCTGAACATCAAAATCTTCAACTGGCTGTGCTGCCCTAAGAGTTTCAGTCCTCAGTTGAACAAGGTCAAGAGCAGCCACTTGCAGCCCCTCATCCTCGAGGTTGATATCTTCTTCCTGCTCTGCCATATCTGTTGCCATAGGAATATCCTCTTTTACATCCGCTACAGATATATCTTCTTCTTCAGTCTCCTGCCCTTGCTCGTCTAGAGATTGCTGTTGAAAGACAATGTACATAAGGAATGCCATGTTTTCCTCAAGCACTCTACACTTTCTGGTGTGCAAGTTACAGCTGAATTTATATTCCTCAGGCAGGCTGTCAAACCTTCTATTCACATGGTACCTCAGCCTGTCAATGGAGACAATATGATTTAAATGCACAAAAACCTTTCCACCTTCCACAATCCTTCCTGCCTCTGTCAGTTGTTTGAAGGTATTCCAATGGTCTGAAAGGAAATCTCTGTGATGGTCCAAAAGAGAGCTCATAGTGAACTCCTTGTTGAAAATACTGTGGTATATGTGGAAGTTCCTCTGAGCCTTGCACTTGTGAAGAAAGTCAAATAGGAGCAAATCTGGAGATTTGTCCTCTTCTGGTTCCCTTTGTTTTGAAAGGGAAGACTCACCTTTCTGCTCTAGTCTCTTACTTTTGCCTGAACCAAAATTTATATAACATGAATTCTATATGCTCACATATGCAATCAGATAATGTATAGGATATCACCAAACAACTCTCTTCATAAGCACACATGAATCACCTGGTGATTGCTGTGGTCTGAGTATAGCAGCAGAAAAGTCCAACTTCCTCTTGAAAGGAGGGGCCTGAGAATCAACTGTTCCAAAGCAAAAACCTTTCTCATCATCAAGAAAGACATCCCCATGGACATAGAAAGCAGAACAATGAGGAAACAGTAAAAACCAAAAGGGACACAAGAATTTGCAACAAAACGCGATGCAGATCCATTTGAAAAATGTCAAGTGCTCTCCTCGCATTTTGTTGCAAATTCTAAATTTCTAATTGACATCCATCTCCAATCAAATGCTAGGGATATCTCACAATGTTCAGGACAGTAAATGATACCAAGAGGAATTCCCTAGGGCAAAAGAGAGCAAAAGAAAGAGGAAAAAATAAAAACTAAAACAAATATCAGAATTTGTAGGAAAACGCGATTTGGAGCATTTGGAAAATGTAAAGCACTATAATCGCATTTTGTTGCAAAATTCTAAATCCTATACATATCCATCTCTAATCAAATCCTAGGGTGATCTACTAGATTTCTAGGCACTGAGATTCAAGAATTCTACAGATGGAAGAAATATATATCAGAAAACATTGGAAAGGGTATAGATCTCTGACCTTTCTTTTCCTCTTCCATACTGTTGGAGTAGCCCTGGAGATTCTCCTGCTCTCTTCCAAACTTGAGCTGTAGCACTGGTAACCTGGAGATCTGGTAATGGTAGTAGTCTTCAGACAGGTTGCAGAGTGGATGGAGTGTGTTGGGTAGGAAGTGATCAGAGTGGGAAAGAAAAGGATGATGGGAGGGTGCTGGTAGGGATGAAAGACGGGGAGGGAAAAGTGTTAATGGATCTAATTATGAAATCATGATTGGCACAATTTCCAAGGCAAAAAGTGACTTTCACACGTGTCAAATTTAAAATTCCAAAAGATCTGGGTGGGACCCACATGTGTTAAAAAACGACTATATTTCACACGTGTGATATTTAATAACTCCTTTATTTGTATTTTGCAATAATCTACTCTCCTAACTGAGTTCTCTTGCATCTCTACCTCCCTACTCTACACCATCAGCATCCAGACCAGCAGCAGCAGAGGTTCATCCCCAGCACAGGATACTCATCATCAGCACAACACACTTGCAGATAGCTTCCAGGTTAGTAAGACAATCTATTTCCTTCTCTTCTTGTTTAATAGTATATTAGGGTAAGGAACTGATTGATGTGATGTAGGTTAGATATTATGATAAATATTATATACATTTTTTAGATTTTCTCCACTGCATATAGAAGCAGGAAGACTTTTTATTTGGGCCTGTTGAGTGAGAGCTTGATCACTTCTTGATGTCTATAGGGTCAATCCATGTTCCACCAAGCTGCATACACACTGAAATGACTAAAGGCATGTTGAAGTATGCTGCCTCTAGAATTTGCAGCAAAACGCGAGGAGAGGGCTTTAGAAATCTCAAACAGCCCAAATCGCATTTTGCTGCAAATTTGAAAATGCTTCTTCATCCACCCATTTCATTGTGATTTTGTAACTTTCTAGGCTATTCAAGGCTGCATAGTTCTTGCATAAACTCAATACATATTGTTTATAGTTGAAAAGACAGAGAATTCACTGTAGGGATGCAATAGCATGTTGTTTCAAGTATTTGCAGAAAAACGCGATGATGAGATGTTAGAAATTTCAAATCATCATAATCGCGTTTTGTTACAAATTGTTCAATTTTGCTTTATCCAATTTGTCATCACCTTCTTTTATCATTCCATGTTCTCCATGGTTGTAATCTTTTTCTATTGCTTTGTATGGACCTTTTCAGAGTGATGGCAAGAACCAAGGCAACTGCAAGGAGGTCTGGCAAGGGGCCAGGGCTTGCAGCAGCAGCAGCTAGGGCTGATGTCAAGGAAACTAGTGTGCCTCCAAAAGGAAGAGTTGCACATGGCAGGAAGGGGAAGCCAATGAGCATGCTGCAGCAAAAGTCCAAGAGGTTAAAACATTCTGCGGGTGTGCTAAAGGAGATCAGGAAACAACAAAAAGCTATAGGCTTTGCAATCCCCAAGGCACCTTTTCAGAGGCTAGTGAGAGAAATTTGTGATAGCTGGCACTTTGGTTTCAGGTGGAACAGGACTGCCATTCTTTCCTTACAGGAAATGGCAGAGGATACACACACACATGCACACATAAGCATATATTCACACAAAGCCCTTCGTACTAAGTTTCTATCAAACCTCCGGAGATGCAGGGCAGACTCAGCCATAATTAAGCCTAGCACTAAGGGAAGTAGCATATAGAAAGAATTAGTACAACAAATAAGTAGTTGTTAGAGCAAATGCACCGCTAAAGATAGAAAGAATTAACACAATACCAACTGGCCGCAACTCGGACAAAAACTTCACCATGTGAAATCTGCATGTCCACTAATACACACACACATACACACATACATACATACATGTGTGTGTGTGTGTGTGTGTGTGTATACATACATATATATGTGTATATAAACATACGTGTGTGTGTGTGTGTGTGTGGTGTGTGTGTGTGTGTGAGGACGGCGACTTGCACCCGGACCTGCGTTCAGCTTGCCTGCGACCTGTTCGCTTCTCGCCTGCGACTTGCTCGCTTCTGGCCTGCGACCTGCTCGCTTCTCACCTGCGTACAGCTTGCCTGCGTAAGCTTCTCGTGTGTGTGTCCTGATTTCAACGTGCGACCTGATTGCCTCTTCATCTACGACTTGTGTCCTGCTCTCTGCATCTTCCATCTTGTTCCTTGCGACCCGTTTCTTCGCTTCCTTTGCTTTGTGTCTGCTTATTGTAACCAGTCGATTTCTGCCTTTTGTTTCTCCTCTCTGTACATCACCTTCTCAGTCTGTGTGTGTGTGTGTGTGTGTGTGTGTGAGAGAGAGAGAGAGAGAGAGAGAGAGAGAGAGAGAGAGAGAGAGAGAGAGAGAGAGAGAGAGAACATCATGGCTTCTCCTACAAAATATTATGCTCATAAAAAACAAAAGCAGGCTGTGGATCAGAATGACCCTGTGCATGAGACACCCGAGGCTGGGCTGATTTATGAGGTAATGCATGAAGGATTTCAGGATACACGCAAGAATTGGAAAGATCCTATTCCTATGGTGGGGCTTGCAGTGGATGTGGATGAAATCATAGATCCCATTCGAGAATATGCGAAGCATGCTGTGATTATCTTTTTTCCAGGCAGGATGCCCGTTGCTGCTGATGTCGGGAATTGGTTAACACGGACATTGGGTGGTTGTTTTGTTCACAAAGTCCACTATGTGGCAAGAGGTTTCTTTGAGGTCATTATGGTGGATGAGCACCATAAACAAACGCTTTTAGAGCACTCCCCTCTCTTCTATGGACAACAGATGGTTCATGTATTGCCATGGTCCCCCACCAGAGACTATCAGGCTTTGATTAAGCATCGCTGTCCTGTTTGGGTAGAAGTGGTCGACTTCCCCCAATGTTTGGCCTCCTTGTTACCTAAAATTGCAGCATCTCTAGGAAAGGTTGTATGCCCTCCTAGACCAAATGGCAGATCTCTAGGAAAGGTTGTATGCCCTCCTAGACCAAATGGCAACTCAAATCGATTCTGTATTTTATGGGACATAGATCAGCCCACTCCGGAATCTTATGCTATTACCATAAATAACGTTTCCATGGGGAGTGCATTTTTCAGACTCAAATGGGGTCTTTTTGCATGTGCATGCTTTGAGGGCAAAAAGTTTGGACATATGGCATCTCAATGCCCTCTGGTCCTCCATAAGATGCCGCCTGATGCCTTGCCCATCCCAATGCAAAATAAGGACACTCCTGGTCCTTCAGGGATTAAAAACAAAAGTATAAAGACTCCTGTTATGCCTCAAGAGAAAGGCAAAGTGCCAGTCTCTTCTGATATGAATGTAGTTGTGGCTAATCCCTCTACTTCTTCACCAAAAGGAAAAGAAAAGATACTTCAAGAAACCTCTCAGCCACCAGGCAAGACAATTATCCCCAGGCGTCCTTTACCTTCTAGAACTTGGAATGGAGCCTCCTCCAGTGGGCATACCCCGGAAGAAAATTCTGGAATTGGCATCACCTGGGCTACTGTAACTGCAGGTTGTACTCTGTTTCCCGAAGAAGAGGCTGCTAGCTTGCTAGCCACCCGTCTCATAGATATTCCTCTTCCTGATCGAGGTGCAGACCCTGTGGAGGAAATGCAAGCTTGAGCTACTTTTTTTGTTCATGCTGTACATACACTATAAATATGATGTCATATATCACAGTTTTGACTCTCAATGTACAGGGTTTGTGTGACCCTAAAAAGTGGAAGATGGTTTGGGCATATTTGAAGCATATGCAGCCAGATATCGTTGCTCTTCAGGAACACAATCAACATCACTATGCTGGACAGCAAGGCCATTATGCTGGTTATGATATTTTTTATGCAGGCCACCATGCCTTTTCGGGTGTACTTTTTCTTGTGAAACATCATTTGCAGCCAGTCATGGCATTTAATGACTTCCAAGGCAGATGGATGGTTATGCAGTGCTTTATTCAGGGTGAAATCTTTGAATTTGCATCGATATATGCACCTCAATCCTCTCCGGCTAGAGGACAGATATGGCAACAAATGAAATTGTACCCTTGGAGACAGAAAGCATTCATATGTGGAGATTTCAATAATGCCCCTCAACCTGGTGATAATACATCCGGTCGTACACATATGCTTGCTACTGAGAGCTCTTCATGGGTAGATTTTGTAGCAACGCTTAATCTGATTGATATTTGGAAAGAATCTCAGCCTCTGATGCCTGGGTATACCTTCCAACATAATGCACAATCCACTTACAAAGCTCGATTGGATCAATGGTATCAGCTTGATCCGATTCATTATGATACTCTCACAACCAAATTGTGGCTAGATTATACATTTACATATTTAGATCATGTACCCTTATGGCTCAGAGTTCATCTGCACGACATGCCCGATGACAGATTGCCACTTCGAAGGTTGCTTATCATCAATAATAGTTACTTGGAGCATGATGCATTCAAAGCACTGATACTTGAGGCCTGTCAGCCACTCTTTCCTCAATCTTTCATTGACTTGGATTATGCATGGACAGCTTTTATTGCTCGCATGCAATCAGTCATCCGTGATTATGGTAAACAGTATCTGAAAGGTTGGAGACAGACTGTTGCTTATGCTAAGCAAACATGCCAATCGTTAATCGAGCTTAGTCATCTTCGCTCTCTAACTTTGGCTGAAGCCACTTCTTTATGTCAAGCTCGTCACTGTATTCAGGTAAGTGATCATTGAAAGCTTGTCAAATGGGAGATACGGGCACGACAACAGGCGCTTTTGGACAAAGGCTGCTCTTCCAAAAAAAATTTCAAGAGTTTACATTCCAGAAAACAAGCTGCATCTATATGTCGCACTTCAATTTCAGATGACACGTGGACCTCCACCCGAGCACAATTGGCTGCGACTTGTGTTGCCCATTTCTCTTCTCAATTTGATGAGGATGATTCTCACGCCATGGAAGTGTATGATGCACGTCATCAGTTATTACAGCATGTATCCCCCATCCTTTCTGCTACTCAAGTGCAACAACTAGAAACAAAATTCTCTGAACAAGAACTGTCTGATGCAATCAGGTCTTGTGGCCGATGGAAAGCTCCAGGATGGGATGGCCTTACAGTTGAATTTTTTCTTGCATATTGGGACACCCTCAAATTACCTTTGCTGCGTATGGTAAACATTGCCTGGGAGACAAGGCAAATGCCAGCTTCTTGGAAAAAAGGATTGGTGAAGCTATTGCCTAAAAAACACTTATGTCAGTCTTTGGCAGACTAGAGACCAATTACCCTTATGCCGGTGATATACAAGATTATCAGTAAAATGGTTGTCGATCGCATTAAGGGTTACTTGAATGATGGACTTCATTCTGCACAGTATGGATTTATTCCTCGCAGGCACATTACAGATAACATTGCAAATGCTTATATTGGCATTGAATATGCCAAATACACGCAGCAGGTGTCTTATTATTGCAAGTGGATATTGCTAAGGCTTTTGATACTATTAAATGGGGGTTCATTCAAGAAACCATGCGTGCTCTGGGATTTGGAGAAAAAATGCAGAATATCATTTACTGGCTTTATGCTGATAGTCAGGCGGCTTGTATATTGTCAGGAGATCTCTTAGAATCATGGACTTTGCATCGTTCAGTTAGGCAGGGATGCCCTTTAAGTGCTCTTTTGTATGCTATAGCGACGCATCCCATGCTTCTTTATATGGATCATTTGGTTGATACTAGCAGTCTTCATGGATTGGACATTCAGAATAGACGTCAGTTGGTTGCTCAAGCTTATGCTGACGATTCTTTTTTTCTTCCTCGCAATACACATCAGGATCTCTCTACTTTGATGCAGGCTCTTTCTTTGTTTGCACTTGCGGCTGGCCTACAAATCAATTTTCAGAAATCTAAATTGCTGCCTTTGCATTCAAAACAGTGGCATAATTTGCTATGGCCAGGGGAAATAGTTCACTCCACTCATTTGATTCGGCATTTGGGATATCCTTTGGGATGGACAATCACTCGCCGTCAACAAACAGATTGGGTCTTGGCAAAGCTCAAGAAAAAGTTGGAATACTGGAAACTTGCAACATGGCCTTTGCATGTTCGTTTACGGATTCTCCAATCCATCTTGGTTGCCTATATTCAGTTCTACCTTCCTCTCATCAGGTTTTCTCAGGGGGAGCTGAAATTATTTATGTCCACCATCTTGGAGATATTCTGGAGATCGAAGCAGGGGAAAAAGAGTGTATGTTTGCTTTCGGCAAATCGTTTGTGTACCCCTAAAATGCATGGAGGCTTGAATATCCTTAATTTACAGGTGCATATTCTTGCCCACAGAGGTAAACTGATGCTTCAATTTCTGGAAGGCACTCAGCCTTGGACAGCGATGATCCGTCATTTATTGCTTCATCTGACGACTTCGGCTTTTGGCCATTGGCAACCTACTCATTGGGAATTTATTCTTGGTTACATTACTGGCAAAATTAAGGGCTGTCCTCTCATTTCTGCCTTACTTGCTGATTGGAAGCTTGTCCTTTCAAATTTAAAATGGAATGGTCGTGACTCCTTACAAGGCAACTCTCTCCGCGCTGAGAGCATCCATTGGTCCAAAGCATTTTCAGTTCCCCTGGCGGTGCAAGAACCCCGGCGTTCATATATTCTCCACTCAAAGGGTGTTACCTCTGTGGGAGATGTCATCCATCCTGATGGCTCCCCTCTTTCTTTTCCACAGGCTGCTGCACATTATGGCTTGGGACCTCACTATCGTCGTCTTTGGCGTGATATAATTCAGATGCTTCAGCCTTTTTTGCCGATTCCACTGTTGGAAATTCGAGATCGCCTACAGGATTGGACTATCTCCTCTTTTGATTCTTCATGCCATCCCTTGAGGCTATCTGATATTACAGTTGCTGGTCTGTATAAACATTTGTTGCCATTGCCTTGGGTTTCTGAATGGGCAAATTTCTTCTGGCATATGCATCGGTCATCTTTGTGGTGGAAAAGACGATTGCGATCTCTTTGGCATTCGAAGCTTCCTCTTCGACAACAGCTTTTTTTATGGCGCGTTCTTTTGGCTATTATTCCCTCAAGACAGTTTCTGGCACGCAGACATATATCCTCATCCACTTGCCATAGATGCTCTGCTTCCAGGGAGACAGTCATTCATATTTTCTGGAACTGTCCTTCTCGACAGTTTTTTCTTCCTATCATCCAGCTTCTGCGGGCTAGATTTCCAAATATGAAATTTGGAAAGTTTTTCTAGCTATTTGGTCTTCATTTGCCCAGACCAGAATTCACTCTTTTCTTCTCATGGGTGCGCTACTGGGCTTTATGGACACTATGGAAAGTTCGCAACCATGGAGTTTTCGGTGATGCGGCTTTTTCTGCTTTTTCTTTCTTTCGAAACTCCCTGCATCAATCTTTCTTCGATTGCATGCAGATTGACCAAATAGATCATGATGTATATTTGTCTTATATTGACATCTTCAGTTGATGTACTTTGAGACTATCTACTTTGGATAGTCATCTTGTAAATCTAATATACTTATGATTCCACAAAAAAAAAAAGTGTGTGTGTGTGTGTGTGTGTGTGTAGAGAGACAGAGAGGGGTAGAGAGAAAGAGAGAGAGAATAGCATAAGAAAGTAAACATAACAATTCCTAGACATTATACTATTTACCATAGAAATAAATGTAAGGAAATGTTCCTTTATTATTTTTTTTGGGTGGTAAGGGGAGATGGGGGAGACAAAGAGATGTAAATGATTTTTGCTCTTATTAGAATGGCCCATAGCAATCATGGCAAAGCCAAGGACAGTACACATGCATGACCACTGCATGGGAAAAAAAATTTGTGGGGGAGACAAAGAGATGTAAATGATTTTTGCTCTTATTAGAATGGTGCATAGCACACAAATGCCAATCATGGCAAAGCCAAGGACGGTACACATGCATGACCACTGCATGGGAAAAAAAATTTGTTGACTATCTTGTTCAAGAGTGTTGTCTCTTATGGATTGTTTTGTTTAGCATGGATCCTACTGCAGAAGACCCAACAACATTCGTGCTTATGTAGGACTACTAGAAGACAAGATTACGAGATGCTATTTCAACTAGTACCACTAAATGCTTTTGAACCAAGTGTCATTGGGCTTTGCACAAATCCAAGTAATCTATGGTTTCAACAAGAATGAAAGTGAAAAAACAACCCTTCTTTAGGGATATGGGGGTTAAGCAAGGTACTCACTTTCTCAATCTGTTGGGACACAACAGATAATGATTACTTTTCATTAGAAGCTACTGGACAATATACATTTTTTTTAATCAAGTATTAAATGATGTGCTCTTTGTCTTAAGCAAGAGAGTTTTTTCTCGTGCTCTTTTTCTCTTTGAAAGGAGGGTTATACCTATCCACCATCAAAGCAAAATGGTTTAGAAAGAAAAAAAAAAAAAACTTAACTTTTGATCAATCTTTAGGAGAAGTTGATTCCCTTGACGAGGGTAACTACAAGAATGAGATGCTATTTACCCTCAAAACCCCCTGAGTTGGGAATAGTAGACACACAAGTCCACCAAAAGGCAGGCCTATTGATTGTTAAAAGTGGAAAAAGCATGTACTGTTCTCCAGAAATGACAGAACATTTGTAAGATGGAGCAACTTTGTTAGTGACCAACAGGACTTTGCAAATTTCAGAGCTGCTGAGAACTTTGCAACAGCCATACTTGAGTCACTTCTGAAATAGTATACAAATGAAATAATATAATGAGAAAAATATTACATGGCTAATTGTACCTACATGCTGATCTTGCGGCCAAAACGAAGCCTGGTAGTGGCATCTGAGACTATAAAAATCCCGAACATCTCAATTTACATAATAAGCCAAGAGGATACATTGATGTACAAATAAACTGGCATTGTAATGCCTGCCACTACTCAACCTGAACCCAGCATCAAGCAAGGTCTTTTTTTCTTTACAAATGGAGGCTTCTAGAATGGTAGAGGCCTCTTCTAGAGAATTCTAGAATGAAGGGTTCCCTGCATATACACATGCGTTTCTGCGGAGTTTGAAGACCGCAATTTGTCGTGTCATTACTTTCCAGTGATTAATGGTATCACTAACAGTACGCTTTCATTCAGAAAGCAGATTAAGCCAGTGTGCATTGCATGGGATTTTCTTGCCACGGCTGTTGTACTGCGAACAATGATAACAAAATTTCAAAAAAAAAATAGAAAAAAGGGGGTTATTTTCTTTGCCCTCCATGCTGCTGCAGAACAAATGCCCATCACCTGCCTTCCACACCCTTAAATTCTTACTTCCACAATGTCACCATCCCGGAGCTGCACATACGGAGGTGCAGCCTGGCTGTTCACAAATATGAACTTTCCATCCATCCCCATCCTCCAAGCAGCATCTGCTGCCGTACTCCCCGAAGGCATCCGCATGATCTCTCCATCTGGCCACCTTATCACAAGGACCTCAGATAATATTGCTGTATCTTGATGTGGATGTGAGATGGTTAATGCACCATCCAAGGCCGCTTCACTGTGAAGCTGTTTTTCCCACTGAAGCATTGACCTTAGAAGCCTCACCTGGTGGGGTGGTCATGAGTGCATAAGATTAATAACCGAGACATGCATGAGGAGATGAATTGCTCAAACAAACACTGGCATAGTAAAAATTTACCTTATTGTTAAGACGAGCGTCTGTTGATGTGGTGGCTTGAATATTACTCTTCAATTTCTCATGATCCTGAAGAGATTCCGTCTCATGATCCTGAAAAGATTCCGAAGTGTTAACCTCCTCTCCTTTCAGAACTGTATCCATCACCTCCCAGTACTCTGCTTTCTCCTGCTTGTCGAGCTCTAGAAGCTGAATAAATGTAGAGAGTGGCCTTTCAAATTGATCTTGCTGCATGTTAAGAAAGGGAGAGTTAGAGAATAAAAAATAGAGCTAGTTTCCAATAGGATCCCCTCTGGTCACAAGTTTTCTACAATATGTCCATAATTCACAAAATATATGTCATCCTTTTTCATCACCACACCCACTGCTGCTGTTACTGCCGCAGCCACCCTCACCGTCATCATTATCACCTAGCATCATCATCATTGTCCCCATCATCACCATCTCCATCATCATCATCAACATCATCATCATCAACAACATCAACATCATCACCCTCAACCCACCGCTGCCGCCACCACCACTGTCATCATCATCACTGTCGCCGCCACCACCGATGTCATCATCATCAACATCATCACTTGGATGTAAATTTGATTCTTAATTGTGGCATAGCATTCCTAGGTTTCAACTTTGATTATGATCTGTATACAAAATTAACAATGCTCTCTGATATAGCTACTACTGGCAGAAATTTGCACACTTTCTTGTAGCATACCGACCTTGTGATAGATGCCATCACTACAGAGGGTATACTTTTCTAACCATGTGCTCCAATCACCATGTCCAGGAGCAAACCACCATTGATCTGAAACCTGCTAGCCATCAAAAGCCCTATCAATTTTAACAGCATCATGTGCAACTTTTAAATCTTGAAGTCACCAAAGCAGACACTTGAAAGCTTTCGTCAGTAAAAAAACACTTCTATATCTACCCAAACTATAGAATCATTGCCAAACATTCATGCATATAAGCAAAGCCACATTATCAATGGTGATTATATATTAGACGTCCAAGTACTCGAAAAATAGCTTCATTTATCTTGCCCTCCAGATCTCCCAATCCCAAGTTGTCAACTTCCCAATAACCTCCCATACTGAGTCCAGTTCGAAGTAATGCAGTTTGAATGGATATAAGTGGAACTCCCAGAGTAGTGGTATGTACTATCCTGCACGGTAGCATAGAAAGCATCATCTGCAGGATGCCCTCATAAAACATATGGGGTACTTAATCAAAGAGACATGTAACTCAATCCCCCTTGATGGAGTAAGGTCCTCTAGTGCTGTTACACAGGAGAAATGCAATCCTTTTGCCGAACACTCCAGGCTTCTATGCATCCCTAAACACAGTACTAGATGGTTTTTGATAGTTAAAAACAATCATGTGGTGCACGTGGCTGATCCGCCTTTTAATAGCATGGTAATAAACTTGACTCCATTCAAACCTTCGAGGGATCTTCAACTGGATTTTTTTTGTCAGACAACTCCTTGCATATACACAACCAATCAACCCATTAACATGCAAGTGCAGTGGTTAATCATGTCTTCACAAACAATGTGAAACGGAACATTCATCGGGCAAAAACCCAGTAAGGTCAATTGCTTTGCCAAATAATGAAGACGCCAAGGATTCAAGTACTCTCATTGCATGCATGGGAAGGGCAGAACAAACCTTTTTGTAGAGTTGTGCATAAATTGCCCATTTTCCTTTTTGATTTCCAGATCGTCCAGCGGCAACTTCTCTTGCATGCAGAGCAAAGCTAACAGCCACCAGCAGGTCTCTCCCATCCCTATCTACCCTGCAATTTTTGTAAAAATGAACATCAAAATGCTAAATCTGTCATTCAAAACTATGAGGCATGTTCCTACTTCAGCTCTTTTTAAATAATAATAATAATAAACACACAAGCACATTTATGCCAACTTGACAACGTGAGACAAACCTATATGCTAAGGGTGGCTTCACAACCATCCACGGACAGGTCAAGCACCAAGGCAAGCTGTCCAGGGCTGTGACCAGTGACCGTGTGGAGGTGTCCATCCCGTTTTCACATGCGAACAGACAGAAAATATGAATAATACAACAGCCCATTTCAGCAAAGTGTGGAGGACCAAGTGGTTATCGCTTGCCTCTTTTATTGACTGAGGTCTGGGGTTTAGGGCCCACAAAACACAATGTCCACTACTATGCGTCCAAGTTGTCCATGCCAGACATGTCCTTTCAACATGGGATAGCCTACCTCACCAGCCACTGCTTTTGTGAATTTGCCACTTTCTGCACTGGATCTAAGGTGATTAAGATTTTTGGAACTTGTGGTCAATTCGATTTCCTTAGAGGGTGAGAGTGCCAACTCAGCATAGGAGTCCCTAGCCAAAGCTCCTGAATGCTTGGCCATACTTTGTTTTTAGTCCATTGTTTGTTCACAACAGCTCCCAAGAGATGCTCCATGCATCATCTACAATATGCTGCACATATAGTCTACTTCGCTTTTTGGATGAGATGGTGCTCTTCCAAGAGATCTCTCTTTGCAGAATGATTATGTGCACGTACTCTTCAAACGATCTATTTAAACTTTGATGACACAGAAGCGGCCATTTCTGTCATGCAGGTGGTGTGTGTGGGTGCACATATATACATGCGTGGAGAGTGCCCCTCAAATGCATGCCCGTGCACCCCCCATAGTTATTAGTGAAAAATAAGACAAACGCTCCCCTGAAAAAGATTTCTTCTGCCTATATAATCATTCAGAGGCCTTTGTGAAATTGCCAGAAGATTGTAGACATGCCAATGAAACGTTCATTCTTGATAGACATGTCATTTAGAAGAATGATGAAGCAAAAAACTCCTTCGCTAACTCTGATTAAACACTTCACCTTAATACACCTCCCAAAATTGAAAAGTGATCAAAATATTACTTGGCTACTCACCTCAAAATAACACCTGCAAGTAGCCGCCCATCTTCAACCCTCAAAGCCGGATGACCCAACCGGATAGATATCATTGGTGGACTTTGTAACTTCCCACTGATTGATTCATTGTTTCCGACAGAGACTTCTGGGGCATGGCGTTCTGACTTGTTCAAAGGATCTCTAGCTTGAAGTCCAAGCAGAGAAGGTACAATATCCGTGGTAGCTAGGGTCTTATCAACACTTTCAGACTCTTTATAAAGCCAGTGGGCCGCATGCCCATACTCAGCATGTTCATGCATACCCTGAAAGTGCATATATACAAAAGTTAGAGCCTACACTTACAAGCTCACAGTAGATTTGTGTGCATGGACCACAACAACCACTGTCCCTTATATTTTAGAGAGATACAAATTCTTACTCGAGTGCGTATCTGCACTTCTAATGGTGCTCCATCGGGACCTTGAACAGCAGTGTGTAGAGACTGTCAACAACACACACAAAAGTACAAAACTAAAGTCTAAAAAGGTTATCAGTGCTAAGTAAGTAGACCTATTAATGTGTACTTATTTTTTACTAGTAAAGAAAACTTTTCCAGAAATCAAAGGTCCAGACCTGAGGAAAATGGTCAAGCCCAGGTTTTTCTGCCTAATCCATTGTATACATACAGCCTTCATGGTATGTATGCCCTGTTTTTCTTTTGGCAAACTAGTCTTTCTTTTTCATGTTGTCTTGACATCCAGTTTACTCATGGATTGTAACCTCTTTCTGGTCTCATAGATCCTTCTAGTCTTTTGTACACATTAATACCTCTTTTTTTCCTTTGTATTTGTGTGTGTCTAGTATGTGTTTGTGTGACGCGTGAGAGGACGGATAACAATGTGTGTGCCTTTATTTGCCAATGTCCTGAAACAAAAAGGCCAGCTTGCTAGTGCCAAAATAGACACTGGATCGTACAGCACCCCCTTGCATGTGCACCTGCATTCAAAGCCCAGATGGGCACATCTCACTGTGCCCATCCGCACTAAATATATTTTCAATTACACACACACACACACAGTTCAATCTCACAGGTCATGATTTTGCACTGCTGTTTGGGTCATATTTGGCCTCTATGGACATTAATACTATCATCATCATCATCATCATCTATGGACATTCACAGAGAGGGTGCGGAGCGACTGGCTCGCTTCAGAGCAGACCCAGGCATGTTCTTCAGGGAGCTGTGGACACCCCCTTCATTGATGTATACCATTTTATACCCCCAGTATGGTACAGGATGGAGCTAGCTAGGTTGCATATCATGATTGTATACTCCATGCATATAGCTTTGCATTCTCCTAGTAGTAGAGCTCCATCCCCTCCCCCACTCATTGTACTTATTGCACACCCAGATTCAGCTTTTTAGTTCAGTACTTTTTCATTTTGTTGGGATGACAGAGGATACCCCACACAGGTACACTGATTTGTCTCATAGGCCGAGTTCGGTCTTTTGGAAGACGTTAATACATGGATCTACCTGATATACATTTTCCAGTATTTTCCAGTATTTTCTACTCAGTATCATCTCGGAGTCTTGCAGTTCTGTTCTTATAACTGTAGGACAATCAGTTTATTGTACTTTTTAGTCTTGTTCTCTTTGATGAGACACCAACTTCAGATGTACTCTCAGTTTTGGTCTCATAGGCCATTATGGCCTCTTAGAGACGTTAATATATCATTTCATTTCATTTCTCTCTCAGAACTGTTGGTATGATGACGAATGCCAAGCCACACGCTCCTGTCTTAAGCATGAGGTACAGATTGGGCAAATCACAAAGCATTAAGCGCAACAGATTTCTCAACGGCTCACCCAACGCAAGAAATGGGAGTTCTACACTCGGAAAGAGGATGAGTTATACCGACTTTTCTTAGGGCCGAACTGCAAAGAGGCCCGGAGGAAACTCCGAGAACATTGCCCCCCCACACCTATCACCTGCCCGGACACGTGACACTTCTATGCACGCTCCCTCTATCATATCCCCATCAGCCACCCCTACCCCCACCAACAGATCCCCACCCCACCACCTCCACCTTCTTCACAAAGGACATGGCCCTCAAGGCCATTCGTAGACTATGTAAAGCAAAGAGGCCCGGAGGAAACTCCAAGAACATCGCCTGCCCACACCTATCACCTGTCCGGACACATGGCACTCCTATGCACGCTCCCTCTATCATATCCCCCATCAGCCACCCCTACCCCCACCACCTCCACCTTCTTCACAAAGGACATGGTCCTCAAGGCCATTCGTAGACTACATAATGAGCGAGCCCAAGATCATGAGGGACTCACTGCCGAGTATATCTCACATGCCAATGATACCCTCGCGCCCCTACTAGCCTACATGTTCAATAAAGCCCTTTGTGAAGGATTTCCACCCACTTGGTCCACCAACACCATCACCCCCATCCTCAAAGCCAGAGATCCACTTGATCCTAATAATTACAGGACAATCATGATTGGCCACACAGTAGCCAAACTCTATGGATCAGTGCTAGAGGCGGAGCTCAGTTCATTTGCAAAGATCCAAGGATGCAGAGCCTCAGGACAGGCAAGCTTTCGGAGGAGCTACTCTACCCTTGACCACATCTTCACCCTCCGTGCCATCATCAAGGGTAGAGTATGACATCAGAGGATTTACTGTTGCCTTGTGGATTTCCGCAAAGCTTTTGACTTTGATCCCCACCCCGTACATAGAGGCGAGTGTGTATCTAGCCCTTTGAGGCTGGTTTTTTGTTAACTAATAGAAGAATCTTTTTCCTAGGGGAAAAAAAAAAAGAGTTCTACAGTTGGGATAGGTTGCAAAGGTGTGGATTAGAACCCATCATACAAGACAACAGTTGAAGCGTGAGCTGAGAGCGCACCCCCCCCAATCACCCACCCAAAAACCTACGCTCTGCCCACCATTACCCTCTCCTCCCCCCTACTCACCATCACCCTATCCTCTCCCTGCCCACCCTGTGCCATTGCGCCTCTCCTCCCCCGACGTCCTACCTTCCATCGCCCTCTCCTCCCCTCTGCCCGCCATCGCCGTCTCCTCCCCCTGACCACCTTCGCTTGTGCCCACCCACCCCCCCCTGCGTCACAAAATTCCTCACAGCTTCTGTTTTCTACTGTTCATTTGTGGCATATCGAGCCTGACATGACATACATATATGGCTTGTGGAGCCTGACATGGTGTGTCTAAATGGCATATGGAGCCTGAGATGACATTACATGTATGGCTCATGGTGCCTGACATGATAGTACATGTGTGGCTTGTGGGGCCTGACATGGTGTACATGTATGACTCATGGAGCCTGACATGATGTGATTCCCTGGGACTGGCTATTCTAGTGATCTTCGGTATTTATGTTCTGGGAAGGTCCGGAAGGATCATGAGCCCTCGACATTTTAACTAATACAACAGAGCAGATGGGTGTTTCTTCAAGTCTAGCTGCACTTATGTGTGTGCATGACATTGATTTTATATTTGGATGACTTGTTTTGTTTGCCTGGACAATGCCTAAGATTATTGCCTGTGTTGTCCATGGGCCGAGGACGCCTGGGCACCCTATAGACATGTACGTGCACACCTGTTTAGGACTGACAGGTGCTCTACATGTGTTTTGTAGGTGGGAAGTGTCCCCAAAAACCCAATTTACAGCTTTATGACTTCACATACTAATAATTATGGGTGCAGGTCCACACTTACTTATTACAAGTGATTGGACAACTTATAAGTTATTCACACTGACCAAGGCCAATTTAATACACGTGGTGGCGGCCAATAGGTGGGCATTGGACAAGATTTGGGCCAACTTCTTGTAGGCGCCCCTTTCTGGACCTAAAAAGCACACAACTCAGTTATTTTTGGCGGAGGAACTCTATGATTATAAAAAAACTCTAGTTTTGAACATGCGCTTTCTGGGTGCATGTGAGAGCTGGCCGACTGGTTTACAGCTTCCTATTGCCATCTACCGCGACAGAAACCATCCAAGTGTATGGGGGAAGCTGGTCGACTTCTTTTGGGAGCTTTCCTACTGCTGGCCAGCTGTTTACAGCCCTAAAAAGCTGCTGGTCAAGGCACTTGAAAGTGCAGAAGAGCTGGCCGATTTGTGGAAAAGAGATTCCCTCCTGATCGAGACCTTCAGGCTCGTGAACTGCTTTTGGTCGACTTCCCTTGAGGCTTCTGAGAGCTGGTCGACTGCTGCAAACAGCCCTTCAAGGCTGGTCAACTTGCTCTGTGAGCCAGACAGGAGGAAGATGAATATGCAGGGCTGTCCCGGGCTGATGTGAGAGTGCTATGGACTGTCCATGGTTGTCCTACATGTGCTTTATGCTGGGAATGCTCTCTTGTGCTAAGGATTGAATCAAATTCAGCATATGCTTTGTTTTGTTTTCATATTGTATTGGAAGAAACAGGAGTGGAGAATCCCTGGGCACCCGCAAAGTTGTATTACTCCTTTTTGGTAATCTAACCATAAAAAAAGAGAGAGGGGGGGGGGGGGGGGGGGGGGGGGGATGGGGGGTCAGGTCAGCCCATCTTCTGGCCCCTAGTGTGGTGTATTGTGCAAAACTGTTATCTTTTCCTTTCTGGATGCTTATGTGTTTATTCAGTTTTCATGATAGATAAGATTTCTGTGTTACAGTTGCCCTTTCATTACATTGGTAATATGATGTTGGATATGGTTGTAAGGAGTCATTATCCGTGAGAGAGGGTTGGGATTCTGAGGTAGCCTCAAAAGAGGTTACCTTTGGTTTAAGAGGCAGTGAGCATGTGGAAAGACTTCGTGGCCTTCCTGTTTGTGTAGGGGCAATGTTGCACCCTTGCAGTCTATTCAGTTTCATACTTGGAAAGCTAGTAGAGAGCGATTCCGGGGCACAGAAATTCTTCTCTTTTTGAAAATCTGGTAAATACATCATGGCCAACCAGTCAGATCATTCTGTGGAGCACTATCACCCGTATTCGCGGCATACGGGAAGAGGATAGAGACAGGAACCATGTTGGGGCTTTGGCAGATAACGATCCACCATTATCTCCTAGGGTTGAGGATCAGCAAGATATTGATGCTTTGATGAATGAGCTTGAAGAGCTCCGTGCTTTGCAAAGGGACCCAGATGTACAGAGGGTTATTCAATCAAAGTCTCAAGTTAAGGCTGATGTGGTCACTTTTGATGCAATTGTCCAACAAATGGGAATTGACAAACCTCGAGAGTTGGATTTTGCTTATTTGAAAAGCTGTGGCAATGTTGTTTCTGATGATGAGGCGAGTGGGTCTTCACACGGCAACCTCACAGGCCATCCCGTGAAGGGAATTCTGATGATGTTGTGAGAGGCCATGGAGCCCGAGCCAGTGATGTGAGAGGGCATGCAGCCCGAGCAAGTGATGTCAGTGGGCATGCAACCCAAACAGATGTTATGAAGGGGCATTCAGCCCATGCAACTAATATGAGAGGGCATGCAGCCCGAGGAGATGATGTACATCAACATGCAGCTCGAGCAGATGATGAGGGGTTTTCAGCAGATACGAGAGATGCAGAAGATCTTCATGCATTGTCGGTGATATCTCCACCTTCTAGGTATGTTCCTGCTTCCAGAGTTCTATCCAGAGTGGAGGGTGTTGCACGGGAAATCAGCCCTAGACCTGGTCACCGTCGCCATTGTAGACATGACAAAGAGGATGATGTTCTAGAGCATCGGGATGCTCGACACAGCAAGAGGGCCAAAGAGTTCAAGTCAAGGGACAAGGACATCAAATTCGAGAGTTATAATGGAAAGCTGGATACCACCAAGGCACTTGCTTTCATAAGGCAATTTGAAATAGCCTTTTGCACTGAAGACTTCACAGAGAAATCTATGCTCAGGCATGTGGGTATGCATCTTAAAGAGACTGCAAGTGATTGGTGGATGACCAAGCTCTTGGATAGGACAGTTGCTTGTACATGGAGTGCTTTCAAAGAGAAATTCTATGATCAGTTCCTTCCTCCTCACTTCGAAAAGGTGAGTCCGTTTCTTCATGTGTCTCAAAGTTTTGGCGGATTCTTCTTAAGATCACCCCTTTCATGACGATTAGCATGAGCAGAAAAAGGGTGGACAGCCACCTAAGTTTATGCCCAATGAGTCCAAGGATGCAAAAGGGGGCTCGGAAAAGAAGCCGAGGGGTAAAAAGGATGATCCAAAGCTGTCCAAACAGCACATTTTTTATTACATGAGACACGGGAAGTGCTTCTTATGTGGGAGCAAGGATCACATGAAATCTCAATGTCCCCAAAATACATTGATCTTAAGAGTGGTTACCATCAGATTAGAGTGATACCTCAAGATGTACACAAAACGGCTTTCAGAACATCATTGAATATTTGGTGGTGCCATTTGGTCTTACAAATGCTCCTGCCACTTTCAATAGAATGATGGACAGAGTCTTTAGACCTCACCGCAAGTTCACAGAAACTTTCTTTGATGATATTATTATCTTTTCAAAGAGTGAGGCTGAGCATAAAGAATATCTCACCATTGTTTTTGAAGAGATTAGGAAACACAAGCTTTTCATCAATGGAAAGAAGAGTGAATTCTTTTTGTCAAAGATCCATTATTTGGGACATACTGTTTCGAAAGATGGTGTACGCATGGATCCTGCAAAGATTCAAGCTATTAAGGATTGGCCAGAGCTTCAAAATGTTCATGAAGTCAAGAGCTTCATTGGTTTATGTTCTTACTGTTGTCGATTTATCCGACACTTTGATTTCTTGGCTTCTCAATTGCATGATCTAACGAAGAAGAAAGTTGTTTTCCATTGGTCCGATTCAGGAAGAACACCTTTCCAAAAGTTGAAGGGCGCCATCATCTCAGGGACTATTCTTATTATTCCAAACTTGCATAGACCTTTTGTGATCGAGTGTGATGCATGTGGAGATTGTTTGGGGACTGTTTTGAATCAAGAGAGAAGGCTGGCGCAGAGCAGCAGTAGCTGAAGGCACTGGGAGCCGCCTGTGCGAGTGTGGAGTCGGGGTGTAGATGAGCGAGGGAGATCTCCGGAAAGGTTTGC
Source organism: Cibotium barometz (assembly GCF_041138505.1). NCBI lineage: Eukaryota > Viridiplantae > Streptophyta > Polypodiopsida > Cyatheales > Cibotiaceae > Cibotium > Cibotium barometz. Next base: position 36,334,919 of record NC_141083.1, read on the forward strand.
TTTTTATGGATTCATGAACCCCAGGTTTTCATGAGATCAAGAGTCATCTTGAAATGGTGATGTTGACATTATGTGAAACATGTGATGTGAATGGTCACATGTATATGGGAATCTTTTGAAGATTGTGCTATGCCTGCATGTGTTATGTATGAGGCACTTGGAAAAAGGGTCAGGAGATCTATGCTTGAAGCGGGTCATGCTCTTGACTTGTAACGTATATGCATTCATCAAGCTGAATTTGGGAATGCTTTGAAGTGAATTGGCACATGTACATGTCGACCAAAATTGAGATGTCATAACCCCCTTGAAGAGTTATATGTTTTGTTTCCTTGCTGGGATTTGAAGCTACTCTCACAGCCAGAAGTCTCGCACTTGCCCAGCGATACCGCACACGTCACGACAACGTGGTTTATTCAAGGAGGCTAGTAATCCTTTTGTTGATGGAATAGCCTGGTAACAGTATTTTTTAGCCTCACTCTTTGGTATGGCTTCAAAGTTTTGTTTGTGTCTGTCTTGAAACACCACATTAGGAATAGGTGTATCATCAGCAAAGTTTTGTTTCTAATAGAGAACTCATGATAGGGAACATTGCTCTATAAAACATTCTGACTTGAGCTTTTGGATCATCTATATAGTAGAGTCCTACAGAGGTATCATCAGTCATCACTCGTCACCAGTATGGAATTCACAAATTTGATCCTCTAATTAACTAGGATTGGAGGTTTCATTACTTGGGATAAATCCAGGGTAGTGGCTTTTGAAAGTCGTCACCTGCAACATGCAGAATTATATTTGTAGGTTTATGAGAATGAGTTGCCGGCCGTTATTCACGCCCTACAAACATGGAAGCATTATCTTTTGGGGACTGAATTTATGGTTAAAACAGATCATCAGAGTTTATGACACTTTCTCACATAGCCTAAACTCTTAGAAAAACACCTAAGGTGGGCAAATTCCTTGTCCATGTTTCATTTTCAGATTTTGCATACTCCAGGCAAGAAGAATTTGGTAGTGGATGCTTTGTCACGCACGCCACAAGTGCATGCAGTGACTACCACCTATCATCAGGACTTGTAAAGGATGTGGAATATATATTCTTTGGACAGATTTTCAGCATATTTGGACTAATGAATTGTGGTACTGTTGTCCCATCTTATTCAATTCAAGATGGTTTTCTAATGATGCAAAACCGTATTTGTGTGGTCCGAGAATTGTACCAAAAGGTTATGGAAAAGTGTCATGCTCCTCCATATGCACGTCATCGTGGTATTCTCGCTACTACACAGGCTTTGGAAAGATATTTCTTTTGGCCAACTTTATGTTCCTAAGAGCCTAGTGTGTCAAAAAGTCAAGTTTGACAGGCACAAAACACCCGGTTTGCTTCAGCCCTTACCCACTCCGCAGGAACCATGGGAAAGCAATGCCATGGATTTCATTATGGATTCGCGGAGATCGGCACATGGTAATGATGCAATATAGACTATCATTGATCGTTTTAGTAAACAGGCACATTTTATTCCTGTGAGGAAAACCATCAAGCCAGAGCACATGGCAAAGTTATTTTTGGCTCAGATTTTCAAACATCATAGCATGTCCAAATCTATTGTGGGGGATAGAGATCCTCGGACCACTAGTTTATTTTGGTGGGCATTGTTTGATAATATGGGCACAAAGCTGAGTTTTTCATCAGCTTATCATCCTCAAACGGATAGTAAGAGTGAGATTGCAAATTCAGCCATACTTGATTTGCTCAAGTGTTATGTATCTAAGCAAAAGTCAAATTGGGAAAAGCATTTGCCATCGGTTGAGTCTGCATCTAATAATACTATGCATTCTTCAACTAATAAGGCTCCGTTTGAGATAGTCTATGGCAAGGTGGTTCTTCCACCTATCTTACGAACAAAAGATGAAATCTTTGCAGCAAAAAAGATGAAATCTTTGCAACAAATGAGTATATCTGAGATTTGGATACTGCGCTTGCACAGGTTCGGACATCTATAGAAAGATCTCAGGCTAAGTAGAAAAAGGCAACTAACAAGCACATGTGAGAGCTTATTTTCAAGGAAGGTAATTGGGTGTTACTTAAGTTTGAGAAAGCACGTCTTTCGAAGCGGCCAGGTAAAGAAGGCCGGTTTCCTAAGCTTTTGAATAGGTATAATGGGCCATTCCAAATCTTACAAAACATAAATGGAGTGGCTTATACATTAGTATTGCCCAATCACTGGAAAATACATAATGCATTTCACTGAGGCTATATGTGGGACCATCTCCTATGAAATCAGTTTTGGAAGATACACCAGAGGTGGATGAATTTAAGGAGGTATTGCAAACTGAGCAAATAGTTTTCATAAGGAGCGTAAGCATGCAGGTGACAAGCTAGTACGCAGGTATCTTGTGAAGTTTAAAAACTATTCGGCTATGGATGCAAGATGGATGGACGAGGATTATTTTGAGGATTATCCGGAGCTACGGGTTTTTCAAGAAAAAAATTTCTCAAATTTTGGAAAAAAAAATTGGTTTTTCAAAAAAAAATTTTAGAGTAATGGTCTCACTTTTGCTCGTCTATGGCTGTTTGAGCTTCCTCTGTACTATGATGCTTCCCTCCTTTTTAAAATACTCCATATCTCGAAATTGGAAATACCTAAGTTTATAAGTAATTTTTTAAAACACCGTATTTTATCGTACGATAAGAAAAAATTTTATATCATACCATATTTTCCCGTACAGTATCGTACCGTACGCATCATATGGTATTGCACCCGACAACTATGCTGGCTAATACATGCTCGAGAGAAGGCCCAGCATGAAGTGATGTATCACATGGTGGCAAGAAGAACCTGATTCGCCGCCACCACTCTACCGGCTAGGGAGAGCCTCGCAAAACACCAGTACAAAAGCTTCTTCCGAATACTCAAAAGAAGAGGAGCGAGCTGCTACTCAAGAGAGATGTCAATGCCCACCTGGCATCCAAGATAGCGAACTAGAGTGTCCCTCGCGATCCACTGGAAAGCCTCAACTGCGCACCAAGTCGGGGCAGGTGCAGAGCCTACCCAAAAACAACACAACTTGTGCCAGTTGATCTGTGCTCCTGATGTGCGGCAAAAGATCTCGATCGCCTTCGTGAATCTCTGGAGATTCCCCCCATCTCCTGAAAGCTAAGCAACTGTGACATCTGCAAACTCTGAGTCTAGCAGCTGCTCCCGAGTACGGAGGGGGAGATGCAATCCCTAAAGCCCGGTCTCCTGGACTGAGAGAAAACTACTCATGGCCTCAATGACGAATAGGAAAAGGTAAGGTGCCAGAGGACAGCCCTGCCGTACCAAGCGGGAAAGGGGGAATCTGTTGCCACGGGCTCTCTGAATGAGAACCTGGCTGTGAGAGGCTGACCAAAGTCTTGAAACCCCACGAATCCACTCCACAAAGAACACCATCCGGCTCATCGTGCCCTCTAGAAAGCTCCAATCCACCCTATCATAAGCTTTCTCAAAGTCTAGGAGTAGTACTATGAGGTCCTACTTCCGCATCCTGGCCGAAGCAGTCACCTCCCAGAAGGTGAAGATGATGTCCAGAATGCTCCGATCTTGAACGAAACCTGTCTGATTGTCATGGATCAAGTCAAGGAGGAAAGGCTGAAGTCTCCAACTGATAGCCTTGGCCAAGATTTTGTAGGCGGTCCCTAGAAGGGTGATGGTGCTCGAAGGCCAATCAATAAGGAGGACCAAAGAGCGAGGGGAACTACCTCTCTCGTGTGCCGCCAGACCCTCTCGCGCGCATCCACCAGCCGTGGAGATAATGGGACATCTGTGAGGAGAGATCGGAAAAAAATCAGTGGCGATGACTCTCACATGGGGGGGGGGGGGGGGGGGTCATGTCTCCATCCTGTCCGCGCAACCTGCAAAGACCATCTCTCCTCTTGTGGGGACCTGTTATCTCAAAGAAGTCTCCCGTAACTCTATCGCCAGCCTGGGTCCAAAAGGAAGCTCTAGCATGATATCTATACTCCACCCTCCTCTCCTCGATGGATCTGATCTCCATACGAGCGGCAACAAGCTGACTCTCAATCCAAGGGCTATCAGGGAAACTCTCCTGAAGCCGCTGAAGAGAAGCAAGACCCCTCCTCAGATTCCTCTCTTGCTCACGAAATCCCTCCAATCTGCTCTGAGCTGCCTCCTGCAAAAAACTGTTGATCTCACTGAGGCCCACATCCAAGGTGCACGCAGCACAACCTGAAATAAAATCCAATCCTGCCCAAATCTGCTCTATCCTATTGCAGATCTCAGGGTCCTGAATAAGGCTGTCCGGAATCTTAGAGCTCGCATGCTTGTCCTGCCTCCAGTGGCTTAGGAGAGAGGCCTAACTGGGATCCAGAGCAGAGATAGACTCACCCTCGACATCGACTGTGCCATTCCTCCGGAGTGGCTAACTTTTCCCGCAGTGGCTGGGAGTCATGATATTCTCCAGGCGTTTCATGGCGCAGATGAGAGCTCTACCTTGCTCACTTTTTCAATTGGAGCTCATGGCAAATTAGTGAGATCAAAGCCCCCCTTGGAGGACTTCAGTGGGTGCACGTTACAGAGGGTGAATGTGATCGGATTCCATGCACATGAGTGGCACATTGACCCACCATCGGCCAAGGTGGCCAAGGAGAGACTCTGGCATTTATGGCGAGGGAGACTTTGGAGAGCCATCCCATCACGCGCCTCTAGTGGGACCCGAGGGAGTAGACTTGGTGTGATCCTGCAGATAGGGAGGAGACTCCGGGTACCCCATTTTTCGCATACACCGCACACCTTGGCTGTAGGATTAAGATGCCTGAGGTCGGGGACACTCCGGTAGGAGCAGGACACTGGCAATCTCAAGACCTCTCACCATGCTTTCTCTAGGATTTTTGGAAGAGGCTCTGGGACAGTTTTCGACCTCGAAAGGTCACCCTCTTTTTGTGGTTGCTGGCCATTGGCTGTAGACCAGCAGCATGTCTGAGATGTGGCCATCCCCCGGAGTCTCAGCGACGTTGTCTTTGGGATTGCCCGAAGGCTCATCAGGTTTGGTAGCGGATTCTTTGCATCTTCACTATGGACAAGGCCTCTTCCCGTACTATTATATGGGGTGTTGTAACTTGGGCCATTGAGGTCGAGGTTGTCATGGCTTATGAGGAGGAAGGTGGGGGGCTAGCCCTTCAGGTCTCTCACCTTCGCATTTCGATAGTGCAAATCCCAGCCCCATCTGGAGAGCTCGATCCAACGAAGCCATCGAAGCACCCACACTCCGCCTACGGAGTCCATTAGAAGCATCTAGCTTGACATCACTCATACCCTCCGCAGCTAGTGGGGGAAGTTTCAGGATGGTTCTGACCGTATGCGGAAGTGTCGGGAAGCCTTCCTGAGACACTAGCGACCTGGTCCTTTTGTCAAAGATAGAAGTAGTGAACCCACTTGGGACTACAGACCACCCATACGGTTATTCCCTCCCCACCCCCTTGTATGAGATAGCATTCTCCTCATAGAGCGGCCAGCCGGAGGAGAAGTGCATCCTTTTCCCCCTTTTTTGTGTTCTTTGATCCTCGCTCCGTACATGGAGACAAGTTTGTATATAGCCTTTTGAGGTTGTTTTTTTGTTAACCAATAGAAGGATCTTGTTTTCGGGAAAAAAAAAATGTTCTACAGTTGGTATTAGAGCCTAGGTAACCTGCAAATTTCTTTTCTTTTCTGGTACCCGTGTGCATTGACTCCTTGGATAGGAGAGAGCACCTAGATTAAAAGAGTGCACAAGTTCGGTTTTCAGGAAAGTGAATATTTGGGTTCTCTTCATCAAGGTATACTATGCTTCCCAGCCACAGTAAACCCTTACCTCATCGCGCAGGGCTTAAATCCCTCACCCAATCCTTGATCACTAGATATTTGTCATGGATTCACAACTCACTAATTTTCTTCTCAGCATGCAGGCATCCATGGATGCACAGGCGGCTAAAATGGAGGCTATATCTGCCCATCTCGACAAGATGGAGTCGGCACCACGAGCACCTAGTATTCCAGATCTGGATTCTACAAGGGCATGTGCTTCGGAGCAAGTGTTGGACGATTCCGAGGACCTTTCTAGACGAGGATTTTTCACTCTTTTGGATGTAGGTTGGATGTAGGCAAGGATGTACTGGATGAGCTTCCCTCCCAGTTTGGCAGTCATCATTCTACACATGTGCATAGATGGCAGAAGAGACGCCATTTGCGTCACTGACGGTCTCCTTCGTGGAGTCCCTCTCCACTAGATTTTCCGAACAGTTCCCGCTCGCCTTCACTGGCTCGACATCACGTAACTAGCGGTTTGTCGAGTTCTTCCTCCATGCCTCATGAGGAACGAGCTTCATTAATGAAGCCTCCCAAGTTCACCGAGAAGATGGACGGAGAAGTCGTAAACAACTAGACATGCGAGATGGCTCTCATGTTCGCAGCAGCAGGTGGTTCAGGTATTTTTCAGCTCCATTTGGTGTGTACGTCTTTGACGGGTGCCGCTCTCTTGTGGTGGGAAGACCACCTCATGCACCACTACGTGACTTGCTGGGATGACATAACCGACTATCTTCCTCGTTTCTAGAAGCTTTTGCTCATGCTCCCAAGGACCATCCATCAATCAGAGTAGGTCAAGCGATTTGTGGATGGTTTAAAACCATCTTTGCACACAGACATTCGTCCACATCAGCCCTGTGCTCTTTCAGATGCGGTCCGTCTTGCTACAACCCTCAAGGCACAGGAGACTCTTCTTTCTATCTCTAGAAAACCCTAGCACATAGGCGCAAGTGTTCTTTCTATCTCTAGAAAACCCTAGCACATAGGCGCAACTGTTCTTTCTATCTCTAGAAAACCCTAGCACACCATGCTGGTCATGGGCCAGTCAGCCAGCTAACACACACACACACATGTATGTATGTATGTATGTATATGGCCAGTCCATACCTGGCTATCTGGTGTTTATTTAGTCCATCCGCCCAACTGCTGCACCTGTCCGCCTGCCTAGTTGCCCATAGGCTCTGTTTAGTGCACGCAGGTGGTGGGTGTTCAGCCTGGGTTCTGCTAACCTGCAAGTGCTTCACGACTCTTCTATTTGGCCCGAGGTTTGATTCAATGTCAAACATGAAAAGCATATTTGACATCAAGTTTTGAAGAAGTGCCAACGATGGCAGGAAAGCATGGTAAATACTCATACCCTTGTTGTTTAGCTGTTGTCTAAGCAAAAGCCCTGATTGTGCTTCAACCATCAGTTAGAGAGAGTAAACAGTGAAAGTTAATATGTAAAGTGGTAAGCATAGCATTGCCAAAAGTCTATTTTGCTTTAGGTCATGGAAAACGATATTCGAGTAAGCTTATGTGATACCTGGTATCTGCTTGGTTTTGGATTGAGTATGTAATCATCAAATTCACCACCTATAGGAGTCCAAAGCCTGAAATATGGACAAGGATACATGCATTTATCACATGTAACAAGATTTTGAAGCTCCCTTGGCAGTGTTATTCAAACTCTAGCAACATGCTACTAGACCTCACAACATGTCCATGCATACAGATTTTCTTTTAAAAAACAGCAAGAAAACAATGAAGAAAAATGTACCATTATGGCATCAGCCTAGGAATGAATTTTTATAAGAGATGAGGTGGGTTTAAAATCTCTTGGAGGACACCCTTATCTCAAAGAAGAGGTTCACGGGGTCTGTGTGTGTCTCATGCAGGAGGGCATGTTGGTCTCACCAATCAGACTGTAGACATCATGAGAGATGCAAGGCACTCTCCATCTTCATATGCGATGATAGTGCATCAACAGTCTACAATGCAGCTCCTTATTCCACGCCCATTTGGCCTGCAGACCTGCCATGGACATCAAAGATGGCAACTCTGCTCCTATGCATGATCATCTTAGCAACCATGTGCAGTGTTCATTCCAATCAGCAAAGCAGCCCAATTGTGTGGATTCTCCTGCAGCCTGTCAGTTGCCTTGACTCGCAATTATTTTAAAGGGTAATAGTCTGTTGTGGTATGAGTGTGACTTTCCCGCAAACAAGAAAGTTCACACACAAAGTGAGTCTATAAGAATAATGGAACGCTAGAAAGCAAAGCAACACACAAATTCTCATCAAGTCTCAAGAACCAGTTGCTCACTAGCCTTGGATTATGCTTTCCATTCTAAACTTTTGCTAGAACTTACTACATTTCAGCTTTTGATACACCTAGAGTTCTCAAGAACAAAGTTCACAAATAAAGTGGGGAGTTTGAATGCCCACTTCCTTTTAGGCCTTCTGTCTTAGTCGGTCGTATAATGTGGACACGCACATAATAGCAAACATTTTTACTCTATGTTCCTTTAGTAGATACCAAGAGACCTCATGTATGTAATGTTTCCACTTATGATCTCAAATACCTATTGCTTTCAGCTTCTCCATTACATTCCCGTGAGCAATGGATAAAAGCAAACTATGCACATCTGCTCAGCATGATTAGAATTAGTAGGGCCACCATGGACACGTGTGGACAAGACGTTTTTTGTAATGGGGTAGCATAATCTAAGGTTCATAGAATGGTTGACACTAGCCATAATTTATGGTTGATTAGGTAGAAGAAAATAATCGTAAGGAGGTTAAGGAAATAATTTAGTTGAGGTGGAGAAAAACATGGGAACGTTTAGGGCGATAACTTAGCATTCTAGGCATTAAATAAAGTGGTTTTAGTGTGTGTGAACAACCACTAGTATGTAGGTTCATTTATGTGTGGGTGTAAGAATACACCATAGTAGAAGCAAGATCAATACAATACAAAGCACTGAATTGCAGAAAGAAGTGGAGAGTAAATAATACTACTACTTGCAAACTTTGATTACAAACTGATGGTTGTCCGTGCGCTCCAGGTAATAACCTAAAAATGTATTCAAATTTCAAGTGTAGGAATAGAAATCTAATCAAATGTAGATTTCCGAGCCATCGGGAGTCGATTTTGTGAAAGATACCAATGGTGGTCCAATTTATCGATTTTGGACTCAATTTCAAAAAAACCCCAAATTGCAGGCGCTGTAGGAGGTCCAATTTTGTTGTAGGATGCCGACTTTTGCAAAAGCCCCAAAATTTCCCTCCTGTAGGAATGTTCTGACTGGAGCACAGGTAGCCCATTTCGCTTTGTGTGGATGTTATAATCCTGATCTCTGATTGTGTAGAGGGTTTACAGAGATGCTTTGATGCATTACATAGGTTTTCTGATGAGAGAGAACTCACGGTTGACCCCAGCAAAACCAAGATCATGGTCTACTAGAAAGATAGCTGGTTGCTTTTTTCTATATAGAGGAACCCAGGTGGAGATTGTCTCATCTTATGTTTACCTTAGAGTGACCTTTATATGCCCAACTTTTCCATGAGATCAGCCACCAAGGCCATCGAGAGCCACGCACCAAGTGTTGGGTTTTTGACACTATTGGTCCCCACAGCAATGTACGGTGCCTCTTTCTAGGGAGCAGATTTAGGAGAGGAGGATTGGAGGAGGGCATAGAGAGAGCATGCGATTATGCCTTCACAGATGATCCGGAGTAAGCCTTCAGTGTCACATGAGATTATCTTTAGCTGAGTTGAGCATCCCTCCTAGTCATAGATACACTTGTCTTGACTATCACCTATATACATCATGTATATACACTGATGCAGACCGTCTTCCACATTTGGCCCTTAACTCGTCCGTGCAGTTAACCCGTCTTCCACATTTGGCCCTTGAGTCCTCTATGCAGCTCACTCGAGAGGGATATAGCACATCTTGGTACTGTCGAGCAAATGGTGTCCCACATAGGGACATGAGGTCTATAATGCTCAAGTATGGCTACCTGCAACAGTGATGGGGCATTATGGTTGGATTTGGGAATTTGGGCATGTTCCTGGATTCATCTAGGTATGTATATATATTATGGTTGGATTTGGGAGGCTTTGCAATCCCATATCTCCATCTTCACTAGTATTCACTTCCATCATGATCTTAACTTGGTTTATGCTGATTACTTGTGCCACCATACTGCTAGCCTTGACCTCTCTTTACCACTCATAGCCATCGCCTTAGTGCTCACCTCTATTCTGCATGAGTCTGTCCTAGCTTTTGTCACACTGTTTGTTCCACTGCAAAACCCCTAGTTTTCTCACAGCCATCAAAATGGATAGTATGATGATTAATGAGGAGCCCAGAGGCTCTGAGAAAGGGAGTGCAGACGGATCTGTGCAGTTTAACGGATCTCTGCACACAAAATGCAGAGATCCTTCTGCCACCTTACCCGTTTGAAGAAGCAAGCATTCTTGGCCAAGTGTGAATCGAAATTGTATCGCCTTTTTTTGAGTGTGGATAGCTCAGAATCTTGGCACATCTTCGAGGACAAGAAGCCACTCACACCCACCATAGATGCTCTCACATGGGAGACTTATGCATGCCATCTATATGACATCCGAAATAAGCTTCACTTAACTTCTCACATTCCATGCCCCACATTGCATAGTTGCATTCCGTACTCGTACTCAATCTTGTTATGTACATAACATCATGTAGGAGGAAGACGGTGAGTTATCGTGACATACAAGGAGGATGGCTTTTTTTCTTCCTAGACAACCAATACCATTGTCCCCACCCATAAAGCAGCAGACCCCACGGACCCTAATAACTACTGGACCATCATGATTGGCCACACCTTGGCCAAGATCTACAAGGCAGTTTTGGAGGCTGAGATTGGCTCCTTGATAAAGAGACAATGTTAGAGGGCCATAGGTCAGATTGGGTTCAGGAGGAACTACTCGACATTGGATAATATCTTCACTCTCAGGAGCATTATTGAGGAGGTGAGGGCATGTTGGCAGTGAGCATTGTTTTGTGGACTTCTGAAAGGCCTTTGATTCAATCCTGAGATCATGCCTTTTAGGCTGTTTGCAGGAGCTCCATTTCCCACTAGATATGATGTGGTGTGGGATGGCATTATACGAGTTAGTGGCTAGTCGGGTATGGGCACTAGAACTTAGAAGGCCTTTTGGATGAGGGAAGTAGAACTAACGGGGTCAAACATGGCTGCCCACTCTCTCCGACACTATTTGGGCTATACATTGATGAGGTTTTAGAGTTCATTGAAAGATTGGGAGGCACAAGCTCATGGTTAGCTGAGATGATGATAACTATTCTCTTGTATGGAGTTGTCATAGTCCTCATTTTGGATTTAGTTGAGGAATTGTAGAGACATTTGGATGCACTGCAGGATCTTTTGTAGACATCTATGTCATGGGCAGTGGTGTATGAACAGTCTAGGACCAGCCGGGGCACTTTTCCCCTCTATAGGAGGTCTTTTCCCCGTGCATAGGAACACACTCTATCTCACTTTTGGGAGTGTATGTGAAGTGACTTTTGTACTTTAGGTCACTCTCACTTATATTCATAGTTGCCAGGCGTTTCATGAAACGTGTTTCATAAACGTTTCAGAAAAGTTTCATAAACGTTTCATTCATTTTCCAGAAGTTTCAAAAACGTTTCATACAAACAGGGGGGGTACAGGCCTCAAAAGGTTTAATATGTTAAAAATATGTTGCCTTCCCTGCAAAACAATATTAAACATGCATCATTTACACATTAAAACATGTTTACAAGCTAAAACTAAAGAATCTGGGTGACCCAGTTATAGTTACAGTGGGCATCCAACGGAGTCACTGACCAATTGGCATAAATAAACTAGCAACATCAAGAATCAAGATCTGGATTTCATCATCAATAATGGCAACTACTCAATAATGGCACTCAAAGTGATCACAAAAAGTTTGAATCCTGAGCTGATACAAAAAAAGTAAACTGAAGTCTGCAATACACAAAGTAAAGCACGTTGAAGCCTGATAGATGCAATCATGCATGAATGATGACAAATAGTAAACTAGAGGAGCTGATTTGTGCAAGGCAGGAGCTCCTTCAATCAGTTTCCTAGTCGCCTGTAGACGTTTTTTTTTTCGAAAAACATGCTCTCTGGATAGAAAACGTTGAAAAACGTAGGTTTTCCTAGGCAGCATGAAAGAAACACGTTTCATTCCAATGAAGCTTTTATGAAACATTTCGTTTCATTCAGATGAAATGAAACGTGTTTCATTGCAACTATGCTTATATTTTTTCTAGCATTGTGGTACACTCAATTAATATAGAGTATTGTGCCTCCTTGTTCATGATTGCTTCACTGTGTGTGCCTATGTTTTGTATTTGCTGCGCAAATCCTAACCATAATCCCAACATTTGGTATCAGAGCCCAAGGTTCAGCTTGCCTTGTCTCAGCCCGCACTCAACGGTACATGCGTGAAGTCGCACCTGATTGTACATGTGCACAAAGCCGTACCTGCTGTTTGTACACCTTGCGCCTACCATCCATACACCTGCAAGAGCCGTACTCGTGCATAAACCTGTCCACCTGCTGCTCTATGCGCCGCTTGCTACCCAACACACCCTGCTAGCTCCATGTTGGCAGGTTCAACAGTCGTATAGGTCCACGTCAGTAGGTGTACACCTATCCCCCTAAATCTGTCCGCAAATGATGAGATCTCATCTATGTACAGCCCAAACAGTGTAGGAGAAAGTGGGCAGCCCTGTTTGACCCCAATTCTACTACTTATATCCCCTAAGATCCATCCTAGTGCCATCAGCCCCCATATCATGTATGATGAAAAATTAAGCTCCTGTAGGTGATCTACAACTCCGGATCAAGGGACAGTCAAAAACCTTCGGAAATCCACAAAACAGCAATACACCCGTTGCTTCCCTGCCCTCGCCTCCTCAATAATGGATTAGAGAGTAAAGACATGATCTACCGTACAGTGGTTCCTTCTGAAGCCTAAATGCCTAAGTGCATCAAAGGGAGGAGTCACACACACACGAGCTTAGTCATACATGAGATGCATACCAAGTTATATCATTCAGACATATCTGTTAAGTGTCATGATGACTTAGCAGACATTGCAAGGGCTGTGATTTTGGGTTGAGAAAGGATAATCTATAATCCTTCTACACAACTGTTATTATGTACATACGAGACATGCGTGCACCATATTGTTGCTACTCCTGTGTCACAATGAGTCAACACTCGTGTATGTCACGATGACTCCCCGCCCTCCTATACGATGTTCTGTGCATACAAGATATGCATGCACCATAATCTTGCTCCTCTTGTATGTCATGAAGACTCACCGTCTTCATGTACATATAAGACATGCATGCATATTATCACCACTTCTCTTTTATGTCATGATGACTAACCGTCATGGCCGCTCGATAACCATTACAATTCCACAACATTCTACAAAAGTAAAAACAATAGATTATATATGCCAATGAAACAGTACCTGTGAACAACGCTGAGAACATTGTAGCATCCCTCGACTGCAGGAACATGTAGCTCACCATTGCCATCTCCAACAACAACGCGTAAAGCTCTTGCATCATAGATATGATCTACTGCAACGCCTTTCCTTTTCATCTGCACCATTGGATAAAGTAAGGTATCACATGCTCCAAGGAAAATGAGAGCAAGTTGGATTTCAGCAGGGTTCAAGTAAATTCTCACAGACTTGAAAAATTATCAATCTTAATCAAATGAATTATGACCACTTTGCCAGCCTTAAATTGGAATTAAAACAGAATCTGATGGGTATAATGCAAGCTTTTACAGGATACCCTCTTCACAATGGGCAAGGGGGGTAATGGCATTTATATAAGCCCTGGATTGCTTTTTTGCCTGGATTGGACTAAGTTAAAGATGGAAAGTGTTTTCCCTTCATTTAGTTCTGAGGAGTGTGGGCTGGGCAGCCAGCCTTTGCCCATTCAATACATTTGTTGCCAAGTTGTCCAAAACTGCCCCAAAATCTGCTACACACAGGTAGCTCTTCTTGTAGGCAAATGCTGCCCTCCAGCGTTCATGAAACCTTGCTGATAGTGTGTGCCACTCTCCCACTAGAACTGCAACCGACCGCAGCTGCATGGCTTCCTAAAAAGATCTCAGAAATGGCAGTAACTCTTCTTTAAAGTGATTCTCATCAAACTAGACTCCCTAACAAACAGTGTATTCTTTGAACTACAGGATGTACTGCACATCCCCCCTTCCCCTTATTGCAAAATGACCTTTACTTAATCAACACCCCTTAAAGACCTCTATTAAGGATCATCTTTTTTTTTTGCAGAAAGAAGACTTCTATTAAATGACTAGACCATACAAAATCACAGCTAGAAGCCGGAACAAAAAGCCTCATCCTAGAATGTAGGATGATGTCAACCAATATGGGGCACAAAGGTGCCAAGACAGTCCTGTGGGGCTCAAAGAGAAAAAGATCCCATGATCTCACTCCCTCATGAAAGCAGTTCACATTAGCTTGTATAGATCTCAATGGTCCTTGTATACGAGCCCATGTGGCCATAAGAGTGTGAATAATATCTCCCCATGTGGCCATAAGAGTGTGAATAATACCTCCCCATATAGTACAAATGCACTGAGTGTTGTATATCTGAATGCCCTCAATAGCCTCTGTGCATCTAGCCCTCCAAATCTGCCGAGCTGTGATACTAGCAATGAGCTCCCAACTAGTATCAATCCTCTACATAGGTGGTCTATACTATGTATGAGGAATATCCAATTGTCACATGCACCCATGCACTAAGGTGCTATGTGTGACACACTCACACATCATCAGTGCTATACATTTGTACAAAATTGTACCTTTTCAGGGATTATTTGTCATAGGCCGTGACCCCATTGTGAGCCCTAGTCCAAGGACATGTCAGGCACGAGCTACATAGGTCTTTCCAAGCCTTAGGTGTCAGTGTGTGTCACTTAACCCACTTGGAGAACAAAGCATGTAGGTCGTGGCCTATGAGACCTTGCGATTCACGGTGTGGAATTGCAACGGAGCCCTTAGAACAGATGCAGGATACTTTGAGGATACTTTCAGACACAGTGATATTGCTATGTATACGGAGACCCATCAGTGCACAAACAAGAGGCTTCCTGACGTGAGGGGTTATAGATGGGAATCAGTTTTCCGCCCTCAGCCACACACAGTGGGAGGTACCAGAGGATCTGGAGGAGTGGCAATACTTTTCAAGGAGGACCTTCGTGACAAAATACATGTGGTTCATAGAGATGCAGATGCGAGGTACATGTGGGTCCGAATATGCGGCTCCGCGAGCTATATGTGGCGGTATGCTACTTTCCCCCAGCCCACTCCAGGTTTGCACCATCAGGAGAGTCGCCCTATACACCACTATATGATGATATCATGAGGTTTGCCAGCATGGGAGATGTATTACTATTGGGAGACTTTAATGCACGTACATGCACAAAGCAAACAGAGCTGTATGATACTCAAGAGGCTATGTACCAGGAGATCACAGCAGAGGATGTAGGGTTACAGAGATTAGCACAGCATGAGGGGGAGATTACAGATTATGGCAAGCATTTTCTCACACTAGGGAGTGCACATGGGTTGGTCATATACAATGGCTTATCGAGATGGCAAGGATCAGATGCTCTCACACACTGGAACTCTAAAGGGGGAGCGAGCACATTGGACTACTTGATGGGATCTCCTTCATTGATACCTGATGTGCGGGGTTTCACGATTTCCAGTCGGCCCATTGGCATAGCAACCGATCATGCATACCTGAGTTTCACACTAGTAGGTAGATCCCCGAGAGATGGGCCAGCCCCTCATCTACCTAGATACCCAAGATATTAAATTACACGTGAGACAGTTGGGGTTTACAGAGATGCAATATCTGATGGCTTGTTCGCTTTAGACCCTCATAGCCCTCTCGGCGAGATCACGAGAGGATTGGCGGGTGTACTACATGCATCCGCGTCATATGCGTTTCCCTGCACTATGATCCCTTCCACCCACCCCCGCAGCATTGCCCCACAGAACAGTTGGTATGATGATGAGTGTCGTGAGACACGAGCACAGCTACAACGTGAGATTGCCATTGGGACTCACACGCATAGACAGGCCAGGATGATCTTTCGACGCCTTGTGCGGAGGAAGAAACGAGCCTATCTAACTAAGCTAGAGGAGGAGATCTACCAACTCTTCCGGGGGAAGGACAGCATGAGGGCATGGAAGATGTTTCAGGAGAGACAGCCTGGTACTCCGATTACTATACCTGAGGCATGGCATACTTATGCTAGAGAGCTATATGATGCACCAGGGCAGCCCCCCACCCCCCCTCCACTGGGAGCTAGACCGGCTAGCAGCACCTTTTTTACTATGCGGATGGTGCTAGATGCGATAGACAGGTTACTGAATGGAAAGGCATAGGATCATGATGGGTTAGTTGGAGAGCACTTCTCATATGCACGCGACACTTTGGCTCCGCTCATCGTACATGTGTTTAATCGTGCCATTTGTGAGGGTTTCCCGGCAAGCTAGACAGAGCGTATCATTGTACCTCTCTTTAAGAGTGGGGACCCCATGGTACCAGGCAACTACAGAACAATCATGATTGGTCATTACTTGGCCAAACTATACAGCTCTATATTGGAGTCGGAGCTGAGCTGCTGGGCAGAGAGGCATGGTCATCGAGCACATGGACAGGCCGGCTTCAGGAGAGGATTTACTACCTTAGATCACATACTGACACTTCGGACACTTATTGAAGAGGGCAAGGCACAGAAGAGAAGGATATACTACTGCTTTGTGGACTTCCGCAAAGCCTTCGATACCGTACCGCGTGCTAGGCTTATGCACAGATTGCATGACATTGAGGTACCCAAGGATATGCAGTGGCAGATATATGCTTTGTATGAGTTTGTGACAGGCAGAGTTCGGCTCCAAGCGGACTATCCAATATGGTGACCAGCACGATAGGGGTGAAGCAGGGATGCCCGCTATCGCCCAAGATCTTTGGACTGTACATTGATACGGTCTCTAATTATGTAGACAGATTGGGAGGCCCAGGGGCATGCCTGGCAGGGGTGTTGATACCCATCTTGTTATATGCTGATGATATTGTTCTAATCTCAGACTCTCCGGAGGGATTACAGAGACACCTCGATCCATTACAGGCTTTCTGTGCGGATAGAGATCTAACAGTGAACCTTGGGAAAACCAAGGTTATGGTGTTTAACACCACACAAGCATGGGTGACGAGATCAGAGCCTCAGTTCACTTTCCGAGGGGAGCCAGTTGAGTACGTCAGGTCATATGTCTACTTGGTAGTTACTTTCACAGGACCGCGTTTCTCCCTGAAGGAGGCAGCAGCAGCTAGATTAGCTCGAGGGCATGCAACCTTGGGGCCACTTGAGAGGCAATGTGCACACATACAATTTCAGAAGCCACGCACCAAATTGTGGCTATTTGATACGCTTGTCACACCGACCCTCCTGTACGGAGCTCCAATTTGGGGGCCCAGCATACATCACAGATCTCAGAGAGGGACGGATGAGGGATGGAGGTAAATGGAGAGACCACTGATTATGATGATTGTCCACATGATTCGGAGAAAATCATCAGTACCACATGAGATTGTTTGGGCTGAGCTAGGTGCCGCACCAGTAGTAGTGACCGAGGCCCTATTCCAGGCAGTTACCTTTTTACAGCGGCTATGGGAGCTCCCTCAGCAGAGGTACTCCTGATTGGCATTGACCTCATCCATACAGTTGGCAGAGGATGGAGATACTCATTGCTGGTACACTCAGATGAGATCATGGTTTGACCTACATGGTTTGTGGATAGAGGCACTACCACCCTTTCAGTACAATCTGGATTGTCCATTTTTGGATCTCACCCGCTCAGAGCAAAACCGCGTGATCAGGATGGATATCATCAGAGTGGACACAGAGAGGACATGGAATAGCCCCCTTGACCCCTTAGGCACGAAAATGGCTCATTACAAGAGCCATTTCTACACCTCTCACCAGATGATTTTATCACCTTCCCAGCGTACATGGATGTACACCTATCACATGGGATACGTTGTGCCATTGGACATATCCGGACCTCATCACACCAATTGCGGATTGAGACAGGGCGATATGTGCATCAGATCTTGGATGACCGCATTTGTCAACTATGCTACCAGGAGGCAAAGACAGAGGAGCACTACATTTGCCGATGTACAGTCTATTATGAGATCCGAGGGAGATATCATTGCCTCTTCTGAGAGGGTTTTGGGCCGTTACGCAAGGTCATGGAGTTTGAGGATCAGAGATGCCTGGGATTGTTCCTACTTGAGCTCAGGAGACACAGAGAGACCCTCTTGGCAGACAGGAGACCAAGCCATGTACCTAGACAGAGGACCCTGACAGATTTCTTCGGCACCAGCACCAGCAACCCAGCCCACACACCTCCTGATACCTTCTCCATTGGGCCATCAGGGCACCGACCACGCTCCCAGGGAGTCACCACTGATAGAGCAGTCATCTTATGTCGTGCTCGTCGGCCACGCCCACCTGGATCCCGACCACGGCATCCTCACCATCGCCAGATCAGAGCCATTATTGCTCGGCATCGGAGGCGCCTACCTCGCTTCTACAACCTCTCCATTCTAGACAGCCCCATGGCAGAGATACTTGATCTAAGGAGAGGGCAACACTTCAACTGATCAGCATACATGGATCTACCTGATATACATTTTCCAGTATTTTCTACTCAGTATCATCTCGAAGTCTTACAATTCTGTTTTTATAACTGTAAAACAATCAGTTCATTGTACTTTTTAGTCTCATTTAGTTGTTCTCTTTGATGAGACACCAACTTCAGATGTACTCTCAGTTTTGGTCTCATAGGCCATTATGGCCTCTTAGAGACGTTAATATATCATTTCATTTCATTTCTCCGTTCACGAGACAGGGCTCAAGGACTGCATCTTCCCATCCATTCGCCAAGGCGATAGAGATCTTCTGCCAAGCATCTAGAGCGCAGATCAACTAGCACAAGTCGTGTGGATTTTGGGTTGGCTCATCACCTGCCCTGACTTGGCGTCCAATTGAGGCTTTTCAATGGATCACGAGGGGCACTCCAGTTCATTATCTTGGATGCCAGGTGGGCATCGATATTTCCCTGAAGAAGCAACAGCAATCCCTCTTCTTCAGAGCATTTGGAAGAAGCTTTTATACTAGAGTTCTACCAGGCTTTCTTTAGCTGGCCGGGTTGTGGTGGCGAACTAGGTTCTTCTCACCATTATATGGTACATCACCTCCTGTTGGGCCTTCTCTCGGGCTTCCATTGGTCAGGTTCAACAGTTGGTCCACAACTTTCTGTGGGTTGGCAGCGATGGGAGGCCTGCAAGGGCCAAGTTGGACTGGAGAGTGATTATCCAGCCGCGACACAAAGGGGGCATGGGCATCATCAACCCCTCCATTCAGAGCCGTGCCCTTTTGGGCAAGTTGATTGTTCGTGGCCTTCTTCCGGGCGGCGAGCCCTAGAAGGACTTTCTCCTGGCTAGGATCTCCGCTCGCACCCCAATTCAGGGAGGCCCTTGTTCCCTAAGTACTAGATGGGTTTTCACGGAGATGCGCGCTCGTGGCTTTAGCCCTGCATTTGAGGGCAGATTTGCAGCCAGTCTCTTGCGTGTTTGGGATCATCTCAAGCCGTCCCTTCAGCAATCAGCTCATGTTGCCTCCAAGGAGCATCTCTGACAGGCTCTGATCTGGAAACCCCTGGTCCATCTACCCAGTGACCCTCCTCCCCCACAATGGTTGGGAGTGTTCACCAGGCATGATATACCCTTGGAGTCCATGGCGCAAATAAGAGCTCCGCCTTACTCACCTTCTCTATTAGACCTCATGGAAGATTGGAGAGAGCAAAGCCACCATAGAGGATTTCAGGGGATGCACTCTGCAAGGGTGATTGGTTTCCATGCGCATGAGTGACACATTGACCCTCCATTGGCCAAGGTGGCCACAGAGAGACTCTAGCGTTTGTGGGTTTGGGAGGGCCTGCCTCCCACGCATCTCCAATAAGACCCAGGGGAGCGGACATGGCATGATCCAAATGACAGACTCCTGGTACACCCTTTTTTTGCATACACCGCACAGCTAGGTCATATGATCCAAATGCCAAAGGTTGAGGGCACTCCAGTAGAACAGGCCTAGGGCTCCCACCGCAGTTTCTCTCAGATTTTTGGAAGCGGTTGTGGGATAGTTTTCAACCACAGAAGATCACTCTCTTTCTATGGCAGCTAGCACACACGAGCTTGGCACTTGGCACTTGGCACTTGGCTGGCCACTGGAGGAAGGCCAGAAGTCAGTCTGAGGTGTGGCCATCACTAGGAGTCCCAGCGTCACTGTCTTTGGGATTGCCCAAAGGCTCAGCACGTTTGGCAACCGATTCTCTGCATCTTTACTATGGATCGGGCCCCCTCCCGCACTCTTACTTGGGGCACTGTTGCTTGGACCATCATGTCATATAAGGAAGAGGGTGGGGGATTATCCCTTCAAGTCTCTCACCTTCGTTCCTTTGCAATACTAATCCCAGCTCCTACTACTCACTGGACTCTAGGTTCAGAGATGGGAGATTTGCAACGGTATGGCCGCTTGGCATATCTGGAGAGCTCGATGCAGCAAAGCCATCGAAGGCACCCTTACTCCATCCAAAGCATCTGGCTTGATATCATTCATACCCTCCGTGGACAGTGGGAGAAGCTTCAAGGTAGTTCACACCGCATGCGGAAGTGTCAGGGGGCCTTTCTGAGGATCTGGCAGCCCAGTCCCTTGATATCATTTATACCCTCCGTGGACAGTGGGAGAAGCTTCAAGGTAGTTCACACCGCATGCGAAAGTGGCGGTCCAACACAAAGATCTGCCAAAAGGCGTCTGAGCCATACACACTCAATGGTCACTGTAAATACTTGATGGTAAATGAAGGATAAGGGCTCACACAGAAGCCACAATTCAACAAGCGATTCTAAATAAAGCCAATGGAAATATAAAAACACCTAAACCTGGTATGTTTAAAAGATCATAAGTAGACCAAGTACAACTGCTCAATGACTTGAACATATCAAAAATACGTAATGTAAAACACTTTAGCGTAAGACAACCAGCTTTGCAAAAATCTCTGGCATAATACCTTGCTGTAAGTGCTGTACAAACTCTTTAAGCGTCCTGAAAGAGTGACCTCCATCCCTGGTATATAGCTGCAGAGAAAAATACACCACACGACATAAAAATCCGGTACTAAGACCAAGAAGTTTTCTTATAGACTAACAACTACAAGGTTCTGGGGACATACAAAAAAACAAACTGTGTTTTATGTCTTGATCACTTGTGCTTCAATGATACCATACAAAGGTATTGATTTTGTTCTAAGAGGTCATCAAACGACTTCTGGCATCACATATAACTATAGTCGGCATGTTACAGCTGAAAAATGGGGGTTATCCTGTTGCAATGGGGGTTGTGCCAGGAATGCTATTCAGGGAGCATAGTGAGCCTGCTCATGAGCCAAATCATCTCTCTCCTTGTGTGCTTTGGATTCCAAAGGGGGCTGCTGTCAAGCCTCCTATGAGGAGCTAGCAAAGGGGTTGACATCAAAATCATTGCCCTTAAGGGCCCACTTAGGGGTCCTATGAGGGAAGTCTCAGTCCTGAAGAGGATGTGGAGGAGGGCATCGTTGTGAGGAGGGGATGTGGCCCAACTGGGAGC
The DNA here is from genome assembly GCF_041138505.1 of Cibotium barometz. NCBI lineage: Eukaryota > Viridiplantae > Streptophyta > Polypodiopsida > Cyatheales > Cibotiaceae > Cibotium > Cibotium barometz. The sequence goes on from NC_141083.1 coordinate 36,356,564, forward strand.
TGGAGAGCACCTAGTATTTTTTCTGCAGTGGGTCCTAAAAATGTGATTTGTTCACTCTTCAATGCGGCCAAAATCTCCTATTAATCCTGTTGTAAAGAATCACAGCAGTGTGTGGCTGTACTCAGATTTGCTCCCGGAATAGGGGAGTGGTTGTACAATGTCCGTCAAAGAAAATAGTATAATACACAGCCACTGTCTGCTATTCCTCTGCCTAGCCTCCCCTATCCTTTTCCATTTGTGGGGGTGGTTGAAGGGGGACACGGGAGAACACTATTAAGAGTGCCATTACATGCACGACCCCAAAAAGGGAACAAGAGAGTGTCCATAGGGAGGACTGACCACATAAGCCCAACGTGACATTGATGGATGTCAAGTACAAGTGGATACAGGTTGCAATCAGAGGTTCTAAGCGGCAACATCTACCCTTTTGACTCTTTGGATTTTGCAAAGAGAGATTCGGTGATCCATCTAAGCAGATGCTCTAGCTGATGGGGACACTTCAGTAACTTCTGAAAGGGAGGTACCAAAAGAGTTCAGTAAGAGGTTTCTCAACCCGTGCTTTTACAAGAGGATTCTCAAAACTGGCCGGTACTTCATCGCGAGTTGCTTCACCAGTGGCAGGTACTTCATCAAGCGTTGATCCGATGCTTCCCCAGAAGATTTACTTGCTTGTTCTTGCATTGGCGAGTGGCGGGCCTGACGTTAACTTTAGAACAAGACTATTCATCAAATTTCATGGTGTCCAAAACATTGGCTCAGAGCCAACTTGAGTTTGTCAATTCTTTCATTCAGTACCCATTTAGAAGCCGCAGTCTTAGTGCGGGAGAATGTGACATACCTCACTCTATGTGGCCACCCTCCGTCGCAAACAGGCTGCCTAGGGCAGACAGCAGGACATAGGAACACTTGGACATCAAATTTTGGAGCAAGAGAATTTAGCAGCAATCGTGGGGGCAGTGAAAAACGGTGCAAATGGGCCAGAAAGATTTTAAAAAGCACCTCCAACCTAGGATATGTTTGGGCCAAGAGATATAGCCTTGAAAATGATCCTAATGGGAGCCTTTTTACAGTTAAAACAGGGAGAAAAGAGCTGGTCGACTGCCTGTGAATTGTTTAAATCTTTCCGTTACTCTCTCATATTCTCTAGCACTCTAGAGATATAGCCTTGAAAATGATCCTAATGGGAGTCTTTTTACGGTTAAAATAGGGAGAAAAGAGCTGGTCGACTGCCTGTGAATTGTGTAAATCTTTCCGCTACTCTTTCTCATACTCTAGCACTCTAAATGGATAGGCCTTACAGCACATGGGAGAAAGACATGTATAGGCTACAGATAGCTGTGTGCACAGAGCACGCAACTCTACTGAAGGAACACACAAGCAGTCGGGGGACCGCACTTCAGATACGATTACAAACCATCATAATAATTAGTTTCACCCGTCCACAAAGTTGTATGTGCATATGGTTGAGTGCAGTTATACCAATATATGTATACACATTTGCTCCATATTTACATAAATAGGTATGTTGACACAAACTCACATATCATGCATATGTACCCAAACAAAAAGACCAGGCAGTAGCGGATGTTGAAGGCAAAAGATAGCCAAAAAGATGGTTTGGATTGGTGGCTAGAATGGGCATAGCTGTGCATAACGGATTGCAATCAGCTGCAAGTGGGCACCAACAATATCGAAACAATCATATATCAGAGTTTTTATTAGTATTTGCACACATACTACTTTACACAATAGTATGTGTGCAAATACTAATAAAAGGCATTTTTAGATCTAAGAAAATCACAAAAAAATAGTCTTTCCTTTTACATGATACCCGACCCCAAGGAAGGAGGAGGGAGGGAGTGCATCTGCAATCATGCCAAAATAACCTTTTGTGACCTGAAATAACTTACGATGTAGAAATTAGCAACTCCCTTTCCAAAGCTTCTTCACAGGCAGCAAGAGAGGCAAGTGCAACTTCAGCATCTTGCATTATTTTTGTCTTTTTCCTTCCATATGAACCTGATTTTGTGAGCATTCCAAGCATGTAACGTCGTTTCTCGCGATCTTCTAGCACATCAAAGGGGATCACAGATTCAAGAAGTTCCTGTAACAACCGTCCGCACAAAGTCATCAAAGATCTAGCACATCTAGATGGAAAGAGAAAACATTAATGTCTAGAAAAGGACCACATGGAGGAGAGAGTGGGTGTAAATGTGGGTGTGAGCATAGTGTTTGTGTCTCTTGAACATGCGTGTTTGTGTTGTGTGTGCATGTGCATGTGCATGTGCTTGGACATGTTGCAGGTTTTTTGTGTGCACAGGTGTGGGTGTGGGTGTGGGTGTGGGTATGTTGCCCGTGCTGTACATGCGCAGGCATGGGTATGCCGCAGGTGTGCATGTGGAGGTGCGGGAATGGGGTGTGGCTGGTATTGTGCTTGCATGAGCATGGGTGTGTGTTAACAGTATTGAACTGTGCGCAACAATCGCAATATGAAAAACTCAAAGGGTCTATATGAGAGAGAGAGAGAGAGAGAGAGAGAGAGAGTTGTATTAACGTCTTCAAAAAGCCAAAATGACCTATGAGACCAAAAGCTTACATCATATCCATGAGGTACATCATCCTGGGTACAAAATAGTAATAAAGAAAGATAACAAAAATCTAGAACTATAAAATCTGATCTAGGTACATGAGCAGAGAGCTCTCATATCACCCTAATACATCCCTCATGGGCCGTTGTGACACGGTGCTCAAGGTGGTAATAGTGAGCTAGCGCGAGACAGTCCTGCGATGATGGGAGATGATGGCCCAGATCCTCCTGTGGTGGCGTGGCCGTGGGCAAGGGCCATGGGGTCTGGGGCGTCGAGCTCTGCATAACTCAGTGGCTCTGTCGAGTGCCACACCTCTCGGCCGAGCTCCTGCACTAGCCGGTGGTCTGGGTATGATGGGTGGATCGGCCCTCAGAGTGCTGGTATGGAGGAAGTCGGTGAGAGCTCTCTGTGCTGGTCCTCGAGCAAGTACAGCTGATCTAGATCTCACTGAGGACTCCCTATGTCTACGGAGCTCTAGAAGAAAAAGTCCCAGGCATCTCTGATCCGGAAAGTCCATGATCATGGAAAGTGGTCCGAACCTAGCTCGGAAGAGGCAATGGAACCTCCCCCGAATCTCATAGTATACAGGGCATCGGCATATGTAATGATCCTCTGTCTCCGGCTCTGTGTGATAGAGCTGGCATATATTGTCCTCTGGTGCGGCCGCCCTAGTAGCAGTCTCCACTCTTAGCTGGTGGGACGAGGTGCAGAGAGAGAGAGAGAGAAGATATATTAAGCGTCTACTAAAGACCCATTGGCCTATGAGACCAAAGTGATACAATAATGATGCCCATGTCATATCTCATCATGGAACAGAAAATAAAATAGAAACAAACAAAACAGAGCTATCTCACTAGGGTGAGAGAGAGAGAGATATTAACTGTCTACTAAAGACCCAATGGGTCTATGAGACCAAAGTGATACAATAATGTTCATGGTGTATCCCACCATGGAGCGGAAAATAGAATAAAAAAGAAACAAATCAAAACTATCTCACTGCAGAGTGATACAAAACTGTCCACGAGAATCTCATCATGGAATACCAGGAACATGAAACATGAGAGGAGCATCAGCCCCCATAGATGGTATACCACTCTCCAAAATATCAAGCATGGGGCTAATGAGTATGGCTGAGGGCTACATCATGTGGAAAGGTAGCTCGATGGCGGTGGAGCATGTCCTAGATCTGGAGCTGATGAGTGGATCGTAGCTGTCGTCCTAGGGGTCAAGGTCGTCAGGCATGCTAGAATGCGGAGGCCTGATCCGAGGTATCTCCTCTTGGGTGAAGTGGGTTCGCAGCAGCCCGAGGTGGTCCACGGGATCCTTTGTATGGGTGTCCTCCTCCTGGGTCCTATAGAGGCTAGTGATGGTTGGTTGGCGCAAGTGTCACATGCACTCTGCACTCAGTGCATGGTGACAAGATGGCTCATCATTAGCAGTGCAACATTTGTACATTATTAGAACCCACTAGGATGATATTTGTCGTACACCGTGACCCCATTGTATATCCTTAGTCCAAGATAAGTCAGGCACGAGCTACGTAGCTCATTCCTTAACCTTAGCGGGTCAGTCAGTCAGTCAAGTCCCTTAACCCACTTGGAGAGAATCATTTATACATGTACAGTCAGTAGAAGCCTTAGGGTTTGCATCAGAAAGCACTCTGCATTTTGCATAATGTGCATTCATATGCCTGTGCATCATTTAGAACATCTCAGAAGCCTTAGGAAATTTACTAGGATTTATCTGGTATTTTTCTAATATTTTATGGTATTTTATTAGCATTTAATGTCATTATAAACATAAAGTTTATTAAATAAATGACCAACCAACTTGACCAGCCCCTATTTAGTATAAATAGGCTTGCATAGAGCTTAGTCTTCCATTCAGTCTTCAAAAGCTAGGCGCCTTCAGCCTCAGCATTAGAAGCATCCCCGCCTTCAGCCTAGACTAATCCAGCCCTTCTGGAGCTTCTGCGTTAGCCTCTCAACACCCCTGAAGCTTGCGTTTTTGCTCTCAACAGTCCCTGCAGTTTCATGCAGCACATCAGCAGTCTTATTCAACAGTCCCAGCAGTTTAACGCAGCACCACAGTCCTTACAGCCCTCAGGCGCAGCCACCTGTACCCTAAACGCAGCAGTTCAGACCTTCAGCCCATAGGCGCCTGCATACAACACCCTACCAAGCCCCAGTACAGCAGGTTCCCTCTACGTTTGAGCATAGATCACAGCCAGCAAGTATTCTGGACAGTTCAGTCCTGTGTTTGCAGTTCTACAGCAGTTTTCAGTCTTGCATCAGTTCTACAGCAGTACCCCGCCTTCTGTGCATCATACATGCATGCTACAGTCATCTAGTGAAGGTAACATATCATTCATAAGCATTTTCAGCATATTTACATAGCTTAGAACACTCCACCGCAGTCCTTTCTCAACCTCAGGTGTGCAGCCCTTCCTCATGCCCTTGGGAAGAGTGCATAGGCTCGAGATCAGTTCATTGAGGTGTTTCTACAGCCGTGTACGGTTCAGCCAGGCTTCCCATCCTCCGAGATCTTGCGTTTGGCTTATCTACAGTCCACAGTCATTCTCTCTAAAGTAATAAAGCAAATACTATCTCGGTAACGGGATAGGGGGCCCTTCAGTGGGTAATTTGGGACCCAATCTGGTGTTCAGTTCTCATATCTCTTTAAAGTTTGAAGTATTAAAGTGGATTGCTAAACTCACGAAACTCAGGATACAGAAGACGGTGTGAGCATTTGTGTGAAAGGATCCTCCAATACAAAGACTTCCGCTGCATATTACATTCAAGGGAGAGGTCGGGCTAGCTAGGGCCAAAGCTCTCTCAAGAAAATGTCCCTCTATCTGCACAGCTCGAGCAGGAAGAGCCCTAGGCAACGCTGGTCCACGAAGTCAATGATCTTGGAGAATGGGCCAAATCCCTCATGGAACAGGCACTGTAACATCCCACGGATCTCATTGTATACTGGCAGCAAAAGGCAGCCAGAGGTCATCTATCAGCCAGGCGTCCTCAGCAGACTAGCGCACCATCATAGGCACCTGCCTCGCGGCCTGCGTGCAGCAAAATGCAGCTTATACAGGGAGACCAGGTCAGGGCAGCAAGGAGCAGCTAACACACCATACAGGGGAGCCCAAATCTGGTCCAAAACAGTCCTGAGCAGTCCCAAGTCAAATGCAGTCCAGTGGACAGCAATCTCATCATTGTGTCCTTCAGCATTCTCTTGGCGATACATCAGGCAAATACACCAGACAACGTGAGGACCCTTGAGAGGGTTAGTTGGTACCCAATATTGTGTACTTTGAGTATCTTCTCAACAATTATCTCTGTAATTTTAGTTTTCATCAGTGTTGTGCATCATTTTCTTAACATTGAACACTTCCTCATAAGGTGCATGTAACATTGGTATCAAACCTTCATCATTGATAAAAGAAAGGTGCTGGAAATTTTTTTCAAGTTGCATGGTTGGTTTACTAGGCTCTGGGAGCACACCCCTAGTACCGGGAGTGGCTCCCATCTCTCAAGAAGTGGTTAATTTACTAGCCTTCCAGGAGGCAACCGTAAGAGCCTCCCACACCTCATAGTGGATGGGTTACTTGTGTTTGGGCACGAACACCGACACTTCCACTATGAGTAATCTTGAAGAGCAATCCAGCGTAGAGAGGGAGCAGCAAGAGACTCCCGTTTCTCCAACACAAGCCCATGACTATGACGCAAACCCTTTTGCACACACTTATTCTGGCGACAGATGCCAGAAAAAGCCAAAGACTGGCATCAACGGATCAACCACAACAAGAGTTTTGAAGCCTTACTCCTCATGGTACAGCCAGCTCCCCAACCATGATCATCAACACTTCCAAAGAAGATCCAATTTAGTAAGTATGCAGGAGGACGGGGGCCGAGTTTTGAGCTGACCAGATCAGTCCGTCAGGGGTGTCCTCTCGCCCCTTTCCTTTTTCTCTTCTTTGCGGAGGCTTTTCTCGAGCTCTTGCATCAGCCAGGTACAGAGGCTGATCAGGAACTTTCTGTGGTCTGGGCGGGACGGTCAGCCAGCTCGGGCAAAGGTTGCATGGGCAGTTATTACACTTCCGCTGGCTCAGGGCGGTTTGGGCATTATAGATCCAGTCGATCAGAGTAGAGCCTTATTGGGGAAGCTTATTGTTCGGGGGTTGCTTCCAGGCGCTGAGCCTTGGAAAGAGCTCCTCTTGCAGCGACTGCAGGCTCGGGCGCCCCCTGCAGGGGGTACTTGGGCACCAGAGATTCGCTGGATCTTCATAGAGATGAGGAGGACAGGCCTCAGTAGAGGATGGGAGGACAAATTTGCTTTGAGTATCCTGAGAGCTTGGGAGCTGCTGAGACCGGGGCTCTCTCAACGGCCTTCTTGTGTTGAGGAGCGGGCCAGGCAGCCGCTCATCTGGAGCCCAGCAGTTCGTACGGAGCAGGGTCATATGCTGGGTTCTCGGCCTCGTCTAGCCTGGGGACCTTTAGCGGCAGGCCCAGCTCGTAGTTTTGGGGACTGGCAGACTTTTTGCAGTCTACCAGAGGAGATCCAGGTGGAAAGGCTGAGTCACTTCAGAGGGGGGTTGATTATGAGGGATGATATACAGGAGGCACTCACAGCGGAGTGGTTCACGCCTCTCGAGCCAGTGGCCCCACGGTGGATGGGGGCCTTTACACAGTTCGAGATCCTGATTGCAGTCAGAGCTAGCACTGAGGATGGCAGATGCCTCTACTATGAGATTCAGGATGAGGGCAGACTCCAGAGAGTGGAGGTGGAGTCGCCTTTGGTTGCAGAGTGCACCTTTCAGAGGATTCGGGTAGTGGCCGCCGCTTCCCGGAAGTGGCATATTGACCCCGACCCTGCTGATGTGCTCCTGGATTGGCGCATATGGGCATATGCAGCGCGCCCCTTGGCCCGGCTACAGTGGGACCCCGGGGAGTACGAGTGGCATGATCCTTATGCATCCCTTGAGGCCACAGAGATCACCTTTTTCCAGTATACTGTTCGGCTGGGACGGCATATTTTGACGGCGAGGAGGACGGTTTCTCCAGCGGCAGCGGGGCATTGGCGATTGCAGGGACTCTCAGAGGAGTTCCTGGAGGATTTCTGGGCTCGGCTCTGGGCTAGTCGGCAGGCCCGCAGGATCTCGGCTTTTCAGTGGCTGGTCGCCCACAGGGGCTCAGCAGTTGGCACTTGGCTTGTTTACAGCGGTCTTCCGGCGGCCTGCGTCCGATGCGGCCACCCTATGGAGACACAGAGACATTGCCTTTGGGACTGCCCTCAGGCACAGCAGATTTGGCTACGGATGCTGCGTATTCTGGCCCCCCTCTCTCCAGAGGGTATGTTTACGTGGGGTGCCGCTGCTTGGTCGACTTCGTCAGGGCCTGCTATGGGCTATGAGATGGAGCAGGGCAGTCAGGCCATCAGATTTATTAGGGGCCAGCCTCGCCTGATTCCGGCACCGGATTTCTCGTCCGCCAGCTGGACACAGGAGAGGGATTTACGATGGGAGCTCCTCAGCAGCCTCACCATCTGGTTCACCTGGAGGGCTCGGTGCTTTACGGCCTTTGAGGGGAGATTGGAGCCACCAGCAGAGACTGTACGGGGGATTTGGCAGGAGTTGATCCACACCCTGCGAGGACAGTACGACCGCATCCGGGGAGACTCGGATGAGGCGATCTTACGGCGCCAGGCCTTTCACACCACTTGGCGCTGTGGCCCGTTCTACACCTTACACACGGGATCCCCCCGTTGGCACTACAGGCCACCTGTTTGGCTCTTCCCCCCCCCCCCTATTGTATGATTTAGCCACTCAGTTCTTTATACTGATGCTTGTATTTTGCAGCACCTAGGGAGAGTCTCCCGGGCTGCCATGATGTATTCGCTGCTCTTCTCTCTCTTAGGAGCAGGAGAGATCTTTTGTAGCCCTACGGGCGTTTTTATATAACTAATGAAAGAATCTTTTCTCGGAAAAAAAAAAAAATTTAGTAAGTATGATAGATTCTTGGCTTCATCAATTCGTTCCATATTTTTCCGTTGTTACGAGGTCCGACCAAGAAGGATCATGTTAGCCACTATGCACCTCACAGGAGATGCTAGCATAAAGTGGCATGATTGGCCAAGCCAACATACCCATCCTTTGATCGGTGTGGTGGTGAATGTGCTAGATTTGTGGAGGATCTCAAAATTCGTTTCTTGCCTCCACAATACCTAGAGCCCTTGAGGATGAGTTTTGGAGTCTATGGCAGGCTTCGCAACCCATCCTCACCTATGCAAACCAAGTCAACCGATTAGGGCTTCAATTGCAAAAGTCGGATAAGGATAGATTGTGTGCCTTTTTGTATGGGATAGACCACACGAGATACACTCGCAAGAACATGGAGATGAAGTACACCATGGCAAGCCCAAGTAAGATCAATCTTCCAAACCCAAGTGTACTCCCAATGGGAGTAAGACCTAGGGACAAAAGTCCTCCCAGACCTCCTCCGAGTATTCCAGCACGAACGGTGCCAAGCCTACAGGGGCTCAACCAGAGTTGTATTGGCATATATGCTATGAGTAGTGCCACATGTGAACATGGGCTAACCAAGGGCACTTTTCTCCCTTTGGGTTTTTCCCCTTGGATATTAGGTGTGAAAAGACACCACATTTATTGTATTTTGATATTGTGGAGTCAACCCCCAAGCTCCACACATTCAATGCTATCATCTTTGTGTGAGCATCAATCACCATCTCTCTTGAGTGTTCTTGCTGCTGTTCATTGTCTCTGTCTGTGTGCAGCCCTAACCCTAACAGTGGTATCAGAGCAAGGTTTCCCATGTTCTACACGCGAGGTTTCCGTTCCTGGAAGTTCCGTCCGTCGACCAGCTGTGCAGTTCCGTCGTCGACCTGCCCGCCCGTCAAATCCTGCTCTGCGGCGCCACCCATCTTGGCACTCAGCCCCTTCGCCTCCCGTTTCAACCTCCACAAGGGGCGGCACTAGTAACGAGGGCTCTATCACTGCCCCGCCACCCGGCTGAGCTCGCACCACAGTGGGCGGCGGCGATGGCTAGCTGAGCCCTGCCACATTTGTGGCTTACATGGCACAGGCCCACATTTTTGACAAATTTTGGCTCACTCCGTCCGGCGGACGTGTCGTCCCGCGACAACTCCGTCGCCTTCCTGATTCCGTCATCCAGCTCGTCGCCGTTGCCGTGGCCCAGCCCGTCGCCCACGCGTGCGCCGCCGCCAACTACAGCGCCCCCCACACTTTTGCAGCTTCCGCACGTGCGCCGATGCCTACAAACTCCCGCGGTTTGCGACTCCGTCCAACGACCCATCGCCAAGTGCCACGTCTGCCGGTTCCGCCAAAGCCATCGTCACTGCAGCTGGTGACCCACGTCAACAACTCCTACTACCGTCGACGCCTACACGTCAACCTAACTATTGCCCATCTTCAGTCCACCACCTGCAGCAAGCAAGCTAGCAACACCTGCCTCCCTGCAAATTCAAGGTTCCAATCACACAGGTAATTGATTTTTGCTTCAGTTCATGGGGCTTTTGTGAATTTATTGCTTCATTGCAAAAATCAAGTGCAGCCAACAGTGCAGGGCAAAATTTGGGTACAGGACTCAAAGAAAATTTGGGGATTTTTCAGAATTTGTGCTTAATTGCACAATTGTAGTTACTAGACACAGAGAAATTTGGGGCTTTCTTAAAATTAGTGCTTAATTGCACAATTAAAGCTCATTGGTACACAGATTTTTGGGGCTTTTGTGAATTCTGTACAATTGACACATAAATCAGCCCATTGGTGCTCAAAAATTTGCGGATTTTCAGCATTGCAATTATCTGCAACCTCATATTCGGGGCAAAACATTTGCACAAGACTTTGTGGTTGCTTGACATTGCACTCTGGTACTTTTGGGATTTTGCCTGCAGGTGCTTTTTACAACATATTTGTGTTTTTTACATCATATTTGGTTGCACGTGTTTGCATGTCTCTTGGTAAAGAGATTTTAGCAAATGGCTGGAAATACGACCGATATATTCAAGGTTGGATGGCAGTAATTACTCCCTCTGGAGTTTCATGGTACGAAATCTTCTTGTGGCCAAAGGATTATGGGGTTATGTGTCACGTGAAGATGTACGCCCTGTTGACATAGCACCTAACATGCCTGGCCGTGGTGCTCAACAAGCTACAGTACCCACTCCTCCCTCACAGGAGCGGAAGAGATGGGATACTCGCAATGCCCAAGCGATGGCTTTGATTGCTTTGTCGGTAAGCCGATCAATCATGTAACTATTTGGTCCTCCTAGCTCTTTTCACATGATGAAATCCATGCCCGGACACCATACAGGTGGAAGAAGACATAAAAAGGTAAAGCAAAAGCATGAAGGCTTTTTGGCAAAAAGCAAGGTCTCTTACAAGTATAAAAAGGATTGGACTTTTCTTGTAAGACCATGAACAAGATCATTGAAGATTGAAGGAGATTGTGAAGTGTGTGTGGGCATCATTATGATCATGGAGAGCTTCTTTGCCATCAACACCGCCTCCAACTTGCTTTTCAGATGTACAGTTAGCCCTAGACTTGTATGGGCATATGCATGGGCGATACGAACGCGTGTACGGGCATGTACGGATAGAAATTTCAGAAACCCTAAAACTGCTCCAAAAACCCTAAAAACTGCTTTTTGGATGTTTTTATCGCCCAAAAAGCATTAAAACAGGTTTTGTATCAGTTTTCTTGCGAGAAAGAGCTTTTCCATGGTTTTCAATGTTTTGGAACAGATTGCAGAATAGAAATTTGGTGACTTTTTATGTCATCAAGAAGGGTTTTCTTATGATACAAACCTAGGTTATATGTAACACAAGGAATTGAGACCAAAGTAATGGAAGAGTGCCATGCTTCTCCATACATGGGGCATAGAGACACCTTGACTACACTTCAAGCTTTGGAGAGCTATTTTTATTGCCCTAGTATGAGAAAGACATTGAGCTTTATGATTCGAGAATGTTTGTTTTGTCAGAAGTTCAAGTTTGATCGACAAACACCAGCAGGATTATTGCACCCATTGAATGATCTATGGGAGAATATTGCTATGGATTTTATCTTTGGATTGCCAAAGTCAAGGAATGATGGTATATGGCTCTTTCACGATACCAAGAAGATCAACCATGTTATCCCCGGAGGAACTTGTTTTGAAGAATCCACCATGTGTGGAAGAGCCAGAACAGATTGTGTTTCATTGTGTGGAGAGGAAAGACATGTTAGAAGTCATCTCCTGTCTTTATCAGACACCAAGGCCTCTATTGTGGGTGCGCTCGCCCTTTGTACGTGTTCTCTCATTTTTCCTCACTCCCCGTATTTTTTTCCCTATTTTTCCATGGTGTGCAAGGCTGCCTTGTGCTGGCAGGATGGTCCAGATGCTCGCCGACTACTGGGTGCTCGCCGACTGGAGCAGGCCGACCTCACACGTGTGCATGTTGGCCGACTGGAGTAGATGCTAGTCGGGTGACTTCAGCATGCTATCGGTTGCTCTTCTACAGGCCGACTGCACTCATGGCGCCATATAAAATGGCCCCATGGCCTCCCACTTCTTTGTATCATCTTTTCATTGCGGGATCTTGTGTATAGAGAAGAGTTACACGCCTATCTCTCTCCTCCTCTTGTGCTGTCTATTTTCTGCACTCTACTTGCTCTTGTGGTCTCAAATTTGGTTATCATCTCCGCTGCGTATTTTGACATGGTATCAGAGCCCTAGGCTCTTGAAAGATCTTGGGAGTTTTCTGAGCAAGAGGGGGATTGTTGCGTTGCTAATTGGTGGACTGTTGGGGACTATTCAGGAAGAGAAGTAGCAAGAGGAAGGCGGGCTAAGTTGCTGGACAGCCACGCAGGTTTAAAGTTTTTTGTCCCACCCACCCACCCTTTTCAGTTTCATCCCCGCGATGGCAGATTTGTTAGAGCTGGCTGAGAAGCATGTGAAGATCCCAACTCTCCCCACGTTCCCTGTGGACCGTCAGTTGGACGGGAACAATTACGGCATCTGGAAGGTTATGATGGAGTCTGTGCTGGAGTCATATGACCTTGCTGATTTCATCGTTATCGGGGTTCCACGTCCGGAAGCAGAGGAAGGGGAGTTACTGTCAATGAAGAAGGACCGCGAGGCACAGGCACAGATGTGGGCTCTTGTCAACGCTAAGGTCCGGTCATTTATCTTCCTCAACTGCACACCACAAGTAATCAATCACGTTAAGCATATGACGCTGGCCAGAGGCATATGCCAGCACTTGGCTTCTCTTTATAACAGGGTATCGCCCATGAAGAGGATTTCCTTGGAAGTGCAGATGCGGGTTATGAACCCTGCAAAGTCGTCGACGATACGGGAGCACATTAACAAGCTGCAGGCCCTTCAGCAGGAAGTCCTCCAGGCTGGAAAGGAGATATCATCAGAAGATATGGCCATTACTTTGCTGTCCCACTTGCCTACTCAGTATTCTGCTTTCTACTCCTCTTTGATTACTAGTGGCAGGCTCAGCACCATTACCTGGGAGGAGCTTGTGCCCATGGTCTTGCACCAAGAGAAACGTTTCACGAACCCTCCTCACAACGGAGGTTCGGAGGCCTTAACTGGCCAACGGCCGAAAGGCCGGAATAACAACAAGGGCAAAGGAAAGGCTTCACCGGAGAAGTCTTCTGAGAAGAAGCCTGATACAGAATGAGAGAAACTGAAGGCCGAGCGGTCCTACAATGATTGTGGCGAGAAAGGCCACTATTGGAGGAAGTGTCCTCAGCGGACTGGGAAGAGTGCTGATTCTTCAACCTCAGCTGCAAAGACTCCTGCATTTGTGCACTTAGAGATGATGGACTGTTGCATGACAAATGAAGATCAATACAAGGATGCAACAAAAAAGACACTTAGGGCTCTTGAAAAGAGTTCCAAGTTGTAGATGAATGTGGGAGAGAGCTTGACAATAATTCCACATGGGAACTTTTGGGAGTTCTAGAATTTTTGTATAAAAGGTGGCCCATTTGAGAGTTAGGGGGGACTCTTTGGTCATTTGGTTGAGAGGCTCATAGAGAGAGCTTGCTCCATAGCTCCTTCTCAAGTGCTCTCCCAAGGCTCTCCATCTCCATTCTTGCTTCAATCTTGTATTCTCTATTCTCTACATTTTCAATGATATGAGGTTTTGGTCTACACACTTGCTAATCTAGATTTCTTAATGATGTTTTGATTTGTGAGTTGTAGAGTGCATGTGATGAAGCTTGTGCATGAAATAATGTGTAGTTGAGGCTTGTGTGATAGCTCTTTGCATGTTAGGTTCTTTGCATAAGTTGCATTTTTGTGCTTAAGTGTAGCCTAATCTTGATGCTTTGATTATGTATGATTGATTGCTTGAGTGTTGAAGAAGGATTGAGTAGGACTAGAAGTCATTAGTGTGTGGTTAACTCATCTTCTCCCATTCGGGATAGCCTCTATGCGCTAACCGGGTTGCATTCACGGATTGACAAGTGTGTGGGTTGGAGTGTAGCCTCCGCTATGCTATGATGTCCCAAACAATGGCGCCGCTGCCGGGGAACGCACACCTAAGTTAGTGAAGGGTGTTAACCATTACTTCTTACTAAGTGCTCCGTTGATTGCAAAATCGTGGATTAGGGTAGACTAGAGTAGAGTTTGCAAGGGCATTGAGTGTGTGATCTTAAGGGCGCCTTGTGTGTTTTCGGTTTTTTGATTAGAAGCAAAAAAAAAAAAAACAAAATTAATTAAAACCCCAATGCGGTAGAGAAATCCCGCCATTAATCAGATTTATGCACTTTCTGTTTTTGCATCTTTGATGGGGTTGGCGAGTGGTAGATAGGAAGTGTTGGAGGCGGCCTTTCTTCTATTGTTTTGTTGTGTTGTTATTGTGTGGGGAGGCGTTTCCATCAAGCATATCAAAGAAAAATAGATATATATATATATATATATATATATATATATATATATTTCATGCGGCTGTAAGACGGCGTTGGAGATGGCAGTGAGGGCGGCCTTGTGAAAACGAAGGCTGCATCGAAGGTATACACTGACCATAGTTGCCACACGTTTTTTGAAACGCGTTTTTGAAACGTGTTTGAAACGTTTCAAAAACGTTTCAAACAAATTTCCAAAAGTTTTTTAAAAGTTTTTTTCAAATTTTTTTTCAGGTGTTTTTTCCAGGTTTGTTTTAGGGGGGTGTCCATAAATTTATGTTTGGTACAGTTTAATGCTAAAATCTACATTCAACTTTCATATACATGAATCATGATACATCATGAATGATGAATCCATGATTCAAATTTCATACTGAATCCTGATTCTTAATACATCATACATGATTACAATTTACATCATACAATGATCATACATGTAACATGAATCATGATACATCATACATGATACATGGCAGTCTTCAGGAATCAGGAATTAGATCATAGATGGCAAAAACCCATATAATTATTAATAGCATAACCAGTTTGAAGTTACAAGTTACAACTTACAACATACTAAGCAACATACTAAGCACTAGTGAATAGTGTCAAATGATAAATCTGAAATCTGAAATACAGATGTCTGTACCGAAAGACCAAATACAAAAACTCTGAAAAAACAAATGGTCTCCAATGTCTGGAGTCTGGACTCTCAACTCTAGACTCAAGTGTCAAGAGTCAAGAGTCACTAGTAGTAACTAGTAACTACTCAGCATCATCCTCCTCTGAGGAATGTGAGTCTGTGTCGTAAGAAGATGAAGCCTCAGCCTCAGCCTCAGCACTCGTAGATGCATGATCTGCTGATGTCGGTGCCCGTGATCGTGTCATAGTAGCTGGTGCCATCATCTCCTCATATAGCATGGCATAGATGTCGCGCTCCTCAGCAGGGATCTCTGGTACGTCCTTCACTTTCTCTATGTCGATCTTGTCGACATTCACTTGGCGCGGCTCAATGGGATTGCCTTGCTGCTCAATTAAACGGAGGTTGCAATGACAATACACCAACCGTTCTAATTGAGCAGTGGACAATTTGTTCCTCTTCTTTGTATGGAAGAGGGCCCATGTGCTCCAGTTTCTCTCACATGGACCAGAGCTGCAATCCTGTGAGAGGACTCGTAATGCAAGGCGTTTCTGTCAAAAGATAACAGAAAACTTTATAAATAATAAGAAGAAACAACTTATATAAGTTGTAAGTACTAAGTTGTTACTTCAAAGTGCAAACTTATTACATGTAAGTTGTAACTTGTCAGTGGGCACTTACCAGAACTGGAGTACCGATGCCATATTTCTCCCACCAAGAGACTGGCTGAAGCTGAGTCTCTCTCAAAACTGCAGTGGCTCTCCCAAAGGCATGACTCCCATTCCGAAATACTAGGAGCTCATCCTCTAACTTCCTGAGGAGCTGAACATCACCTCCAGTCCAGGTCTGGATGTAAGACTGCCATCCCTCTTCTAGCTCCTCATTGTTGAACTGCTCCTCATTCCGCCATAGTGGGTGTAGTATATGGGCAACCGCATGGATTGGCCTATGAAACCAATCCCATCTACGGTTCCACACCTCCCTGATGTCCTGGATCCTGTTCAACGACACTTGGAAGCATGGAATTAATATCAATGTATAATGTGGCCACTGGCAACTAAAAGAACAACAATGACATACAATGATACATACCTCTCAGCTGATAGTATAGTGCATCGATCTAGGGCCTCTCCAATGCGGTCCATGAACTCATATAAGAGTCCAAGGGTGCTGCCCTCCATGTCCGTAATGCGAAGCACACTATATATAGGCTGAGTGGCCGTGACAAGTGCAAGGGCCTCAGCCCACCAAGTGTCTCGCATTACCGCGCGCACAAATGCTACTGCCTTGGGATGCTCTCTATCATCCCATGCCATCCACTCCTGAGAGACAACAGTGCGGAGTAAACCTGTACGGACCCGCACAAGCCTCTCAACCACAATGAGCATGTAAGCAAACCTGGTGTTTGAGGGCTTCAACAACTCCAAATCACTGTGTGCACGAAACATAGCTAAAACCTTTGGCCTCTTGGTGACAAACTTCACCATGCTCCGAGAAGTACTAAAGAGGTCGGCAATCCACCCAATTTTGGCCACATCCTCTATCAAGAGGTCCAAGCTGTGTGATGCACATGGAGTCCACACTATCTTTGGAAACTCATCCTCTAACATCCTGCCCATAGATACACAATTTGACCCATTATCTGTAACTACCTGCACTATGTTCTCTGGGCCAATCTCTAGCACTGCCTCACGCAAATGTCTCCATATGAATGCTCCAGTAACAACTGTACCTGGAACCGAGGCATCAATGGCACGCAAAAACATTGTGCCCTTACAACAGGACACCAAAATGTTATATACATTTCTCTTTCTCATGTCTGTCCAGCCATCACAAAGCAATGTGCATCCATATTTCTGCCAGGTTGCCTTCAAAGGCTCCATCTCAAGCTCCACTGCCTTCTTCTCCTTCCTTAAGTGGGTTTTGCGAAGGGACTCATAAGATGGACCCTCCCACTCATACCCAATGCGGCTGATAGCTTTAATGGCCTTCTTCCAACGAGGAGTACGCACGACGTGAAATGACAAAGCGCATTGTATAAACAACTTTGTCAATTCACGTGTGGCCTCCTTGACAGCTTGCTTTTGTATGCCTGCTTTAATGCCTGCCCTCTTTAGAGAAGGCACGGTGGGCAATGAAGATCTGTGGGCTACAGGAATGGAGCTAGACCCACCTGCTTGACTCTGCAAATCATCCTCTGTCCTAGCTCTTTTGGACACATCACCTACAGAATCTGTATCCTGTACATCATCATCAATAGGCTGAATTCCCTTTGCTGCTTCATGTTCTCTCTTCCATTGCTGAAGAGACGCTACAACCTCTCTTGGTACTTGACTGCAAGGGCCAATGCCTTCCCCTCTTACTCCTGTAAAATGGGCCTTTACCCTAATAATAGACCCACCTGACACTTTGGCACAAAAATTGCATTTCCACCTTTCTGTGCCTGAACCCCCATATCTGCTCACAGGAGTTACGTGGTTCCACATGGCATCCTTAGCCCGAGGCATGATGAATGAATGAAGAAATTTGGGCAACCTGGCAAGAAATGCCCAAATTTCAAATCTGAAATTTGGTCCAAAATCAGAAAAAATCAGCATTTAGGGTTATTAAAAACCTGAGAAGCAGGGTGCGTAGGGGCCGGAGGAGTAGGCTTGGTGCGTAGGCAAGGTGTGCATGCACCAATGTAGGCAACCTGGCAAAAAATGCCCAAATTTCAAATCTGAAATTTGGTCCAAAATCAGAAAAAATCAGGATTTAGGGTTAGTACAAACCTGTTACCTACGGTGCGTAGGGGCCGGGGGAGAAGGACTGGTGCGTAGGTAGGGGTGCAAGCAAACCTGGAAGACTTCAAAGGCTGGAAACGTCTCTTTCAAGCGTCACTTTCAAAACTGAAATGCCAGGAGATACTGCATCGTACGTTTTCTATCATAAAAAAAAACTGGCCCAGCAAAAAAACGCGTTTCAAACGTTTGAAACGTTTGCACGTTTCAAACGAGTAGCCTAAAGTTTGAAACGCGTTTTTTTGCAACTATGACACTGACGTGCATCAAGCGCTGTATCAAGAGCTGGAGTGGAAGGGCGGTTGAAAAAAAATCAGGAAGGCGGCTTAAAATATATATATATATATATATATAATACATTAACGTGGAGGGGGCCGTCGGCATCGAAACGCTGGCGTTGGCTGCAGAAGCGCTGAAGCGCTGTGGAAGAAAAAAAATATTAATCTATATATATATATATATATATATCGAAGGCCACTCCACCTGAGTCGCCGGCCTCTTCTTCGCCGCTACAGCCACCCAACAGCATTGCAACGGCCACCGGCCAGTCTCCACATGGCCGGCCAGTCACTTCTCCTCGTCTGCTTGCTAGCCACCGCCTACAGCCCTTCCTTGCTGCAGTAGAAGAGGTGGCCGTGAGAAGGTGTTTAGGCGGCGGCTAAAGTGGCGGCAAGAAGCAAGCAAGCGACTGAGAGCTGGGTGCTCAGGCGAACGCAGAGAAGCGACTGGAAGCGAAGAGGAGGCGACCGGCAGTTGCTGTAGAAGACAGAAGAAAAGGAAGAGAACCAGCTGAGGGAGAGCTGGCAGCATTGAAGACTCGGCGAGCGTGTGCGCGCCAGCGACAAATCCGGCATGCGGCGAGCCGGGAAACGGCGGAGGATAAGGTAGGTTTAATTTTTATTTTTTTTATTTTTATTTTTTTTTAATTTTTATTAATCTTTCATGTATTTTTTTGTATTTTTAAATAAATAATAATAATAAAAAACAAAAAAATATTTAAAAAAAACAAAAAGAGAAAAAGAGATTTTTTTTTTAAAGGGAAAGAAAAAAGAAGAAAAAAGAAAAAGAAAGAAAAAAGAAAAAAAGAAAAAAAAACTCCTTAAAACAATAAATTTATTTTTTTTTTTTTAAAGAGAGAAAAAAAACAATTTTTGTTTTTTTTCCATTGTTCATTATTTAAATTTTTGCATAATTAAAGTAGCGTGCATTTTTTATTTTTTGTAATTAATGCATAATTAGTAAATTCATATTTTTTATATTTGGCACGAAATTTATTAGTTTAAAAAACAAACAAACAAACAAACAAAAAAAACAACAAAAGGAGAAAAAAAAAACAAAAGAAAATTGAAATTTTTTTTTGATAAATTAAGTGTTTTTCAGGAGTCTACTTTTGTGCATATTTTGTAATTCTTCATTTTTTTAATTTTTTGCATAATTAGTGTAACTTGCATTTTTTAATTTTTGTAACTTTGTGCATAATTAGTATTTTTTTTAGTGTGATTCATAAATTTTGTGTAAATTTAAAAAAAATAAAAGAAATAAAAATAAAAATCATAAAATCATGTAAAAAAATCATGTAAAAAATAATAATAATAAAAAAATAGGATAGATAGTTACGCCACACATACTCCTTTTAGTTGCATTTAGTGATTAGGTAGGTTAAAAATATATATATATATATATATACATATATATATATATATTTTATTTAAAAACAAAAAAACAAAACAAAACAAAACAAAAACACATAAAAAACCCAAAAAAAATTGACCTTATGCACTTGCGGTCGGGACGTCTTGTAGATTCTGCCATAGGGCCTAGGGCACCTTCTAGAGTACCTACGCAAGAAAGTGGGACCCAATCGGTAGCAAATTTGCCAGATATTGCTGAAACCCTTTCTGAATCCCAATCCGATACCCTTTCCTCTAGAACAACTAGTTCATTGTCCATGGACAATCTAGGGCCGACAAATAGTCATCCCGTAGCCCCAAATAGGACACCCTCAAGATCCTTTAATCCATTTGAAGCCGACACCATGGGGTTAACACTCAATGTGAGACTCCAATATGTCTACACAAATGCTTAAGGAGCTGAGATCTTTAGGGACCCACAACAACGGTATCTTGTTAAGATCGCAGACATTTTCTCAGAACTTGATAGAGCACCTCTAGTCAATGACCAGGATAACATGTACATGGGTGGAGATGGTGTTCGCTACGAAGTCACCTACCATCCAGAAAAGGTAGACAAATTAGGGAAGCTCTCTAAAACCGAGTTCTTAGACTTATCAGAACTTTCCAGAGCAAGGGAGTCTAGAGATGACTGGCTCATTGAGCCGGACATGCCTGGACCATCCAATGCCCAGTCCTCAAAGCCATCCATAGATGATTTACTTCTTGTAGATCTAAATTTGGAAAGGGATAGGAAAGGCAAGTGTAAAATGGATCAGGGGGCTGAAAGCCAATGGGAGTTTGTACGACAAATTCCAGTGACAAAGGTCTTACAGGATGACCCACTTCAAGAGGTCTATAAGGACTCGTTAGAGGGATATTATGTCACAACTAGATTGCCACAGCTGGATCTTCCTCTAGCTCATGTGGCGATAGTTGAGAAGCTTGCAGGACACATGAACAGAATAATTGATAAATGGACCAATGAATACCGAACCTTAGATTGGAAAGAGATTCGGGAACTCACGTGGAAAGGACAACCATTATTCATGGAAGTGTTCTCAACAAATACAGCCAAACCAGGAGAGACAGCCTTTCTTGGAGAAACTGTTGCTCCTCCCCTACGAGAGTTCACTAGAGAGGGACCTTCAACATCTAAGTGGACCACAGCTAGTAGCCCAACTCTAGCACCAAGATATCGTCCTACACCAAATGTGCGACCACAGGTCACACCACCAACATCTTTCTCATTATAACAATCGGAGGGTAGGGGAGCCAACTCGGCCTCCCATTAATGCACCTCCTGAAATGCGGGTGACAAGATCTTTGGAGGGGTTTGGTGAGGCTGGTAATAGGGTACCCACACCAATTTTGGAAACATGTAGACCATCTTTCCAAAGAGAGGAACAATTCCCACTGAGAGTGAGAGGCCGTAGGCCCTATGATGAGTATTCAAGACAAGTAAGGCCATCAACTCTTCAGAAACTGGTAAAGAAGTATGAAGGGTCGGGAGATCCATACGACCATGTAGCAGCATTTAGGCAAGCAGTTCGAGCTGAGCAAGTGGCTAATAAGCATACTCAAATTGAAGGATTTGGACTCACTCTTGAGGGAAAAGCCCTGGCTTGGTTTCAGGCATTAGAGGCTTCAGACAAATCTTCTTTACGAGTTTTGGAAGAGAGATTCATTGCTGCTTTTTCCTTGATGGGAATTCAACATGACACGGTAGCACACATCTACTCTTTCAAGCAAGGCGAGAATGAGAGTGTTAGAGACTGTGTAAATAGAATGAAGCAGTACATTAATCGTTGCCCAGAGGATGAGAAGCCCGCCCAAAGTCGATTAATTTCTCTCTTCTTAAAAGGACTCAAAAATTCAACACTGCATACACATCTCTATGCGAAGAAACATACAAATTTCAATGAGTGTTGCCATGATGCTATGGATTTCACCGATAACTTCAAATTCCAAGATGGTTCTGGCCCAGAGGTGAAACCTAGAGATCTGTGGGGTGATGACCAAAGTTCAGGGTCTAGCGCGCTAGTAAATCCAGACCAGATAGCTAACCTAGTACTAAGGAGATTGGGACAGACCTATCGTCCACCCTTGCAGCCACAACAGCAGCAGCAGAGAATGAGGAGTGTACTTCCTACAGGTCCTCATCTTTGTGGAGCATGTGGCGGTAACCATAAAACAGAGGATTGTAACACCTTTTCTCCTCTAGTCACAAACCAACCCACAAAAAAGTGGTGCCAAGCCTGTGCTTGGAACTTTACCCATACCACACAGGAATGTACTCGCATTGCAAGAATGAGACAAGAACGTGAGCAGCCAAGGGGTGGAGTGGCTCCACAAATGTATCAACATTATACTAATTTTGAACGTAAGCCACCGATGGCACAAGAGCAAGCACGACCTGTTCTTGGTGCTCAACCTCCTGCTCCAGGGACTGCTCCTGTGAGGGTTGTCGACTACGACAATTCAAATATGTGTAGAGACTTGGTAAACCCAGGCTATGTGGAGGAAGAATATGTATCATATTCATCCAAAGAAAATATCTTTGAAAGTCCCGCATACCCAAGCCCAGCACTGGACGTTCAACCAGGGGAACAAAACTCTTTAATGTTGCTAGGCGGCTACCAACCTAGGACTCCAGGCCCCTCAGGTCAATGGCAGCCAAGGAAAGTAGAGGCCAAACCAATGGGCCCCTGTTATGAGTGCGGAGAACCCCATTGGGCTCGTGATTGTCCACATCGCTCTAGGCAAGCATCTTGGTCCAATACAACAGTACAACAGTTTCCACCAATTGAAAGATATTGTCTAGGGTGTTGTGTAGAACACTTCCCAAAGGATTGTCTGCTGAAACCACATGAGGAGGGCATCTCTCAACCAAAGGTCTCACTCAACCTTGTAGGGACAGTTCCATCGCCACCTTCATCTGAGAATGAGGATGTCGTGCCACTTAGAGTCATGACTAGATCACAGACACGAAATGCCGAAATACAAACTGATGAGACACCTCGAACTAGGGATGCAAAGACAAATCTAGTGGACAAGACTCTACAGTCTAATAGAAAAAAAACCACTAGGAGGAAGAAGAACTGAAACAAGCAAACTAAAAGTACATCCACTAGTTCTCAAGAAGCCTCTAAACAAAACATGAGGGATAAAACTTTTACATCTCAAGAAGTGCATGAGGAACATCAACCTCAACCTAAGAAAAAACAAGATGAGGCTAGTACGACTGAGGTTAGTTCTGGGGGTTCTGTTTTTGTGGATAAAGTGAATGAGACTCTAGATGCCATCATTGATGCTCATAGAAGTCGCATTGCAGCTTTATCTGAGCTACCCAAGAAGCTTCAAGAATACCCAAACCCTCGTGAGGAGAAGATCAATCTAGCTATACATCAGCAACTCATTAGGGAAGCTCAGTCAATACTTGAGGGACCACCACCACCTATTCCTCTGGGCCCAACCTCTCTTAAGCCAACATTAGAAACCATACCAGAAGTGTCATCGAGTCGGGAAATGGAAAGTGAGCTCATTTCACAAGCTCATAGCGAAAGGTCTGCACCAATTGACACCCAATTGAAAGGGGGTAATCTGCCACCACCTAGCCTTGTCTTCCCATGCAATGATGAAGTTATTGATGCTAATGAGGACATGGCAAATGAGATGTGGGCTGCAGTTCATGAGAAAGTTAATGAGAACATGTCTTCTATTAGTTCGCCTCCATTCTCTGAGGTGGATTTTACCAGAGGCACGGAAAACAACTTTGGACGCCCAAGCATCCAGGAGGAAGTTCAAACAATTGTTTCTCCTAGAAGTAAGCATACAATGAAAACCTTACCATCATATCTGGGAGAATATGAGAACTGTTCTCAAACCTTGAGGATACCCTCCATGCATAAAAGGTTGACAAAGGAGAAAGATATGAGTATGGTGCAAGCTATTTTGTCAGCACCAGTGGCTTGTACCTTACCTTTGCTTGATTTGATAAAAATTCGGTCTGAGTTGTGGAATGATATTGCCACATGTTTGACAAAGCAGGTATTGCTACAAAAGGGTCACCATGAGTTTACTATACACTCCGAGACAAAGCATGTAATGCCAGTTCCTATCAACAAAGTAGGAAAATTTTGTGAGGACGATCAGGGAAATGCTACCCTCCCATTAGAAGTGCGAAAAGTATCTTCAACTGCAATACTTGATAGTGGTGCAGGAGTGGGCATTGTGACAAGGTCCATTTGGGAAAAATGGGGCAAACCAGCTATTAGGAGTACCAGGATGCGCTTGCAGCTAGCAGATGGAAGCTTAGAACATCCCCTTGGGCTGCTTGACAACATATTGGTCACCACATGTGGGATTGAATATGAGCACACCTTTGCAGTAGTGGATTTTGGAAAACATCCAAACTATGAAGTGATATTGGGTAGACCATTCATGCGACAATTTCAAATGATTCAAGATTGGGGATACAATTATTTGTACCTCCGACATGATTCTGTCATCGCAAGGGTCAACCTAAGGAATCACTCATATCGTGATGTAACAAGGTCTCCAATAGATGAGTTTGATTCTGCTTCATCTGAGGGCTCAAGAGTTACATTGTCCGATGGGCGAGAAGATCTGTGGATGTGTGGAGCCTCATGTAGGGATTTCAACACTGAGAGACTTAAGGGTAATCGAAGTGTATCAGACGAGGCATACATTCCACAACCCTTCCCTGAGCATTTAATTGATCCATTAGAATGGAGTCATGTCCTTGCAACATTATCGACATGTGCTTTACCGAAGCCAATTCAATTTTGTGACTCAGATGGATATGATATTATTCCTATACGAATGGTACAACCACGTGCCCTTCTAGATGATTTGTACTATAGAGATGCATCCACGAATGGTACAACCACGTGCCCTTCTAGATGATTTGTACTATAGAGGAAGTCTCTGCTACTCCACGAGTTTTATCGTGTCAAAGGGGTAATGTTTCTACCTTACCCAACCCACAATCAGAATCTGCTCTTGAAGCTCCAAAACAAATGATGTGGATAATTGATGAGTACTCAAGTGAGGGCCATGGCTGGCATGTTCCAACTACTCTAGTTGCTGCTCAAAGAAGGCCAGGCAAGAAGGAATTATCAATGTGGCTACCCAAAGATGCGTATAAGCTTGTACCATCTAGTCCAGTTGCTAAGCCTCCTAAGAAGCACATCATTTCCAAGCCTAAACCTCGGATTGTTAATCGATGGGTCCCAAAACATGTTCTTAAAGCACAAGGCTATTATGAGGGTGCAACAGCAATTTGGCTTCCAAAATGCCATGCTTTGGCAGGGGTAAAAGAGTGCTTCAGAAAGATTCCAAAAGCCACCCTTGCTTGTCCATATCAGTGGGTGCAAAAGAAATCAACACAAACTCTTCAAGAAAGGAAAGGTGGCTGTGATAGCACCTACAAAACTACTTGTGTTGATCTTCCTAAAACATGTATTGAAACACCGGTTGTCCCGATTTCTCCTTGTTACACAATTCAACCATCAACTTGTGTACCTACGACAAGTCCAGATGAGTCTAATTTGAGCATAGATTCTAGCATTTCAATGCCTAAATCCTCTTATCTTGCTCAAATTCCAAGACAATTGCTAAAGTTTCCACCTCTTAAAAAGGATATACCAAAAACTAAAGATAAGGCATTAACACTACAATTAAAGCTCTTTGGTAAATCAATGTTTGAATAATGTAGTTCCTTATGCCTTTAGAAGATGTGTTCTTTTTGAGATAATCTTGTTTTTTATTGGAATTGTCATGATGGATATGAGTGTTCTAAATTTCATTGTTCTACGTCCAGATAACTCCTGATGGATATTTGGCGAGATACATGTCCACCATGCATTGACCCTGATAGTACTCGACCAGATCATCGCGGGGGTTATAGTGCTCCTCCGTTTCAAACACATTCTAAGTACTTCTATGCTCCCTTAGGTGAAAATTGATGTGGGCATCACTTTGTCACGTTATTCTATCAACAGCATCACCCATTTCCACATTGTCAAGAGTGTGCACGGCTCGTATAATAAGGAGCTTCACATATTTGTTGGATATGCCGCTCTTACTTTAGACGATATGACACGGGCTTAATGAAGCAAATTGTGGGAATTACACCCCAACGCCATAATCTTCTTAATGTGAGAATACTAGAGAGAGGACCAAATCAACGTAGATTACCTGAGGAGGTTCAAGCACAACAATGGAGGGATACAAGCTTAAATGACTTGCAACCACCGATCTTGCAAGCCCTCCTTCCCCAAGCCTCCACATGTCAATATTGGATAAATATGAGTACCTATATTGCGCAGTTCCAAAATCGAAACTGTCTGATTAACCTTCCCATAGAACCAATGCCATATTTTAGTGAGGAAGCACTCCTTCCTCTACCACCTTCTCCAGCGGCCGGTTTTTGTGAGGGGTTGTCTCTGCATCCTAAGGAAATTGATACCATCTTTCTAGCAGACGAGGACACGGATCCACCACCAGCGCAAGGGTAAGTTCAATGACTCCATAATAAGATCGACAAGCCAGGGCACTTTTCTCCCATTGGGTTTTTCCCCTCGGCTATATTCGGTGTTTGGCACCAATGGCAAATTTTATTCTTTTCTTTTCTTTTCTTGTTTGTTAATAAAAATTTTGCAGAGATCTCCGTAAAAAAATCAAGAGCATCAAACACGCCCCAATAGTCCACCTATCGTGCACACAAATTAGGAAGGAGGGAGACATGCTACGCCTACAAAGATCAAGGAGAAGCAATCTGTACAAAATCAGCAATGCATCAATGCAAACGAACAACATCAACAGGGCACTACAACAGGTGTATTCAAATCTTAATCTTTATTTCTTTATGTGCTCTTAACATTCGAATATATGGTTTGCATGTTCACACAATGTTGGCTGGTTTAAGTTGTTGATTAGTTGTTAAAATATGGTGAGTGAATTCTAGACTCTTAGAAGACTTAGTAAAAGATATTTCTATCTAAAGACAGTGTAGGATATATACCAAGGGATTATGCCAAGTTCTTATGCTTTCAAGGTATATTAGTTATCCTTAGTAGTAGCTACCTCTTAGATATGAGCTAGGTGCTAGGAGTAATAATAATTTATAAAAAAATTATACCCTTTATAAAAAAAAAAAAGTACAAAGTAAATTGAGACATGACGTGTCTACAACCATGAGAGATGCTTGGTAGGACCTGGGGTTGTCTTAGCACCTTGGGGCCGATGCCTTGGTTTCCATGGGGTGAACACTGACGTCGAAAAGCTTCAGAAAAAGACCTTTGAGGAATCTATCGCCTTGATGGATGTTGGTAGGACTTTGGGGTACACTATGGGCCCTCGAGACCGATGCCCTCATCTTCATGGGGTACTCCTTAGGTCATAAAAGAAAGAAAAAGGGTCTGTCGCCCTTGAGATACTTAGCGGTCTTTAGATTCTCTTGGCGGAGGTCTCTTGGCCATTGCTTGGGTCTCTTTGGGATGGAACCTTAATCTTTATCACCTTCTACACACACATCAAAAAGAAAAAATAAAAAAAGAGAAAAAAAAAATTTTTGAGTTCCAATCACCTTTGCTCATATTTAGGAGTAGGTTTGCCACTTAGGAATAACTTACATACTTGTAGGACATTGAGACTGCGGTCATAACCGGCGGTGTACAAAGCACACTTGCCTTTGCATAGCACTATCTACCACTTAAGTCTCACTTTGACTAGACTTTACTCACCTATTTTAGTACTCATTAAAACTTTAATCAGCCTTGCACGTGTATGCTTACGTGTGAAATTATCATTGTTGGTTTTTCTTTTCTTTTTTTTCTTTTTTTTTTCAATAAAAGACTTTAATGTATCCATTCTTTTTTTATTGCAGCTCTTGCTACTACCGCGCTCGAGGACGTGCGCAAAATAGGAAGGGGGGAGTGTTGCATGACGAATGAAGATCAATACAAGGATGCAACAAAAAAGACACTTAGGGCTCTTGAAAAGAGTTCCAAGTTGTAGATGAATGTGGGAGAGAGCTTGACAATAATCCCACATGGAAACTTTTGGGAGTTCTAGAATTTTTGTATAAAAGGTGGCCCATTTGAGAGTTAGGAGGGACTCTTTGGTCATTTGGTTGAGAGGCTCATAGAGAGAGCTTGCTCCATAGCTCCTTCTCAAGTGCTCTCCCAAGGCTCTCCATCTCCATTCTTGCTTCAATCTTGTATTCTCTATTCTCTACATTTTCAATGATATGAGGTTTTGGTCTACACACTTGCTAATCTAGATTTCTTAATGATGTTTTGATTTGTGAGTTGTAGAGTGCATGTGATGAAGCTTGTGCATGAAATAATGTGTAGTTGAGGCTTGTGTGATAGCTCTTTGCATGTTAGGTTCTTTGCATAAGTTGCATTTTTGTGCTTAAGTGTAGCCTAATCTTGATGCTTTGATTATGTAAGATTGATTGCTTGAGTGTTGAAGAAGGATTGAGTAGGACTAGAAGTCATTAGTGTGTGGTTAACTCATCTTCTCCCATTCGGGATAGCCTCTATGCGCTAACCGGGTTGCATTCACGGATTGACAAGTGTGTGGGTTGGAGTGTAGCCTCCGCTATGCTATGATGTCCCAAACATGGACTCCGATGCTTCATCATCTTCGAGCGAGGAGGCAGTTGGCTTCACCACGAAGGATACCCGGGAATGGATTCTTGACAGTGGTGCTTCCAGGCACATGACTCCGTCCCGTGACTTCTTTCTGGATCTGAAACGACAGTCAGGTCGCATTTTCATTGGCGTTTCATTGGCGACAACTCCACCATTCCGATACATAGTGAGGGCCGGATGGAGATTATTCCCAAGGCAAGGGGGGCAAGCATGCCTCCCGTGTTCTTTACGTCCCTGCTCTTGGTTTTCATCTTCTGTCAGTGCATGAAGTATGCAAGACTGGCTTTCGGGTGGAATTTGAGGAGCATTCAGTTGCTCTACGGGACCGTGAGACTAGCCAGGTTGTTTGGGAAGGCGGTGTGGAGAATGGTATCTACAAGCTCTCTGCACTCTCTTCGTTGACAGGTTCTCAGGTTGGAGATCTGTGGCACTTTTGTTTTGGCCAGTTAAATGTGGATGCACTGTGGCAAGCTTTCCAGGTTCAGATGGTGGTTGGCTTGCCAGATGTTGGCAGCAGGCAAAGGACATTGCAGTTCTTGCATACGTGGTAAGCAGCACAGGGAATCCTTTCCGAAGCAGGCTTCCAGGCGGGCTTCAAAACCATTGGAGTTGATTCAAATTTCACACTGACTTGTGTGGACCTCAGCAAACACCATCATTGGGAGGATCTCTCTATTTCATGCTGCTTGTTGATGATTGTACCAGGTTCACGTGGGTCTACTTTCTTTCACAGAAGGACCAAGCTTTTGCACGGTTCAAGGATTGGCACGTGATGGTGGAAAAAGAGTCTGGATTGCAGGTAAAGACTCTCAGGGCTAACAAAGGGGGTGAATTCTCCTCAAATGTATTTCTCAGATTTTGTGCAGATCATGGCATCAAGAGGGAACTGGCCAATATAGGATCGCCTTCAGAGAAAGGAGTTGTAGAACGCAAAAACAGGACTGTGGTGGAGATGGCGAGGACCATGCTGGAGCATCGTGATCTTCCTCGTCCACTTTGGGGAGAGGCTGTGGTAGCGGCTGTCCATACCCTCAACTGGTCTCCAACGACTTCAGTACCTAATATGACTCCATTTGAGGCATACTTTGTCAGGAAACCTGATGTCTCGCATTTTCGTGTTTTTGGGAGTGATGCATATGTACATATTCCGAAGAAGCAAAGAGGGAAGCTTGACTACAAATCCCGCAAGCTTATATTTGTGGGGTATAATTCTCTTTCCAAGGGATACAGATTGTATGATCCAGATAGGAATGAGATTGTTGTCAGCCGGGATGTGGTTTTTGACGAGCATGTTCCAGTATCCACTGTCGAGGAGCCGCCACTTCTTGGAGATCCAGAAGAGTCTGATGATGATTCCCAGACCATTGTTCCAGTTGATCAACCTCAATCAATACAGGAGGTTGAGCCTGCAACTGGAGTAGAGCCCCCGCAACGGCAGGAGGCTCCACGATCCGTTTGAGTACCCAGGTGGTTGTTGGACACCCTTCGGGAGTCAGGTGTCACGGAGTTACCCTCCGAGTGGACCACAGAGGACGGCCCTCGAAGATCGCACAGAGTCCGCGAGTAATACAACGGAGCTTCTTCAGGTAAACTATGCTTTGATGTATTATGCGGGACAAGGAGCCCACTTCCGTTAAGGAAGCCCTTTCACAGGATACTTGGAGGAAAGCCATGCAGATGGAACTTGATGCCATCAAGAAGAACAAAACATGGGAGTTGGTACCGAGGCCGTTGAAACGGTCAGTTATTGGTGTCAAATGGGTCTTTAAGACCAAATATGCGTCAGATGGGTCGGTGGACAAAAACAAAGCCAGACTTGTGGCTAAAGGTTATGCTCCAGCGGCCAGGTATCGACTACGAGGATACCTTTGCACCGACAGCACGGATGACCACGATTCGGACCGTTTTAGCCCTTGCTTCTTCTCAAAGGTGGCCAGTGTATCAAATGGATGTAAAATCTGCGTTCCTTAATGGTGACCTGCAGGAGGAGGTGTATGTTGAGCAGCATTACACCTCAGAATGTGGAGGAAGCAGTGGAGCAAGAGCAGACAACAACAAAAGAGGCTAGAGTTGTGTCTCGTTGGCTGCTCCGTACTTTACAGGAGAGCAAACTTTCAGCTCCACTTGATAGCAGGACTCGGGCTGGTTCACGTAATGCAAGAGAACAAGCAAATGTTACTTGCATGAGTACACTTTGTGTAACTCGCGGCGCCGCCCGGGGCACTAGGGCCTTTGACACACTTGTTGATACCATCAATGCATATTAAAACATTTAAACAAGTTCTAGACACGAGGAGATCTACTTCAGGATACAGTTTTACCCTCGGCTCAGGAGCAGTTTCTTGGAGCAGCAAGAGCTTGCACGTGTGACACCGCATAGAGGCCGGAATGGGCCGACCCCCCCTTGGAGTATTTTATTACCCAAGGAGAATAATATCATGTACAAGCTTTGAGGGCCTTACTCTCCCCACGGGAGATGCCGGATTATCCATATACAAATGCCATAACACAGCCCAACACGAGGCAACCAAGCCGGAACATAGGCTGTAGAAATACTGAGATAACAATATAATCCATATACCTCCCTGTGGGTACTGATTCTTCCCCAAAAACCACGGGTCTTCATGCAATAGAGCTCGTACAGCAAGTACAACTCTCCATTCAGCCGGTACAGCAGACAATGGCTGGTACAGTCGGTACAATGGCTGGTACAGTCGGTACAATGGCTGGTACAACAGGTACAGTGGCTAGTACAACCGGTACAGTAAGTACAAATGTTGGTTCAGCATGTATAGTGACTAGTACAGTAGGTATAGTGGTTGGTACAGCAAGTACAGAAGCTGGTACAGTCGGTAGTACAATGGGTGGTACAACAAGTACAAGGACTGGTACAGCCAGTATAATGGCTAGTACAGCAAGTACAAAGGCTGGTACAACAAGTACAATGGCTAGAAATCATAATAAATGAATTAAATACCCTTGCCTTCAGTATTTCTTCGCAATGGAAGCCTCCAAAACAGTCCCCAACAACCGGTATTCTTCATGGGCAGCCTTCAAGAGAGAGAGAAAGAGAGTAGCCATCATTAGGGCAGCCTGTAACGGTGGTAGAGGCTAATGTGCAGCAAGAAAGCCTCTATTAAGGAAGAGAGAAATTTATAGATTTGGGCCTCCCATGAGCTAAAATGGCAAGAGAAGGCTACAATGACAAGTGGAGAGCCACACAATAGTTGAAGTGACAAGTGTGAGGCCACTTGTCTCACTTTGATCCACTTTCTAACAAGTGTCAGCTTTTCTTTGCCAGGTTGGTCATAAAGCCAAAAGAAATATCTCGTCACCATATCCTTAAGATATCCTGAGATATATCTCCATATAGCTTGCCTGTAAGCTTGATAATATAATCCACAATATCCATATGGAAAGAGTGCTAAACGTGTGCACATAAAGCCAACTCCACACTTCCAAGATAAAATTTTGTGAATTCATAAATCCTTAGATCAACAAGCTATCTACTGCTCATGCTCATGCTTCATAGGCTCTGAGAAGTGGCTAGCCATGCTTAATAGCAATGATGGTAAGTGTGGTCCCCACTTGAGATCTTTTCTCTTTCTTATTGATAGAAGGAAGCCTCCGCTTCCAAGAAAGCCTATGCTCTGATACCAATGTAACTCGTGGCGCCGCCGGGGGACTAGGGCCTTTGACACACTAATTGATACCATCAATGCATATTAAAACATTTAAACATGGCCACAGCCTTAACACATATACATCATCACTTTGCATAAAACATAAAAGATGGACAAAACATCCACAAATGCTGAAAATGGAGCTTGCATGTGTGACACCGCATAGAGGCCGGAATGGGCCGACCCCCCCTCCCTTGGAGTTATTTTTTTTTTTCAGAAAGAGACTTCTATTAAGTATGAGAAAAACATACAACAATCACAGCTATAAGCCGGAAGAGAATAGAATCACCGCAATATGTAAGGTGATTTCAACCACTAAGGAGCATCATGATGCCATGTAAGACCTGTGGTACTAGAGGAAACGTGGTCCCATTCCCGCATAAATATCACACGCTTCGCCTGCGCAGAACGAGAGGGCCCCTGAATGCGAGCCCAAGTAGCCATAAGAGTGTGGATGATATCACCCCATATAGTACTAATGCACTGAGACCCAAAAATCTGGACACCCTCAATAGCCTCCGTGCATCTAGCTCTCCAGATCTGTCATGCTGTAATACTGGCAATAATCTCCCAATTGGTGTCAATCCTCTGTCTAGGGGGTGTATAATCACAGTGAGGAACATCCTGCAATAGACCATGCTGGGCAATACCTCTACGAATGAAAAAAACAGAATCTGTACCACTACCCTCATAAAAAAGTTGCGGACCGGACTGGGAGAGCCAAGCAACTGCCCCCCAAGTCACATGCATGGCTCGGCCACTCAATTTGCCCATAAGTTGGGCTACAGGACCCCAAATCTGTTGTGCAATGCTGCACCCCCGTAGACAATGTTGTACGGACTCAGAATCTGCCGCACATCTAGGACAGGAAGGTGCTACACCGAAAACTGATCTCCTGCCTTCGATCCTTTGAAAAGCCTTCCTTTTTTCAGTTTCACTGTTCGGAATGCCAGGCTTCTCCTCACTCGACAGATGCATAGGATCCCTACTCTCAGGCCTCATTGGGAGAGCTATGATATTTCTTGAGTGATACAGTGCAGATATTGGCATAGACTTTGGCACTCATACAGAAGGAGCCAGATCTCTCATTTCTTTTGGTTATTCTTACATGGTGTCTCCCTACCAATCAGTTCAATCCACTCCCACTCTCCTGGATCCCACTGAAGATATCTGATAGGACTGCCACCATATAGCCACAAACACCAAGAGCCATGAGTCACTATCTAAGGAGAAGGGTCAATGAACCAGTCCTTCCCCGAGCGACCAACAATCCTCACTGGACTAAGCCTAGTGTTTGGTATGATCTCCTCCATACTACATCTCCTCAATCTCCCACTAGGCATGATAGAATACATGAGGAAATCTGTATCCTCCTGGCCTAGCAGAGCAATGACCTACAGAGGTATGCCTATCCTCGAAGAAACTCCCAGCCAACTCGGATGATAGTCTCCGTGAAAGGTCCCAGAAAGCCACTCATGCGGAATAGCTGCATCAATCTTATCAATACGAATGCGAGAGCCCCTAAGATGCTGAGTGGATTCAACTCTCCGATCCTCTGGAAGACTCTTAAAGGTCTTCCAAGCAAGAACTGTGTATGCGCATCTCTCCCATCCTGACCATTGCATATAACGAGATGCACCAAGTGGCCGACCAGCCTCATCCCTAATGAACTCGTTCCACATAATAGGTTGTCGGTTAGCCTCGTCCAAAGACCTAGGAAGCCTTTGTCGCAAAAAATATCTCATGCTTCTCCATGCTCTGACAATGGCTGCAATAAGAGGGGAAGATGGTGCCCTAATATCAGCCTCTGTGAACAAAAAACGTGTGTTGGGCATCCAGTCTCTCCTGACCCTAGGTGTACATCTGGAAATCTGAGACAAGAAAAAATCCTTCCAAGGCTCAATGCCTGGTAGGAAACCTCTAACCACAAGTTTGCAAAGCAACGCCTTGCATTGAACATCCGGATCGATAATATTCAAGCCCCCCTCTCTTTTGGGCTGAATAACTGTGAGCCAAGCTACCCTAGCACGAGTGTCTGAGGTGCCATCCAAGCCCGACCAGAGAAAATTGCGGATCAATCTCCGCAATTGGCCAATGCACGCACGAGAGAAGCACCAAGAAGAGGCAATAAACCAAGCTGAGGCAAGCAAAACCTGATTAGCCACCAAAGCTCTGGAGGCTAAATCTAATCTTCTGGAGCTCCAATGGAGGAGCTTCTTCAGGATACTCATAAGTACCGGAGCAAACTGCTGTGCAGGAGAAATATAAATCCCAACTTGGCATCCCAAATATCTAGCAGTACATCCTCTGCTGATCCAAGTAAAACCAAGCTCTGCACCCCAATCAACTCTCGGTGAATCACTAACCCTAAAACCAACAGATTTGTGCCAATTAATGAGTGCCCCTGCTGCCAAACAGAACTCCTCTAGTGCTACCGGAAGGAACATAAGCATATATGTGAAGCCTCCAAAAACAGGGCAGTGTCATCAGCTAACTCAGAGTCAACCAACTCCTCATGACTACGAAGAGGCAACCTCAATCCTAAAATACCAGCAGTGGAGCGGAGAAAGATGCTCATGGCCTCTACAACTATGAAATATAATAAAGGGGCTAATGGGCAGCCCTGTCGTACTAAGCGAGAAATCTGAAACCGCTCTCCTCTATCACCGCAAGCAAGAACTCTACTGTGGGCATCACAATACATGCATGAAACTCCCTTGATCCATCTCTGAGAGAATCCCATATGACTAAGAGTACCCTCAAGAAAGTCCCAATCCACTCTATCATAGGCCTTCTCAAAATCCAAGAGCAGAATGGCTAAGGACTGATTGCTCGCTTTAGCCCATTCAACGGCCTCCCAAAACGAGAAAATGTTATCAAAGATGCTCCTGCCGTGTAAGAATCCATTCTGGGTATCATGAATAACATCCTGCAAAATTGGCTGCAATCTGATGCTCACTGCCTTAGCAAGAATCTTATAGGCAGTCCCAAGTAAGGTGATAGGTCTCCACTAGCCAATCAATGTCTTATCCCCGCTCTTAGGAATAAGATAAATAAGCCCCTCAGTGAGAGAAGAAGGCATAGAACCTGTGTCCCACATTTCCTGCAAAGCCGATGTTATCTCAGCCCCAATCTCATCCCCAAAAGTAGTGAAAAAAATAGGGGAGAGGCCATCCTCCCCTAGCCATGAGGTAAGGCATGAAGAGCATAACTGAACTCCTGCATAGAAAAAGGGGCATCCAGAGCGGCACACAACTCCTCGGTGATCAAATGTGGCAATGCATTCCAAACCTTCCTCTGTGCCCTGTGTCTCAGATCAGAATGCGGCTCAGCACTAAGACGCTGGCAATAGAAATCGGTGGCAATCTGTCTAACCATGAGAGGATCTGAGTGAAGAGTGCCATGTGAATCCTACAACTACCTAACACTATCTCTGGCATTAGATGGGCCGTGAGAAGCAAAGAAATGTTTGTTACATCTGCCACCCATCTATGTCCAAAAGGATTCCTGGGCATGGAAGCGATACTCCGCGCGCTGCTCAAGAGAGTGATGAAGTTCTGCTCTAATAGTACATAAAGAATCTGCAACCCATTGAGCATGAGGATGTTTCTCGTGCTCTTTCTACAAGGCAGTCTAATAGCCCTTTCTAAGTCCAAGGCCTCTTGCCTCTTAGACAGGGCACATGTGTGATAAAAGTCACTAATATCACAGAGAGCAGAGGCCAGGCTTTGAGAGGCCTGTAAGAAGTCATGAGATC
Source organism: Cibotium barometz (assembly GCF_041138505.1). Lineage (NCBI taxonomy): Eukaryota > Viridiplantae > Streptophyta > Polypodiopsida > Cyatheales > Cibotiaceae > Cibotium > Cibotium barometz. The sequence goes on from NC_141083.1 coordinate 36,392,305, forward strand.
TCCAAATATCAAGCATACGACGCGATAGTTCTGCATCTGAAAACAAATGATCAGGGATGCGTACATGGGGTGCTGATCCATGGCAATTCGGATCTCTAATACATAAAACCAATGGGCAATGATCCGATTCGGAGGTGCTTGTAGCAATCAAAGTATGTCCACCTCTGTCAAGCACCCAATCATCCACATAAAATCTGTCTAACCGTGCATAGATACATCCTACATCTCTTCTCCCGTTAGACCATGAATAAAGAAGAGTGGATGGACTCCTCAAAATGTCATCCTCATGCCAACAATCTCTACCATGAATGGAGAGTATAAACCTCTCCCAAGACGCTCTTTCAAGAGAATGCACCAAGCCCTCATGTCCACCTCTTTTATCCGTTGGCATCTCAACCATGTTAAAATCCACACCAATAATCCAATGGTCGGCAAGAGGCATCAATGTAGTGAGAGATTTCCAAAAGGCAATCCTCTCACCTCTATGGTTAGGAGCATGGAGGTTGAGAATACCAATGCCTGTAGTACCCTGCATAAGAAGGATCCACTGCGCTCTCCGCAGGCAAAATGACACCATGTCCAATGATGCAAGGCAAGATCAAAGCTGAAACACAGATACAAACACCACCCTTGGTACCAACAGCCGGCGACCAAAAGGTGTGTCCCGAGAGAAGCTTGCCTGATCTCCCACACTGACTAGCATCCAGTTTATGCTCTTGCAAGAGCAATATATCCATAGGTACACCTGTGACTACACAATGAAGCTGGGTTTTTACAATTTGTTTCCGTCGATGCGGAAAAAAACCCCCAAGACCCTGAATGTTCCAAGAGACAATCCTCATAAAGACTCAGAGTAGGAACGACCAGATCTCGTGGTTGACGAAGGACCCCCTTTAGAGGCGGAAGTACGTCTCGCATAGGTAAGGGAGGGAAAATCTGACGATGTAAACCTTACCTCTCTCTCCCACTCTGGGGAAAAGCCTGCCATCCCTAACCACAACCCAACGCTGTGTGGTCTGCTGTGGCAAAGGAGCAGCTGGAGTCTCGGCATCTGCGATGGGCAGGACCACGCCGCCTCCTAGCATGGCCCCTCAATCTGGGACAATCTCTAGCAATGTGATCCTGTCGACCACAAATCCAACACTGGTCAGGTCTGCCTGCAATCTCCATCCTCTCGCGGAAATGAGATCCGTCAGGTCTCTGAAGCATAACATGATCATCAGTAATCGATGGATCAGGAACAAGCACAAGGACCCGGGGTACACCATCAACAGTGGCGGTAATGGCCGTGGAAGCTGAGGCGGGAGAGCTCGGGAGGATTGGTACCTCTAGAACCTGGCCAAAGGATGCCCCTATGGAAGCTAAAAGCTTCCAATAGGACCGAGGAAAAGCAGGGAACCGTAGTGAGACCGGGGTAAGGCACTGATCCTCCACCACTGGATCAAAGCCCACCTGGTACTAAAAGAAGAAAATCTTCCTAGGACCAAGGGGAAAGGGGCTGCTAGCCAAAGCTTGAGAAGTAGCTTCTGAAGAATGAAAGTCCACCTGGAAGAAGCCTCGACCAAGTAAACGAGTATCCTGAAAGTGCACAATCAGCTCCGAAGGGAGAGCTGCTAGAAGCCATTCACGAGCCTGTGAACGAGAAGGGTGGGAACCATAAACTCTCGCAACAAGGGTAGTCTTGACCTCAAAGACAATGTCGTGTTGAAGAGAGGTGAGCTCGTCTTGTGAAAAATTGATGATTCTCCCGGCCAATGGGGGTGATGAGAGATTGGCTGCGGCAGAAAAAGCCATAAGACCAATCAAGAAAAGTGGGCGGCCGACTTGAATCCAGATAAAATAGCTGCTGGGAAAACGGGAGAAGAGGAAGGGGGGCAAAGGCGGGGAGCAGCTGGGGAAGCAAGGGCAAAGGGGCAGGCGGGGGCAGCAGAGGGGCAGGCGGGGACTGAAGAAGGCAGGGGGCGGGCAGCAAAGGGGGAGGCGGGGCAGCAAAAGGGGGGCTGGCGGGGGCAGCACAAGGGGGGCTGGCGGGGGCAGCAAAAGCGGGCAGGCGAAGGCACGCGGGGGGTAGCAGAGGGGCTGACGGGGGCAAACGGGGGCAGCTAAAGGGCAGGCGGGGCAGCAAAAGGGGGGCTGGCGGGAGCAGCAAAAGGGGCCAACGAAGGCAGGTGGTGGGCAGCAGAGGGGCTAGCGGGGGTAGCTGAAGGGCAGGCGGGGACTGAAAGGCTACCGGAACCACAAAGCCTCGAGAAACCACCTCCTTCTGCAAGTAATCAACTGCCACCTGCCTGGCTTTCCGAAAGGTCCCCGTGGAAAGAACATCCTCATCTACTGGAGGTTCTTTGTCCCGAATACAATGAGACATCAGAGCATAAGTTACATGTTCAGTTTCCTCTGGCTGACGAACACAAGAACTACCAACATCAGTACTGGAGAGTTCCTGCCAACTGCTGCCATCTACTGGCAAGCTATCCACCATCTGGTCCCAGAAAGCCTGCACCTGCAGTGTATCCACACTTAAGTGGCCATTACCAGACTGCCACTCATCACAAACCTGAGGACCTGGAAGAGAGAGTGCTGAAAGCTTGTAAACTCCATTCTCCACTCCGCCTTCCCAAACTACCTGGCCTGTTGCTTTGTCCCGGAGAGCAACAAAGTGCTCATCAAACTCCACCCGTACGCCAGTCTTGCAAACCTGATGCACTGACAACAGATGAAAACCAAGTGACGAAACATACAACACCTGGGAGGAATGCTTCCCCCCTTTGCCATCGGGAACTATCTCCATCCTGCCCTCACTGTGAACTGGGATAGTGGATGTATCCCTAGTAAGAATGTGACCAGAAAACCTGCAAAGATCCTGTAAACCAGAATGGGAAGGAGTCATGTGCCTGGAAGCACCACTATCTAGAATCCACTCCCGAGTATCCGTTGCGGAGAGTCCTCCAATCTCCTCCCTGCCTGAAGAAAATGAAACATCGGTGTCCACCACCTCCAGGTGCACAAAAGCCGGAGTCTTCATGATTGCTACTGAGGAATCTTCACCCTTCTCGGTCTTCCGCTTGGGACACTGCCTCCAATAGTGGCCTTTCTCGCCACAATCATTACAGGTCCTCTCTGCCTTTAGTTTCTCGCAGTCAGTAACGGACTTCTTCTCAGAAGACTTCTCCGACGAAGCCTTCCCTTTGCCCGTGTTACGGCCTTTCGATCGTTGGCCAATTAAGGCCTCCGAACCTCCACCCTGAGGAGGGTTCGTGAATCGTTCTTCCTGGTCCAAGACCATGGGCACAAGCTCCTCCCATGTGATGGTGCTGAGCCTGCCACCACTGGTAATCAAAGACGAGTAAAATGCTGAGTAGTGAGAGGGCAAGTGCAACAGCAACGTTACGGCCATGTCCTCTATCTCCTGCCCAGCCTGAAGAACTTCCTGCTGAAGAGCCTGCAGCTTGTTAATATGCTCCCGCATCGTCGCCGACTTTGCAGGGCTCATAACCCGCATCTGTACTTCCAAGGAAATCCTCTTCATGGGCGATACCCTGTTGTAAAGAGAGGCCAAATGCTGCCATATACCTCTGGCCAGCGTCATATGCTTTACATGATTGATTACCTGCGGTGTGCAGTTGAGAAAGATAAACGAACGGACCCTGGTGTTGACATGATCCCACATCTATGTCTGAGCCTCCCGGTCCTTTCAGATCGACAGTAACTCCCCTTCCTCTACTTCCAGCCGTGGAACCCCAACAACGACGAAATCAGCGAGGTCGTAAGACTCCAGAACAGATTCCATCATAACCTTCCATATGCCATAGTTGCTCCCGGCCAACTAACGGTCCACCGGGAACGTGGGGAGTGTCGGGATCTTCGCATGCCTCTCGGCCATCTCAAACAGATCTGCATTGCGGGGATGTACTCTGAAAAGGGTGGGTGGGTGGGAACAAAGAAGAACTAACACTTGCAAGTGGTTGTCCAGCAAATCAGCCCGCTGTCCTCTTGCTTCTCCTCTTCCCGAGCAGTCCCGTACGGTCCACCAATCAGCAACACAGCAGTCTCCCTCTTGCTCACACAAATCCCAAGAACTATCTAGAGCCTAGGCTCTGATACCATGTCAGAATACGCAGCGGAGATGATGACCAAATCTGGGAACACAAGAGCAAAACGCAGTGCAGAAAATCACAGCACAAGAGAGAGAGAGATAGAGGCGTGTAACTCTGCTCTATATACACAAGAAGATCCCGAGAATGATACAAAATGGAATGGGGGCTGGGGGGGCATTTTATATGGCCCCCCATCAGCGGTCAGCCTGCTGTAGGGCAGCCAACAGGACACAAAAACCACCTCCACGATTGAAAATCCACAGTCGGCCAGCAGCATAGTGGGTCGGCCAGCATCATGGAAGTCCACGACTCATTCAGTGCAGTCGGCCACTTCCAGAATCTCCACAGATGCAATCGGCCAAGTTCAAGGTCCTCCTGCCACTACTAGACTGCCTCCCATGCCATAGAAAAATGGGAAAAAAATACGAAGAGTGGGGAAAAATGAGAAAACACCTCATAAGGGTGGGCACACCCACAACAAAGGCCCTGGTGTATAAAAATAGACAGGAGATGACTTCTTACAAGAAGATGGGCAGGCGAAGGGGGGTGCGAAGGCAACAAATGGGCAAGCGAAGGCAGCAGAGGCAAGCGGGAGCAACAAAGAAACAGGTGGAGGCAACAGAGGGCAGGCGGGGGCAGCAGCGCAGGTTCACGTCACTTCAGCACGTCGATGGATTGCATTTTCTGCCCTACATGAATCCTTTTTGTAACCCCCCCCCCCCCCCCCCCCCCCCCCCCCCCGGAGTATTTTATTACCCAAGGAGAATAATATCATGTACAAGCTTTGAGGGCCTTACTCTCCCCCACGGGAGATGCCGGATTATCCATATACAAATGCCATAACACAGCCCAACACAAGGCAACCAAGCCGGAACATAGGCTGTAGAAATGCTGAGCCAACAATATAATCCATATACCTCCGTGTGGGTACTGATTCTTCCCCAAAAACCACGGGTCTTCATGCAATAGAGCTGGTACAGTACAACTCTCCATTCAGCCGGTATAGCAAGTACAATGGCTGGTACAACCGGTACGGTGGCTGGTACAGCAAGTACGGTGGCTGGTACAGCAGGCACAAATGCTGGTACAGTATGTACAGTGACTGGTACAACATGTACAATGACTAGTACAGTAGGTACAATGGCTGGTACAATAAGTATAGAAGCTGGTACAGCCGGTACAATGGGTGATACAACAAGTACAAGGATTGGTACAGCCAGTACAATGACTGGTACAACAGATACAAATGCTGGTACAACAAGTACAATGGCTAGAAATCATAATAAATGATTAAATACCCTTGCCTTCAGTATTTCTTCACGATGGAAGCCTCCAAAACAGTCCCCAACAGCCGGTATTCTTCATAGGCAGCCTTCAAGAGAGAGAGAAAGAGAGTAGCCATCATTAGGGCAGCCTGTAACGATGGTAAGGGCTAGTGTGCAGCAAGAGAGCCTCTATTAATGAAAACAGAGGGCTCCAATTTATAGATTTGGGCCTCCCATGAGCTAAAATGGCAAGAGAAGGCTACAATGACAAGTGGAGAGCCACACAATAGCTAAAGTGACAAGTGTGAGGCCACTTGTCTCACTTTGATCCACTTTCTAACAAGTGTCAGGCCACTTGTTTCACTTTGGTCCACTTTCTTGCCACATGTCCCAATCTAAGAGATGGGTCCTTCCATAAACATTATCTCTAAAAATATCCCAACTAGTAGACATTCTGTCATAGGCACTTTGCCAACTCTTGGTATCTGCTCAATTCCAGATGTAATGACGCGAACAGAATTTCCATCGGAGTCGGGCCAAAAATAGGAACTCTCCTAAATTTTAGGAGTGTGGTCCTTTGTATTCTAGGATAATCCCCCATTCCCAAAGCTTGTACTTTCCAAATATTTAGACATCCTGGAGTCCACCAGACCCCTTTCATACTGGAAAATGTCCAGGTTGGTGACACTTTGTGATGCAGATGAGCCAGATTCATTTGAAGAGGCTCATGAGGATGAGCATTGGATGCAAGCCATGCAAAATAAGATGGATTCTATCCATAAAAACAGCACATGGGATTTGATAGACTTGCCTGCACAAAGTGGATATACAAGTTGAAAAGAACGTCTGATGGTACCATTGACAGGTACAAGGCCAGGCTATTGGCCAAAAGGTTATGCCCAGAAAAAGGGCATTGATTATGATGAGACTTTCGTACCTACTTCTCGTATGGCCACAGTTACATGTGTTGTTCCATTGGCTACCCATCATGGATCATAGTAACATGAAACGTTTCATCTGTTTCATTGTTTCGTTGTTTCGAAGGTTTCGTTTCGTCTCTTTTGGACAAAACGCAAAGGTTTCAAAATGACACTTCTCATATACACATACCAAATTTATAACATATCCAACAGAAAGATGAAGATGCATTTTTTGGGACTAGTGGGTATGAAATTAGTGATTTTGGAAGTAGGTTTTTTGGTATTTTCAAAATTTGGGCAAGAAAAGGAGAGAGGGAGGAGGAAAGAAACAAGTTGGGAGGGAAGTGGAGAAAAGGGAAGGAGGTGAGAAGAAAAGGAGAGAAAGTTGGACGGCAAGAAAAGGAGAGAAAGAGGAGGGGTGGACCGTGGAGGAGAAGAGAGAAAAAGGGAAGAGGAAGAAAAGCAGGCATGGAGGAGAAGTTAAGGAGCAAAGACGAGGAGTGGATGAGGAGAAGAGGCAGAGCGACGAGCTACATCTGGGAAGAAGCGTGGGATGCGCGAAGTGGCAAATGGGTAGCAAATAGGGCGAAAACACCTGCAAAAATCGCATTTCAAAAAAAAAAAACTCACCCGTTTTTTTTGACCTAACTTTACATTTGGGCGAAACACCGTTTCGATGGGCAAGTTTTGTTTTGTTTCGAAACATTTCGTGCCAAAAACGTTCTGTGTCGTTTCGAGAGGGCGAAACGCGTTTTTATGTTACTATGTCATGGATGGAAAGTGCATCAGTTGGACATAAAATCAACTTTTCTCAATGGGGATTTGCACGAAGAAGTGTATGTAAATCATCCCATTGCTTTTGTGATGCATGGTCATGAAAACAAAGTATGCAAGCTTCGAAAATCACTCAAACAAGCTCCCCTAGCTTGGTATGAGAAGATACATACTTATTTGACCACGCAGAGATTTAGCGATAGTCCAACGTAGAGCACCCTTTATGTGAAAGAGGACCATGGCACTTTGATTATGCTCATTCTTTATGTGGATGACATGCTACTAACTGGGAATGATATGGATAAAATTTCAGCATTCAAAGCTAAATTGCAAACGTCATTTGAGATGACAAATTTGGAATTGTTGCATTATTATTTGGGCATACAATTTGTGCAGACAGATGTTGGGATTTATGTACACCAATCAAAGTACATTCAAGATCGTAAGCCCATCTCTACTCTGATGGAGCCAGAGCTAAAATTGAGCATGTATGTTGTTGGAGAGCCTTTTGAAATGAGTGTTTACAGCCAAGCAGTGGGCTGCCTCATATACTTATGCAACACACGCCCAGATATTCAATTTGGGGTTTCCCAGTGTAGCAAATTTATGCCCAGCCCAAGTACAAGGCATTGGCAAGCAGTGAAGCGGATCTTCCGCTATCTTCAGGGCTCCTCGGATCTTGTGTTGGTATATCCCGGGGGGCAGCTTGCAGTTACATGCTTACAGTGATTCTGACAAGGCTAGTGCCTATGATACACGGCAATCCACAAGTGGGAATTGTTTCTTTTTGGGGCATTCATGCATATCATGGTTGAGTAAAAAGCAGCCCACTGTTGCCACATCTACTTGTGACGTTGAGTACAGATTGTGTATGGCTGAGGAGACTGATGACTGATCTTCATGAGTGTCAGCAGACACCCACCACCATACTTATTGGCAGTCAGAGTGCTATAGCCGTGGCCCGAAACCCAGTGTTTCATGCACACACTAAGCACATAGAGATTCATTATCATTATGTCAGGGAGAGGATTTATGCAAGAGAGATCTCATTATCTTACTGCTCTGCACAGGACAATGTTGCAGATATGTTCACGAAGGCGTTGCCTCGAGAGAAGTTTGAAGCTTTCCGCAAAGCTTTAGGCTTACTCTCGTACAGAAAGTGATCTGCTACAAACCTTGTACAGGTTCACACTGCCGCTACATGGGGGATTTATTGACATATATGCTATGTGTAGTGGCACATGTTAACATGGGCTAACCAAGGGCACTTTTCTCCCTTTGGGTTTTTCCCCTTGGATATTAGGTGTGAGAGGACACCACATTTATTGTATTTTGATATTGTGGAGTCAACCCCCAAATTAGCATATATGCTATGAGTAGTGCCACATGTGAACATGGGCTAACCAAGGGCACTTTCTTCCTTTGGGTTTTTCCCCTTGGATATTAGGTGTGAAAGGACACCACATTTATTGTATTTTGATATTGTGGAGTCAACCCCCAAGCTCCACACATTCTATGCTATCATCTGTGTGTGAGCATCAATCACCATCTCTCTTGAGTGTTCTTGCTACTGCTCATTCTCTGTGTGTCTCTGTTTGTGTGCAGCCCTAACCCTAACAAGTTGACCCCGGATCAAAATTCCAATCAGGGCATTTTAGGATGGAGATTATTCCCTACGAAGCTACAACAGCACCGAAAAGGGCAGCCGTATTTCTTTTGTCATAACTCTGGGGTATGCCAAGTGTGAGTGCCCTAAGAGACTTCTTACTCCCACAAATACGCCCGCCTCTAGTGCTTCACTGGCTGTTCCAAATCCTCTAGTTGAGTCTACCCCACCAGCCCCATTTGTGGGTATCATCAACAGCTATGCAAGAGGGGGTTTCCACCGTAGTGCCAATAGGTAAAGAGGGCAGGACCTCCACTAGTGATTCCTTGAATCAAAAAGATTAGAATCCCATCCTAGATGAGGAGTCACCCAAGCTCCCCAAGTGTCATGGTCTTATCGACGACCAACAAGTCATAGTCTTGTTTGATTGCGGCAGTCCAGAGGATTTTATCTTCAAGCCAATTGCCCAACAAACTCACTTAAGAGTTGCCTCCAGTAGATAGGGCCATATCCTGTTTTGGCACAGGCATGCTGTAGAACACTTGTTCTATGTGCTATGGTTTTTAGAGATAGAAAAGAATGCAGGGTAATCACACACAAGTCCTAAACTATTGATTTGTATTATGTACAAGAAGAAAGTGTTTCAATTCAAATTCAAAAACAAAAGATTAGGCTCAGTGAAAACGTCAACTGCAACCTTGTGACCTTTTGTCTACTCCTAGCTAGCACTTCATCTACATAGAAGCACCCTATGAAGTCCAACACTCAGGAAAGTATATGATTTTGATGATTTTCCAATATGCTCATTGGCCTGTTATGGTGGCATCGGCTAGTAATGAAGAGTGCCCACGACTTCATTGCACCTAGCCGACTTCATGTCCAATGGCCAACTACCACGTGACAGTTATGATGGTCAATATGGCTGCAACTGCTACCTGACTGCCCTATAGCTTGTTATCGGCAGACTGCTGCTCTACAAAGTTGTGTCAACATTCTCCCCCACTTGCATTCCAGCTGCCCCTAGCTGCACGATGTCCATATAAAGTGTCCTTTCACAAAAGGAAAAGATCCAAGCAAAGCTCATCCACGGTACCCAAGATCCAAAACACTAGGAGACCAACACTTTGCGTCAAGCGCGAAGGCTTACATTCCGTTTTTGCCGCATCAGCAAAAAGACTTGCAACGAAACCTGCGGGTGACCAACGCTTGTCTGATCCAACACTTTCCATTTTTCCAACTGTTCATTAAGAAACAATAGAGGCCGTTGATTATCATCTGGTAGCTCACGACGGAAAGCACACTCCCGCGAGCCTGGCAAAACTCCACTATCCACACTCCAGCCACCAATGCATTGACTTAAATGGATTGCAATACCTTCTTGCACCAACTCCAATGCATCTTGAAGGAGGGAAGCAAAACTGAGAACAATGTCTAGACCACCATCTCTCTGTGGAACATACCCCAACTAATATATCCGTTGATACACAGAAGCAAAAACTCCAACTGTGTACAGTCTCCAAAAAATCTGTGCACTATGAAGACACCCACACTAGTGTATCCTCCCAAGGTGAAAAAAAATCTGGTAATGTGTCATCCTGTGGTGCCTCCATGACACCAGACACTAATGAAACTCCACCCAATGCAATTGGCAGGTGAGAAGTCCTCTTGTACTAGCCCCAAAAGTAGATGGCAATTGTGAAGACTTCTCCCTCAAAGACCTGGCCAATAACTTCCTCTGTTCAAGCATGTTGTATGATCAATGAAGCACCCTAGGTGTGTGCTCAACCCGAGAAATGAAAAAAGCTTAGACGCGCCCACATGCATCTCCTTCACACTCATCCTTTGGTTTTGAAGAAGCCTCCTCCTCAAACTCCTATTCCAACTGTAGAATATCCTCTAGTCCAAGATCGGGCAAAACTGTCTCCTGTAGAGCACACTCCCAATCTAAACTCCAGCCACATGTAAAAATCCACATATAGGCCACCATACTTGGCTTCCGAAAGTCCCACATATGCCTCCCAATGAAGGAATCAAACGAAAACCCACAGCTTTCCAGATCTGTTGCATCAACACTCTAATTGCCAGTACCTCTGGGCACTAGTACGCTCATACCAACATGTCCTTGCCTTTTCTCTCTCAGTTTACCTTTCAAATTGATTATTTGCGTGGTAAGGAGAGTGTGGTAGCTGACGCATTGAATCAAAGGCCACATCCGATGCACACTGTGGAGAGTTGCCATAGTGATTATTAAATGCCGATGAAGGCGATGTATGCTAAGGATCCAGATTTCAAGGAACCTTGGAGCAAATGCGTGCATAGAATTGCTTCAGAATACACCATTCGGGATGGGTGGTTGTACTACAAGGATCAGCTTTGTTGTCGTCAAGGGCGGTGGTTTCTACCAAGTGCTTCTACACGAGGCACATGATGTTCCCGTTTCAAGACACTGTGACGAGGGCCCAACATTGGAGAAGTTATCCCGTCTTTTCTTTTGGCCTCACATGAAGCAAGATGTTCGTCAATATGTACCATTCTACCAGGCTTGTTTAGAAGTCAAAGCCACACACCAGGAAAGTTGCCAATAAGCTCCACCCATTGCCAGTTTCAGAGTTGCCATTGGAGGACATTTCTATGGACTTTGTGGTTGGATTGCCGAAGAGCCAAAGGTTCAGAATGATTGTATTCTTACAATTGTTGATCGGTTGAGTAAGCAGGCCCACCTTATTCCTTGCACGTCAGATGTGGATGCTCAGGAGGTGGCTAGGCTTTTCATCCGGGAGGTGTTCCGCTTACATGGACTTCCGAAGAGGATCGTCAAGGATCCAAAATTCATTGGACGTTTTTGGAGGGCCTTGTTCTATGGTTTGGGGACGAAGTTACGGTTTAGTACCGCCTTTCATCCCCAAATGGACGGCCAGACCAAGAGCATGAACAAGACTATGATCACGATGCTGTGGTGTTATTGTCAAGAGCATCAAACTCTTTGGGAGGAGTTCTTGCCATTGGTGGAGCATGCCATCAATGATACAGTGCAGACATCAACCAAGAAGACTCCCTTTGAGGTGGTATCTAGTCGTCTGGTTGTTAACCCAATGACTCGAGCTCTCGAAACTTCGACAAGGAACTATGGTGCAAACCAGGCCATTCAGGATTTGGACCAGCTACTGCGACAAGTACGGGAAGAAATATGGAAGCTGTGGTTAAAGCAAGTCTACGAGACTGAGAAACATCGTTAGGATAGTACCTTCAGAGAAGGAGATTGGGTTTACTGAAGATCATGAAGCAGATGCTCAAACAAATCGGGGAAGTTGCTTCCAAGCTAGCTCCGAAGAAGAAAGGCCCATTCAAGATTATCAAGAAGCTCAATGATGCAATCTTCAAGCTGGAGTTACCGAGCCATTGGAGGATGCATCCAGTGTTTCATTCGAGCAACCTTATAGAGTATCATGGGCCAAAGCTGAGCATTGCACTGGATGAGGATGAACCCGAGTTGGTGGATGATGGAGGATTACACGAAGTCTTAGTACCAGAGCAGGTTGTTTTGCACCAGTACAAGTGAGGTTCTCGTCAAAAGAAGCTCCAGTGTCTCCTCAAGTTCAAGGGCTACCCAATCCAGCAAGCAGTCTGGTTTGATGAGGATCAGTTCACGAACGAGTCTCGCCCATTTTTGAGAGCTTATCAAGAGGCCATGCAACTGAAGACACGTGCAATGCAAGCAGGGGAAAATATGACACACCTACAAGTATGCACATAAGATAGCAACCGACAGGCAAAGTTGGGCAGCACAGAGGACACGTGGCAATGATGAAGTGTCGGCGATGACGTGGCAGTAGTCGGGTACAATTGGCTGATTATTGATAGCTACCATTGGCCAACTAGGAGCATTGGTGCATATATATATGTGGGTCACCAAATCGTCATATTCATCTGCTTTCCTCAACGTTGTACTTCACAGAGCATTTCTCTATAGTGAAGTGCCAAGAGTGAACAGTAGGTCACAGGGCTGCGATTTGACGTCTTCATTCTCAGCCACATCTTGTACTTGAATTTCAGTTGTATTACTTCTAGTTGTACATAATACAAAGGAGTAGTTAAGAACTCTTGTGTGTGCTGCATGTGTGATTCCTCCGCACTCTTCTTTCTATCTCTGGAAAACCCTAGCACATAGGTGCAAGTGTTCTACAACAGGGGTGCCATGAACAGGCTAACGGTCAGAACATGGAAAGAGAGAAAATGCCCTTTAAAAAAAGGGTATGTGTATTGTATACATGACAATAATAAAAGAGGGAAGCATGTATCATCCTCATCAAAAGGAGAAAAGAAAGAAAGAAAGAAAATTAAAAGACCACTAGGGTCTTTACAATGACCCTGGTAAATAACATAAATGAAAACTAACAGCATCAACTGCATACAAGTAAGTAGTGGCTAACTAAGGTATGGCCTGTAGAACTAGAGAGACTAAGGCTCATGGAGTGGTGGCAATGGGCATCCTGGAGAGTGGAGACCCACCCTCCTCAACAGCTATGTAGAGCTACTCAATATCCACCTCTCGTGGGAGAGTACTGCAGTGTCTCTCGAGTATCTCCCGGATTTGAGATTGACGAGGGGAGTGTGTTCTATGTCTCACCGGTCTTGGTCGTCTGGCCCTCCACATCCGGAATGCTCTCTCGATGGATACTCCTAGGAACCTAAGTATGGGCGGCTAGGTTGCTACTGGAAGGCGCTTCCTGACCTGTCTGGTGGTTGAGGCCCCCTCTGCCGTCTCCCTATGTTGTCTAAGACTGCTCTCCTGAGAGGGGGCAAAAGAAGCCGGTGATAGTGGTCTGGGAGGTAGAGGTCTAGGGAGCATCGTGTCCATGTCTCTGTGATGCATGCATCAAGCTGTCTCTGTGTCGGTGAAGCTCCAGGAGGTATAGGGTATAGTCCAAGACATCTCTGATCAGGGTAATCCATGAGCCGGGCAAATGGCCCAAATCCATCTCTGCAAAGGCAATGAAATCCCCCTCTAATCTCATAATATACAAGGCATCTGCAAATGTAATGCTCGTCTCTCTCCACCTTGAGTGAGCACAACCAACAAATCCTCTCCTCTCTATCAATCCCAACAGCTCCCCATCTCTGAAAAGGCAATGAAATCTCACTCTGATCTCGTAATATATGGGGCATCTGCAAATGTAATGCTCCTCTGTCTCCACCTCGAGTGAGCACAACCAACAGATCCTCTCCTCTCTAACAATCCCAACAGCTCTCTGAGTCTCCACCCGCAGAGAGAGAGAGAAGAAAAATAAAGTATGGTCTTCAAAGGCAAAAATGGCCAGCTGTCATGTACAAGATGCATCTTTATCCAAAATAGTCGAGGCGGGGAGCTCTGGTTCAAGTGCTCTCTGGCTGGTGTCCTGGTGCTCCATGCGTGCATGTGTGCATGTGCATGTGTGTGCATGTATGCATGCATGTGTGCATATGCATGTGTGTGCACATGAGACACACACACACACACATGGATATTTAAGCCAACAACAGCTCCTGCATGGCCTTTCGGTCCTACAAAAGGGTCAGAAAAGAACATGATTACCCACTTTTATTGTAGGCTCCCCTTCATCCATGAAAGTATGTTTCCTTTGCAGGTGCTCATCCAAGTCTTCCCCATACATAAGGGCTTTCCTCTTCGCTCTTTTCGTAATCCTTCTGAAATATCTCCAGTCCTTATCTGGGCTCCAAATGGCAGCAAGTTCAGCACGCAGCCTGCAAAAGGTTTGGGGCTGCATCCATGATAGGTAAGCCAAATATGCAAAAAATTGATCAACAAGCCCCACAACAGTTTGACATCAATGAAATATACTTTAACTGTTCAAGGTCACATAAACCTACACAACAGCCATAATCACTGAACAACATTCAACTGGGCAAAGAGTCGAATTCATACTTGAAGCACGGCAAAGCAGAGGTCTTCAAGCTCTGCTTTCACTGCCCACACACCCAACCGTGAAGCTAATGAGCACCAGACTGCAAGTGTCTCCTGTGCAACAGCAAGAGATTTTGATGGAGGCAATGCATAACTGCAACCCAATAAAGATACAATTAGATAAAGTTTCATGCCAGCAAAAATTATAATTAATTGCTTGCTTACCTACACAGTATGTAGGTAAGCAAGCACATATTTCAAAAGGCATACATCGTTCGCATGTTGTGCAAACGGTCAGCAAGCTTTATCAAAACCACTCGTGGATCATTCACCATTCCCAAAAGCATGACTCTTAAGCTGTTAACCTGCAAAATCCAAGACTTTTAGTCACTAAAGAACAAGCTGCAATATTTCCTTAGTGCAAATAGGATTCTTAAGCCAGAACAAATTGCTCCTTAAAAAACAAGCTTGTGCCACAGTCCCTAGCTACCATTGCCTAACCTCTTCTTGAGTCAAGCCACCATTACTTGAGGGGGTTCTATGTATGGATGTTCTCCGGTGCCGTCGTAACAACTGGTGATAATACAATAAGAAAGCAATGGATAATTTGCCTTGAACTCACAAGAACGAAAGACCCCTTGACAATGGCATTAAGTTTATCAGCTTACTTGATTAATATGACTTAGCTTCGACACACCAGCCACTAATTTTGCAACATCACCTCCAAAAAGCTCCCTTATACTCTGGATGTCTTGACACGTATCATCAACAACATCGTGTAGCAATCCTGCCACAACTGTACTGATAGCCTGTAAAATCCATAACATTTGCTGGCTCTCTCTCTCTCTCTCTCTCTCTCTCTCTCTCTCTCTCTCGCTCTCTTAAAACCAAGGTCACCCGCCCCTACACATCCAGATTGAGCTTCAGTAGGGGGGAGCCCCGGTGGAGATTGTCCCATCATACTGTTAGCAGTCATCTCCTGTCTGTACCATAGTGCTCACAGAGGGCCTTCGTTGTGGATGTGCCCGCCCAAAGTATTTTCTCATTTTTCCCAATTTTTCCATGTATTTTCCCTTATTTTACTGATCGTGGGGGGCTGTCTGTACTGGCTGACTCACACGGTGCTGCCCGACTGAGCTTTTTGTGCTGCCTGACTGAACATGTGCTGCCTGATTTTACCCAGTCGTGGACATGTGGGCATCCTGTCGGCTGATTTTGGGCTGGTGGTATAAATACCACCCTTGCCCCCACCTCCTATTGTTGTACCGGATATTTTATATAGCAGAGTTTATACAGCTTCTCTCTCTCTCTTCTGTGTTTGCTCTTCTACACTCAGTTCTGCGTTTAGATTCAGGCTGGTGGTTCTCTCCTGCGTGTGCTCATCTTCAGCATAGAGTCCTGCTGTGTGTGTCAGAATACGCAGCGGAGATGATGACCAGATCTGGGAACACGAGAGCAAAAACGCAGGCAGAAAAACAGCACAAGAGAGAGAGAGATGTAGGCGTGTAACTCTGCTCTATATACACAAGAAGATCCCGAGAAATGATACAAATAGTGGTATGGGGCTGGGGGCCTATATATATGCCCCTGGGAGAGCAATCGGCCAGCATAGGAAGTGCCCACGACTGCTGAAAAATGTCCACGACTTGCAGTCGGCCAGCAGAAAAGTGCCCACGACTGAGAAACTGCAGTCGGCCAGCAGTCCAGTAGCCCACGACTCATGTGTATGCAGTCGGCCAGCACTGGAGTGCTCCTGGCATCCTCTGGCAACCCTCCCAACCACTGGAAAAATGGGAAAAAATAGGGGAAAAATACGGGGAGTGAGGAAAAATGATAAAACACCTAATAAGGGCGGGCACACCCACAACAAAGGCCCTGGTGTATAAATCTAGACAGGAGATGACTTCTAACACCCCCTCTCAGCTCCTAGCTGTGAAACCAACCACTAGGAGCTGGGGTGCCGCCTGAGCAAATCCTGAGAGAGCGACTTCGTGAAGAGGTCCACCGTACTGTCCTCCGTCAAACAGAACTCTAGCAAGATGTCATCAGCAACGATCTGTTCACGAACAAAGCGCCTCTGGATGACCGTGGGTTCCTCCAGTGGAAGCCCAAACCTGCAATGTAACCTCCTGCTCTCCGTAAAACTGCTCCTGGGCCTGAAGTAGATCCCCTCGTGTCCGGATCTCCTCCCCAAAATGAGTCACTCCAACCGTGGAGTCGGACTCCATCCAACAATCCCCCTCCTGTGTACAAGAGTCCATGATCCTTCGCATGCCGCAGAAACCACAGGAAACGCAATCCTGCCTCCCAAAGAGACATCTGCAACCATGAGCTCAACCGCCTCATCAGGAAGCTCCCGTCCAATCTGGTGTCCATCAACCAGATCCATGAACCATACAGCTTCTGAGTCACAGAGACATCACACTGCTCACAAGGATCACCACCTGTTACGGTGCACAAACAAGTCCTGGAAACCTGATGAAACCTGTAAACCACCCCCTCTGAATCCGGAACCACAAAGCCTAAAGAAACCACCTCCTTCTGCAAGTAATCACCTACCACCTGCCTGGCTTTCCGAAAGGTCCCCGTGGAAAAAACATCCTCAACTACTGGAAGTTCTATCTCCCGAACACTACGAGACATCAGAGCATAAGTGACCTGTTCAGCTTCCTCTGACTGACGAACACAAGAACTACCAACATCAGTACTGGAAAGTTCCTGCCAACTGCTGCCATCTACTGGCAAGCTATCCACCACCTGGTCTCGGAAAGCCCGCACCTGCAGCGTATCCACACTTAAGTAGCCATAACCAGTCTGCCACTCATCACAAACCTGAGGACCTGGGGGAGAGAGTGCTGAAAGCTTGTAAACTCCATTCTCCACTCCGCCTTCCCAAACCACTTGGCCTGTTGCTTTGTCCCGGAGAGCAACAAAATGCTCATCAAACTCCACCCGTACGCCAGTCTTGCAAACCTGATGCACTGACAACAGATGAAAACCAAGTGCCGGAACATACAACACCTGGGAGGAATGCTTCCCCCCTCTGCCATCGGGAACTATCTCCATCCTGCCCTCACTATGAACTGGGATAGTGGACGTATCCCCAGTAAGAATATGACCAGAAAGCCTGCAGAGATCCTGTAAACCGGAACGGGAAGGAGTCATGTGCCTGGAAGCACCACTATCGAGAATCCACTCCCGAGTATCCGTTGCGGAGAGTCCTCCAATCTCCTCCCTGCCTGAAGAAAATGAAGCATCGGTGTCCATCACCTCCAGGTGCACAAAAGCCGGAGTCTTCATGATTGCTGCTGAGGAGTCTTCACCCTTCTCGGTCTTCCGCTTGGGACACTGTCTCCAGTAGTGGCCTTTCTCGCCACAATCATTACAGGTCCTCTCTGCCTTCAGTTTCTCGCGGTCAGCGTCGGACTTCTTCTCAGAAGACTTCTTCGATGAAGCCTTCCCTTTGCCCGAGTTACGGCCTTTCGACCGTTGGCCAGTAAAGGCCTCCGAACCTCCACCCTGAGGAGGGTTCGTGAATCGTTTCTCCTGGTCCAGGACCATGGGCACAAGCTCCTCCCACGTGATGGTGCTGAGCCTGCCACTGGTAATCAAAGACGAGTAAAATGCTGAGTACGAAGAGGGCAAGTGAGACAGCAACGTGATGGCCATGTCCTCTGACGATATCTAGCCTGAAGAACTTCCTGCTGAAGAGCCTGCAGCTTGTTAATATGCTCCCGCATCGTCGACGACTTTGCAGGGCTCATAACTCGCATCTGTACTTCCAAGGAAATCCTCTTCATGGGCGATACCCTGTTGTAAAGAGAGGCCAAATGCTGCCATATACCTCTGGCCAGCATCATATGCTTTATATGATTGATTACCTGCGGTGTGCAGTTGAGGAAAATAAACGAACAGACCCTGGCATTGACACGATCCCACATCTGTGTCTGGGCCTCCCGGTCCTTTCGGGTTGACGGAACTCCCCTTCTCTACTTCCGACCGTGGAACACCAACAACGACGAAATTGGCGAGGTCATAAGACTCCAAAACAGATTCCATCATCACCTTCCATATGCCGTAGTTACTCCCGTCCAACTGACGGTCCACCGGGAACGTGGGGAGTGTCGGAATCTTCACGTGTCTCTCGGCCATCTCAAACAGATCTACCATTGCGGGGATGTACTCTGAAAAGGGTGGGTGGGTGGGAACAAAGAAGAACTAAAACCTGCAAGTGGCTGTCCAGCAAATCAGCCCGCCTTCCTCTTGCTTCTCTTCTTCCCGATCAGCCCAAAACAGTCCACCAATCAGCCACAAAAACAGTCCCCCTCTTGCTCACACAAATCCCAAGACCTATCTAGAGCCTAGGCTCTGATACCATGTCAGAATACGCAGCGGAGATGATGACCAGATATGGGAACACAAGAGCAAAAACGCAGGCAGAAAAATAGCACAAGAGAGAGAGAGATGTAGGCATGTAACTCTGCTCTATATACACAAGAAGATCCCGAGAAATGATACAAATAGTGGTATTGGGGCTGGGGGCCTATATATATGCCCCTGGGAGAGCAGTCAGCCAGCATAGGAAGTGCCCACGACTGCTGAAAAATGTCCACGACTGCATAAATGCAGTCGGCCAGCAGAAAAGTGCCCACGACTGAGAAACTGCAGTCGACCAGCAGTCCAGTAACCCACGACTCATGTGTATGCAGTCGGCCAACACTAGAGTGCTCCTGGCATCCTCTGGCAACCCTCCCAACCACTGGAAAAATGGGAAAAAATAGGGAAAAAATACGGGGAGTGAGGAAAAATGATAAAACACCTGATAAGGGCGGGCACACCCACAACAAAGGCCCTGGTGTATAAATCTAGACAGGAGATGACTTCTAACAGTGTGTGCTCTCAATTTTCTGTCTCATATCCACTGCGTATTCCGACATGGTATCAGAGCCCCAGGTGGCTTGAAGTTTGGAGATATTGGAGAGCTTGCAAGACTGTTGATTTCTTGAAGACCTTGGCGAGCTTGTGGGAGATTTGAAGAGCTTGCGGCACTGATGGTTTTTGGTGCTGATTGGAGAACTGTTGGGCTGTTCGGGACTTGGAGATCGGGTAGAAGGCGGCCATCACCGTTGGGCAGCCAACTTGCATATTACTTGCAACCTCTTCTTCATTTTTTTTTCCCACCCACCCTCCCTTCACAAGACCAAAGTAACCCCCGCGAGATGGCAAACTTGCTTGAGATGGCTGAGAAGCACGTGCGTCGTGAAGATCCCTACTCCCCCACGTTCCCGGTGGATCGACAATTGGACGGGACCAACTATGGCATCTTGAAGGTTATGGAGTCTGCATTGGAGTCTTATGACTTGGCTGATTTCATTATTGTTGGTGTTCCGAGGTCAGAGTTGGAGGACAGGGAGCTTTTACCCTCTACTCAAAAAGAACGGGAGGCTCAGGCACAGTTGTGGGATCGTGTCAATGCCCGTGTGCGTTCTTTCATCTTCCTTAATTGCACACCTCAGGTGATTAATCATATCAAACATATGACACTGGCCAAAGGGATTTGGCAGCATTTGGCTTCTCTGTATAACAGGGTATCACCCATGAAGTGGATATTCTTGGAAGTGTAGATGCGGGTGATGGATCCTACAAAGTCTTTGACGATGCGGGAGCACATCAACAAGTTGCAGGCTCTTCAGCAAGAGGTTCTTCAGGCTGGGAAGGAGATATCTTCAGGGGACATGGCCATCAATTTGTTGTCTCATCTGACCTCTCAGTGCTCAGCTTTCTGTTGGAAATCATGGATCTAGGACTAGGCTAGCCTAAGGAGGCTCAAACATAATGCTAAACATGATTATAAACAAATGACAAAAGCAATACAAAGCAACACAAGATGCACTTACTTGACCAAGAGATTGTGTACTTGAGAATGAATTGTTGTGTGACATTACATTGAAATGACCCTTTATATAGGTCCAAGTACCATATGGGCTTTGCCTTTGCATGTGGGATAACTCCTAGCCTTCACCACATTCATCCACATCCCTTTGACCTTGTCTATGATATGACATAGATCACTTTTTCTAACACCCTTCCTTGATCATGGCATATCATAATGCCCTTCCTTGATTCTAACATTACATGAAAGAAAAAGCTTAACTCATAAGGAGTATAGCTCTACAGTACATAAAAGAAATTAGCATCGCTCATAGGGAGCATAGCTTCTACATTGCGAAAAGAAAATGACATGACATGAAAAACATTCCTCTCCCATACCCCATCATCATCATAGCATCATCATCATCATATCCATGGGCATCATCATCATCTGTCATCATTTGTTGGTCATGGAGACCCAACTCCCCATCAATCCCCCCTTGAGGGCTACATGGCCTACTGAGAGATATTGTGAGCATCATAAAAACACATAACCTACATCATCGGTGGTTAGAGGTGTCCATACATAAACATTTGGGTAAGAGAGGGCATAATTCATTCGTCATTATGATATGTGAGCCATGACATAAGAATCATCATAGACAGCATCTTGTTCATCTTCATCGATATCTTCGTCTTTATCTTCATCCATTTTTGCGTCTTCATCTGCATCTTTATTTTTGCATAGCATCTTCTTCGTCTTGACATTGCACATAGATTGGTCGTGCATTCCCATCCTTGAGGCATCTTCATAATGCATAGAATTTTCCAAAAAAGAGGTAAAAGAACATCCTTCCTTAAGTGCCATAGGAACAACCTCTTAAATTACTTTAAGGTTTTTAAACCTTAGTCTCAAAATAATAAAGAATAAGAATTCTTTATTTCCAAATTAGAAACGGCCAGATTTATTCGTCCGGCGGGCGGCTGCTGCACTGATTTAGGATCTGTCAGCGTTCGAAGGCTCCACAGATGATGCTGGATATGGATCTGGTCAACTGCCTTCTTCATCTCGCCGTCACCGCCTGTGTTCTGCTGTGGCCTGCGCTACTGGGCAGCTCCTTCTTCTACTGCTTCGGACAGTGATAGCTTCTCATTCCCTCCTGGCTTCTGTACTAGGTTCGTGGTTGGCCGTGCACCGTCGTGAGCTGCCACACATGCTCTACTTGTTCTTGCAAATGCGTGTCTCGGAGGTTGCTGAAACAGCTGGCACTTGGAGATGTAAATGTTGAGGCCCGTGCTGCTATCTCTCGTTCTGATGCTGCCGTCTACAGCATAGCCTTCACTACCGGCTAGCCTTTGCTTTGTTGCCGAGCTGCTTATCTATTCTTTAGATGCTCACTCTCTCTCTTCATGCGGTGTGTGTTCCAAGTACCTCTTGTATGGCAAAGCGAGCGCTCGTCTATGGACTCTTATCTCCTTTGAGAGTCTAAAGGGCTCTAAACTAAAGAGACCAACACAATAATCCTAATGAAAGAGATTAGTGCTAATGATGTGAAAAATACTAAGCTAAGCTAAGAGAGATAGACCTAAGCTATTGGAGAGCTGAACCTACCAGGCAGGCTCAAAACCATCACATGGGAGGAGCTTGTGCCTATGGTCTTGGACCACAAAGAGAATTTTACAAACACTCCACAAGGCGGAGGTTCTAAGGCCTTGACTGGCCAGCGGTCGCAAGGCCACAGTAAGGGCAAAGGTAAGTCTTCACAGGAGAAGTCTTCCGAGCAGGAGCCCGACTTGGATCTTGACGCATTGAAGGCAAAGAGGACCTATAACAATTGTGGCGAGAAAGGCCACTATTGGAGGAAATGTCCTAAGCGGAGCATCGAGAAGGGTGCAGATTCCTCAGCAGTAACCGTGAAGACTCTAGTTTTTGTGCACTTGGAGATTATGGACACCGGCGTTTCATCTTCTTCGAGCAGGGAGGTGGTTGGACAAGTGGAGCATCGAGAAGGGTGCAGATTCCTCAGCAATAACCGTGAAGACTCTAGCTTTTGTGCACTTGGAGATTATGGACACCGGCGTTTCATCTTCTTCGAACAAGGAGGCGGTTGGACTCACCGCTAGGGATTGGATTCTCGACAGTGGTGCTTCTAGGCACATGACTCCTTCCCGAGAGTTATTATAGGATCTTCGAAGGCATGCAGGTCACATCTTGATTGGTGACGAGTCCACTATACCTATTCACAGTGAGGGCAGGTTAGAGATCGTTCCCGATGGCAGAGGGGGGAAGCATTCCTCCCAGGTTCTTTTGTCCCATCTCTTGGTTTTCATTTGTTGTCAATGCATGAGGTTTGCAAGACTGGTGTACGGGTGGAGTTTGATGAGCATTTTGTTGCTCTCCGGGACAAAGCAACAAGCCAGGTTGTATGGGAAGGCGGAGTGGAGAATGGGATTTACAAACTCTCAGCACTCTCTCTTACAGGTTCTCAGTTAGGTGATGTGTGGCAGTTTTGTCATGACCACTTGCATGTGGATACGCTGCGATGGTAGGCTTTCCGGGACCATATGCTGGATGGCCTGCTAGACGATGGCAAGCAGAAACATTCCAGTTCTTGTGTTCGTCAGTCAGAGGAGCCTTTACAAGTGAACTATGCTTTGATGTCTCGTATTATTCGGGACAAAGTGCCTCTTGCATTTGAGGAAGCTCTTTCCCAGGGGACTTGTAGGAAAGCCATGCAAGTGGCAGATGGTGACTTGCAGGAGGAGGTGGATGTTGGGCAACCTCCAGACTTTGAGGTTCCGGGTTCAGAGGGGGTGGTTTTACAGGTTTTTGAAGGCCTTGTATCGTCTTCAGCAAGTTCCCAAGACTTGGCATACCAAAGTTACAGTTGATGATGCTTGTGAGCAAGTTGATGCCTCTTTTTATCGGAAGTGGTTTGGTTCATTGATTTGGTTGCTGAATACCAGATTGGACTTGAGCTTCCTGGTGGGGTTGTTGAGCTCATTTCTGCAGACACCTTTGAAGACTCATTAGGACTCAGGATTGCGGATCTTGTGGTATTTGCAGAGTACGAAGGATCTTGGACTCTTCTATAATACTAGAGAGGGAACGACGGATGGAGTCAATCTCCACGGTTGGAGTGACTCAAATTGGGGAGGAGATCCAGACATGAGGAGATTTACATCAGGCTATGGATTTATCTTTGGCTCAGGACTTTTTCCTTGTCGTCTACAGAGGCAGAGTACCAAGCTGCTTGTGGTGCTACTTGCGAGGTGGTGAGGTTGCAGAGGTTACTTCGCGAGATTGGGTTTCCACTGGCGGAACCCACGGTCATCCAGAGTCACTTGTTCGTGAGAAGATTTTTGTTGATGACATCTTGCTAGAGTTTTGTTCGACGGAGGACAATGCGGCGGACCTCTTCACTAAGTCTCTACCTCAGGCTATGCTCCGGCAGCACTCCAGCTCACTAGGGTTGGTTCCACATCCAGGAGCTGAGAGGGGGTGTTAGCAGTCATCTCCTGCCTATACCATAGTGCTCACAGAGGGCCTTCGTTGTGGATGTGCCTACCCAGAGTATTTTCTCATTTTTTCCCATTTTTCCATGTATTTTTCCTATTTTTACTGGTCATGGGGGGCAGTCTGTACGGAGTGACTCACACTGTGCTGCCCGACTGAGCTTTTTGTGCTGCCCAGCTGGCCGATTGATTTTTACCCAGCCGTGGACATGTGGGCAGCCTGTCGGCTGATTTTGGGCTGGCCGACTGGTCCCATAGGCCTTTCCCCCACCTCCTATTGTTGTACCGGATCTTGTATATAGCAGAGTTTATACAGCTTCTCTCTCTCTCTCTTCTGCGTTTGCTCTTCTACACTCAGTTCTGCGTTTAGATTCAGGCTGGTGGTTCTCTCCTACGTGTGCTCGTCTTCAGCGTAGAGTCTTGCTGTGTGTGCTCTCAGTTTTCTGTCTCATATCCGCTGCGTATTCTGACACATATGTGTACCTCAGAGCTACTTTTAGTGGCCCTCGCTTTACCATGGCCACACCAGCACACACTAGAGTGACACGGGGATATGCAGCTTTGGCCCTACTTGAGCGACATTGCTTCCAGGCCCATTTCCAGGAGCCCAAGATGAAGCGTTGGCTCTTCGACACCCTCCTCACACCGCACCTTTCAGGAGACCAGATCTATCAAAGCAAGATTGGCAGCATGTGGAGAGGCCCCAGGTCATGATGTTCTCTTGCATGATTACCATCGGGGATGTAGCAAACTCCGCCTGAATGATCGCATGTGGGACCGATGGTTTGCTGCAAATGGTGGACGCGCTTTTTCAGACAGTCACCTACCTCCACCGCATCAGCACCATGAGCCCCCTCGGATACCAGAGGCTTGCCCTAGAGTCCTCACGACAGCTCGCACTTGAGGGTGACTCTCAAGGTTGGTCTGGACTCCCCTTTTCTCCAGCTGTAATATGCGGAAGCTTCGGAGAAGAATCGGTAACTTCAATACTCAGAAATCAGCACTCTTTTTGCGACGGATATTAACTAAAAGGAGAAGTGCAAAAAATAAAGCGAGAGAGGGAGAGATGGAGAGGACACACTATTGGGTCCCGATTCCCCTCTGTAGGGCCCCCACCACGGATGGTGTATTTGCTTTATTAGAATGATGAGAAATCTGAAAGAAAATACAGCAATCTTGGACCTTTTCTTGGCTGAGAAATCTCTGCCCTTGACCTACAGTCCTTCACCCCTTTGCGTTAGCAAGCCCTTGGCTGTCTTGGGCCCTTGGATTGCTTGAGCACTTGGTGAATGATGAGATAAATGAATGGGGTTGTGGGCATCTCCTTTTATACTACCCAATCATGAGCAGTCGACCAGTTCCATTTCTGCCCACGACTGAGATCACAGCATTAAATGCTGGAAGAAATACATAAACTGCTGCGCATCACTTAAATGCATGGCTGGGCACTCATGCGCATGGGAAATAGGGCTGGGCACTTAGGCGCCTGCTGCCTAGGAGGCTGGGCACTGAATGCATGGCTGGGCACTCATGCGCATGGGAAATAGGGCTGGGCACTTAGGCGCCTGCTGCCTAGGAGGCTGGGCACTGAATGCCCCCTGTTTCGGAGGAGGCTGGGCAGCCTGTATGGGCTGCCCCAAACTTGCCTTAAACCTCTCCCAAGGCTGGATAAGCAGTCGGCTACCCCTGGCTGGTGGGTACAGCCAGGGCCTTCCTGGCCCTCATGGGGGTGGTTTCACACCATCCCCATGCCCACACTAAGATCCGGGGTAGCCCTATGGGCTGGCCCCTTGTCCTAACCACTATCTACTCGGTGATCTGGCATCCGGTACCATACCAGATACACAGAACCACCGACATCATTCTAGAGGGAGACTCAGCGCGGACTGGCACTGTTTCATGTGTAGGATAGTGCACACCTGACCTTGGACTCACGTGCAGGACAATGCACACCTGACCTCGGACGACTGAGATGGATCCCTGGCTGACTCGTCCCGGACTGGGCTCACATGGGACCAGTTCACCATCCCAGGTCCTGCACCTTCTGTACAGAAATGTCTACGTGGCATCCAAGTGCGGGATGCACGTGACATCCCCTTCTGCTTAACTTGACGGAAGCTGCATAGCCTCCAAATAATCCGTGCCATACCGCTTCGTGAGTTCCTCGGTCCTGAAACTTCATGAGGAACTATCGTAGTCTTCGGCCTGAGCCATGCTTGAAACGGTGCAGAAGGATCTATTCTGGAACCATAACTTTTGCTTCATCCACAATGTCTGGTTCCGCTTCGTCTTTGACCTCTAGGGGGTGGACCTCCATATGGCTGCTTCAATCTTTGCTTCATTATCCGAAGATAAACCAAATCTCCTTCCAAAAACTTCATATCCCTTCGGTCTTTATTGGCCTATCGAGTGTAGGCCTCTTGCGCTTTAGCCAATCTGTCTTTTACTGACTCTAAGATCTCCTAATAAGACTCCGTCACTCTGTTCGCCTCCGGTACTGAAGACGAAGTCCTGGTTAACAACGACTGGAAAGGTCTTCTAAACGCTGCCTCATATGGAGTCCTGCAAATAGCTGAAGAAAAAGAGTCATTTAAAACAGCTTGAACTAAAGGCAAATACGATTCCCACTTACCTTGCTGATCGTGGACATAACACTTCAGCACATCAAAGGCCAACTGGTTGTATATCTCTGTCTAGCCATCTGTCTGTGGGTGGAATGCACTGGAAAAATTCAGCTTAGTACCAAAATTATCAAACAATGCCCTCCAAAAATGACTGGTAAACTTGGCATCTCGGTCTGACACTATGGTCCTAGGAATCTCGCCAATCGGGTACCAATGCCGAATGAACAACTGGGTAACATCCTCGGCGGTCACATTGGCCCTGCAAGGAATAAGCATAACAAATTTGCTAAACCTATCAACAATAGTTAAGCACTACGTATTACGCTTACTCGGATTGGGAGGCAGATTTGTGACAAAGTCCATCGAAATGTCCTGGAAAGGACCCTCGGGAATTGGCAAGGGCTGTAACAACCCTATCTTCTTTCCACGAGGGGCTTTCACCTTTTGACAAATTTCACAGCGTTGTACATATGTAAACACATCACGCCTCATGTTTGACCAATAGTATTGCCGTTCTAATTTCTCCAGAGTCGAATTCATGTCCCTATGACCACCTGTAATGGCGTCATGGGCATCATGGAGAAGAGCTGCCCGGAATGATTTCATGACACATAGTCGGCCTTTGTAGAAAAGCCAACCATCGCGTATCAGAAAATGGCATGGTCCTATGGCATCCAATGCATGTTCCCACTGTGTACCGAATTCCTCGGAATCCGCGTACGTGTGCTTCATGTCTTCTAGTCCCGTACCAACAAGGTCAAGTCTAGTGGTCTGAATCGTAGACACTTGTCCCTTCCTGCTCAAAGCATCGGCCACTGGATTGGTCTTTCCTGGAAGGTACTCAATCATACCACCGAACTGCTAGAATATTTGACTCCAACGGTGTTGTCGATCACTCCACTGTGCACTTGGCATCGTCTGAATCCAGCGCAATGCCTGATGGTCAGTGCGAACCTCGAAATCACGGCCATACAGGAAATGTTTCCAATGTTTCAAGGCATGTATAACTGCTAGGAGTTCACGATCATAGACTGAGTAGTTCTTCTCGGCGGGCAGTAACTTACGAGACATGTAAGCTACTGCTAGGAGTTCACGATCATAGACTGAGTAGTTCTTCTCGGCGGGCAATAACTTACGAGACATATAAGCTACTGGATGACCATTTTGTTGTAATACACCTCCAATTGCGATGTTACTCGCATCGGTGATCACCTGAAATGGTTCGTCCCACAAGGCAAGGGCTAAACAAGGCGCTTCTGACAAAGCCACCTTGAGGTTCTGGAATGCCTCCAACGCTCGTGGAGTCATTCGAATCTTTTGCCTTCTTGTTTTCACTCCCTTTAGCAGATCGGTGAGATCTGCCGAGAGATCAGAAAACTTGTTGATGTGGGTGGAATATGCCTGGCATATACCCACAAATGATCTAATGTCATAAGCTGTCTGAGGTACTTCCCGGTTAACAATCTCGGCCACTTTAGCCGGATCAAGTCGAATGCCTTCAGCACTAATTATATATCCCAAGTAATGCACCTGGAACAGATAAAATTTCGACTTCTTTTCATTGAAGTAGAGCTCGTTGCTTTCCAGCAACTTAAGAACTTTCTCCACATCAACGTCATGCTGCTCAACCGTAGCTGAAAATATTGGTATGTCGTCCAGAAATATGCACACACACTTTCCAATCAAATCCCGAAAAATACGCATCATCATGCGGTTAAATGTAGCTGGGGCGTTCGTCAAACCAAATGGCATGACCACAAATTCATAGTGGGCACGTTCTGTACGGAAGGCTGTTTTGGGGATGTCCCCCTCTACAATCCGTACCTGGTGGTACCCACTCTTTAAATCCAGTTTTGAGAACACCTTTGCTCCATTCAGCCTCTCGAGAATATAGTCAATTCGAGGCATCGAGAATCTGCTCTTGATAGTTAGCTTGTTGGGTGCACGATAATCGACACACAACCGGGAAGACCCATCTTTCTTCTTGACAAACAAGATCGGTGCTGCAAATGGCGACACGCTGGGACGGATGAAGCAAGCTTGCAACAATTCTTGGAGTTGGCGGTCCAACTCCGATTCCATTGCCTTAGAAAGGCGATACGGAAACTTGCTCGGGGGTTCCGAGCCTGGGAGGAGGTCAATCCTGTGATCCTCTGGTCTGGACGGGGGGAGCTGGGGAGGGAGACTGTCCCGAAGAAAAATCTTCTGGAACTTTTCATGGAGAACGGAGTACTTCTCGGAAGCACTGGCCACCGTCTGGGCTGTCTGGATGTAAATCATCGCACACTGTGCATCTTTCCTGACTGCTTGCTTAGCCTGCAAGTGGCTTATGAGCGGAAAGTTTGGAATTCCTGGCTCACACTTAATGGTCACTAGGGTGTTTGACACATTCCGATTGATCTGGAACGTGTGCTTGTCCCACTTGACATCAGGAAGAAACTTGTGAAACCACTGGATACCCAAAATTATGTCTGCTCCTACAAGAGGGACAACCATAAAGTCATGCACAAACTCTATGCCCTGAATCACTAACTTAGCACCTAGAGCTTCATACTTGCCGCTCGTTGTCATACCTGTGCTAAAACCCTCAACCTATTTGTCCATCGGAGTCAGCTCGAAACGGGCACGCCTAGCGGCCTGTTCCGTAACCACATCCTCCGTGCTGTCGCTGTCAAACAAGACGACGACTCTCTGGCCACCTATGTAGCCAAAGGACTTGAGCAATTCGTTGCGCTCATACTCCTGGTCATGGGCGCCCTTCTGCTTATCTTCGATAATTGCTCCAACTGAAGCACCGGGGTTTGAAGAACTAGGGTTAGCCGTTGGGGTGTGTGTGGGAGCTGAGCTCACCACGGAAGTTGTGGAGGCGGCGGCGGCCTTTGGAGGCTTCTTCGGACAATCCCGAGAAGTATGTCCTTTTGTATGACAAAAGAAACATCTACCCTCCTTCTTGTACTGAGAAAGCTTCTCAGCACTCAACTTGCCACCTGTCTTGCCTGCCATCGCTTTCTGGTCTCAAGTAAGCTTAGACGCATTGTTCAAGTTCTTGGAGCTAGAGGCTCCCGGGCTCTGTCCTGGGGAAGACCCCGTCTGGTTCTGGCTTTTGCCCCCCGAGGTGTTAGCCCTGGGAGAAGCCGGCTGGGAAGTCTTGGGCTTGCCACCATTGTGTTTCATTTCTGCACTCTGCGCAAGCGAAAGTGCGTCCTCAAAGGTGGCTGGCCTAAACATACGCACCTCCCATTGGATTTACGTGTCCAAGCCATACAAAAACTGCCCGTATCAGATAAGCCTAATTGCAAACATAAGGTCGAAATTTTATTGGCAAACTGAAGGACTGGTTGCGCGTTCTGACGCGCTCCCCTGAACTCGTCTTCGAGTCGCTCAAGGTAGTGGGGCGGTAGAAACCGCTGCTTAAGGTCGCGGACGAATTCGTCCCACATAAGCTGCCATACTTACTTTGGTGTGGGCATGAGCCCACTGAGTCCACCAAGGAATGGCCTCACCTTCCAAGTACCAACTGGCTAAGATCACTTTGTCAGTATCTGTTTTCCTAATTGCGGCAAAGTAAGCTTCAAATTGATGTAACCATGAATAAAGAGTTGTGGGATCGAGTTTACCATTATACTTACCGAAATTCATTTTCTCGGGAAAATGATTCGAGGGCGCCGCCGGTGTCAATATGGCATCCAAAGCTCTGAGGTAACGCTAGTGTTCCACGCGTCGCATGGCGTCATCTTCTCGTTGTCGGATCTCCAATGCACGCATCCGCAACTCAAGCAAGGAGCTTGGCTGCGGCGGCTGTGACCCCGCGAGAGGGTCCCTGTGACGAGGATCTGGTATCTGGGATACGGAAGGAGAGAGAGGAGGAGATGGAAAACGCGACGCTGGAGAGCAGGAACGCTCCTCCAGAGCCAAGATCCGCGCCTTCTGCTCATCCAACTTGGCTGTCTGTTCTGCGATTGCTTGCATCATCTGCTGGAACATGTTTGTGACACTCAAGCCTGGTGCCCTAGCTGGGCTGCCTGGTGCACTCTGGTCCCATGGTTCTGGGTCTCTCTCGTCGCCGAAGCTCGCCATAGCAAGAAAATGCAATTCCTTTCCGGAACGCAATCTGACCATCCACTATCTGTGTGGGAGACTTCCGTAGGCTTCCAGAGGCTAAAAACCAACCGTCCTTCGAGGGACAGGAGTCACTCCGAAAGGGGTAGTCCACCGGCGTCTAAAAACCAACCAGCGAGAAAAAATTCTGGTTTCTTTGCTGAATCTTTGTACTTGAAGTAGGCTTTGATACCACTGTAATATGCGGAAGGTTCGGAGAAGAGTCAGTAACTTCAAAACTCAGAAATCAGCACTCTTTTCGCGACGAAAATTAACGCACAAACTGAAAGGAGATGTGCAAAAAATAGAGAGAGAAGGGGGAGATGGAGAGGACACAGTATTGGGTCCCAATTACCCTCTGTAGGGCCCCCACCACGGATGGTGTATTTGCTTTATTAGAATAATGTAAATCTGAAAACAAATACAGAATTCTTGACCTTTCTTGGCTGGGAAATCCCTGCCCTTGACCTTCAGAAGTCCACCCCTTTGCTTAGCAATCTCCTTGGCTTGTCTAGCCCTTGATTGGCTTGAGCTCTTGGTGAAATAATGAGATGAATGATGGGATTGGGGACCTCTCCTATTTATACTACCCTACAGCAGCAGTCGGCCAATATAAGAGCAGGCGGCCAGCAGACATCCCACGACTGAGTTAATTCAGCATTAAATGCTCAAAAAAATCCTAATAAATGCTGCGTTTTTTCCCTAGCAAGCTGGGGAGGCAGGCGCTTGCTTCTAGAAGGCTGGGCATAGCCTTTGCCCACAATCCATGGGCTGGGCAGCCTGTATGGGCTGCCCCAAACTTGCCCTACAGCCCTATGAAGGCTGTAACATCCTGAAAATAGCCTTATTCTTGCCTTAGGACTGTCCTACAGCCCCTCCATGGCTGGTGGGTTCAGCCTGGGCCTTCCTGGCCCTCATGGGGGTGGTTCTACACCATTCCCATGCCCACACTCAGATCCGGGGTAGCCCTATGGGCTGGCCCCTTGTCCTAACCACTATCTACTCAGTGATCTGGCATCCAGTACCATACCAGATACACAGAACCACTGACATCATTCTAGAGGGAGACTCACAGCGCGGACTGGCACTGTTTCATGTGCAGGACAGTGCACATCTGACCTTGGACTCATGTGCAGGACAATGCACACTTGACCTCGGACGACCGAGATGGATCCCTGGCTGACTAGTCCCAGACTGGGCTCACATGGGACCAGTTCACCATCCCAAGTCCTAGTTCACCATCCCAAGTCCTGCACCTTCTGTATAGAAATGTCTACGTGGCATCCAAGTGCGGGATGCACGTGACAAGGAGAGCTGGTGCAACTTGTGTGAGCAAAGAACACGGAGGAGTCAGGAGGCTGTCGGCCAATGCACGGAAGAGACACTTCTATCGGCTACAGCATATATGGATTTATTGTCCATCTACCTAGGTGACAGCAAGTCGGCCAGTCCATGAGGTGGTCCAAGGCCTATATAAGGCACCAATAGCTCATTGCTTGACTCATTGAGTCCTCCAAGGGGCTGAGTCGTTATAGACTAGGGTTTAGATTAGGTGTTTCCACCTTTTGAGGGGCAGCCAAGGACTAGCCAAGAATGTACCCTTTTTGTACTACTGAAACTCAGCTACCTCTCTCTCTTCTCTCCATCTCTCTTGCTTGCATTTTGCATCAAGTTGTTCCAGGATGGTGTTTAGGGCTGAAAGAAGACTCCCAAAGCTTCTGCATGCGACATTGGTATCAGAGCATCAGTCTCAGCAAGGCTAAACACTGATTCAGTCCCAGATGAAGGTGCAAAGTCCAATGAAAGGAACACGACATGGAAGAAGTTCCCAGGAGGTTGGTTGGTGGTGTTCCACAAGACCCAAGGGGAATGGCAATTTTGTGAGTCAGGTGCCACTTGGGGCACACCAAGAAAGGCTTTTAGGCAACGGTTCCAAGGGAGGATGATCCTCCACGGGGTGGAATGAGAGTGCCAGACTCGATACTCAAGAAAAGAAGACCAGAGAAAGTGTTCAGGGACATGGCATGAAGGGTTAGGGGACAGGATGGAATAGATGCATAGTTCTTTTAACATGCGGAAGCTTCGTGGTGGAATCGGTAACTTCAATGCTCAGAATTCAGCAATCTTTCACGACAAATATAACTCACAAAACTGAAGTAGATGTGCAGGAGAGAGAGAGAGAGAGAGAGAGAGAGAGAGAGAGAGAGAGAGAGAAGAGGACACAGTATTGGGTCCCAAATACCCTCCGTAGGGCCCCCACCACGAATGGTGTATTTGCTTTATTAGAATGATGTAAATCAGAAAATAAAGAAGGAATCTTGACCTGCACTTTCACCTTGGTTGGAGTTTTTCCCAGGGCCCGTACAGCTAGCCAACAACCCTCCCAACGCAAGCCAAGGACGGTGGGCACAGCCTGGGGCCCTCCTGGCCCCTTGGGGGTGGTTCTATACCTCCCCCGTGCCTACAGCAAGAGCCTTAGGCTCTACTTAGGGGTAGCCCTATGGGCTAGCCCCTTCTCTACATGCGTCTACAAATGTCCGGCACCCGATTGCAAACCAGATACTCAAATCACCTGACATCATTCCAGAGGGAGACTCACAGTACGGATTGGCACTGCTTCATGTGCAAGACAATGCACACCTGACCTCGGACGCATAGAGTAGAACCCTAGCTGACTCGTCCCGGACTAGGCTCACATGGGACCAGTTTCCACTCCAGGTCCTACACCTTCTTGTTCAGATATGTCTACGTGGCATCCAAGTGTGGGATGCACGTGACAGTTCTTCATCAGATTTGGAGACCAGGCGGGTTTTCAGTGAAAAGGTTGCCAGGAGGGGAAGGATGACAGGTTTGGGACTCTAGGAAGAGACAAAGGGATGATGACAGTCATCAAAGAACAGAAGTTGGAATCCCATCATCAAGTTTAGCAAAGGGGGATTTCATGTGCATGCACATGTACATCCTAATCCCAGGGCTAATCCTTGAAGGAAGAACCAGTTTTGGACCAGATTTAGGAGTTGGTGCAGCTTGTATGAGCAGAGAACACCTTGCGGAGGAGTCAGGAGGCTGTCGTGCATGGAAGCGATACTTCTGTCGATTGCCGCATATATATGGATTTATTGTCCATTGACCTGGCCAACAGCATGTCGGCCACTCCATGAGGTGGTACAAGGCCTATATAAGGCACCAATAGCTCATTGCTTGACTCGTTCACTCCTCCAAGGGGCTCAGTCATTAGACTAGGGTTTAGATTAGGTGTTTCCCCCTTTGAGGGGCAGCCAAGGGCTAGCCAAGAATGTACCCTTTTTGTACTGTATGAATGTATTGAAACTCAGCTATCTCTTTCTCCTCTCCATCTCGCTTGCTTGCGTTTTGCATCAGGTTGTTCCAGGATGGTGTTTAGGGCTGTAAGAAGACTCCCAAAGCTTCTGCATGTGACATTGGTATCAAAGCATCAGGCTCAGCAAGGCTAAACATTGATTTGGTCCCAGATGAAGGTGCACAGTCCAAGGAAAGGAACACAAGACAAGGAAGAAGTTCCCAAGAGGTTGGTTGTTGGTGTTCCACAAGACCCAAGGGGAATGGCAATCCTAGGGAGAAAGAAAACCAGAGAAAGTGTTCAGGGACATGGCATGAAGGGCTAGGGGACAGGATGGAACAGATGCATAGTTCTTCATCATATTTGGAGTGGATTTGGAGACCGGGCAAGGTTCTCAGTGAAAAGGTTGCCAGGAAGGGAAGGATGACATGTTTGGGACTCTAGGAAGAGACAAAGGGATGATGACAGTCATCCAAGAACAGAAGTTGGAATCCCGTCATCGAGTTTAGCAGAGGGGGATGTCATGTGCATGCACATGTACATGCTAATCCCAGGGCTAATCCTTGAAGGGCAACAACATAAAGAACCAGATTAGAACCAGTTTTGGACTAGATTTAGGAGCTGGTGCAGCTTGTATGAGCAGAGAACACCTTGTGGAGGAATCAGGAGGCTGTCAGCCAGCGCATAGAAGAGATACTTCTGTCGGCTATAGCATATATGGATTTATTGTCCATGGACCTGGCTGACAGCAAGTTAGCCAGTCCATGAGGTGGTCCAAGGCCTTTATAAGGCACCAATAGCTCATTGCTCAACTCATTCACTCCTCCAAGGGACTGAGTCATTAGACTAGGGTTTAGATTAGGTGTTTCCACCTTTTGACGGGCAGCCAAGGACTAGCCAAGAATGTACCCTTTTTGTACTATATGAATGTACTGAAACTCAGCTATCTCTCTCTTCTCTCCATCTCTTGCTTGCGTTTTGCATCAGGTTGTTCTAGGATAGTGTTTAGGGCTAAAAGAAGACTCCCAGAGCTTCTACATGTGACACCTTCATCGCCAGCCGACCATCACCAGTTTCTTCTTGGCCCAAGGAGAGGACATCGGCATACTGGACCTTGCCGGTCCACCACCAGCCCCACTCGTCCCTGAGGAGTCACTTCAGAACAGGCTTGCGTGCGAGTCTACGAGGGTAAGATATCCACTGGACAAGTTGAGATATGATGGGTATACACTCCATCATATTATGCTTATATGGTCAAAGCAATACAAGTGATAGAGCCCACATGTTTTGAGGAGGCACTTAGACATAAGCATTGGGAAGTTCCCATGGATGAAGAGATGGCTACATTGGATGCAAATGAGACATGGGAGTTGGTGCCTTCGCTTAAGGAGAAGAAGACAATTGGATGCAAGTGGGTCTATAAAGTAAAGCAAAATTTAAATGGGTCTATGAGCAGGTACAAGGCAAGATTGGTAGCCAAGGGATATGCACAGACCTATGGGATTGATTATGAGGAGACTTTAATCCAATTGCCAGGATGGTAACCGTGAGAGCAGTCATTGATGTAAAGACGCCTAGAATCCAAGTAACTAGAGTGGATTTTACAAAGCTTTTCAACTTAGACTTTGGCCCATCACACATATAGAAGCTAGAGACATGTGGTGCACATTTCTAACACCTAAACTCTTGAGAATGTAATAAAGCATGCCATATCTTGAATGTCACTTTAAAGTCTAAAGGTAAGCCTAAGTTTGGACAAGACTCTAGGAAATTCAAAAAGTCAAATAAGTGAAAGGTCATCTTTAAAGAAATTGAAGGTGCTTCTTAAGGGAAACCCATAAAGCCAAAAATAAAGTATTCGGCTTGTCATCCAAGGATTCTTAAAAGGCCAAAAATGAAGGCCTTTGTTTTAGATGCATGAGCTTCACATACCTGGCATCCCCAGCCCACGAGACACCAACCACGATTCTACCATCAGCTCCAGATTCAGGAGTCAGGACATGCTCCACCGCCATCACACCACCTTCCCATGTACCATGACAGAAGGGGATCTGTCGGCCATACTCAGTAACCTCTTGCTCGACATACTTGAGAGAGGTGTACCCTCTACTAGTGGAAGATGTGCCCCACATGCTTCATATTCTCATGTACTTCATGATGAGTGTCTCTTATACTAGTGCTTATAAGTTATACCCCATGTACTTCGCCAAGATGATCAGTGTCTCAGCCTCTACTTTCAGAGAGCTATGTTTTTTGTACTTGTTTTGTTTTTCTTTTCCATGATGAGACATACCTTGGATAGCATTGTATCACTTTGGTCTCATAGACCCATTGGGTTTAATATTTCTTTCTTTCTCTCTCTAGCTTGGGGACGTACTTACTAGAGATGCGCCAACACTGAGAGGCCCTGACGTGCCCACACACACAGGAGAGGACAAACACAGCAGACCAGTCTCCATGATCAATCCCAGGAGCATCTGGTCACTCACACCCACAGAGTTACCAAGGACCAGGCTGGCTGCCTCCAAAGAGCCATCTTGCCCTCAGAGATTCAGGCCCTCCACCCGTCAGCTCCAGATTTTAGATATTCTTCAATGCCACAGGGAGGCACCACCACAGCCAGGAGGTGGATATCATGGCCCTAAACTCTGTCGAGGACACATGAGATTTTTGTTGTTACTTACCACATTGAATACACAGGGACCTACGTAGTACTTAGACCCTGCTATTTCTCTTCTCATGTTGATTTGACATCCAGTTTACACATGGATTACATGCAACATCTTTTTGGTCTCATAGACCCTTTTGAATCTCTAGTAGACGCTAATATAATCTCTCTCTCTCTCTCTCTCTCTCTCTCTGTGCCATGGTGTGAGCTCCCATGCTGCTCTGTTTTTCTGTGCTGAACACACAGGTGACTACACAGTGCCCCCAACTCACCTGCCTGCATCACAGCACCCCCACCAGCCTCAGCTCACACACACACACCCTGGCCCAGCTGCGCTATGCCTGCCCCTCCTCTGCTGCATGCCCTTCCACAGACGGCTCCAGCCCCTCCCACACCCACGTTCTGCATGCCCCTTCCTGCTGCTGCGTGCCCTTTCCAGAGGCGGCTCCACCACAATTTTGCTCATAATATGAGAATACTAGACAGCATCACCTTTTGAGAGGCGACCACCTAGCCAGAACCCCTGAGTCGAGCTCACTAATGTTCTCCTCAATTTAACACAAGGTGGATTGGATCACCATGAAATACACTATGCAATTTAACACAAGGTGGATTGGATTATCACGAAATACATTATGTTAAGAATGGGCTACCATCGCCCTGGATCCAAGTATCTCCTTCCTTCCTCTACTCTTCTGCATACAGCGGGTACTGATAGAGGGTACAAAGGCGTTAACATCCCACTCTATCAAAGAGAGCTCTCCATCGGCATCTTATCTCTCCTGTCAATTGATTCTTTTCACTTGATGTGCTGCATATAGTAAGTAGTTTGAAAAACTACCACAAGTCATCAAGTCCAAATATAAAACACAGCTGCACTGATGACAGTTTAATAAACCTAAGATTTCCAGCAATCAGGCTGAAGAAAATAAATATCAGCACAGCAAGGATACTGAATTGAGCTTTGAGACTAAGTGCATACCCTACTCCCAGTTTCCGGAACCAATGCTGCAAGAATTTTTGCAGTATGAATACAGTGAGTAAGGTAAGGTTCTCCCGTCCTCCTCATCTGACCTGAATGAGCTTCCTTGGCAAAAGTGATAGCTTTTACAACCTGAAAATTTCAGCGAATAGAAAAAGCTTCAGACGATGTACTGCACTTGAAAGAGATTCCACAAAGTAGACAAACCAAAACACCAAATTTCTAGTAGCCTAGCCATACCTCCGGTTCTTGAAATATCTTATATCCAGTAACATCTACACCCTCCAGCAATAGTTGTTCTGAACGACAGAATTTGATATAAGAAAGAAGAGAAAAGGGGCTGACAAGTTCACAGCACTGCCACTGTCCTTAAGATAATGCAAGGCCAAATTACTATATTCAGTTTAAAAGTTTCAGAGCACCTAGTTATCGCTTGTTGTCTGGCTGGGTTTCTTATCACTCGGGCTAGCCACTAAAGCATGCTGGCACATTGCACAATCGATAAATAGTTAATATATATTGATATTGCAACATAGAGATGTATAGTTGTTATTGGAGTGCAAGGCAGAGTTACTGACTACATTGGGAGGAAAATTAGAAAATTTTGTAGCTAAGATAGATCCACTAAAATTGATATTATTGCAAGGCATGTATAAAAATGATAGCCTGCTTGGGCAATCCTTTTAATTTTTCAAACCTATGACAACATATAACACATTAAAAGTAGATAACTATGCTTCAAATTTGTTCACTATATAAGTTCAGGTTATTCTTCAAAACCTTACAAAAACCAAAGTGTGATCTTGACTCCATGAGAGTCTACTCACAAAGCTTGAAATCATCGACTCTGCCATGCAAAGCATGGACGTGCTATGACATCCCCAATCGCATCATCAGCGGCCAAGAGTGGGTGCAGGTTCACGCAGAAAGATATGTCACCTTGGTAGACAAATCTTCATAGGTAAGCCCTCGAACTAAGTTTCTATCACTTCTCTAAAGGTGAAGGGCAGACTGACCCATGATGAAGGCTAGCACTACACACACACACACACACACACATGGTAGTTGGTTGGGCAAATTGCACTGCTTAGGCTAGAACAAATTTATATAAACCAGTTGGCTACAACTTTTACAAAGACTTCAAAAAGATATGCACATCCACTAATAAGGCAAAAAGGTATATCAATGAACAGCAGTTTGTTTCCCAAACAAAAAACCAAAGTGTGATCTTGACTCCATGAGAGTCTATCCACAAAGCTTCAAATTATCAACTCCATAATGCCACGCATAGACTACGTGCTTCGGCATCCCCACTGCCATCACTACCCAGAGCAAACAGATGTGTTTACAACTTGATAAGGGGTGCATAGAAATACACTTGGTAGCCATGGATTAGTATACTCACCTCCACATATGCCCCCCAAAAAAGCTTTGGTGACCCCACATAGTCAAACTTACTGTATGATAGTGAGCATAGATGACCAAGTATTACTTGGGGAAAAAAAAATGGGATAATATTATAGACAAAAGCCTAAGCTCGATGACTTGTCTTACCAAATTTTAGATAGTCCCCAAAAAACAAGGATATGGTCGTCAACTTAAACAACCAAGTATCATTTGCAATACCTTCCTTTAAGCTAAGTATAATGAGAGGTGCTTACCAGGGCTTTCTTCATTTCGCGGCCATAGTGACTCGACTTGTGTTGACAGGCAAGCCCCAGATGCAATTGCAATGGCAGTGACCGCCAACTGAGTGAGTGTGGAGATGACAGCTGAGTGAGGGCTGGAGTTTGCGGTGGAGGTGGTGATGGCCCCACTAGCAGCCACAAGAGCTCCAATGGAAGCCATGGGCACAACACGGGCAGCATGCCTCCCCTCATCCAAGTGTTTCCTTTCATATGAATCCAAGCTTTTCCTTAATGGGTTTCTGACCCAAGCCCCACTTAGTGTCAAGTTGGGCTCTCTAAAGACGTGATGTGGCCCCATCCCCTTCATGTTTGCAAGGCATTGGAAGCTTCTAGAACATCCGCTGCCCCCATAGAACTTTCTAGAACAGTCCCTGTAGGACTGCCATCTGAGAATTGGTGTGTTTACAGTCTTAGTTTTATACCTCCATCTGTGTGTGGATGGGTGAACCCTTTGTCGACAGATCGCCGTTTCTGTTTTCTCTGTGTAGCTGGGATTGATAACTGCCCAAGGCATTCCTTTCCTCTCCGTTTGCAAAAAGCCTTCATTTCTGGAACTGCAGCCCACTCCTTTCAGCTCTAGAGCTTCTGGAACTGTGACCATTAGTTGGTGGGCGCTTAGTTGTGAGAAACCAAGGCAAATTTGACGATGAACCCACTTCCTGTTTCGCCGACAAAGCAATAGGGCAGCAATCTCCCGGGAGCAAAGAGCAACAATCCGGAAGTGGGCTCTTGATAGGAATGAAACAGAAGTGGCGAAACACCACTATTTAATTAATAGTAGTGAAGTGTTTTGTTACCCAATAAAATGCCAGCCTCTCGTTCTTTGCAAAGTTCACAATGTACGTTTCCTTTGAGCTGCCTAAATCTAAATCTGAAGTAAACGCCCAAGGGCATTATTTTTTTTCACCAAAGAATATTCATTCTCCCTTGTGGAGCCCATCAATGCCAAGATTCTCCTTCCCACACCCACATGGCAAACCCCCTTCCTTCCAAAAAAAAAATAATGGAAACTTGTTGGTGTTGCCCACACTCCTCCTCTTGATGATGTGTGCTCACCTCCTCCACTTGGACCAATCCCGGAGGATTCTAAACCAAGCTTGCATTCATGTCCCTTGCCATCTTGCCCCACACGCAAGTATCCACCTTGCCTCCACACTCTCATCCTCCCCTACACCTTTGCTTTCCATGTGTCTCCCCACTCTTTCATGTGCACCCACCTCCCTTTCAACCCTAGCAATATGTCTCAATTGGCAAATGAAGAAAAAAAAAAAGATGTTGCACAAAAATAACAATACTATTAGAAGCACCCCTTTCTGGAACACTTGTTTTAACCCCTTGAATTCTCTCACTCTCTCAAGTAAAAAGCATTTTGAGACAAGGGAAGTATGCATCCACTCAAAGAAAATGAGACTTTGATACGCTTGCACTTAATAGGTGTTCTTTCACTTTATGATTCCCTATGTGACAACTCTACCTAGCTACTTTACGATTAGACTTGGCATGCACATAATTACATATCAACCAATAGGATCCTCAAAGACTTCACACAATTTGTACATATTTTTGTTTGCTTTCTATTGGCAATTTTTAATTTTTTTAATTCCTTCAACAGATTGCTCAAAATGTTTTATCATGTATGTGTGTCCCAAGGCAACATCGTGTGTAACCAAATTTTGCATCTTGTATGCTTAAAAAATAGTCAATCACCTTCATTCAATGTATTAGGTACTTTCCTCAAAACACAAGGTCATCCATGAAAGACTTTTATTTTTTATGATCTTGCCTTATGTAAGACATAGTAAGCCTAAGGGGAAAGGATTAGTTAAATGACACTAGTCAAGATTGAAGGGATCTAAGGGTGGAGAATTTTGTGATTTTTATTTTTTAAAATTTGGAATTTTCTTAAGATATGTTTTGAGTAGCGTTTATTGCATATTTTTGTCTTCTTTTCAAGTGATGGCTATTGAAAATGATTGCAAGTCACTTTGTTTGAGTACATTTATGTTTACAATAATTACACTACAAAGTGGTATGGCACCAAAAGGATGGGAAAATGGTTACCTTTTTATATGAACGTTTCGTACTTTTTATTCTTATTTTTCTCTTTGATTTGTACAATTTCTTATCAACACATTCTTTCAAAAAAGGCATTTCAATTCAGCTGATGAGCTAAAGCAATCTAAGGATAACCAAATACATCACTCACAAGAAGAAATCTTTGTCGTAATTGCACAACTCTCGACGTTGAAACCAATGGAAGCTTACATTACATATAGTCACTTAACAAATAGATAAGCACGTGATGACTGCTCTCAATTGTGCATGAACAAGGAGACTCTCATAATCAACACTAGTAATTTGAGTTTGAATATTTGTGAACATCTCATTAGTAGGTCCAATATAATCATCATTCTTTTGTGAAGAAGAGTGAACATCTCATTAGTAGGTCTAATATAATCATCATTCTTTTGCTAAGAAAAGTAGACATCTCATTAGTAGGTACAATATAATCACCATTCTTTTGTTAAGAAAAGTAACATAGGAAAAATCGACAATCTCAATAGAGAAGTTTTTCTTAAAGCTAATAAATAGCAAGATAAACATGAGTATAACTAGTATGAAGTTCCCTTATCTTAAGGGATACATTCTAGATTCATGTGGAAATATCCCATTCACAGTTACATAAGATCTAGCAACAACCTTAACTATGTATGTACATTTAGAAGTCCAAGAAGAATGAACAAGAGAAGTGGTAAAAACCATCTCATACCTTGAAAACTATAATTCACATGGTATCTGAAACTTAATGGCAACAAACAAGATACTAATTTCACGTGGTGTCTCAAGCCTTAATGGCAACAAACAAGATATTAATTTCATCCTCCACTCTTAGATGCCTAGAAGATTGTAACGGAGTGCGGACGGCATTGCATCTAGGGTCTAGAGGTGAGGACACCTCAATCAGAGTGCTAGCTAGCCATAAATCTAGGCGGTCGGGTGACTAGACGATCGGATGGCTGGGCTGATGTAGATGATAGGACACATATTAGTGGTTGGTGTGTGTAACCACACCAATCTTATCCTCTACGGTTGGGTGGTAACTATAGCTCAGAGCCCTTCTCGGCTATGGTGATGTTACACTGGTATCATAGCGGTGCTTTGATTTGTTGTCCCTCTCTTTTGCTTCTCCCCATGTGATTGGGCTTCAAAAGAGATAAGACTTATCTTTAAAAAAAATTTAATAGTTATTCTTGTCTCTTGTTTCTCTTTGCTCTGCAAAACGAGTACCTCTGTATGAGCTTAGAGTTTAACCAGTATCGTCCACAGGCTACCTCAATATGCACTTCATGGGATGCTTACTCTCCTCAGCCGGCCGCCTGGGTACCCTCATGCCAGGGGAGTGCAAAACACAGTTTTGCGTTGGAAGAGGAGAAGGTGAAATGGCATTATCTTCCAAGGAACCCCTTGTGGAAAGGGAGGAGGGGGAGTAAGAAGGCTTTGCAGCAGGTGGTAAGGGAATAGAGGCGCCAACGTGTAGATCTCTAATGGCACAGGTGAAGGTCAAGCAAGGGGCCATGGCGCAGCTTAGCATAGCTACACGCAGCTAAAAGGGACCCTTGGAAACTCCACGAGCTCCTTCACACTAAGGTCACCCGCCTCCTCAAGGTTGACCTTATCACAGCCCTCAACAAGCTCCAGTGCCTCGAGGAGGTGGACTTAGCCCTCATGATTTTTGATAGGCTTGAGATGTATCTGGCGTGGTTGTTTGGGGTATGCATCTATCTCTTGAAAATGTGACATAGTTTGCAATTGCCGAGTACACGTGTTTGCTGTGCTTACAGGTA
Source organism: Cibotium barometz (assembly GCF_041138505.1). Taxonomy (NCBI): domain Eukaryota; kingdom Viridiplantae; phylum Streptophyta; class Polypodiopsida; order Cyatheales; family Cibotiaceae; genus Cibotium; species Cibotium barometz. The sequence continues at coordinate 36,435,477 of NC_141083.1, forward strand.
CATGTTTTCACATCACTTTGGAGATAGTCTAGTGCTCCTTAACACACATGCAAATGACTCAAATGAGGTTATCTACCACATCTACCTCTCTCTACTACTGTGGTGTTGTGCTATGGCAATGCATTTTGTGACATTCTTTAGACACTTATGTCTTGAAGATTTTGAATTCATCGTCGTAGTTGCCATAGAATCGATTTCCAATATTGTACAAAGATACGACCACACCATATGTGTACATTTATGAGAAGTGTGTACTTGCATGTACACGAGTCATTTGCTTGCCCCTAAAAATCATGTTGTTGATGTATAGTTTACAAGTTTGCAGATTTTACATGTTCTCGTAGTGGTACTTTGTCAAAAGATCATCTTGGGTGGAACACCAAGAGCCCGTGTTGTTTGGTACATGTAAAGATTTTAATTTTTTTTAAAGAACTTTTTATAAGTTTTGAGTGGTGTAAGACTCCGCTAACAAGTTATGTTAGCGCACATGGATATCAGATTTCGCTAATTGGGTTGATGGATATTCCAGCACCAAATGATGTCTTTGGAATCCCTTCAGCATCATTCAATGAGAATGCATAGTCTACCTTTTCAAATGGATTAAGGTGCCATGCCACTCTTAGGGTGTCATACACATAATCTGTACGAGCTTGTAAGCATTGACCCCATAAGTCCTTACATGAAGACAAAAGCATATCATGGTTAGCATGCTGATAACACTTCTTTTTACACCATTGAATGGTTGATACTAATTGCACTGTATCAAATGTCATCTTAGAGTTGGTTGTTGGTGTGAAAGATTCCTTGTGATTTCTATTAACCATATAGCATCTTCTTTTCTTTGAAGGTGGAGTCTCCAATGTAAAACAATCATTATTGATGTTTCCATCGTTGCCTTCAAGCTGTAAGGTCTCACTTAATTGTAAAAGACATCCATCCAATATAGTGGCTTGTTTAATAGTCCACTTGACAAACGTAACACTATCAATGCCATGCAAGGGTCAGTTAGACATATAGTATCATAGGTCTTCTCGGTACCCACTCCTAGGCTATCATCTCCCCAAGCACATCAAAGTTTACTAGGTCATATGGGAAAACATATAGAATGACACCCTCCCTGATGCATCTTTTCCTTCCCTCATCCCATAACATAACTCTTTTCTTTTTTCAAGCTTCTTGGGAGCTAAACTCATTGTATGGAAGCATCACCTTGATTGCATGCTATTGAGGTGATAGACTTTTTCCACTGTAGCTCTAGGGTCTTCTGCCACCACTTGCACAAGCTGCCAATGGTTACCTATTCCATTTGACAACACTATACTTTACTTCACTAACCCTTGTTGCATCCATGGTAGGTAAAGGCAAGAGTGCATCCTCCTTAACACACACCTCAAAAATGAAACTGATACATTCTCCCCCCCAATCAAAACACCTTGACAATAACCATCTAGGTTGGTTACGCACACTATACCAATAGCAACTAAATCATCCTTAACAAACATGTTAATTAACAACACATTGGAGTCAGATGTATAATAATTTTATATAATGCAAATTTCAGTATTTGAATTAGTACACACACAAAAAATCCTCTCCATCCCAGTTGTTAAGCCCTATGTTGAATTCCTTGAGGTTCTCCTTGAGGTTCAAAGATTTGTCCATGTAGCCAAATCTACTCAATCACTATGCCCAAGCTATACAATCAAGGCTTGGGCAATGCCAATATCTTGTGCTTTTGGAGATTTGGCCACACAACAAAATCTCCTCAAACTCTATGTGCAAGCCCTTCTCAAATTCTTGTGTTGAAAGCCTTATGCTTTGGACATTCAGCCACACAACCAAATCTCCTCAACCTCTATGCCCAAGCCTTTCCTAGTCAACATAGTCCCCTGAAGCTCTATTCTCAAGCTCTCATTCCTAAAGGCTCCCTCCTTAAAGCTCCCCTGGAGATTAGGATGCATGGCCAAATCTCCTTTTCAATCTCTTCTATACTCAATTCCTTTCAAAAGGCTTGCACTTTGGAGCTAAATCTCCTCAAGCTTTATGTTCAAGCCCAGTTTGAAAGGCTTGTGTTCAATGCCTAGTACTTTGGAGATTACAACCAAATTTCCTCAAGCTCTATGATCAATACCTTCCTTCCAATGGCTTGTTCTCAATGCATTTTTTTTGTGGAGATTTGATCACATAGCCAACTCTCTAAAAGCAAATGCTTAATCCCTTTCCAATTGTCCCTTTTTTCCAAATGGCTTGTGCTCATTGCCTTGGGCTTTAGAGATTTGTCCACACAATCAAATGTCTTGAAGCTCTATTATGCTCAATCCCTTTCAAAATGCTTGTGCACTTGAGATTTGGCCACACAGCTAAATCTCCTCAAGCTCTATGCTTAAGCCCTTCAGAGTCAAATGTCCTCAACCTCTATGCTACATAGCCAAATCTCCTCAACCTCTATGCTCATGCTCTTCCTTCTAAAGTCTTCTGCTTAATTTCTTGATCTTGGAGATCCCTCAATCTCTAGAGATTTGGCCATACTAAAATCTTCTCAATGCTCAATCCCTTTCAAAATGCTTGTGCACTTGAGATTTGGCCACACAGCTAAATCTCCTCAAGCTCTATGCTTAAGCCCTTCATAGTCAAATCTCCTCAATCTCTATGCTACATAGCCAAATCTCCTCAACCTCTATGCTCATGCTCTTCCTTCTAAAGTCTTCTGCTTAATTTCTTGATCTTGGAGATCCCTTAATCTCTAGAGATTTGGCCATACTAAAATCTTCTCAAGCCTTTCCTTCCAACAAAGGCTTTTTCAAAACTCCTTGTTTCTTGGAGATTTGACTAGATAGCCAAATCTCCTCAACCTCTATGCTCTTTCTTCTAAAGTCTTCTGCTTAATGCATCATCTTCAATATCTTTAGCCTTAGTTCGATCAATAACCTTAGTGTCGGAGATGAATGGCCAAAAACCTTTGGACATCATCTTGTACTTGACAAGAACTTGCCAAGTGTGGAAGCCCTCTCCTGAGAACTTAATTTGGGTGTTTTCCTTTGACATTGGGTATTGAAGGGAGATTACAAGAGTGTAATGGGCTGATTTACGAAGAAGAAATCCAGAAAAATTTGTGATGTTTTGGCTTAAGTAGAAAGAAAATGGCTTATGAGAGTGCAACAACCCTTAATCAAGCCAAGGATGTTGCATAAAAAGAGATTAAGATGATGAAGCTTATGGCTTAGCACTTAGGGTTTATGCCCAACCACTAATTCTCATGGAGATGAGAATTTGTGATGTTTTGGCTTAAGTAGAAAGAGAATGGCTTATGAGAGTGCAACAACCCTTAATCAAGCCAAGGATGTTGCATAAAAAGAGATTAAGATGATGAAGCTTATGGTTTAGCACTTAGGGTTTGTGCCCAACCACTAATTCTCATGGAGATGAGATTCATTAGTGTCAAAGAACACTTTCTTTGGTGATTAAGATCACCGTTAGTGTTTAGCAACACTATTAGTGCTTAAGAGCACATTTTTATTGTGACACTTGCATTGGTGATTAGATTCACCATTAGTGTTTAAGAACACTCTTAGTGTTTACAAATACTCTGAAATGGCTCCCCTTTGCAGGATTAGTTGCATATCATTAGTGTTAATTAACACTATTAGTGTTTAAGAACACTATTATTAAGCTTTTGAAGAAGCTTTCATGGTAGAACACAGGAGCAGTCTTGTTTTTCGACTCCCACGCACGATTCACACCGCCATTTTGGCTGAAATTTGAGATGCTAAGCCCTTAGGTCATGGAATTTAAAAGCCCTAACTTTCTTCAAGCCAATGGTGCCCACACAAGGCAAATTGCTGTACGACATCAGTAGCGCAGAAAAATGGGCGCCGGCCTACTCAGTGCTCAGCGATGTGGCTCAGAGAGATGAAAACCAGTAATTACCTGTACGAATCTGAGGTATTCTTTAACTTTCTAGTTGAAAGCACTCGAAGATACAGCCTCCACAAGCAGCTGGAAGGCCTCCACTAGCTGGGGGTAGATGAGATGCACTCAAGAAACACTTTTTTGACCTAGTCTACACCTTGCAAGTTGCCAGCTCTAGATGCCATGTTAAAATTTTTGGTGCTTATGCTAGATAAAGTTGAGTGAAGGAGAGAGACCCACAAAATACAAGAACACATCTTGTTTATTAAGTTGCTTATGAATACAACTTGGCCTTAGCTCACATACAAATGCCTTCTAGCTCCACCTTTAAATAGGTGAGCTAGTGGACCATAAGTCCATTCACACACACATCCTTCTCCTACCCTTTTACATGACCTTAGTCTTTTAATAATGCTATCGTTCCTTCTTAGCCTTCACAATATTTTTTATGTAGATGAGTGGATAGCCCACCATTGCACTGCTCCTGTGTCACATGGCCTAACATATCGTTAGGTTTGTGATCTTGGACCGATTAGGGATGGAGTCTACTTAGATCTTTTCCTTGATAGCTGTGGGATGATGTTGAGATATCGAGCTCATCTAGTGAGGCAGTGGACACTGATGACCCGCCTGGGGGATAGGGCCCACACTTACACCACTGGCATGGTTGGTGAGATCTTGGGTGATATGCGGCCAGTGGGATGACAGGCTGTGTGACAGCCATTCTAGAGATTGGTATAGTTATAGCGCCAGCTCATTTAGTCGGGTTCACACTATAGAGAACCCGTGTATGTATTGGTTGAGTACCTTTCATATTATGTGTACTCTTATTCTTGTATATGGTGTGTTGAGTGTTGAGTGAGAAGAAGAAGATTTCAGCCTCTCACCTTGTGTGTTCTCTATTAGGGTTTTGTGAGTGTGTGTGTGTGCTTGCAAGAGCTCAAGCTCTCTTCCCCCCTGCATCTTTTCATGGTATCAGAGCCTGGTTCGTGCTAAGGGCTGAGCTGCAAGCAAGAGAATCACAGGAAGCGGTACGAGGGTAAGAGCTTCAACTACTCTTCCCTATTTGTGTTGGGTGACTACACCCTTGTCGGGAGCTCTACGGGAGGTACCGGCAACGATCTCTGATTGAGGAGCTTTCTTTGCGGGAGTAAAGCTATAGGGCAACTATATCGTCCTATCGGACAGACTTTTCTGGGCTGAAAACGCGTTTCGGGCGCGTCTGGAAGAAAGCAGGCGATTTCGAGCTGCGGGTAAGTCATCGATTCTCTGCAAAACTCTGTTTTAAGAATTGCAGGAAGACAGATTGACTATGCAGACACTGTGGGTGCTGCAAAGAGGTCTACAGTTGCCATTGGGTGTATGTATGCACATTGAAGTCACTGGTTCTGACATTTGAGAGTACTACAGTACCGCTGTGCAGAAAATACAGCAGTTTGTGCAAAAAAAAACCAGAGTGCAGTTTCTGGTAAAATTGTGTGTTTGGCAAGATGTCAAATGATGGGATAACTCAGATTGTGGCTGAGAAGCTTGATAAGAATAACTTCCATGCTTGGAGGTTCAGGTTGACGAATTTCCTGATGGGAAAAGGCTATTGGGACTACATAGAAGGTGAGCATGAAGAGGCACCGGAGATACCGGATATAAATCCGACTGCTACAGATGTGAAAGAGTTTAAAGACGGGAACCAAGGAGCCAGGAAGGTTATGTATTGGCTCTCCATTAGCATACAGGACACCATGATTGGGCACATTCAGGATGCCAAGTCCCCCAAGGAGGCATGGGACACCTTGGTAAAGCTCTATGAAACAAATACCAAGGCACGTAAGATACAGTTGAAGAATGAACTTTATACTGTGGAGAAAAAGAGCATGTCTGTGAATGACTATGCGCTGAAGATAAAGGGTATTGTGAAATCCCTTGCATCTATTGGTGTGTCAGTAGATGATGATGACAAGGTGAAAGTCTGTCTACGTGGTCTCGGGCCACAATACAAGGCGTTCAAGACGTCCATTCAAACTCGGGAAAACATTCCCAACTTTACAGATTTGGTGCTATGCTGATTATCGAAGAGAAGAGCTTGGGTGAAGATCAACAGTCTTCACAAAGCAAAAACAGTTCAGAGCAACAAGCCTTCTACACGAGTTCAGGAAGAGGACGAGGTAGAGGAGGCCGTGGACACGGTCAAGGAGGTGGCCGAACAGGTAATCAGAATTATGGCCAGCAGCAGCAGCAGCAACAACAGTCCCAGAATCAACAACAACAACAACACGCAGGCGGAAGAGGCAAATTCAGAGGCAAGGGGAGTCAAAGAGGCCGTGGAAATTGGCAAAGGCAATATAATGATACACGTGAATGCTATTATTGTGGTAAGCCTGGACATGTGCAGGCAGAATGTTATAAGAAGCAGGCTGACATGCAAAATGGGAAAGTGCAGCAAAACAACTATGCATCCTCAAGCAGAAATAATGAGGATAATGAAAGGTTGTTTGTTATGCAGCATGTCGTGAATGCCATGTCTGAAAATGTTGATGCAGTACAAAAAGATAATGTATGGTATGTGGATTCAGGCGCTTCGAACCACATGACGAGTCATGGGGAGTGGTTCAAGGAGATGAAAAACCCGGAAAGACCAGGTTTTGTGGAAACAGGGGATGACACTGCTCATCCAATTGCCCATGTTGGAGATGTGCCATTGTCTATGCAGAATGGCAAAGTGAAGTACCTTGCAGATGTACTTCATGTACCAAACATAACAAAGAATTTGGTTTCAGTTGGCCAGATGATTGAGCAGGGTTTGCAGGTTCGGTTTAATCCTGATGGGTGTTATGTTGAAGATTTCAAAGACAAGTGAAGGTTGGTTGCAAAAGGCAACAGAGTGGGCAAAATGTTTACGTTGAATGTAGACATGCCTGAAATGAGTGCTGCGATGTTTGCAAATGGTTCAGGAATTGTTGCAGACACAGACATTTGGCATAAAAGGATTGGACATGTAAATGTGCAGAGATTGAAGTCTATGCAGACAAAAGGAATTGTGACAGGGCTGCCAAAATTTAAAGTGGAAGGTATGCAGAAGGCCCGCATCCCTGAACCGCTCAACATCCTGCCATAATTGATGACGTCTCAAGGCACGTTTCACACACACGCCCGCCCATCATGCTCTCCCTTCTCATGACCAGTCTCAAAGAATGACCAAATCAGAGGGATACTAGACTGCACATACCACCTATAAACCCATATAACAAAGTCTTAGTTATTATTTTCTTTAAGATATTCTAGTGAATTTAGTTTAATTACGAATATAAGAGAACTATAAGTACTACTTGTAGAGCCAATAGAACTGTCGGTCGTGATGATGACTTGAACTATGCGCCACAGCCATCCAACCAAACCCATCCTCATTGGCCACATGTGATCCTACAATCTCGTAAAAAATCATCATGGAGACAAAAACAGTGTTACACAAAATGTGCATCATGTGAATGATCATCACTGATATAGAAATGATACTCTCGAATAATCACACGGGCATCGGGGGTACTCGCTATCCCATCTACATGGGCCTCTGCATGTCGATAGCTAATGTGGGACCATAATAGCAACCTCGTGAGGTAAGCAAGAGAGAAGATTAGGACAGAAAATCAAATAAGTAATATAACTCAAACACGAAATAAATATTATGAAATATACCCATTACTTGCTCTGAGAATTAATACTCAGATTATATCTCCTGAAAAGGTGTGAAGGTGTAGTTCTTTGCAAAATCAACTATATAGACGACCACACCAATAGGAAACTCTGCCAGGAATGCTCAGAACTGACGATCTTGCCACTTGGCACAATGATTGTGCCATATATAGGGGTAGATCTGCTCCCTAAATGTGGCTGTGAAGTGACAACGTGGTGTATGTTTGTCCACAAGCTGCAACTTCCTAGACTGCCCACCACTCTAGAGCTGCAACTTCCTAGACTGCCCACCACTCTGGAGCTGGTGTGTCACATACTCATAACGTCGCCATGGCACTATCTCTTGGTCACTTGCATCAAGATCTACCATTTGTAGATGTGCAAGTGAACCACATGATGTGCAATTGCTCTCCACACAAGGCATCCTATGGAACTAGACATCCTCCGTGCATGCACACAACAAAAGAGAGTGGATGAAATCACAAGGACTATGAGGCAACTCTCTATGCCCACTAAGAGAATGGAACACATCATAAAAAAGTTGAAACTCAACATGTATGATGGTAGTGATAACAACATGTATGTTGTCGTGAGAGTACCTCACAAACCAAGGCTTACACCCCTCAAATGACCTTTGCCCAATTTTAAGCTCTGGGATATGATGCCACAAAGTGAGAATACAACTATGTTTGGGTCATTTCAAGAAAGCAAGCACCGTGCTCAATGAACACTCCTCTTGTCACTCTCTTGCGCAAAGATTTCTTGAAAACTGGCGAGGCATGATAATTTTCCTCCCAAAAACTTTCTATCAAGGTTCTAGTGGTTTCATCTAATAGGCGATCATGCCTAGCTACACGACCACTACTCGCCCACAAAGCACCAACCTCATTGGCATATACACTTTGCCGTCTAATAGACCCAACTCTAAGTGCGTGTGGTGCTATGGAAAGGATGCGAGATGTGGCACTCACCTTAGCTACTTATGGCTGCCACAATGAGCAGCCAAAGCATCCACATAGTTCCTCTTCTTGTTAACTATATAGGAATGACGAACACTTTGTAGCACCACCATGCTAGCTCTCCTCTCTCTTTGACCTCCAATGTCAGAAAGCGCCCTATAGTTGGCCATGTTGGGTAGATCGATCAAAGCATCAAGCACGCATGCCTGTGAGATGAAGGCGTGAGGTCTTTGAAATAGGATTGGAAGATCATGGGCACAATGATGTGTCCCTGACTTTGATAGTTCTTTCCTATCCACACTATGGGCACCCACCAAAGGAGGAGAGGTGGGTTCTTGTGGAAGAGAAGGGGTCTCAGGAAGGGCGGGTTCATGTGGATTATCTAAACTAAGGTGTAGTGGGGGGGAAGAGGACAGAGGGAGAGGAAGTGGAAGAGGAGGAGCAATGCTTGGATCATCACCACTTCAACGGAAGATGTTGCTCGTTGACGTGCTCTGCACTCTCTCTTTCTCTCACGAGCTACCCTTTTCCTCTCCTCCTCTTGAACTTGGTGGATGGGGGAGAGTCTACTCCTATCAACAAGTTTTCGACTCCTACAACTTTGAGAACCCATTCTCAAGGAGGCTAAGAGAGAAAAATTTATGAAGGCTCAATGATGGGATAGTACTAGAGATAAGTGTGGGATAGCAGATGTGTCATTATATAGGAAAAATAGGTTATCCACTTCAAATCTCATTGGATTTCCTATCTAAAATTGATTGGATAACTAAGATAAACTATTATCCACTTAAAAATCAATATTATTAATAATAAATATTTACAAGTCTAATTATTAGGAGAGAAATTTCTACATTTTTAGGAATTGATTTCTCTCCTCATCTATGAGGAGATGAATATTAGGTGTGGTCCATCCTCAAAAAATTCACATGAGCAAGCCTTCTACTTAGATACAGGTAGAGATAGAGGTAGAGGCAGATCATCATCTAGAGATAGAGGTAGAGATAGAGGTAGAGGCAGATCGTCATCTAGAGGCTAGGCAGCAAATAATAGGCAGATCATCATCTAGAGGCTAGGCAGCAAATAATAGGCAGATTATCATCTAGAGGCTAGGCAGCAAATAATAGGAACCTAATGTATAAAGAGGAGGAAGAGGCCACTCTAGAGGTAAGGGAACTAGAGAGGCCAAGGTGGATGGTAAAGAAATCAAAATACAAATAGCATGGTGTGTTATTACTATGGAAAACTAGGGCACATTGTAAAGGATTGCTATAAAAAGTAGAATAATATCAAAAGTGGTTGTATGCTAGTAGAAGCTAGGGAGTAAACTCACAATGATGAATGATATATTGTGTGGAGAAGAAGTTAGACATGTATCTATGTAGGCATATATACATGGAGACATGACCATGACATGACTACTTAGGTCCATGGTCATAGTTGATGTCACCATTTGTGGCCCAAAAAGGTGAACTAATTAAACTAATAACTGTAGATTCCCCACCTCCCAATGACCATCCAGGCTCTCTATTTGACAGTGTGCCCAAGCTGAAAATTAATACCCTATTACATTGATCCAAATCACTTGTGTAATCTAAGTCACAAAAAACCATTGAGGGTACAGAGATGATGTTGTACTCCTGAGTAGTACTCCTAAGCACTCTATTCGGTAGTGTGCCCAAGCTAAAAAATAATACCACATTACATTGATCCAAATCACTTTCCTAATATAAGTCACAAAAGAAGTGAGGGTATAGGCACTGTTATACTCCTGAGTAGTTATTACAACACCCGCACACTTTCTTTTCAATGATTATCCTAGGGGTTGTTGGAGAACCTACTCAAAACACACAATAAAACTGATGTTTTGTTTAGTATTACATGAAGATAAGGCTGCCACAACTAGGTTCCTATATAAGGTTGCTTCCACAATGTCTAAATCATCTTTGACGGTGGACTTCTCAGATCCAACCTCCATTAAGGTACCAATTAACTTGCATTTAATCATGCCAAATGCCTTGAGTGTCTCACTTGCATATTTTTTTTTGAGTGATGGAAATGTTATAAGGCTTGTGCGAGACCTCAATTCCCAAATAATAATGCATAATCCCAAGACTTGTCTTTCAGAATTAAGAAACATGAACCATGGTGGTTGCTCCACATATACCTCCTTGATATTCCCATTGATGAAAGTAAATTTTACATCCATTTAGAGAACATGCCATGCCTTGAATTGCTAATGCAAGAATAATATGGATTGTGGTAAACCTAGATGGAGGAGAAAGAGTCTTGAAAGTCAAATCCCTCAACCTATGCAAAAGCTTTAGCAACTAGCTGTGACTCATAATTTTCCAAAGTATCATTAAAGTCAATATTAGACAAAGTGGGAAAAATCCCATTCCCATGAAAAAAGTGGGGGTATGGTAAACTCATCCAAAAGTTTGTCAAAACATATTCATGTGACATATCATTGGAAAGAGCTTGAAAAGTAGAATCTAGATCTACTTTGTCCGACAAATTTGGAGTTTGCATGTTCAAGCTATGGACAAAACAAATTTTTTAAATACATTCCCATTTTGAGGGATTTTTCCCATTTTATCTAATATTGACATATTAGAACTATAGTTTTTCTTGTAAACCCGCTTACTTTCAATTATCTTGCATTGTAGAGGATGATCTACAAGGTCCAATGGTTTTCCAAGATAGAGTCATATGTTTCTTGTGTTGTTGCTATCCACTTTAGATCTCCTTGTGCTTCAACAAAGTTGGTAGGCTTTGAATTTTAAGTATCTCTGTCCATGAGAGAAAAATTCACGTCTCCGGTGCCCTATTTGGATTTTCTACCCTTTTAGATCTATGAACATCTCAAGGTGGTCAGAGATTCTAGTTCAACCAAATTTTGTGTGTACCACCTAGGAATGGCTTACTCTTTTGTGGTAATCATGCTTTTGTTCTTCATCTTCAAAATCCATCTTTATTGGAAATGGTATGGCCTACCCTATATCAAAATGCAAGGAAGCTCATGCTGCATGTGGAGGTTATGTTGGATTTAGTGATTTCCATATTACATTATGAAGAAGAAAGAAGCTCCTTCTCCACCCCAGTCTTAAGGAAAGGATGCCCGAGAAGGGGGGTGAGCCTAAGAAGAAAGGGAAATTATCTAATAAAATAGGTTTTTTAATATATTACGTACACGAGGTACATCTACCACATACTTCATTTTACCATCCCTTGCATAGACAATGGCACTTTACTAACATGCACAATGGGGTACACGCAGTATCATCACTTGTTTCCATATGTTTTTTCCATTTTCCACATATCTTTAAACCACTCACTGTGATTGGTCATGTGGTTAGAGGAACCTAAATCCATATACCAAATATCTCCTAATCCTGAAACATCTCTTGTCATGGAACTGAACATGTGCTACATCACACTTTTGTCATCATCACCATGTTTACTTGATGATGCATAGTTTCCTTATACTGTTGTTGCAAGTGGACTGTGCTAGCAATTCTGGATCAACCATCAAAGCCCCCTTCATAGGAGCATACAAATGTGGGGCTTTGCCATCTATTATTCAGTAATACAATATTCTTCTCTAGTTTTGTGCTATGAAATATCCTACTTCTAGTGAGTGTTATCTTGTTTGTACTTTTTCACACATATAATTACAAAGTCATTTAACATTTACGCGGGTATCTCATCACTTAGGCACAATTCCTCCATGGTCTTAAGGCTTGTCCACCTGATAGCATCTTCTTGTTCAACAAACTCTTCTTTGAATCTCCTATCCTCTTTATAACACAAACATGTTCTCCAATACCTCATATAGAGATTGCATCACCATCAAAAGTAAAATTGATTATAGAGTTTTCTTCTTCCACCTAAGGTCCATTGGGTCCAAAAAAAGGCATCACACAACTCCACCTTCATCTCCTCACCAACATGGCCTCATTAACATGGCTTACCATCTTTAGCACTTGCATGCTTACATGTCCCAACATAAGAACACTTATATATCTTGTCCAAAATAGATCCACTATCCATCGCACTTGAGGCATTCCCCTCTATAACCACATGGTTCTTCATCTTTAAAGGACCCCCTTGCATGAGACTCTCCATCACTCTCCATCACTCTCCATCAAGCTTAGCCTCACTATCTATGTTGGGGTCATTAAAGCAAGACAATCCACTACAAATAAGCATGGGATGTCAATGCCTAATAGTACTTGAGCATTAAAAAAAGGGGGTAGGAGAGTAATGGTATGCACATAGATGATCAGTAGTCACACATTACAAACATGGAATGGAAGAGACAAAGGGTCAAACGGGTTTTCAATGTATATTTCAAACAACTACATGCTCATGTATAAGGACTATAGTGTAGCCAATGCGGCCAATTCTCTACTATAAAGAATAATTTAAGATCTAAGCTCTACTCTCTATTGTTGCACACTCTATGTGTCTTTACATACTCTATCTCTATCTCTCATAATTATATATCTACTTGGGCATACCCATCTTGTGAATTTTTTACAAGATAAAGATTACAATAATACGCATGTTGCTATGCTATCTCTATCTCTTACAACTATATCTCTCTTCATCAAACTGTTTGGTTCGGTTCCATGTTCCACGAGGGTTAGAACCACTAGTTCTTGTGATTTAGACCCCTGCCGATTTCTAAGGTAAAGATTTTAAGCTTTTGGTTGATTCTAATAGAACTAGTTCTTTTATTTCATCAAGATTAAAGAGAATGCGGGGGAGAGGGAGAGCTTGAGTTCCTTGTAAGCAAACACACACATACAAGAGAGAGCTTGAGTTCCTTGTAACACACACATACAAGAGAAAGCAAGATACAAGAGAGGGATGTATGGCTGAATTTATTTCTATCTTCTTCTCTTCTCTATAGCCATATAGATAAAATTATAAGAGTATATACTATAGGGAAAGTACTCTCCTACGATAACATACAATGACTGGTTCATAGTGTGAACTCGAATATATGAGTTGGCATTATAATTATGCCATAACTCTAGTACTCCAAAGTGGCTATCACATAGCCTATCATCCGCTGGTAGCATATCAACCATAATTTCACCAATCATGTTAGTCGCATAAGTGTGGAAGCTATCACCCAAGCGAGTCATTAATGTCTGGCAGCACTAGTTGAGCTTGATATCTCAACACTCCCCCTCAAGCTCAACTCGACACATTGCACTCCAAGTAAGCTCCTAAACGTGTGGAGATGCTCTATGCCCAATGCCTTCGTGAAGATCCTCTGTGCTGACATATACCAGATCTACATCACCTGCTAGAACCTTCTCCCTCTCACAAAGTGATAATTTACCTCAATGTGCTTCATTCTAGCATGGTATATCGGGTTACTGGGGCCAATTGTATGCTACTTATGTTGTCATAATAAATGACAACTGCCTTATCCACCAATGTGTAGCCAAGCTTTTAAGGGGTTCCCAAATGGCAAGTGACCTGTTATTTTGTGAACGGTAACATGAGAACATGTGAATAACTTGTTCACATGTGTTATTATCACAAAAAATCTTGTGATCACGTGAATATTAAATCCCTGCTCCCAAAATATACTATTGCACTACGAGAACCAAATTTCAAGAAGAGACAGTTCTCTACCAGAACTTCTTAGAATTTTTGAAAACATCTTGATCGAACGGAGACTATGATGCGCTTGAAATGTGATGCTCGCCACAAAATCTTAGTACAAAGTCTCAAGCTTCACTATGAGTGCAATGGAATACAAGCACATCTCAAGCTTCTCTATGAGTGCAAGTTACTCTATCTTGCAACCTAATTAGCTTGTGGTCTTTGTCGTTAGTCTAATTAGCTTCTTGTAGGAGGTATCATGAATTTTAACTTATACATGTATATGCATACATACATACATACATACACACGTGTAAGAGAAAAACCAAATTGTACTGTCCTCATATAAAAGGGGGACATTTCAAGCAATGGAATACAAGAACATCTCAAGCTTCACTATGAGTGCAATGGAATACAAGCACATCTCAAGCTTCTCTATGAGTGCAAGTTACTCTATCTTGCAACCTAATTAGCTTGTGATCTTTGTCGTTAGTCTAATTAGCTTCTTGTAGGAGGTATCATGAATTTTAACTTATACATGTATATGCACGCACACACACACACACACACACACACACACACATATATATATACATATACACGCACACATGCATACACACACACACACATGTGTGTGTGTTTGTGTGTGTCATATATATATGTATATACAAAAAATAAAATGTAAGTTTTTACGATTTGGTGGGGAGGAGCGTGCAACAATGCGTCTTCTGGTGGTGGGAGAACATGCAACAAGTAGCACAGCCGATGTGGCCATGGGCGAGCTAAGCAGCTGCTGCTGCTTGCAGGTCGTGGGCGAGGGAAGCGATCAAAATCGATTAAAAAAGTAAGTTTTTAATTAAAATAAAAAATAAAAACTTATTGGGTGGTGGGCAAGCGTGTAGCAGCGAGCTGTCCTCGTGGGAGCGAGCAAGTAACCGATGTGGGCGAGCAACAACCTGCTAGGAGGTCGTGGGCAATAGAAGTGACTAGCTGGAGATGATAGGTCGTGTAAGGTAAGGTATTAAAGAAGATGCTATTTATTAATTGATCTCAAATATGTAAGTGCAACCTACTACCGGAGTGGTCTCCCATGTGGATAAATTCAATATAATTGATAATGTGTAAATTCTTTGTATTAACTGCTCTCGACATGTACAAAATTTTGTCATGACTAATGTTAACAAGGCATTTTTGTATCTCCATGTTGTAATGATGATCTCTAAGAAAACTTGCTTTACAGTAATGTATTTACATGAATTGTTCCTTTCGTTCTCCATGGTTCCGAATTCAAACTATACTAAGTTTGTGTTGTTAAAATTTCAGCAAACACGACTATAAGATAAATATGGAATAGGGTTCCATGAGATAAATATGGAATATATTCGAACTAAAAAGACCTTCTATATTGCATATCATTACTACACGATTTACGTTGGATGTTAACGAGGGTCTATATTACATTATAGGCTCAATAAATCATTAACCTTAGTTGGAGGCCTGCCATAATGTGGACCTTAAATTGAAAAGCCTTTTGTTACCTTGAGCTGGTTGGGTTTTCTAGGGGTTTTCGCTGTCGGAAAAAGCAGCGTTCAGCTCTTGCTTTTTCTTGCTTTTGTGAAAAAGCAGCTTCTTTGCTTTCCGCAATCGCTAAAAGGCTTTTCGTTGTAGTAGAGAGGCTCCGGTCCGTCATGTCGTCTGTCAAGGCCGGAGAGCGATGCAGCTTGGCCTTGCTTGCAAATCCTCGCGAACGCTCCAAGTTCATGGTGGTGAAGACGGCAGTTTGTGGCACCCCGTCGGAGCGGGAGTTGATGAACGAGGTGGACATATTCGAGAGCTTGCAGGGGCCGACTGGCCATCCAAACATCGTGCGATTCTTGGGTTCCGAGCTGAGCAGTACTGTATCAGAAAACGAGCGCCACAAGGTGCGGAGAGTGACGCTGGAGTACATGGCAGGGGGCAGCTTGGAGGACGCCGTCCACAAGAGGCCGGGCTCGTGTTTGCCGGAGGATGAGGTCCGCCTGTACGCTCGTGCCATCTTACGAGGCTTGGCGCATCTTCACTCTCTCAATATTGTGCACTGCGACATCAAGTGCAGCAACGTTCTCCTGCAGCACCGGGATAACAAGACTAAGCTCAAAGAAAAGGACGTCAAGCTCGCTGACTTTGGCTTAAGCGAAAGGCTCTATCCCAACGGGTGCAGGCGCCGCAACGTCGATCAGCCCACACCAGGGACAATTTCTCACATGGCTCCCGAGATCTTCTCCGGACTCGGCCCGCTCACGCCAGCCTGTGACATCTGGAGCTTTGGGTGTGCTGTGGCGGACATGCTGCAGGGAAGCCCGCCTTGGGGCCGGCACAAGGAAGCCTTTGCCCGATTGTCCCTTGAGGACAAGCCTACCTTGCCTGCCTTTGCTTCGCAGGCTTGCAAGGATTTTCTTCATGTATGCTTGCAGCGCGACCCGGCCACTCGGTGGCCCGCCCAAAAGCTCCTCCAACACCCCTTTCTCACTGCTGCAACCGCACCACCTCCCCCCAAGGCCATCAACGCTCTTTGTATTAAGCCCCTAGTGCCTAATTCTGTTAATTCCAAGCCCACAACAGTCCATGGCCAGCGTGAGGGCTGGCTGGCCAGATTTCTCCACAACATCGCGATTACCTCATGCTCCTCGCCCAACTGCTTGCCTTTTGATCCCGCGCGCCATCAAGAAGAGCACTTCTCTAACGTCTGCACCCGCGCTTGAAAGAATGCATCATTGTGTTGTGCCCAAAAACGCATCAAAGAGAAGCTGGTGTTTTATCTGAGCACTCTCTCTTGATAGAAGGGATAAACCCCTATTACCAAAACTGTTGTAGACCCATGCCTTGTCTCTTATACGGGGAGACACACTGTGATACATGATGATGATGCCGCTGCTGGAGAACGACACACTGTGATACATGATGATGATGATGCTGCTGGAGAAAACTTACTCAACCTCCCTTCTGCCCATGGTCCTTCTCTTGTGTTCATTTCATCTAAAAGAACTCCACCATGGGAGTTTCCATGGTTCACTTGGGTTCTATTTCTGTTAAGTCATGTCATTTATGAGCTCTTCTACTGGAAATCATAGCTGGTGGGGGAGCTGACCCGAGGACTACCTAGACTGTAAACTGCTCTCTATACATTATGCTCTCAAAATATGTTTTCTTTCTTTTGAGAGTTAAAGCTTCCTCTCCTTGAAGGCTTGTATTTATAAATGTGAAGTATCATTTGAGGGCGTGTTCTTGGTTTGATCGATGAGAGGACGTCGATGTCTCAGCTGCACCAGTCTGTTACCCGAGAGATCCACAACAGGAAGGCCAAGGAAGCTTCTGATGCTAGCTCGCCTATCTCAAAGAAGGTACTTCACTTTCAAATATGACCTAAAGGATTACCTCTCTCATCTCAG
This sequence comes from Cibotium barometz, assembly GCF_041138505.1. Taxonomy (NCBI): domain Eukaryota; kingdom Viridiplantae; phylum Streptophyta; class Polypodiopsida; order Cyatheales; family Cibotiaceae; genus Cibotium; species Cibotium barometz. Next base: position 36,453,082 of record NC_141083.1, read on the forward strand.
CTCAGATAGATACGCAGAGATACAGAACAAGATTGTGTTCGTTTATTTCATGATGTTGATATTTACATAAGAGGGGTTGTAACCGCCTTTGCATGCCATTTGGGCATAGGTAGGTGGCAAGCCCTGATTGGGGCTTACCATCCAACACTCCCCCTTAAGGCCAATCAGGGTCTTGAGGACAGAGGTGGAGTTTTATTATGCACAGAAATATGCACTGAGAAAGATGCACCCCATTTTCCCACCAGGGTTTATGGTGCTTCGCATCCTAAGCTATATGCTATAATTTTGTACAATTATGAAGATGCAATCAACCCGGATCTACGTGTGCTTGGATGGCCAGTAGAAGAAAAACCAAAGTCTTCATATTCTTCAATCTGATCATACTTGGATTCACTAAGAGCTGCAGCTGCAACCAGAGAACTTTTTCATGACATTGACCATGATCACCGTTACTCCCGCTCAAGGGAATGAAAAAGGAAACAGAAATAGCCTTCACGACAAGATCTGCAGCTACATCTTGCATTTCATCAAAAGTATCAACATCACATTCAGGGGTTGCAACATTGGCTGCCTCAGCATCTCCATTATCGGCATGAGCGCCTCCATCATCTTTGTTGTTACTTGGGCCATCAGCTTGAACACTCAGATCCTCATCTTCAGTTTCAGCAGTAGGCTCAGCTGCAGCATCACTACTCTCAACGTAAGCATCAATATCCGCATCATGGTCGGCATCGACTAAATCACCATCCTGCTTGTCTTCATTTGCAACATCAAAGGCATGTCCGGCAACAAGACCTTCAAGAAGGATATCACAATCGATAGAGACACACGGATCATGTGCAGGAGAGGATGGGCCTTGCTGCTCAAGTCTAGCGGTAGCGAAAAAGCACATGTCTCCTGGATCCAAAAAACATTTTAGAAGGCGAAGCAGGAACAATTCTACCTTCATCTTCACACGGGGACGAGGTATTGGTAGCATCAAGGGAGCATGGACTGAAAAAGTTGCCGCAAAAGCAGAACCATGCAGTGGGAAGGAATGAGCAGGACACAGTAGATGGGGATGAAGCATAGGTCGCAGAGGAGGAAGTAGATAGTGGTGGATTTGTGGAGCCTTCTCACGACTGTGAGAATGTCAAATCTGAAGCGGGCAGCGGACGTGTTGCAAGGAAGCCCGATGTGGGGCCGGCACAAGGAAGCCTTCGCCCGACTGTCCCTTGAGGACAAGCCTACCTTACCCGCCTTTGCTTCGCAGGTTTGCAAGGATGGACTTTATGCATGCCTCCAACGCGACCCGGCTGCTTGGTGGCCTGCCCAAAAGCTCCTCCACCACCCCTTGATCAATGCTGCAACCCACCATCCCCCAAGGCCATCAACGCTCTTTGTATTGAGTCAAAACCAGTGCCTAATTCTGTTAATTTCAATCCCACAACAGTCTATGGGTGGCAAGGGCCAACTGGCTGAATTTCTCCACACCATTGCAATCACCACATGCTAGTCGCCCAACTGCTTGCCTTTTGATCCCACTCACCATCAAGTAGAGCACATTTCTAACGTCGCGCTTGAAGGAATACATAATTGTATTGTGCCCAAAAACGCACTCTTCATGGGGGAGAGTCCCCACTGATGAGGAGTTCAAGAGATGGTGTGAATCGACCCTCCAAGGTAAGGTCCAGCCTGCAACTGTGTGCCATGTGGGGTAAGTTTCTACCAGGTCTTGGTGGCTAATATATGGCCCAAATGGTTTACCTCTGCAACTGTGTGCCATATGGATGGGGGGGGCGGGGGGGGGGGGGTGTTGTGTTGGCTGGTTTACACCATCCCATGGTATTTTCTGGATCTACCCTATTTTCTTTGGGGGGAGATCAAATCTGTGGCTGGGTTTTTGGGAAAGGTTCTTTACGCGCCCTCATGTGAACAGAATGAAGGAAGAGGAGCTAGAAGGCTCTGGGATTGGCGCAGTGACATGCCTGATGAGAGCTGGATTTCTGTGGTCTACTGGGAATGTCAAGAAATGGTACTCCATGTCATGGAAGCAGATTTCAAAAGTCAATTGGAGATGGGGCTTCCCAACCTTGTCACCAAAGCTAAGAGTCTTGCAAATGTGTGTGTAATTTGGAAAGCAATGAATGGTGGTCCTGCTTGGTCAGAAGTTGGTTGAACAAGGCTGGCGGCTTGCTGGGTAACACAAAACTACACAAGAAAGGAATCAAGTGGTGGAAAGACATTTGGAATGAGAGATTGATGGATTGCACTGTCGTCATGAACAAGTTTAGCCTGAGGCTGGATGAAGCTGATTTTTTGAAGGAGGCCACCGATCCTTGCAAGTAGGTTTGGCCCACGTCAACCTGTTTACAAGGGCTCCACAACTGGGTAACAGCTTGGGGCAAACCTCTGGTCAAACTCAAAGCTGAAGAGTGGGAGAGAACGACTAACAACAGCCACCACAACTGTTAAAAAAACTTTCAACCTATTCAAGATCCCCATCTTCTTGGAAAGAAGAGCCTCACTTGTCTGGAAGACCACACCGAGCAATCAGCTGAACCTGCTGCTGTGGAGGGAACCTTATCCTATGCAAGCTCTCTACGAGCGACCACATCAACAAGTGGTCGGCAGGTAACTGGGCACCTTGCAAAACGATGGAATAATTTTGGATCTTTGTTCATATGAGCTGGTTTCCATGATCATGTCAGCTTCCTCTGGTTTGTAATTCTATGACAAGAAAAGTAGTCTATCTACTCTTTTTGAAAGCTGAAAATCTAATAAATGTTATATATATTAGCTTCCAACTGCTACTCTAATTTTGTATATAAATTCCCCTCAAGGAATGCATTAAGGGCAGATGGAGAGTACACCAGGTCAAAACCTGGGAGTAGCATGCACATAGCATGGGAAGGATGTGAAAGTGAAGGATAGGTACAGATTCCAGACTGCTATTATGGGTTTGCTGCTGCTGAAGCTTGAGAGCTCAGTCTCATCACCGAAGTCACTGGTATTTGTTTGCCATTATATTACAAAGGGTGGAGCTGCCTCCCTGTGGGGTTTCTATGGCTCCGATATTACCAAGACTGCTCTACTTACCTCTATGTGGGGGGACATTGTGGTACATGCTGTTGTTGGAGTTAACTTGCTTGGCCTCTCTTCCAGCCATGGTCCTATTGTTGTATTCATTTCAGTAACTGGAGCTCCACCAGTGGTTGTTCTTAGGGTTCATTTGGGTTCTAGTTATCTAGGGGGACCTCTGGAGGGCTAACTCAAAGATATATTGTCTTGCCATCTATGAGCTCTCCCTAGTATTTGGCTACTTGATTAGGTTTGGGGGCTTGGAGGGGTCTTAGAACCCCGTCCCGCTGAGGGGCTGTAGGGGTAGCAGGGTTTTAAGGTAATAGATGTCTCGCATGGGTGTTGTAGGTTTTTTTCAACTTTATCCCTACAAAACCTGCTTGCACTGGTGAGAGGCATAGTCACGTGAAATGACCGTTTCAGTCCCTAGAAATGCGTTTCTCCATTTCAGGACCCCACCCGTTTCCATGGCTGTTTCTTGTTTCCCAAGTTAGATTGCCACACGAAACGGCCGTTTCCACCCCTAAAACTCGTTTCCCCGTTTCCATGCCTCGAACGTTTCCATTCATGTTTCTCGTTTCTGGTGACTATGGATGGAGGGCTTCCTTTTTCAACTTAGGGACTGTGTGCTATGCTATCGTTGGAGAGATGGCTGGAGGTTGCCATCATCTACTAGTAGTCATCGAATTGTGTTTTATTACTTTTGTATTTTCGTTTGGAGTCCACTAGAATTTTGGTATTATTTCCATCCAGCTCATATTGGGAGTGAAAGTATAAAGAGGCCATTGTTTTGGCCAAGAAACATGACATTGAGCTCCAGGAGGAGAATTCAGTAGAGAAGCAAGTTCAACATAGTTGAGCAAAGGTGGGACTCAAACCCCATGACCTCCTTCCCATAACCATTGCTTGTACACAAGGAACCGCTTTATATTCATAAAAAGATAGATGGTTGATTGATCTTTTGCCAAAAAAATGATCCGATTGTGGGATGGCCTGTCGATCTTGAGGCTAATTCAAGCATTGAAGAAGGGGTGAGAAGTGAGCACCCCACGTTCGATGCGCCTACTGGCCAACAAAGAGATGAGAGGTGTAGCCAACCACCCATAAAATTTCTGCCTAAGGCAGAAAGTCCATGTTGGCTACTATGTTATCGTTCTATCTAAAAAGAGAAGCAAAAGAAGATCAATCATACGGGCACTCTGTGGAATTACCTATCTTCTAACAAACAAAGAAAAAATGAGTCCAGACAGTGGGATTTGGCGTGCTGAAACATTCTTAAATGTACTTTAGATCCGGAAAAATACTCAGAGATAAAATTCTTACATGTGCTCCAAAGGATAGTGTATCAAACAACAAGGATCTTCTTACCGGAGAAGTGTTGGATCTGGTCCTTCTGCTAGCACATGCCAAAGTGTGTTTGCCTAGAAAGGTATGAATTCAAGAAAAACTAGTAATGGAAAATCCATAGAGGGAACTTAAATGATCAAAGAGCGACGAGTGGAGAGAGGGTAGCAACCTCCCCCACAATATTTGTTGGTCTTTTGAACATTACCAAAGAGCTATTTAGATTGCAACTAGATACAGATCAAGAGGCTCATTATTCATCCGACGAGGGTCGTACAATGAGCAATAACCAAAGGTTCTCAAAACAAGAAGAGGGGTTGTGCAAGCAACACCTCCCATATAGACATTTGTACACTTTACCCGTCCTAACAAACAAATCTCTTTCACTCCTAGGATTAAGGGGTTCTCAAAACAAGAAGAGGGGTTGTGCAAGCAACACCTCCCATATAGACATTTGTACAGAGGGAAACCTTTACCCATCCTAACAAACAAATCTCTTTCACTCCTAGGATTAAGGGGTACATGAAAGGCATCACAAGATTGGAAAGACCTTTTTTCCAATGAGTGAGGAGATGGAGGTAGAAATAAAATTGAGAGGCTTGAAGACAAATGCAAATCTTGAATCAAAAGAAACAAGAACTAGATGCAAGAAGGGCCTTAACAGAATAGAAAAATCTAGAAAGGATGCAAGCTCTAGAGCAAAACACCCAGGAAAGGGATAGAATGGAGGCCGTAGCATAAGCCCAAGCCCTTGTTGTTCAAGCCTTGGAAGAAGGGATGCTCCCCTTGGAACCAGTCAGATCCAAAAGGAGAATGGGCTACCTTTCAAGAGCTAGTAGGGCCCTTGTTCAAGCCTTGGAAGAAGGGATGCTCCCCTTGGAACCAGTCAGATCCAAAAGGAGAATGTGCTACCTTTCAAGGGCTAGTAGCGCCCAACCCAAAAAAGGAGGAAAAACCTAAGGGACAACTTTGTACAATGGATGACATCAATAAAATGATGACTGATCTTGAAATCGCTGCTTATATGCAATCACTGTTGTAACAAGGACAAGGACAAGAAAGGGTGCACTTGGAAGAGGAATTCCTAAATATGGAAGTCCCACCTTTTTCCATGACCTTAGGGAGAAAAGAAACACTCCCACAAGCTTATGAGCTATTCCAACATGTTATCTTTGAATTTAATAGCCATCTTGTAGTACGAATCCAATGTAGCTAGTCCTAATAAGAGCACATAATTATGCATTCTTGGATCTCGTACTCCCTTCTCGAAGCATCAATGGGTCCACATGTTTTTACAAATTATAGACTCAAAGATTTCCACATGTTGGATGGGATCATCATCTCCGTTAAAGCTTTGCAATGTGGTATGGCTTATGGGGTTTTGCCTTGCAGCATGAACCAGTTATTTATTTCTCAACTCCCTTGCCACCCCCTATTTATTTCTGTTGTCATTCTTAACAAACCAGTTAGGGCTAATATGGTTAAGACTGGAGACCCTAGCCTGAAGAAAATATTCCATCTTTGACGGTGCCATCTTGAGTGTCAAGTCAACACAAGACTTTGACACTAGGGAAATACACTAGGAAAATGTAGGTAAAAAACATGATGGGTCATCGAGTTGACCTCGACCATTCTAGAAACATTCAAGCTAAAGGAGGTAAGAGAACCTCCAAACAATGCACATCTCTATCCAAGGAGAGATCTAGTGTGGTGTTAGATATGCAAATAGAACCACACGAGCATGAAGTCCCCTCATGTATGACCCAGACCACTACTCCAGTGTGCACATTGCAATGCTTAGGGAACCACAATGCATCCATATGTAGATATGGTGTGAACTACCACTAGCTCAGTTACCACAGTAGCTAGACCAACTCTAGCTTTACCAGGCCAACATAATGAGAACTCCGAACCACCACAAACACAAGGACAAGAAGGACAAGTTTATGTATAGGGAATGTACCCTTACCCAGTCCTACCACTTCCATCAGAGAGAACATCAAATCAATTAGGTTTTGGTTAAAGAACCACTAGAGAAAAGTGAGCATCTTCAAGAGTCAAAACTAAACCATGACTATTATGAGGAGCCACACAAAATTATGCCTAACTTTTATGCAAGGAGCAACACAAGTGCCATTATTTCAAACCTCTATCCAATATAAGGGGAGAGAAATGATTGTAGCAGCTTAGAGGGACCCATTGTAATGTTATCATTGTCACAGACCTCATCAAGTAGTGGAGTGCCCACTCAAAATGGTACACATAATACTACAGCAAACCTGCCTTCCATCATCCAACACATGTCAAAACCTGCCTTCCATCATCCAACACATGTCAGAAACAAATCTAAGAAGATTACAAGGCCACTCATCATACATGAAGCCAAATCTTAAGAGTCATCACAAATCTTAATTGGCATGAAATTAACAAATACACATTGTTGGTCATATTCTAACTTTGCAAATGATTGGAAATTAAGGGGACATTCGTTGGAGAAGAACATTGTAATAACATCAAGACATTCCCAAGTCCCACTCTTATAGAAAATCAATGAACTTTTATGCGTGCGATATAGTGCATCATTAAGTATCTTGTTTTGATAAAGTTTGTACATTGATTTACTCCTTTTTCATTCTCTATTTGATTTTTAAATATTACAAAAGTAAAATTTTGGGTGCTTAGCTATATTATGTAAAGAGTACAAGGACATTTGAATTTATTTTTATGTTACTCTTTAGTGCATTGTGCCTTTAACTTCTCCTTTACAAACTCGATTCTTGCTTTCATGACTGTATAAATTTTATGTGCTACCTTGATAGCAAATATGGAAATTGTGCTACTTCAACCTCAACGATACTAACATTTTTCTTTAGAGAGAAATTATTATCTGCTCCTACTCCCAACCCTAAATTTATTCCAACTTAAATGGATGTGAAAACATCTGAGCTTGCTAGGCTCTTTAGAGGGAAATTATTATCCTACTCCTACTCCCAACCCTAAATTTACTCCAACTTAAAGGGATGTGAAAACATCCGAGCTTGCTAGGCTCTTTATCAAACGTCTCTAAAAACTATATGGCTTGTCCACAGAGATAGTGTCTGATAGAGATAGGAAGTTCGACGGTCCTTTTAAAGAGAAATCAAAAAGTTGGAAACTACTCTAAGTATGAGTACGGCCGACCATCTGTAGCTTGATGATCAGGAAGAGAAAGTCAACCAAGTGCTAGAGGATATGCTTTGTGCATATGTTAGTAAACACACAACCTAATTGGAAGGAGTTCTTGCCATATTTGGAATTTTCTTAGAGTAATTTGAAACCTTGAGTGTGACTAGATTTAATCCATTTATTTGATATATGGAGTCTAGTCTAGATCTCCTATAGCTGTAGAGCTATAGATGGTAGCGTAGCCTACAAATTTAAGTTGCCGGAGAGCTCCCTAGTACATCCAAGTTTTCATGACGATGCAAAAAATAGTAATCCATTAGGACAACGTAGTTCATCCTAAGTTTTGGTTGAGTTTTTGGAGTCACAACCACTTCCACATGAACCAGGGGTGACTCTTGGGTTCAAAGATCGAAACACGAGCTATACTATGTATCGGTAGGCACTTGTTAAGTAGAAGAATAGGCGAGAGGAAGCCTCAACACATGGAACCAACTAAGAACGTTTACCAAATCTTTTTCCTAGTTTGTGTGTTATCATAGACAAAAACTATTCTAGGGGGATAATGTAACGTAACCTGTAGTGGCATGTGAGAGCTTAACCGAATGCGGAGCCTGAATGCCAGAGTGTAGATAGCAAGTGCATCCAGGATGGCCAGAGTGTAGATGGCAAGTGCATCCAGGATCTAGGGGTGAGGATACCTCGGTTAGAGTGGTTCCTAGTCATAGAGCTAGGCGACTGGGGTGATCGGATGGACGGATGACCAAACTAATGTGGACGACAGGCCACATATTAGTTGGTGTGTGTAAAGACACCAATCTTATCCTCTATGGTTGGGTGGTGAATAGAGTTCAGAGCTCTTCTTGGCTTTGGTGAAGGCTGTAAGATTCCTCCCTAGCCCCTCAAGATGTCCAGTTTCTTCCCCTGTAAATCAATCCCCTTTCAGAATAATAAAAGATCTTGTTTCTACCTGTTTTGGCCTAGAGAGAGAAAATATTTTAGAGAGAGATAATTCAATTTTTAAATATCTTTGGATGGAAAAATATCCCTTCTTATTAAAATAAATTCCCCCGAAACAGAAGTTTAAAAAGAAATTCCTAAGGTGCATTAAAAATAAATTATAATGTGCACAAAAGACCTTAGCCTAAGGGTCCAGATTTTCTGAAAATTTTGGATTAAGGTTCTTATGGACCAGTAAGATTAATCCAAATGTAGGAAGGAGATAAATTGAAGAATAAAAGAAAAACCCCCCAAAAATGAGTAAATGCTCACATAAGATGAAGAGTGGACTAAGGATCAAAGAAAACAATTAAGGATTGAAGAATAAAAGAAAAACCTCCCAAAAATGAGTAAATGCTCACATAAGATGAAGAGTGGACTAAGGATCAAAGAAAACAATTAAAAAACTGAATTTTGACACCTCAGAGTGGGGATCTCCCCTCATGAACCTTTTTTCTCATCATTACCCCTAATTTTAAATCAATGAAATGTGATATTTCATCTCTCCTCTCTCCTATTTCAAAACTAGATCCAAAAAGTAAGCTGAATTGACCCAAAAATGGTCAAAATTGACCAAACTGATCTGAAAAATTCTAGAATCAGTTTGCTTGGTTAGAGGCTCACTTTTTCCTATAAATAGAAGCCTCCCTCTTTGTAAAAGCTCAATGGTGTTTATGCACTGTTACTCTGCTCCTGTCCTGAGCCATCTACATTGAAATTCTCAATAATTCAATTGTTTTTGGCCTAATCCTCTCCAAAGTGAGTTGGTGGCCACTCTTGCTTCAAACAAGAGTAGAATCCTCAATCCCTCAAGCCAAAGGAGATCTTACAAGCTTCATGTAAGCTAATTTTCTTACTTATTTATAAATTTTAAATCTATAGTTTTCTTGATTTTTATGTTTTGCAGCTAATTGAATTAAATTCAAATGCTATGCCTTGATGAAAAGGCCACCCCCTTCTCTTCTTTACATTCCAGCCTTTCTTAATCCTAGAAAGATTAACTAAGGGATTAATTAAACTTTTCTTATTGTTTACTCTCTTGAGTTTAGAAAATTGTGTGGATTAGAGTTCTATGAATATAATTTGGGTTATTTTAAGTTAAAATAGAATGATAAAAATGAGAAATGGTCAGCCATACAAAAGGAGGTTATGGCAAAATTTTCTAAAATTTTATGGAAAAGAAAGTTTATATTTATGTTATTCCAAAAGAGTAATTTCCACCATTTTTGCATCTAAAAGAAATATTCTAATTACTCCATGTACATATTCACCTATGGATATGCATGGATATCACTGATATTAATTATTAAATTTAATTTCTATGCATAGAAAGATGCATAATGAAAATTTTTTTATTATAAAAGTGTTATTCCCATGAAATTGATTTTTATGCATAGAAAGACGTATAATGGAATTTTTTTAATCATAAAAGTGTTATTCTTATTAAATTTAATTTCTATGCATAGAAAGATGCATAATGGAAATTTTTTTATTATAAAAGTGTCATTCTTATTAAATTTGATTTCTATGGATAGAAAGATGCATAATGAATTTTTTTAAATTATAAAAGTGTTGTTCTTATTAAATTTAATTTCTATGCATAGATAGATGCATAATGGAAATTTTTTTATTATAAAAATGTTATTCTTATTAAATTTAATTTCTATGCATAGAAAGATGCATAATGAAAAATTTTTTATTACAAAAGTGTTATCCTTCTTATTAAATTAGATTTTTATGCATAGAAAGATGCATAAAAGAATTTTTTTATTATAAAAATGTTATTCTTATAAAAACTATTTTTATGAATAAATAGATGCATAAAGAAATTCTTTTTATTTTAAAAGAGTTATTCTTATTAAATTTGATTTTATGCATAAATAGATACATAAAAGGATTTTTTAAATATAAAAGTGTTATTCCCATTGAAGTTTATTTTTATGCATGAATAGATGCATAAAGAATTTTTATATCAAAATTAGAGTTCTCTTAAATTCTATGTTTAAATTCTATGAGTATTTGATAAATGAATAATTAAATACTCTAAGAGAAAAATTTCTATTGTTTTATATTCACACGGTTTGTCAAAAGAAAATTCAAGAAATCTATTGAGATCGAATTATTCAGATAAATGATTAATTTATTCCTCATTAGAATTCATAACTAATTTAGAAATCAATTAAGTGTTTACTTAAAGAAACAAATTCAGTAAAAGAGTAATTGAATTATCAAACCTTTTCGAGAAAGTTAGTTCTAGGAGAATCTTATCCGACTCGAACCTTGAATCAGACTATGACCAAGACCAAACTCTTTCGTTAGTTTCGAGGAAAGAAGATGTGACCAGTTTAGAAAAATACCCTCAAAACTCCCGCCAAATCTGAAACTAAGTTTGAGACCCTTCGAATTGATCTGTGGATCAAGGTTACAGAATTCGAGGAATTTTGGTATGAAATTCAAAATACCGATCAAGAAGTTTTGGGGATACTAATTCAAGAAGTACTCATTGTATTCAAAAGAAAATCAAACTGAAAACTTGCATAGAAACCCTGTATTCTTAAAGGACTGTCTTATGCTAGAATGCTGGAGGGAGCATTTGGTATATGTTTTTCTAAGGGAAGTTCGGTTGCAACAGCTGGTGGGGAGTGTTCAAAGGACGGCTCACGCGACAAAGCCTGCCCAGGTCTTGACCAGTCTCGGTATGGTTAAAAAATGGTGTGCTTCCGGTACGATGGGCGAGGGTCAGTCCCTGAGTGAAGTGCCAAGACACTTAAGGAGGATCTTGGAGGGTTCTGACCATGCGATGCACGAGCTCGCGTTGCCTAGGACACCCATGCGTATGTCGTTGGAGGATATGTATGATGGATGAAATGATTATTATAATCTGTTTTTACTAGATCTCGTTGTGGGTCTCAACGGAGAGTTCAGAGTGATACTGTTTTTTGAGAAACAAGGGACTAGATGAAATTTTGAGTTATGATATCTGTAAACCAATAACTATTTATCAATGGATTATTTTATATGTTAAAGTTTTAAAGAGGAGTGTGTGCGTATTTATATTCGAAAGAAAAAGTTAAGAAAGGCATTCAATTATAGGTGGGTGAGTAATTGTCTGGTTCTACCGATTCCAGTGGTTGGGTGGTGGCTAACTCATGGGCCGGATGGGATAGGCTGGAATCAGTGGAGTTTTAATAATTAAATTGAAATAATAGGAATACATTTAGAATTCGAGTAGTTAAGTAAAAACCTGAAGAATTCTCAAACGAGTAGATCAATGGCTTGGCTAGGAAAAAAGCATTAAATTTCTCAAATGATTAGATCAACGACTGTGTGCCTGATTTCGGTTAGGAAAAAAGCCTTGATTTCTTCAAACTAAGTCAGTGATAGTTTTTCTTGTATCTGGTTTAATCAGGTAAAGGATAGTCTAATCTCTTGAACCCATTAGAAAATTCGTTAAGAAAATAAAAAAGGTGGAATCGTCCCCGTTTTTCGGGGGCAAGGAAAATTTTTTCGGTTTTGGTTTCGGAATGACCACCAGATTAGTCTCGTGTCCGGACATTCGAGGGCGAGGCCCCGAGTGGGAAACCCTACCCCATGCAAGAGGAAGCTACTTCCGCTACTACTAGCAACCGGGAATTCGTCGGTGCGCGAAGGGGGCAGAGGGGTCTCACAGGTGGTATCAGAGCACTGTTGTAAACTTACGAAACAGCAGTAGAAATTGCCTAAAATTTTAAAGTAAATCTAGGAAATAATGTTTTCACTTGTTAAGATTATGTTTGAAATGAACTTCATAAATTGAAAACTCATAAATTGCCTAAAATTTTAAAGTAAATCTAGGAAATAATGTTTTCACTTGTTAAGATTATGTTTGAAATGAACTTCATAAATTGAAAACTCATAAATTGAACTAGATTTTTAGATGGATACCCCAAATTTGTCTAGCATTCCTGGACTCTCCCAGAGTCAGGATATGATCGCCTTTGCCTTCGAAAATCTCATCACCTCCATTACAACCCGAGAAAGGAGAGTGTGACTCGCTCGTCACTTTGAGGATCTATACTTTCCTGATCCAGTAGAGCGATGTCAGCATATGTGGTTCTTTGGAGAGTGAAGTATTCGCGTCAATACCAATCAACGAGTCAACGAGAGAGACATAGACAGAATATCTCGCTAGCCATGATCTTGATAAGGCTAGGAGTTATTCATTATGTACAACTTTATAATCATTCACCCCGGAATTCAGAAATTCTTGCCACGATCTTGATAAGGCTATGGCGATGTTACATGCATACATAATATATACCTACATGTATGTATATATGTATGTATGTAGGTATGTATGTATGTATGTATGTAGGTATGTATGTATGTATATATATGTGTGTGTGTATGTTTACTTGGTGGTAGTACTTAAGGAAAATACATAACGTGTGTCCTATTTTCCTTGTTTTAGTACTTAGGAAAATTATAGGCATAGATGATCGTATGATCTGCACACATACACTTGTTTATAGTTTCTTAACCATTTTTGCGGACAAAAACTCTTATTGAAGGGAAGAATGAATAGGTTGACTAAGATGGCTAAATTTATTCCAACTTAAAGGGATGCGAAATCATCCAAGCTTGCTAGGCTCTTTATCAAATGTCTCTAAAAACTATATGGCTTGTTGCCTACAGATATAGTGTTTGATAGAGATAGGAAATTCGATAGTCCTTTTAAAGGGAAATCTTCAAAAGGTTGGAAACTACTTTGAGTATGAGTACGGCCGACCATCCGTAGCTTGATGGTCAGGCAAAGAAAGTCACCCAAGTGCTAGAGGATATGTTTCGTGCATATTTTAGTAAACATGTGCAACCCAATTGGAAGGCATTCTTGCCATATTTGGAATTTTCTTAGAGTAATTTGAAACATTGAGTCTGATTGGATTTATTGATATATGGATTCCAGCCTATAGTCGTAGAGCTATAGATGGTAGCATAGCCTACAAACCTAAGTAGCCAGAGAGCTCTCTAGTACATCCAATTTTTCATGACAATGTGAAAAACAGTGATCTATTAGGACAACATAGTTTGTCCTAAGTTTTGGTTGAGTTCTTGGAGTCACAGTCACTTCCACATGAACCAGGGGCAATTCTTGGGTTCAGATATTGAAACACAAGATATATTGTGTATCAATAGGCACTTGTGAAGTGGAAGAATAGGCCAGTGGAAAAACGTTTACCAAATCTTTTCCCTAGTTTGTTTTTGTTGAGACGAAAACTATTCTAGGAAGGGTAATGTCACGTAGCCTACAACGGCACGTGAGATCTTGACCGGATGTGGAGCCCTAATGCCAGAGTGTAGAAAACAAGTGCATTTGGGGTCTAGGGGTGAGGATATCTTGGTTGGAGTGTTGGCTAACCAAGAGCTAGGCGGATGGATGACCGGATGGCCAGATGGCCAACGGGCTAATGTGGACGGCATGCCACATATTAGTGGTTGGTGTGTGTAAAGACACCAATCTTATTCTGTAGGGTTGGGTGGTGACTAGATCTTGGAGCCCTTCTCGGCTATGGCGATGTTACATGCATACATACATACATACCTACATGTATATATGTATGTATGTATGTAGGTATGTGTGTATTTATGTATGTATGCATGCATGCATACATACATACATACCTACATGTATATATGTATGTATGTATGTAGGTATGTGTGTATTTATGTATGTATGCATACATGCATGATACATAGATATGTGCATGCATACATACATATATACATACATACATACATATAGATATACATACATACATACATACATATACATATACATACATACATATATATATATATATACATATATATATATATATACATATATATATATATACATATATACATATATATACATATATACACACATATATATATACATATATATTCGTATACATATATATACATATATTTATACACACACACTCACACACACACACACACACACACACACATATAAACCTATATGTATGTGTATATAATGTATATGTATATATCTATGTGTGTGTGTGTGTGTGTGCGCGCCCGTGCACTTATAACACTTCTTACCATCGTAGTAAAAAAGGATTTCATTCAAGGCATTATACGAACAAGATTGACTAACACCTTTTACCTATTTGGATAATTAAAGTAGAAATCTCTAAACAGATGTTAGATGAGATAGAACATTAGATAGGGTCTATCTGTAAGGATAGTAAAGTTGCCATGATAAATAAATCTAGTATGTTGATCCAAGAAGATCCAAATGCAAATCCAAGGAAGGTGATATGGTGTTTCTCCATGTTCGACCAAAAAGGAGTTTTATATCTTTGGGGAAATACAAGAAGTTATGTATTATGGGCCTTATGTAATCTTCAAGAAGATTGATGATCTAACTTGTGAACTCTTACTTCCTCCACATTTTAAAGTGCACAATGTCTTTAACGTGAGTTTGCTCAAGAAGTATGTTTGGGATCCTAGCCATGTGCTTGACGACAAACATATATAATAGTTCCAGTTGAGGGTCAGATATAGAGCTTGAACCTGAGCTCATTCTAGATGTCCGAGAAAAACCTCTTAGGAACAGAATTGTGTGAGAATATCTTATCAAATGGAAATTTTACCTAGCCAAAGATGAAACTAGAGAGAAAGAGGATGAGTTATTCAAAGAATTCCCCTAGTTTGTAAGATGAGGACATCTCAATTCTTAAGTGGGGGAGAATGTAAGATTTTTCTTATAGGTATTTCAACGACTTGTAAATATTCTTGTTCAGTAATATTCTAGAGAGAGAAAATTTATGACATGCTTTATCTCTCCAAATAAATTACAAACTTGATTTAATATTCTAGAGAGAGGAAATTTATGACATGCTTATATCTCTCAAAAGAAATTACAAACTTGAGTTAATGTTGGCCTAGAATAAGTAAATCAAAATTTTGGGAAAAATTTTAAACTTTTAAGGAAGGCTTCATGTTTTTCTTCCAAATATTTTAGTAGGATACCTCGATTCAAGAAACATTATTTAATATCATGGCACCTTTGAAGCAAATATATTTTTGCACATTGAGAAAATATGGCAACGGCAAATGGATATCTAGATCTATATAATCAAAAACCTAATAACAAGGCTTATGTTATCCATGAAATTATTTATACTATGGTACATTTGAAGCAAATATATTATTTTATATTGAAAAAACATGGCAATGACAAGTGGATAGATCTACAAAATCAAAAACATAATAACAAGGCTTATGTCATCCAAAAAATTATTCAACTATGTGTCGCAATATCAGCTCTACATTATCCAAAAAACTATGCAATCATAAGTGGAAAAAATTTATCCAAGCACAAGCGTAAGTTTCATAAGAGTAGATCTTCTCTTTTCTACCAAGCGTAAAATCACAGATAGGTCCCTTGACGCGATAGATTCATGATCCAAGAGCCACATCATGGATAGGTCTCTAGATGGGATAGAGCTTCCCTCACATTATGATTGAGTATCTTTGGTTGGTGTATAAACACGTTTTCATTCTGATGAAGCCCAAAACTCGCATGAATATGTAGTAAATGTGTTTGCATGCCATATAAGACTTTTTTGCTTGTACATGTTTTTGAAATTCTGGGCATGTACGCCAAGGTTGAGACTATATATATGATTCATAAGACTTCCTATCTGACCCATCTGCTCCTATCTCAAATATATCATATCTCATATTGATTAACAGCCTTTTCGATTAGTATTGCTCAATCCATTGTTAATGTAGAATCGATTCTCTTTTCTACTTCTCTTGAAATGCATGTAACTTGCCATTTCATTCTAACTCCACTTCTCCTAATTGCATATATGCCCATCTTATTGAATTCACTCACACGAGTCTTTGATGCAGCAGTAGCAATACCTTTCCTCATGCCTTCACCTATGATGTTTGATACTTCCATCCCCCAAGATGCGGTGACATTTCACAAGGTATGGCATCTATAGTGGCCAACATAAATCCAGCACGGACCAATGTATTTACCTCTTCCTGAGTTAATTTTTATCCCTCCTTAATGGTCTAAATATAAGGCAAAACTTCTAATAATAGATGAGATATTGCTATTTGGGTGCCAAGTTTGTACTACATCATCGAGGCAAAACCACATGAATTATGGCCTCTTACCTCGTGGTCCTAGGTAATTTCTCTCTGAAAAGAAACATGGACATGGCACACTTGTAGAACAATTATGGATGATTTTATTGCACTTTGTTCTCCTTGTTCCTTCAAAGATCCACCCAAGGCATTTCACCTTACTATTTAAAGGTTTTCTCCTAATTGTCCAGTGTGTTCGATGAGTGGAGTGTGAAGATGAATGAATTATCTACATTTAGTAGAGTTTTCTTATAACACTTCTTACCAGTGTGGTATAAAAGAGTCCATTCAAGACATTGTACGGACAAGATTATCTCACACCTTTGGCCTATTTGAACCTGGAGTTGAAATCTCTAAACAGATGTTGTCTAAGATGGAACATGAGTTAGGGTATATTAAAGCTGCCCAAGATAGACAAATCTAGTATGTTGATCCAAGAAGATCCAAACACAAATTTGAGGAAGGTGATATGGTGTTTCTCCATGTTCGACCAAAAAAGAGTTCTATATCTTTGGGGAAATACAAGAAGCTATCTCCAAGGTATTGTGGTGGGTCTTATGTAATCATCAAGAAGATTGAGCTTATGAACTTTTACTTCCTTCACATTTGAAAGTGCACAATTTCTTCCATGTGAGTTTGCTCAAGAGGTCTATTTTAGACTCATTTCGGATCCTAGCCATGTGCTTGATGTGATTAACATATAACCCTTCCAGCTTAGGGTCAGATAGAGCTTGAACCTAAGCTCATTCTAGATGTTTGAGAAAAACCTCTTAGGAACCAAATTGTCCAAGAATATCTTTTTAAATGGAAATTTTATCGAGTCGAAGATACAACATGGGAGAAACAAGATGAGCTATTCAAGGAATACTCCCAATTTGTGAGATAAGGTAATCTCGATTCTTAAGTGAGGAGAGAATGTAAGATCCCTCTTAAAGTTTATAATCTTGATCTCCAATCTTCTTGATGATTACATAAGGCCCATAATACCTTAAAGACAACTTCTTATATTTCCCCAAAGATATATAACTGCTTTTTGGTTAAACATGGAGAAACACCATATCACCTTCCCTAAAAAAGGGGCAGACTGCACTCCGCAGAGCCAACACATGCCTTGTGTTGTATGGTTGCTTCTCTTATCTTGACAAAAAACAAGTTTAACATGCTCTCATCACACACAAAAGTTAAATGTGCCAGCAAGTTTCCATATAACACAATGCAAAAAAGGGGTAGTTAAACTTGCTAGCAAGTTTCCATACAACACAAGGCAAAAAACAAAAGGGTAGAATATGCTCCAAAAGCCATGCACTGGCTTCTGGAGCACAGTCTGCTCCCTTTTTTTTAAACCTTGTGTTGTATGGTTTCTTCTCTTATCTTGACATGTAGCCAGTTTAACTTGCTTTCATCACACATAAACATTAAACTTGCTAGTAGCCTACCCCTTTTCTTCCAGAGTGAAATTCGCCCCCCTTTTTTTGCCTTATGTTGTATGGAAACTTGCTAGCAAGTTTAACTTTTGTGTGTCATGAGAGCAAGTTTAACTAGATGATGGGCTTCTCAAGAAAATTTAAGCAAAATGTTGGGGTTTTTCCAAGAAAATTTAAAGAAAAATGTGATGGTGGTTCCTAATGATTTGCTGACAAAGGGAGTTTTTTGAGACTTATTATGTGATGCAAAGATTGATTTGTGCTGCATAGATTCATTCAATCTTTGATGCAATGGGCTAGGTGTTAAAATAAAGAGCATGGCTATGTATGATGCAAGTGGGCTTGAATGTAATGGGTTATATGTAGAAATACACTTTTGTGTCCTTGTAGAGGCTCATGTGGATTCACCATGGATAATATAGGATGACATTATTTGGCATGAGTCAAATATTCCACCCTATGCTTTGAGAAGATAATAAAGTGAACCTTTTGTAGGGATCATGTTGATGTTAAGCATGGGAAACTTTGATTTATGTTTGTTTATATTATTTATTGGATAGTGTGGGCTTTCGGAGCATAGTTTCCATACAACACAAGGCTTCCAGAGTGTAGTTTCCAAACACCATGTAAAGCACAATAGAGAAGCATTATATGGTATATTAAAGATAAAGATAAGAAGTTTACAGACTCAACACTGGTGTGAAACTAGATGATGTTCTAGGATGGGAAGGCTTGAGCAAGAGTATAATAGGGATCACTAATAAGGCTTGAGTAAGAGTATATAAATGGCTAGACATACATCATGACTCCTTGAAGATGGAAATAGCTCACATTGCTGTTAGTCACACTTTATGTTATAGGTGTTGTTCAAGTAGAGACCTTTAGACGTTGATGCTCTTTTTCATTAATGTTTATGATAAAGTAGTGATTATAGCTACATAGGTGCTGCCAACATTACATGAGCTACAACATGATAGTGATATCTTGGCACCTGTAGTGGGACACTTGCTTATGTATACATTGTTGATAATTGTCTATGCAGGACTAGGTAATATGTGATTACTAATTGTGTGAATTGCATATTTCTAGGTATATGTCATGATATAACCTTTGGTCACAAACAAGGAGATTGTCAAGTGAGATGGAAATGAGAAATACTCAACAATTTGTGGTTGAGGAATCACAATAGTCCTCATCCCTAACACTTCGTAAGTGGAATCATCAATAGTCCCTACCACTTCTCAAGTGTAATAAGACATGGTGGAACCAAGTGATTCACTAGAGGTAACACAAAATGCTACTAATGCCGCAAATAATGAGAGACAAAGACCAAGAGCAAGTACTTCTCATTCCTCATGGGCTCGAGACATAGATGATGCAACTTGGCCTTCTTCGAGACTCCTTGTCAAAGTTCTATGCTATGAGGGAGAGATTCACCTCTAATTATATTATGTCATTTGGTTGTGAATGAAGCTATTAGGACGGCACAAGTGGATGTGATCGATCTTGTGGTGGATAGATTTGACAAATTTGGCTATATTAAGGCTATTGCACCATTTCTTATTAGTTTGAAAAGTCCTAGGGAGGGATTTATTCAAGTGAACCATGATGATATATAGGAGTGGGGTTTAATGTGGACAAGAATCAACACTGTTTGAAGAAGAGCTCTCGTGGTTAGATTTGAGAGGAAAAACGTTTTGGTATGGGATGGTAATCATTGCCTCAAACTTGGTTGTCTTGTATCAATGAGGGTAAGTGTTAAGGTCTTCACTCGATTAACTATAGACTATAATTTCTTGATGTTATCTCAATAGGGTACACAAAACCCCTACTATTGATAATCTGAATAATGGCCCTGATTTATTTTGAGTCTTGTTTAACATTAATTAGATTAGGAACAAGGTAGTGAAGAAGGATGACTTGCAATGGATAATGGCTTCAACAATAGTCCTACAAGGTATACATCTCATACTTTCACATGTTTCTTATCCTTGTTTTCACCTTTTTTTGTTGTACTGTGCATGTAAAAAAACCTTGAGTTACATGTATGAAAAAGGAGATCTTACAAATCTTATCAGGTCCTAAAGAAGTGCGAGATAATTAGGAAATGCCAACAGATAATATTCCTTTCCACACTCACATGAAGAAGGATACATATTGGTACCGTGCTTGTATGAGGGATTTAGAGATTATCTGAGATCTAGACATTCACAGTGAGCCATTGCCAGAGGGTGTTGAGGCATATTTCAAGGACATGAGGATGCATCATTTCCAAAAAGCCTTTACATACTTGGAGGCTACAATGGAGGACGTGTCATTTTCCAAAAAGCCTTTACATACTTGGAGGCTACAATGAAGAATGGTGAGCCTATGGACAAACAGCTCGAAGTTAAAATAGTCACTTGGAATTTGATGTATAGGTAGAGCTTAAGTGTAAGATACATGGATTAGGTCGCTTTTACTCTTAGAATTGGTTTATGAGATGATTATGTGTCATGGGGTTTTAAAGGTGGATCTCACATCTCATTAAGAGTGGGCAGCTCATAAAGCAACCAAATGAGACAAATGAATGGTTATCATGGGAGAGTCCATCTCTTGCATGTATCTTTGTACATGGAAGGATGAGGGTTTGTTAGATTGGGAGCATGTACATTTTCCATGATGGATTGAGTACTATCCCAAATGAGAGGCATGAAAGCGAGGAGGCTCCTTTTCAAGGTATGCATGGAAACACATGTGAGCACGTTCCCATGCATGATTGATTGATCATATTATGTATACTTGACTTTAGTTGTATTTACATTTAGCATACCTTTCAAGTGTTTGTGCTGCTATAAATCCTTCACGTGGGTTTGCATCATACCAACCATCAAATGTGTATAGAGATATAGAACAAAAAATGAAATTGGGTTCAGACTTGTTTGGAGGTGGAGTTTGTAGATCGCATGGATGTGCTGGATCACAATATTTCATGGACCACAGTGTTGAGATATGTGGTGCCAGAGAGCACATGGAAGAGGTAGGGAGTGTCACATGAATAAGAGAAGAAGCATGCACATTAGAAAAAGGAATATACTAAGGGTCTAATATCAAAGGTTGATTTGTATGGTCACTTGTAAAAGGTGAAATCAATGATTAAAAGGTGACACATGGAAAGCACAAGGTTGCACATGTAATGTGAGCATTAATGAACACATGGTTGGCACTAGGGTGCACAAAAAGCATGGATTGGAGTCCTTCCCAAGACTATAAATATAGGTATATGGAACTTGATTATTGCAATGAGATTATGTGACATTTTTGTGAGTATACCATTTTGTTAACATCTTGTTTACTTTTTTAATCACCTTATGATTCTCCTTAATCACGTCTTTGATCACTTGCTTTGAGCCTCCTTAGATCCACATTCTTAACACACAAGGTGGTGGTGGTGGACATGCAAGCATGGATTCAAGCATGCCTGATAATAATAAAAGTAGCTAGCTAACTCTAGTGTTCATGATTGTGTTTTCATAAGACAATTTTGCCAGATGGCTTGTAGCTAGCTCCAATTATGTTTGTATTAGGCTTCAACAATTGAGAGGAGGATGAAAATGTTGATGGTAGGATTTGTTTTATGGTCACCTTTATGTTCATAGCTAGCTTTTTCTAAAATTGTCATTGTGTTGTACTATAGTAGGAGACCTTGGAGCACCATTTAATTTTATACGCCCTATTTATAGATGCATCATTCGAATGGCAAACCCGATTGAAGAGCCAAATAAGTATGTCACTCCGAGCATCGATCACACATATTCATTGATGTTTACATCCTCTCATTTATATTCATTGATGTTTACATCACTCCGAGCATCGATCACACATATTCATTGATGTTTACATCCTCTCCTTTCTCCCTCATTTATAAAGCATTTCTTCTTATGTACTTATGTTTTGTTGGCATGACAGACTAATGAAACAACTAGCATGGTTTTTGCATGCACATGCCATGGAGGGACTAACCTTGAAGGGATCACCAAGCAAGTGTCTAGCAAAGTTTGCTTGGGCCAATATACCAACATAATTGACACCCAAAGAAGGGTGGCATTCCTTCATGGAATATTTTTACTAGAGAGCTTGTGGAGTCAGTTTTCCAATTAGTGGATTGGTTCTTGTGTGACCAAGGGTGGTTTGTGGTGGTGGCAGCACCATTATGGAGCATATGCCTATGGTTGTGGAGTGTGCCAAGGTAGTTGGCTTTTAGTTTGACCATTGCTTGTCCCTTGGTTGCGGCTTGGATATTATCATGAGTATTTTCTTCAAAATGTAAGTTGAAGTTAATGTTTGAGATAACATTATAAAAGAGACTAATCTTATATGTTAGTAAGCATATAGTAATATATATATATATATATATATATATATATATATACATACATACACACACACACACACACACACATATATATATATACATACATGCATACATATATATACATACATATATATATATATATATACACATATATATATATGTAAGTTTTTATGTAGGTAAGAATATATATAATAAGTAAGTAAGTTTACTTTGGTGGTGTGTCTCATTCATCGAGAAGGATATCCAAGGCCATGGATGGACATAGAAGAATGAAAGAAGATTCATGCACAAGCATTTTGTGCAACCAAAATCTTTATTTTGGAGTTACCACCAAAGTTTAGTCTAACATGCGCTATTGGTCTAAGCGGTCCATATCTTAGAGGGGCTGAATTATCATCATTCTTTTGCAACTATGTTTTCTCTTAGCATTGTTTTTATTATCACTTATTTATGATGAATCAATAGTATGTATGCCATTGTATGTATGTGGGACCTTGTATGTGTGGTCTTGAGAGTACGTGTGAGAGTATATGTGCGTGCTCTTTTGTGTATGGGAGAGTACTCATATGTGTGTGACCTTGTATGCGTCTCTTATGACCATTGTTTACAAATGGTTGTTGGCAACAAGAAGAATGACATAGTGTTTGATATGCTTGTGGGATGTGGATGCATGGCAAGAGTATGTGAGCTTATGATGTGCTTTTGTGTGTGTGTTGAAAAACACAAGGAAATAAGTGTCTCAAGAGGCAAATTGAAAGTGGTGACATATGCAATCTCAAGTGAAAGAATTGTCCAAGCCCTAGCACATGCAAATAGTTTAAATTGTTAGTCATGTGGACAATGTCTTTTTGGGATTGTTAGTTTGGATTCGAGAGATGGGAGGGTTATTTTTGGATTGAGATTTTCGTTGAATTAAGCATTGATATGTTATGTTGTCCATGTTTATTGAAACACACATCATCTTAAATGTGCTTACCATGCATGTTATAAGAATTCTATGTTGTTTTGCTTTTGAGTTGCAATTAAATATTGGTATTATGATTTATAGTTGATTATATTATAATCACAGACCATTGTTGATCATATTGCATGAATATGTTGATCATATTAAATTTATGGAATGCTATTTTCAATGATGGGCCATTATGGAACATTGTTTTTAATGGTGGAAAATTAAATAGTAAGTTTAAATGCAATAACCATTTGTCTAGTTATGAAATATACTGATAAAAAATAGTCTCCTCGTCCTGGTATGGTGTATGTCTTTTGCTCTTCATTAGAGTTTTTGTCTCAAATGCTAGCATACAATGGACTGGTTGTGCTCAAATTTTTAAGCACACAAGAGACATGAAAGATCCAAAAGCTCGCCATTTTGAGAAGCTTGCAAACAAAGCTTGCAAAGAAAGCTCGCCATTTTGAGAAGCTTGCAAAGAAAGCTCACCAAAAAATCACACCCAAAATTTTTAAAGTCAACCCTTGAAAATTATACCTAGGACCTATGCATGCATGTGTAGCCTAGTAAGAGTGCATGGGGTTAATTGATATATGTAGAGTCACTTCTCAAGAAAATTCAAGATAAATTAATCAAATTAATGGGAATATTAAATAAAATTCTTATATATATGATTTTGAAGTTTAAATGTGCAAATTTAAGTCTAAATATGATTTTAAGTCTAAATGTGCACATTTAAGTCCAAATATGATTTTAAGTCTAAATGTGCAAAATGTACACATTTAGACTTAAATGTGCATATTTAGGTCTGAATTTGATTATATGTCTAAATGTGCACATGTGCACATTGTGTGCAAATGTATATGCCACTTGTTATGCCTAAATTTAAATTCATGAAATCTGTAACATGTGTCAAAAATTAATAAAAGTAATTAATTTGATGAATAATTAAGGTGCAAATATGCACATTAGGTTTTTGTCAAAAAGTGGCCCATGTGAACATCTATCATGCATACACATGAACTCACCCTTACACATGTAAACTTGGGCTAGGAAAAATATTTATTGATTATAAGGGGCATGGGAAAATAATAAAAGAAATAGGGAGGGCCAAGTGAAAATTAAATTAAATTAAAAGCTTAGTGAATTTGCAAAGGGTTGAAACCCTTAGGCATGCGAATTGAATTAATGTGTAAAGGTATAGCTATAAGGGATAAGGTAAATTATTCAATTAATTAAATTATAAATGAGGAGATAATGAGGAAAGCTCTAGTTAACTGAACAATGCATTGCATGGTTGAGATTTTCTCCAGTTAACTTGGGAAAAGCATTAGTTAAACTGCAACTGCATTTAACTGTATGCATGTGGGGGGTTAGTTAGAGAACAAAAAGTATGAAAAGGACCCCTTCCCTTCATTTTTTCTATATGCCTGCTTTTAGGGATTTTTGAGAGCCTTTATAATGTTATTTTACCTAGTTAATTCTTGACTGTAGTACTTGCAAGGTACTAGTAAAGTCAATATTAGATGATTTGGGAAAAATCTCATATTTTGGGAATCAATCACTCCATTAAATTTTGCATATATCTTAGACATGCAAACTCCAAATTTGTCGAAGATTGTAGATCTAGATTCTACTCTTCAAGATCTTTCCAATGATATGTCACGTGAGGGGGTTTTGACAAAATTTTGGACAAGTTCACCACCATGATCCCATTTTTCAAACGGGAATGGGATTTTTCCCAAATTATCTAATATGGTGTTAACTGTACCACTTGTATAGCCTTTTATGCATATCTAGATCAATAAATAGTGATTCTATGGCCGAAGAAGTAAGGAAAAAAACTCATGGATTTTTCTTAGTGATTTGGAGCTTTGCACAAGTGTACTATGGCATACAAATTTAAACATCAAGCCTCTATTCAATTAGGTGTTGGAATAATTCATTTCCTTTGTCATATTCTAGTATAAATCGTACCTTTTCTCTAGTTGTTTTCAAATAATTGGATAGTTTATGTTCTTAGTAATTTTAATTCTTTGTATAATTAATAGAGATTAGAAAAGTAAAATTTTAATGATGCATGTATCTCATTACTCTATATCAATATGTATTTAATTGATTAGAATCTAGCCTTGTACCTGCTTATGCTTCCATCACTGTTATGTTTTACTTTGTACACCCACTTGCATCCAATGGCTTTCTTGCCTTCAGGCAATTGCACTAAATCCCAAGTCTCATTTCCATATAGTGCATCCATCTCCTCATCCATAGCTTTCTCCCAACACACATTTCCAACAGCCTCATCAATGCATGTGGGCTCTACAACCTGTACAACTTTTGCCATGTATGCATAGTGATGTGCCACATAACCATCATAGGTAAACCTCTGCACAGGATTCTTCACTCTCCCAGATCTTCGCAGCTTTACATTCATGGCTTCCATAGCCTTCTTTACACCAGGTGTTCTCATAGCCAGTATCCCAAGATCCTTATCAAGGCTCATCTCCGAGCCACTAGACTCTCCATCAACATGAGAATGCCCTACAGAAATGTCAAGCGTACTAAGGGACTCAACCACTTTCTCTTTGTCTTTATGTGATGTACTTATCACATTTGCAGGATTGGTATTATGATGCAACTTGCCACTCCATTAGATGAGGAATCTCCTGGTGCACTCAAAGACTGTGATTGCTGACTTGCATTTTGTGCAACCACATTCCCACTCACATCAGCCCCACAACAGCTTCTCAGCACCATACCAAATGCTCATCTCATAAAAAACAACATCCCTGCTTACCCTCAACTCACGTGTAGTAGGGTTGTAACACCTGTATCTTTTGCTCAAGGGAATATCCAATAAACACACATTTGTCAGCTTTTGGATCTAGCTTAGTTCTCAGCTCATCTGGCACATGCACATATGCAATGCATCCAAAGACTTTCAGATGAGACAAATTAGGTTTTCTGCCAGTAAACCTCTCCTCTGGAGTTACATCATGTATGGCTATAGTTGGAGTCCTGTTCATGATGTAAATTGCTATAGAAATGGCCTTAGCCCAATAGCTATGCGGCATATTCTTCTCTCCCAACAATGCTCGCACAATCTCAGCAATGTGCCTATTTTTCCGCTCAACAACTCTATTTTGATGCAGAGTGTATCTGCATGAAACTGTCTCCGAATACCATTCTTCTTCAAAAATTCAGAGAACTCATTGGAGAAGTACTCTCCCCCTCCATCTGACCTTAGACACTTTACATATTTCCGTGTTTGCTTTTCAACCATAACTCTGAAATTTTGAAAGTGAGTGAACACCTCACCCTTCTCCTTCATGAAGTATACCCACACTTTCCTTGTGTGGTCATCAATAAATGTCACATAATGTTAAGATTCTAGAAATGGGATTGGTAATGGTGAAGAACATAAGATTAAGCATAAGATTAAGGTGGATTAAACCACACTAAAAACTCCATGACTAGAGAGAGAGAGAGAGATTGCACACTCAACACTATTCCCTTGTATTGCATATCACAATGAACCATACAATGATATAGGCTCTCTAGCCTTATCCCACTTTACATGTCATCATCCATGTGGCACTCCCTTTTCCACTCTTTTGGTCAACACTCACACACCATACAATATTACATGTGGCATTCCTATCTCACCACAATATCTTGCACCTCTAGGGTGCTTTCCCATATACACACATACACACAATATCTTGCACCTCTAGGGTGCTTTCCCACATACACACAACACCGCGATTATATCTCTCAACACCCCCTCTTAATCGAGGTGTTCCACAACTCACCCATCATCCATCATCCATACAATGTAGCATTGCACAAACGCAATCGCTAAGATTCTAGAAATGGGATTGGTCATGGTGAAGAACATAAGATTAAGCATAAGATTAAGGTGGATTAAACCACACTAAAAACTCCATGACTAGAGAGAGAGAGAGAGAGATTGCACACTCAACACTATTCCCTTGTATTGCATATCACAATGAACCATACAATGATATAGGCTCTCTAGCCTTATCCCACTTTACATGTCATCATCCATGTGGCACTCCCTTTTCCACTCTTTTGGTCAATACTCACACACCATACAATATTACATGTGGCATTCCTATCTCACCACAATATCTTGCACCTCTAGGGTGCTTTCCCACATACACACATACACACAATATCTTGCACCTCTAGGGTGCTTTCCCACATACACACAACACCGCGATTATATCTCTCAACACCCCCTCTTAATCGAGGTGTTCCACAACTCACCCATCATCCATTATCCATACAATGTAGCATTGCACAAACGCAATCGCTATCTCTCAACACTCCCCCTCAATGATACATTGGAGTGTCCATTAACCAAACATGTGTGCGCGTGTCTACCATCTTAGACACCTAGTCCATTTTGAGCCGACTTGCTCACAGCGAAACCACTGAGTCCGATTTGAACATGAAAGTTCGGGTGGGAACCAACCCATGCGCATGCACCTCACACGTGCATCGCTCATGCACACATCACAACAACCATTTTGAGCTTCTCGGTGAGCTCGGGCATGGTTTCCCTCATACCATGGATGATTACAAAAATTTTGTTGTTTTGAGCACGCATGCTCGTGGACGATTTATCCATCATCATGTTTGGGTGAGAAATTAAAATTACAAACCTTTTTTTTGGCCAAAGCCGAGTAGAGAAATTTTGGGTGCATGCGAACTAAATTCAATGCTTCTTCTCACATCTTCAAAACTAATAATGTGAGCAAGTTTGAGAAATTGAGGTGTGTGTGTGAATGAACCCTTAAAATTGAATAAGGGTCAAGGCTCAATAAAAATGGGCTTTACTTTTTTTTTCTTTAAAAAAACAAAATGAACTTGGCGGTTCTGCGTGGCTCATTTACTGGGCCGCATCAATGCTGAATCCCCGTGCAGGCTTTATGGGATTCGTGACCTCTACAGGTCGTCGTCATCTTCATTGGCTCCTGTCTTTGTGGTCTTGATCCACTACTGCCTGTGAAGGTTGAGCTCTACAACAAGATCTCTGCTATGTTGAAACGCACAGCTCATTCTGTGCCTACTACTATCCATATGTTGCTACCTACTGCAACGTTTCTACTATCACCGCCTACAGTGCCTTGTTATGGCCTTTTGCTCCACACTGCGCACCAGCGCCTGCTGTGCCTTGTTATCCTTGCTGCTGCCCAACCAACTTCTTCCTTGTGGTGTGCGCCGGACCAACAATTGGCGGATTCAAAGCCCAACAACTGGCCGATTCCTCTTAGCCGCTTTTAGTGCAGCTCTAGTGCTTCCTGCGCTGGGTTCGCCTTGCTTCTCTCCAGCGTAACATTGCATCAGCTCCTCAGCTTCTTCGAGAGCAGGGGCTTCAGCTCCAGCCGGCATGCCCTCAACCCCGTGCGAGTAGAAGGCAGCCCTCTTCTGCGGCCTCTTCATGAAGATGCCACTGCCTCCAAGTCTGAAGGAGCGGCTGCTTGCTTTAGCCTTCTACACTCTGCTTTTCTCGAAGCTCCTCCTCTTCTTACGTGGATGGGCTGTCTCCATGCCAGCTCCTCTTACTTGCATGCTCTACCCAGTTGCATCCTCATTTGTCCTTTCATGGACAAGGCTTCACACTCTTTGCTGCGATTTCTTACATTGATGTAATTGGCATCACACACCAACTACCTCTTCTTTGCCTCTTGAACCCGTTGCGTGAGGTTCACATTGACCACTAACATGGCCATAATGAGCTCCTAATTGAGCTCCACAATGCATGCTATCTTGCATGCTCCTTCAAGAGTTCTTTCTTTGAGTTTCTCCCTATGAGAAACCAGAGGTGCATTCACATGTGAAAGTTTCCACTACTTCCACCACTCACTCATTTTCTATGAGCAAACACATGTGCATCCTCCTCTTGATGCACATACATGGACTCCATCTTGAGCCTCAAACCTTACTTGCTTCAGCCAAGCAAAACATGCTCTTTGCCCAAATGCAAGAGCCATGGGATCCACATATCCCAACAACCAGCAACCCTTCAACATTGAGCATTTTTCCATGCTCAAACACAACACTTTGAGGCAAAACTTCACAAAACCAACCTTCTTGAGGCATAATCAGCAGCATATCTTCTCTTGGTAGCTTTTCCTTGACGATGATGAAGACTCCATAGCCTTCATAATGCCGAAATCTTCATTTTCAGCTTCCTTGATGATGAGCAAGCTTTCCATGTTCCAAAACTCCATTTGCAACTCTCTTGGGCAGCTTCTATGCAACCTCCTTGTTGCAAATCTCCTCTCTAACTTGAGAATGGTAGCACCAAATCTCTCTCCAATCCTCACAAATGCAAATCCAAATGATAATATGAGTGTGCATAATTTTTTTTCATAATAAGCTGAAAATAATGCTTAATCAAACAAACACACAAACAAGCTAATATACATAATAATCACCCATGACCAAGAGCCCATTTGGCTCTGATACCATGTTAAGATTCAAGAAATGGGATTGGTCATGGTGAAGAACATAAGATTAAGGTGGATTAAACCACACTAAAAACTCCATGACTAGAGAGAGAGAGAGAGATTGCACACTCAACACTATTCCCTTGTATTGCATATCACAATGAACCATACAATGATATAGGCTCTCTAGCCTTATCCCACTTTACATGTCATCATCCATGTGGCACTCCCTTTTCCACTCTTTTGGTCAACACTCACACACCATACAATATTACATGTGGCATTCCTATCTCACCACAATATCTTGCACCTCTAGGGTGCTTTCCCACATACACACATACACACAATATCTTGCACCTCTAGGGTGCTTTCCCACATACACACAACACCGCGATTATATCTCTCAACACATAATACCTGCAGACAGCCTCCCATAGACATGGTCTTTGTAGAACCCCATACATCTGAATGCACAACATCTAGTGCATTTCTGCTCACATTTCTGTCACGTGGAAATACATGCTTTGTTTGCTTTCCAAATTGGCATGCTTCACATATTTTCTGCATACCTTCAAAAAAACTTTGGCAGCCCTATCACAATTCCTTTAGTGTGCATAGACTTTATTCTCTGCACATTCACATGTCCAGTTCTTTTATGCCAAATGTTCAGTTCTTTCTAAACCATTTGCAAACATCGCAGCACTCACTTCAGGCATGTTTACATTCAATGTAAACATTCTGCCCACTTTGTTGCCTTTTGCAAACCTGCACTTGTCTTTAAAGTCTTCAACATAACAACCATCAGGGTTAAACCAAACCTGAAAACCCTGCTCAATCATCTGGCCAACTGAAACCAGATTCTTTGTTATGTTCGAAACATGAAGTACATCTGCAAGGTACTTCACTTTGCCATCCTGCTACATAGACAATGGCACATCTCCAACATGGGCAATTGGATGAGCAGTGTCATCCCTGTTTCCACAAAACTTGGTCTTTCAAGGTTTTTCATCTCCTTGAACCACTCCCCGTGACTTGTCATGTGGTTCGAAGCACCTGAATCAACGTACCATACATCATCTTTATGTGCTGCTTCAACATTTTCAAACATGGCATTAACGACATGCTGCATAACAAACAACCTTTCATTATCCTCATTGTTTATGCTCGAGGATGCATGGTTGTTTTGCTGCAATTTTCCATTTTGCATGTCAGCCTGCTTCTTATAACAATCTGCCTGCACATGTCTAGGCTTACCACAATAAAAGCATCCACGTGTATCATTATACTACCTTTGCCAATTTCGACGACCTCTTTGACTCCCATTGCCTTTGAATTGGCCTCTTCCACCTGCGTGTTGTTGTTGTTTGTGAATTCTGGGACTGTTGTTGTTGCTGCCTACTGGCCATAATTTTGATTACCTGTTCGGCCATCTCCTTGGCCGTGTCCACGGCCTCCTCTACCTCGTCCTCTTCCTGAACTTGTGTAGAAGGCCTGTTGCTCTGAACTGTTTTTGTTTTGTGAAGGTTGTTTGTCTTCACCCAAGCTCTTCTCTTCTATAATCAACATAGACACCAAATCTGTGAAATTGTGGGAATGTTTTCCCGAGTCTGAATAGACGTCTTAAATGCCTTGTATTGTGGCTCGAGACCACGTAGACAGACTTCCACCTTATCATCATCATCTACTGAAACGCCAATAGATGCAAGGGATTCCATAATACCCTTGATCTTCAATGCATAGTCATTCACAGACATACTCTTTTTCTCCACAGTATGAAGTTCATTCTTCAACTATGTCTTTCGTGCCTTGGTATTCATTTCATAGAGTTTTACCAAGGTGTCTCACGCCTCCTTGGGGGACTTGGCATCCTATATGTGCCTAATCATAGTGTCATGTATACTGATAGAGAGCCAATACATAACTTTTCTGGCTCCTTGGTTCCAATTCTTGAACCCTTTCAAATCTGCATAGCAGTCGGATTGATCTCCGGTATCTTCGGTGCCTCTTCATGCTCACCTTCTATGTAGTCCCAATAGCCCTTTCCCATTAGGAAATTTGTCAACCTGAACCTCCAAGCATGGAAGTTGTTCTTATCAAGCTTGTCAGCAACAATCGGGTTTATACCATCATTTGACATCTTGCCAGACACACAAATTTACCAGAAAAACAGCACTCTGGTTTGTCCCTATACAAACTGTTATATTTTCTGCAGTGGTACTGTACTACACTCAAATGTCACAACCAGTGACCTCAATGTGCATACATACACCCAATGGCAAACTGTTGACCTCCTTGTAGCACACACAATGTTTGCACAACCAATCTGCCTTCCTGCAGTTCTTAAAACAGAGTTATGCAAAGAATCGATGACTTACCCGCGTGCTCGAAATCGTCTGCTTTTTGAAAACGGAGGTCCTAACGCGCTCGAAACGCATTTGCGGCCTGAAAAAAAGCGTCCAATAAGATAATATAGTTGCCCTATAGCTTTACTCCCACAAAGAAAGCTCCTCAATCAGAGATCGTTTGTCGGTGCCTCCCATAGAGCTCCCGACAAGGGTATAGGCATCGCCAACACAAATAAGGAAGAGTAGATGAAGCTCTTACCCTCATATCGCTTCATGTGCTTCTCTTGCTTGCAGCTCAGTCCCCTTAGCATGAACCAGGCTCTGATACCATGAAAAGATGCAGGGGAGAAGAGAGCTTGAGCTCTCGCAAGCACACACACACTCATAAAACCCTAAAAAAGAACACACACTCACAAGCACACACACACTCACAAAACCCTAAAAAAGAACACACAAGGTGAGAGGCTGAAAATCTTCTTCTTCTTCTTCACACAACACTCAACACACCATATACAAAGATAAGAGTATACACAATATAAAAAGGTATTCAACCAAATACATACTAGGGTTCTCTATAGTGTGAACCCAACTAAATGAGCTGGTGCTATAACTATGCCAGTCTCTAGAATGGCTGTCACACAGCCTGTCATCCCACTGGCCGCATATCACCCATGATCTCACCAACCATGCGAGTGGTGTAAGTGTGGGGCCTCACCCAGACGGGTCATCAGTGTCCACCGCCTCACTAGATGAGCTCGATATCTCAACATTAATATACTCCCCTTCCTAATTCAAGTCTGTCCTCGGAGCTAGCACAGATCTAAAGGTAGTAGATCGAATAGGTTCTGACAAAGTCGCGGTGCGAGGTAGGATGCCGAGAGGGGGGGCTCAATGGAAGACACGGTAGCTTGTCCAAAAAGTTATCTCCATCATGTCTTTGAATGTTTGGAGACACTAGGAGGGAATCCACTGGACATGCTCGTAGTAGCCAAAGATCTACTTTAGTGTTAGACCTTTGTTGATGTTGAAGGCCAAGCCTTGAGTCCCTTGATGATAATGGTTCCATTCTAGGAACATCTCTAGTAGCGTGATGATCAAGTTGAAGAATCTTATGGTGGTGACCACCACGGGATCTAGTGCTTGATCATATCTTCTGATGAATTCATGGATGCACTTTAACATGCTGGCTTTAGTGCATGGCTCTATTGGGGCGTCGGAGGAGCAAACCATGGGAAGTTGAAGAGAAGTGACAAGTTCTTTGTTTGATCCTTGTGGAAAAGTTTCTAGGCGCATCTGTGTTAGATCAGAAGTATTCAGGGTTTATCTAGAGTGGGTGCGGTGCATGGCT
Source organism: Cibotium barometz (assembly GCF_041138505.1). Classification (NCBI taxonomy): domain Eukaryota; kingdom Viridiplantae; phylum Streptophyta; class Polypodiopsida; order Cyatheales; family Cibotiaceae; genus Cibotium; species Cibotium barometz. The sequence goes on from NC_141083.1 coordinate 36,486,700, forward strand.
CTATTGGGGCGTCGGAGGAGCAAATCATGGGAAGTTGAAGAGAAGTGACAAGTTCTTTGTTTGATCCTTGTGGAAAATTTTCTAGGCGCATTTGTGTCAGATCAGCAAGTATTCAGGGTTTATCTAGAGTGGGTGCGATGCCTTGCAGTATTGCTCCCATATGTATGGCTTTAGCAAGAAAGGTCGCCGCCAGGCTGCCCATACGATCGAACATGATGGGACGAGGGTGGCGTGGAGGGGTTTCTTATTGGTGGTGACGAGCTTGGAGGGTGATGACAAGGAAATAGTGGTGAGACTGGCTTTGAGGACTGGGTGAGGCCTAGACAATGTAGAGGGTAATTGTGTAAGGGCAGTGGGCAGGCCTAAGTTAAGTGTTAAGGTGGGAGGTGAGGGAGGGGGGGTTGGTGAGGGAGGTGGAGTGGGGAAATGGATGGGTGTAGAGGATTATGAGGGGAAGAGGGGAAGTGATATGGTTCTAGGTGGGGGTGGGGGTGGTTGTGTGCTAGTGCTAGGGTGAGAGGAGCTAGGGGTGGAGGTTGATCTTGGGGGGGGGGATAAGGGTGGTGGTGGTTGAGGGGGTTGGGTTCATGTGGCTCCACGCCTTCTTCATCATGGTCACTATCATCGTTGTTGTCTTCTTCATCTGAGTATTCGGGGTTGTGGGCTTGGAAGAAGACTTTGGCCTCTGTAACTTTTTTAGGGGTAAACTCCATTGGAAATGCCACATGTGAGTCATCAAATTGCATGATGCCTGTGGCTTGCATGACCTCCATTTGGATATGACATCGGCAATAAAGAATGAGGAGGCCAGCTACTATGGAGTATGGAGGGAGCAGTAAGTTGCTTGGACAATCTCCCATCCTTTGTGGTGGAGGTAGCGGAGGGCGTCGGCTGTCCGTTGTATGGGTAAGGACAGAGCCCGTTCAGGATGGAGAGGTCGATGACATCATTCGGGTCCCTGGGCATCCCAAAGCATAAGAGGTGGGACCAACTCATGAGGTTTGCTTAGAGAGGGTTGGTAGGAAGGTCGAAGAAGATTTGGGGGTGGGTGAAGGAAATGAGGCCTTGGAAAAGAAGAACTGAGCTAGGAGGGCGATGCTATGGAGTGGGACCTTGGTGAGGATATATGTGTATGTGGTGTGGGAGATGGGTTCTATTGGTTCTGGGGTGGTCATGTAGACTAGAAGGGAGTTATTTGTGAACCCCTTTGCCATATTTGGTTGAAGTGGTCATGTGCTTCAACTGCCCCTACATATTTTAGCCATTGGGTGTCTGAATCAATAGGGAAAACATAGTGTTCTGGCCCAAGGAATCCATCAAGCTTGCGAGTTCTGTGTGAGCATGTTCCCTGTGATGGTTCTGATGTATTGGCCTATTCACGTTCATTAGGAGTGATATCAGGCAGGTATGCAATGCTAAGCATGTATAGAGATGTAATCTCTTGCCCATCAGCTATAGCAAAACTGGTTCCCGTGCGTCTTGGAAGTATGTCCAAGGTAGCAAGGATATGCATCTAATTCTTAGAGTCTTTTGGCTAAGGAAGAGGTGCACACTCCTTGCTATCCTTTTCATCATCTATTGTTTTATGGCACGTTTAACATAAGTGGATTGTAGTAGATCTGGTGGTTGTTACTGTGTCCTTTGCAAAGGTTCTAGTGCTCATGGGATGTACCTTCCACATGCGTAGGTTGATTTTAACTGTCTGATATTTCCTTCAGATGTCAATATGGTCGGTGTCCCAATCGTGGATCATTTTAGTTTCTCTCATGAATGGTTGCCTAAGGATGTAGTCATATGAAACTGGCTAACATCCAAAGTTCATCACCACAAAGGTGTGGCAGCAGGTGGTTCCAAGGATCTTTTATTTCAAATTCTTTAATAGACCAATGGTTCGAGCGGTGGCTCTATCAACGAGTTTTACTAGTAATGTGGTGTCATCCATGGCGGTGCTCCCCATTTTTCCTAGCATTTTTTGGTAACAATGCTCACTCCTACTCCCCCATCCAGGATTGCTGTGACCTGGATGCCATCGAAGGTTTTCGGCAATGCAGTATTGAGTTCATTGCCTTCAAAATATTGTTTGAGCTTATTTACTCAAGCTATGGGGTGCCAATGATCTCGTGGGGTTCAATGAGTTTGTCTTCCTCTGACTCATTAGAGCTGCCTACCTCTATGGATACTTGCATGCCTGCCTCAAGGCGTCCCTCCATCCAATCTTTGAGATCCTTCCATAAGCTTGGGCTACCTTGAAGTAAGGTGCCAATGGGATCTAAGTTTGCGAAGAGAGGAAGGAGGAGAGACCAGCAATGTCTCTAGGAGAAAAGGTTGTTCATTGAGGAAGGTCACCTTGGCTTGTTCTCAAGCTCTTATTTGTATAAGGTATTTGGATGGGGACCTCTCTGTCCGTTCTTTTGAGATGGTCATCCCCAAGGTTTTTGGGATATTCAGCTACCCGATTCCCTTGGTGGGGATTAGCTATTGCACTGGGTGCTGCTGCTTATGTTGGCCTATGAGGGGGTGATTGGTTTGGAAGCTCTCTCTTATATACCTAAGCCTCTTCAATAGGTCTCATGTTGGAGACCGAAGAGCATGGCTCAAGGTAAGCACTTGGAGGCCCATATTCTATCTGTGCTTGGCAATCCCTGACCAATTCTTAGGCTACGAAAAGTCTTTCCTTCTCCTAAATGGGGTTAGGATATTCAACAAGATTTTTAGGGAGCTGGTTAGTGTCAATTGGTTCCCTAGCTTGGGTGGCTGAGTGTAGTAGATGTTCCTCTTCTGTGGATGCAAGTATCTTTCGAACCACTCTTAATAACTACCCAACTATCCCCTTTGCCGATTTTTGTGGTTTTCTTTCTCGAGCATCTAGTTGCTCGTGCTTGTTCAGGGACATTCTTTGAAGATAAGAACTTTGCGTGCTGGTATCGTGAGGTCGATGCCTCTAATGCAGCATGATTTACGGCCCTCTATCTATTATGCAATGTGGTTACGGCATTGAGAGGGACCATATGGATGAAGCCATCTCTTACACTCAGCAAGTTAATGCCGGTGCTAGAATTAGCTTCACGAGCTTTCCCGGTTCTCCCTGGTCTTAGCAACAATCCTTATACCGGTGCTCTATCACACACCTAACGCATAAAGGGGTTAATGTAGAAGCGCCTATAGAGGTGCTTGCCATCCCTTTCTTAATTGGACACTCAGCTACTTGGTGAGGTCCTACACAATAGTAGCATTGCATGGGTGGTTGTTTAGCCATTGTATTCATGTCCCGGCCTCGTGGGATTGGGGAAGCTAAGTACACTGGGAACATTTGGTCGCCCTCCATCATGTAGTGGTTTAGAATTTGGGAGGGTGGACTAGTTGGCTCCAGAGGTTCGTAGGTAGGACCTTCAAGAATTTTCCCCTCATCCCCTTCTTCAAAAATTTCTGTCAGGGTTAGCTGACAAACAGATGTGACTCGTGGGGCAATGGGGGTTGAGGTGGTAGAACTGGGGGTGGCAAGGGCAATTTGGGTACCCTAAAGATTCCTCTTTGGGACACTTCTTGGCCTAGTTGAGGTGCATTGTGAAGCGTAGGTGCTGGCAAAGCCAGCACAGTGGTTGCCTTGGGTTTACTGGTAGGGCTTAAGGTAGAGCACGGGTTTGAGTAGCCCTTTACTGATAGCAGTTTGTGTTTTCATAATTGCTCCATCTTTGGCAATACGTGCAATAGAGGGTGGAACGGGTTGCAGATGTGGACACTTTGTGTTAGTATGGTTAGATCGACAAATTGGGAACTATACTAGCTCCCTCTTTGGATAGAGATGGGGTTGGCCCACCTAATCCTAGCCTTGGCCGATTCTCCAATATTGGGTCATTTGTTGCATAATGCAGGGACCAACAACTAGTCAACTTGTTGTCCAACAGTGGACTCCTTATTACTCTTTCATCTAATTTAGTACTGGTGGTCTTGAATGAGGCTTCTAATGTACCCTTGCGAAGTTCTCGGGAACGTGTTCCCTTGAAGTGGTTCTCAAAGTCCATAGCACTCTTGCAACATTGCTCGAAAGAGGTATGGGCCAAGACATACAAGGAATTGTGTAAGGGTACATCCTCTAGACCTTCTAGAAATCTCCTTGTTAACCTTTCATTAGAGAACTTGTCTCTGGCACTGTAATGGGAGTGGAGATATCTGACTCTATTGATGTAATCTCGGATGGTTTCACCATCCTTTTGTCTAACATTGTGTATCTTCTCACAACAGGACTCCATCTGGTTCCTTGATGAGAATATCCAACCTTGAAGGCCTCTTTCAAGGCTTCAAAGGTGGCCTTGTTCTCAGTTTTCAAGGACCTAAACCATTGGTCAGCTTTACCGTCTACGGTGAGGCCAAAGGCACTCACCTTTACTTGATCATCCGCTTGGCCGCCAAAGGCTTCACAGATCTAGTTGAACATCTCTAAGTGCAGGATGGGGTCTCCAATCCCATCGAACTTAGTGATTAGCTTTGAGATGTTTGCGGGTTTGTTCCACTCTAGTCAAGGTCCTGGTATTGGTTGCATTGGTAGTACCGGGGGCATGATGCCAGTAGCCACCTCCCTCCCTATTTCCATGGCTATTCTCAACATTTCTAGTGTTAGCCTTTCCATGGTTAGAGCAGGTGCTGATTGGGGAATGATGGGTGGAGGAGCTGGTGGGCCAAGAGGATAATATATCATCGGAGGTCCTTGTCTCATGGGGGTGGATTCGGTTGTGCCTCATGTGGTCTCATGTAGTACCCTAGGTATGTCCCGTGAGGTGGGTATTGTTGATATACAAGTGGCCCAAACTGATGTGACGGGCTAGGTAGGCCCTTTCTCTCTGGTATGACGTTTCAAGTCCTTGGGAGGCTGGATCTTGCCCCAGGTTTTGTATGGGTCTCTGGGCCCAGAATGAATCGACGGCTACCCCCGATTTGATGGCTCTCACTTTGCCCTATTTCTGATCTAGGATCTAGAGGTGGAGTGAGCTCTCTTTCCTATTGGTGTTCCATACCTCTCACCATGGGGTGTGGCTCTTCTAACTATGCATTTCCCAAGACAAAATTATGGAGCCTCAATGCAAGGATTCTCTATGAATGTGTAGGAGAGGTATGGTCTTGCTCCTGGATAGGTGGTCTGTCCATACAGTGAGCCCCAAGTTCTCCTATTTCAAGGTAAGGGGTATCTCTTTCCATGTTGGGAAGATCTTTGCTCTCACTGGTGCTATCAAAAACTAGCATCGTTTGTGGCTCCAAGCTGTATTGATGACCAATGGGTTTGACCTTATGAGTGAGGGAGGTTCAGGAGAGTTTATATCATCAAAGAGAGGGTTGTTTTTTGCACCAATTTTTGATGAAAAACAGGTAGAGGGAGAGGAGACACACACAGAGGAGAAAACCCTAATGTATATTGCAAACCCTAACCATAGAGGGAAGCCATCTCCCTTCTCACACAATGCATAAAGCCATAATCCATAATACACAACACACACTATGTGTTGTGTCCACACACAGCTAACCCTAGCTAATGTCCACACACTATGACTAGCTGGACGTGGTCATTTATGTCTCACACATGTTCCTACCTAACATGCCAGCACATAGTGCAGCTGGCACAAGCTGACATCGAGCTTGAATCTCAACAGCCCCTCTCAAGCTCATGATGTACTCCCATAGATGAAGATGTAGATGAGCTTGGGCTATCAAAGCTCTCAACACTCCCCCTCAAGCTCATCCCACCTCCCAACATAGTACGGAAGTACTCAAACTTCTCCCTCCTAAGTGGCTTTGTAAAGATGTCGGCCACCTGCTCTTCAGTCTTCACATACTTCAAATCCACTGTACCATCCACACATTCTCTCTGACAAAATGATAGTGGACCTCTATGTGTTTGGTCCGCGCATGAAAAACTGGATTCTTGGCCAACTGTATGCTGCTCATGTTGTCACAATGAATGACAACCTTGCCATCAATAGGCTCACCCAAATCAGCCAAGAGACTCTTTAATCATACTCCTTCACATGTAGCAATGGCTGCACCCCTATATTCAGCCTCTGTACTAGATAAAGCAACAGTAGGTTGCTTCTCGCTACTCCAACTCACCACTGCACTTCCAAATGTAAAGGCACAATGTGACTCCATTTTAGCCAATGGAAATCAATGCTCTACTATGCAACATAATCTAATATTTAAGCTCTACTCTCTACTGTTGCACACTCTCTATATCTGTCTATACTTTGTCTCTATATCTCTATCAAAATGTTTGGTTAATTTGGGCATACCCATCTTGTGGATCGTTTACAAACAAAAGTTGTCTTTGTAGAAAAGAGGGACATAATAAACCCACAATGCATATTTAATTAACCACAATTTTATCCATGTAGTCTTCTCTCCACCAAAAGAAATGCAAAAACATCTCAGAAAATGTTATTACTCTCTATTGTTTTACACTCTCTATGTCTATCTATACTCTATCTCTATATCTCTATATTAAAATGTTATTTTAGTGCATAGCGTGATATCTTCAACATGCATTTGGATTTCTCCCACATCCAACCTAGATGGGTTAAGGTCTCAAATGACCATCTTTTTGTGACAAACCTCTCAGATGACATCCACATGGAACAATGTCATAGGCTTCCACAAAAACATATCCTAAATGAATACAATGTCCATAGACATGATTAAGGAAAATAATGCATCACACATGCGATGGAGAATGTGTAAATCATCTCATAAGTCGACAAGACATCTGTGCGCTCTCTAGTTGAAACTCCACATGAAAAATCCTTCAACCGCGTAAACCTAACAAATTCTTCTCAATTTTGTGAGCCAATTTAACTTTTTATCCCAATTTTTTTGATCATAGATTTCTAGTGTCAGGTCTCTAAGGGTCTTTATTAATTAAAGGTTCCTAAGGATACAAACCCAATTCGGCACTCATTCAGCATACCCATCTTGCATATCATCTACAAGATAAAGATTACAATACTATACATGTCTCTTTCTCTTACAATTGTATATCTTCCTATTAAACTGCTTGGTTGAGCTCCATGCCACGGTTGAGCATTAGGGTCAAAACTAGCAGTTCTTAGTGATTTAGGTCCCTACCAATTTCCAAGGTAAAGATTTTAAGCTTTTGGTTGATTATGGCAGCACTCATTCTCTTATTTCATCGAATGCCTATGTAAGTTAATAATCGACCAAAAAAAGTACTGTAAACTAATGCAAGAGGAATTGGCAAGTGGAAAAGTTATTTTCACATGCCATGAGATAGATATAATTCAGTTCCCTTGGACAAAAACCCAACCGAATAATGCTTTATCTTTCTTGATATGTATTGCTTGATCTTCCATATCAATGATGTCCTTAAGGGTCTTTGATCTAGAAATAACCATCTTCTACTCCTCTAACTCACCTTGGATCATCCTCACACTATTGTCATCTAGCCCATATAAGAACCTGAAAATGAAAATAGTGAGTTGCCTTCCAGCCTTTCCATGTTGTGATAGCCTCCCACCAAGATGGTCTTCCAAAATCAGGGTGATGTCATAATAGCTCATGCATTCACTACATGATGACATCTATGTTGTAGGTTGCTCTATGTTTCATAAACACTTTTAGTAGCTCCTCCTATAATGCTTTATCTTACTTGATCTACATTGCTCAATCTGCCATATCAATGATGTCCTTATCGGTCTTCGATTTGGAAATAACTATATTCTACTCCTCTCTCTCATCTTGGATCATCCTCAAACTGTATCATCTAGCCCATGTAAGCACTTGAAAATGGAAATAGTGGCTTGCCTTCCAGCATTTCCATGTTAGGACAACCTCCCAGCAAGATGGGCTTCCAAAATCCTTATCTATCTATGTGGTAGATGTCATCTTCACTTGTTATCATGTGGGCATCCTAAAAATTAACAATGTGATCAAAAGATAGGAAAAACACACATTAAAATGATAATGTGATCAAGACATAAAATTGTGATCAATAGAAAAACAATTCAGAGATCTCTAGCTTGAGTCCAATACTTTCATCCCACTATAAACAATGTACATTTCCCTTTGTTGATCTCTCTTTAGTCTACCAAATGCTTCCCACTAGCCTCACACATGCCTTCAAATATCAAAGAATGGAGCTTTTCTCATGATATTTTGGGACTCTAGGTTTGTCAATCAAGGAAAACATCACAGACTTCATAAGAGGACAATTAACGATAATGCGAGAATTTTGCTTCATATAGTATGATCTCCTTTGGGCAGACACTGGGTCATTACTTGAGATGAAAATATCTGTAGCGTGAATTGAGTGATGCTGCCCAAAAAAAATCCAATATCGATACTTCCATAGCTTAGATTGTTCCACCTTTTCAAGAGGCTTATTAGTTGTGGGGTCATATGGTGCACATGTTGATTATGTCTTTGGCATCACGCCAAAGCCATTACATAAGATCTTCTTAATTACCTACATATATATTGATCTGAGGTCATGTCACATAGTTTACAATAGGAATCTTCTCTTCAAACTCAACTCCAAAAGTGTAGTATTTCTCATACTCAAATTCTACATATACAATCATATCATGTTTTGTTGACCCTATCTTTGTGCCTTCCTTGGTACTTTGTTTAACCACATCCTTTCCATACCACATCCGTTCTATATTTTGTGCTTTTTTGTAGCTCATATGTTCTATCTTTCTCCTCTTGTTATGAATTACTCATGCCTCCTTGCTCAATTTTCCTCTTTTTTTCTTTGGGGGTATTTCTAGCTTTGGACAAGCTAGTTTTGACTACCTCAAAAGCATCCAATAGCTTTGTGGGTGTGTACTCTTGTGGATTATCTTATTCATGGGGATGAAACGTCTAGACAACATCATGTCAGAGTCTCTTACTTTCATTTGTCCATAGTCATATGTTGGGTCTAGCAAATATATATCACCACTTAACACTATTATGGGCAAGCATGGAACACATTCTTTGTCTCCAATACCTTCTTCCATTACTTTAACTTTCCCAAAGTCATTAAACATGTCTTTTCCCTCTGGCATACCAAACAATCAAAGCTTTTTCACTCATTCCCCATCAACGGTGTTGGACTTGACTGTGTGGACCACAAAATGGATGAAAGTTAAGATTAAGTCATATAGTCAAAAACATCATGATCGTTAAAATAGACATTGGGGTGATCTCCAAGGGCTTAAACACATGGCTTGGGAAGATTTGGATGAGTAGCTAGATCTCAAAAACACTAGGCATGGGGGTGCTTAGTCATAGGCTTGAGCACACGGAGATTTGAAAGTGCTTGATCATAGTGCTTGAGCACACGGAGATTTCAAAGTGCTTGATCATAGTGCTTGAGGAGATTTGGATGAGGGACCAAATCTCAAAGCAGTAGGCATGGGGTGCTTAATCATAGCCTTTGGGAGGAAGGGCTTAAGAAAATTTGGTTGTGTGTGGCCAAATCTCAGAAGAACAACGAGTTGAACATAAGACTTTGGGAAGGACTTGAGCATAGAGCCTGAGGAGGAGATTTGGCTATGTGGCCACATCTCCAATGCACCATAACTTTGAGAGGATGGACTTGATTGAGGAGATTTTCCTATGTGGCTAAATATCCCCCAAACAAGGAGTTAAGCACAAGCCTTTGGAAGGAAAAGATTAATCATAGAGCTTGAGAAGATTTGGAGGAAATATTAAAGAATATAGCCTTTTGAAGGAAGGACTTGAGCATTGAGCATGAGGATATTTGGATGTGTGGCCAAATCTCTACAGCATAAGACTTTGAACAGAAGCCTTTCAAGGAAAGTGCTTGAGCACATAGCTTCCCTTGAGGCCTAGTAGCTTTTGAAAAGGGATTAAGAATACAATACCTTTAGGAGATTTTCTAGGTGGGATTTGGTTTGTCTTGCCAAATCTCAAGGCTTTTGAATGGCCTTGATCACAGAACTTGAGAAGATTTGGGTGAGCACCCAAATCACTAAAAACACTAGGCATTGGGCTGATTGATCATATGCTTGAGCACAAGTATTGAGAAGATTTGGCTAAGTGGCCAAATCTTCTAAGCTCATTGCACAAGATATTGTAAAGGGCTTCATCCTATGGCTCAAGAAGATATGGTTGGGCGGCCAAATTTCCAAGGTAGTAAGCATAAGATATTGTCAAAGGCTACAACGTTAAGCTTGAAAAGATTTCGTTGAGTGGCCAAATCTCAAAATGATTCATCTTAGGCTTGATAATAACAAGGATTGTGAATATTTAGATGAGTGACCAAATATCTCAAGCTTAAGGGAGAAGACATTGGAAAGGGCTTCATCATATGGTTTAAGAAGCCAAATCTCCAAGGCCTAAGCACAAGACAAATCTCAGCCCCAGAAGTACAAGGAGTTGAACATAAGACTTTGGGAAGGACTTGAGCATAGAGCTTGAGGAGGAGATTCGGCTATGTGGCCAAATCTCCAATGCACCATACCTTTGGGAGGAAGGACTTGATTGACAAAATTCGACTATGTGGCCAAATCTCCCCCAAACAAGGAGTTAAACACAAGCCTCGAGAAGGAAGTGCTTGATCATAGAGCTTGAGGAGATTTGGATGTGTGGCCAAATATCCAAATAGGGCTTAAACAAGTCATCCTTTTGAAGAAAGCTTTTTGAAGGAAGGACTTGAACATAGAGCATGAGGAGATTTGGATATGTGTCTAAATCTCCATACTGAACACAAGGGTTTGAACACAAGCCTTTTAAGGAAAGGGATTGAGCATATATCTTGAGGCCTAGTGGCGTTTCAAAAGGGATTGAGGAATATAAGACCTTGAGGAGATTTTTTGGGTGTGGGATTCGGCTCTCTATCCAAATCTCCAATGCACAAGGCTTTTGAAAGTGCTTGATCCTAGAGCTTGAGGACATTTGGGTAAGTGACCAAGTCTCAAAGCACTAGGCAAAGGGGTGCATAATCATAGACTTGAGCACAAGGAGTGAGAAAATTTAGCTTAGTGGCGAAATCTTCTAGGCTTGACGCACTAGGAATGAGGGTGCTTAACCATAGGCTTGAGCAATAGGATTGAGAAGATTTGACTGAGAAGTGGTCAAATCTTCTATGCTTGAGGCACTAGGCATGGGGGTGCTTAACCATAGACATGAGCACTAGGATTAAGAAGATTTGAATGAGTGGCCAAATCTCCTTAGCATTGATGAGCACATCAATGCTAAGGATTAAGAAGATTTGAATGAGTGACCAAATCTCCTTAGCATTGATGAGCACATCATTCATAAGGATTTCAACATATAGCTTAAAAAGATCTAGCTAAGAAGTTAAATCCCAAAGCACTAGACATTGGGGTGCTGGATGACATGCTTGAACACAAGTATTGAGAAGATTTAGCTGAGTGGCTAAATCTCCTAAGCTCATGGCATCAAACATTGTAAAGGGCTTCATCCTATGGCTCAAGAAGATATGGCTAAGTAGCTTTTGAAGGAAAGAATTGAGAAGAGACCATGAGGATATTTGGCTTTGTGCCAAATCTCTAATGTATCATACATTTGGCTATGTGCCAAATCTCTAATGTATCATACATTTGGCTATGTGCTAAATCTCCAATGTGGAGGAAGGACTTGATTGAGGAGATTTAACTATGTGGCCAAATCTCCCCCAAACAAGGCGATAAGTGCAAGCCTTTGGAAAGAAGTGCTTAATCAAAGAGCTTGAGGAGATTTTGATGTGTGGCCAAATATCCAAAGAGGGCTTAAACAAAGCTTTGAGAATATAAGGAAGGCTTTTAAAGGAAGGACTTGAGCATAGAGCATGAGGATATTTGGGTGTGTGGCCAAATCTTCACAATATAAGGCTTTGAGCATAAGCCTTTCAAAAGGAAAGGTCTTGAGCAAATAGCTTGAGGCCTATTAGCTTTTCAAAAGGGATTGAGAATAAAAGTGTTGAGAGATAGCGATTGTAGTTGTGCAATGCCACATTGATATGGGTGATGAATGATGGGTGAGTTGTGGAACACCTCGATTAAGAGGGGGTGTTGACAGATGTAATCGTGGTGTTGTGTGTATGTGGGAAAGCACCCTAGAGGTGCAAGATATTGTGGTGAGATAGGAATGCCACATGTAATATTGCATGGTGTGTGAGTGTTGACCAAAAGAGTGAAAAACACATGGATGATGACATGTAAAGTGGGATAAGGCTAGAGAGCCTATATCATTGTATGGTTCATTGTGATATGCAATACAAGGGAATAGTGTTGAGTGTGCAATCTCTCTCTCTCTCTAGTCATGGAGTTTTTAGTGTGGTTTAATCCACCTTAATTATGTTGCTTAATCTATGTCCTTCACCATGATCAATCCCATTTCTAGAATCTTAACATGGTATCAGATCCAAATGGGCTCTTGGTCATGGTGTTTATTATGTATATTAGCTTGGTTTGTGAGTTTCTATCATTAAGCACTATTTTCAGTTTATTATGAAAAAAATTATGCACACTCATATTATCATTTGGATTTGCATTTGTGAGGATTTGAGAGGAGATTTGCAACAAGGAGGTTGCATAGAAGCTAACCAAGAGAGTTGCAAATGGAGTTTTGCAACATGGAGAGTTTGCTCATCATTCAAGGAAGCTGAAAATAGAGATTTCAGCATTATATGAAGGCTATGGAGTCATCACCGTTAAGGAGAAGCTGTCAAGAGAAGATATGCTGCCCTGCTGATTATGCCTCAAGAAGGTTGGTTTTGTGAAGTTTTGCCTCAAAGTTTTGTGTTTGAGTATGGAAAAATGCTCAATGTATAAGGGTTGCTTGATGGGATGGAAGAATCCCATGAATCTTGTGTGGAGGTGCATGCTTGTCAAGATGATGGCAAGTGAGATGGTGAACTCAATGGAGTTCACATGTGTGTGCATCAAGAAGAGGATGCACTTGTGAATGTTTGCTCAATGAAGGAGAGCAAAGAAGGGGATGGAAACCTTGGCAGTTTCCACATGTTTATGCACCTTGGTTTCTTATGAGAAACCACTTTGAAGAGCGCCCTTGTAAAGATTTGGCATGCAAAGAGGGAAAGCATGCATATTGTGAGTTCATAGTAGTGAGCTATTGTGGTCAAACTGATGGGTGTGTAAACCTCATGATAGAGATTGGTTGGTGATGCAAGATAGATGAAGGCAATAAGTGCAAATAGGAACTCCCAACACCCGCTCTGCTGCCGAAAGATTGAGAGAGGTGAATCTCAACAAACCAGTTTTGCAAAGCAAGAAGAAATGGAAGTCAAGATTTGAAGAACGATCAACTGGACAAGAATGGTAGAGTGAGCCATAAGAGCTATAGCATGCTGCTAAGGACACGACTGCAGAGTAGGAAATTCAAGCAAAGAAATAGCTTGAGCTATGGTGGATGTTCTAAATAAAATCGAGCAGCAGCTAACAAGAGACAGGGATAAACCTAAGCAAATCATCAAAATTGAAGCTATGAAGAGGAGCAAACGTAAGCAGCCGTAGTAGAGTGTAAGCGTATGCAGCCATAATAGAGTTTGAAGAAAAAGCAAATTAAAGCAAAGAAACAAAATAAAATGGTGCAGAAGAAGTCAACACGAGTGTAGCAGCAGAAAAAGGTAGACGACAAAACAGCTGTGCAACCCTCAGCAGGGTTTCACTCTTGGGTTAGGGGACTACACCGGATCACCATCACCTTCCCCATATACAGGTTGTCCGCGTGAAGAAAAAGGAAGAAGACCGCATGATGTGGGCCACATATACAGGTTGTCCCCATAAAGAATACTGAAAAAGGTGTAGAGAAGAGGTGGCCGCATTCTTTCTTGGGGCGAGTACAGTCTAGAGAATCTCTGAAACGTCAGTCTATTCTGGATGCTTTTGGAACCCTTAATGAATCAAGGGTTCCTTCACACACACACTCCATTTATAAAACCTTGGAAAATGGTGTTTTGTGATCATCTTCAAAACCTAGTTCACACACATGAGAATGTATTGCCCTAAAGGGCAAAAATCGGGTTCGCAAAATAAAGCTATGGAAATTATTTTGCGACAACTTGAATTTTTGATGGGTACCCTACCCTTGCCTTGGTGCATAAAATGGATATGTATTATTCACCCATGGTATGAGGGTAACCATGCCCGAGCTCACCTAGAAGCTCGAAATGGTTCTTGTGTGATGTGTGCATGAGCGATGCACGTGTGAGGTGCATGCGCATGGGTTGGATCCCACCGAACTTCCATGTTCAAATCGGACTCAGTGGTTCCGCTGTGAGCGACGAGTCGGCTCAAAATGGACTAGGTGTCTAAGATGGTAGACACGCGCACACATGTTTGGATGATGGACACTCCAATGTATCATTGAGGGGGAGTGTTGAGAGATAGCGATTGCGGTTGTGCAATGCTACATTGATATGGGTGATGAATGATGGGTGAGTTGTGGAACACCTCGATTAAGAGGGGGTGTTGAGAGATGTAATCGTGGTGTTGTGTGTATGTGGGAAAGCACCCTAGAGGTGCAAGATATTGTGGTGAGATAGGAATGCCACATGTAATATTGCATGGTGTGTGAGTGTTGACCAAAAGAGTGGAAAAGGAGTTGCCACATGGATGATGACATGTAAAGTGGGATAAGGCTAGAGAGCCTATATCATTGTATGGTTCATTTTGATATGCAATACAAGGGAATAGTGTTGAGTGTGCAATCTCTCTCTCTCTCTCTAGTCATGGAGTTTTTAGTGTGGTTTAATCCACCTTAATTATGTTGCTTAATCTATGTCCTTCACCATGATCAATCCCATTTCTAGAATCTTAACAAAAAGATCTTAAGGAGAATTGACTGGAATATTTGGTTGGGTGGGGTGAGCAGTCAAATCACTAAGCATTAGGCATTGGGGTGCTTAATCATATGCTTGAGCACAAGTATTAAAAAAAATTGGCTGAGTGACCAAGTCTCCATGCCACTAGACATTGTAAAGGGATTCCTCCTCCTTTTGGCGCGCAAGAAGATATGACTGAATGGCCAAATCTCCTAGGTCTTGAGCATAAGATATTGGTAAGGGCTTCAACATTAAGCTTGAAAAGATTAGTAGTAGCCAAATCTCTAGTGCACTAGGGTATTGAAAATATATGAGCATTGTTTAAGCTTGTGGATATTTGGCTATGTGGTCAAATCTCCATATGCCAAGGAATTGATGAGCACATCATAATAAGTATGGAATCTTCTTCTTCTTCTTCTTCTTCTTCTTCTTGAAGTAAGGATGTGATCATAATGCTTTAGGATAATGCTCTAAGAGATTTGGGCATGTGAACAAATCTCCGGCTTTAATGAGCACAAACCTTCTGCAAGCATGTAGCCTTAAGCATAGAGGTTGGGGAGGCTTATTAGCTATGTAGCCAAATCTCTATAACACAAGGCATTGATTACAAGCCTCTTAGATAGGACTTAAGCATAGAGCTTAATGAGAAGAGCTTGAGGATATTTGGCCATATATCCAATTATCCAAGGACAAGGACATGTAGTAAGGACATGATGGCATAATGCTTTAGGGGAACACTTTGAGGGATTTGGGTGTGTGAACAAATCTCCAGAGGACAAGGCTTTGATGAGCATAAACCCTTGAAAGCATGTGGCCTAGCATAGAGGTTGAGGGGGTTTAGCTATGTAGCCAAATCTCTATAACACAAGGCATTGAGTACAAGCCTCTTAGATAGGACTTAAGCATAGAGCTTAAGAAGAAGACCCTGAGGATATTTGGTTATGTATCCAATTATCCAAGGACAAGGAGGTGAGGACAAGCCTTTGAAAGGAATAGGTAGAGCATATAGCTTGAGAATGGGCCAGTATCCAAAGATCAAGGAATTAAGCATAGAGCTTAAGAAGAAGACCCTGAGGATATTTGGTTATGTATCCAATTATCCAAGGACAAGGAGGTGAGGACAAGCCTTTGAAAGGAATAGGTAGAGCATATAGCTTGAGAATGGGCCAGTATCCAAAGATCAAGGAATTAAGCAAAGAATTTAGAAGAAAGAGCATGAGCATAGAACGGTTGAGGAGATTTGGCTATGTAGCCAAATCTCCAAGAAACAAGTATTTTTAAAAACATCTTTGTTGGAAGGAAAGGGTAGAGCATATAGCTTGAGAAGATTTGAGTATGGACAAATCTCTAGAGATTAAGGAATTGAGCTCAAGGCTTTCGTTTTTGGAAGGAAAGGGTAGAGCATATAGCTTGAGAAGATTTGAGTATGGCCAAATCTCTAGAGATCAAGGAATTGAGCTCAAGGATTTTGGGGAAGAGCTAGAGCATAGAACTTAAAGAGATTTACCTATGTGGCCAAATGTCCAAAAAGCTGAGCATAAGCTTTTGGGAGGAAGGGCTAGGCATAGAGCTTGAGAAGATTTGGTTGTGTGGCCAAATCTGCAAAGAGCAATGAGTTGAGAACAAGCCTTTGGGAAGGACTTGAGCATAGAGCATAAGGAGAATTGATTGTTTGGTAAGATCTTCAATACACAAGCCTTTTGGGGAGGAAGGGATTTAGCATAGTGCGTAAGGAAGTATGCCACATCTCCAAAGAGCAAGGATTTGAACACAAGACATTGGAAGGAAGGGTTTGAGCATAATAAAGGTTAAGGAAATTTGGTTATGTTGCCAAATCTCCAAAGAACAAAGATATGAGCACAAGCCTTTGGAAGGAAGGGCTTGAGCACATTAGAGCTTGAGGAGATTTAGCTATATGGCCAAATCTCCAATGCTAAAGGCATTGATCACAAGCCATTTGGAATGAGGAATCGATTTTTGAAAATTTAAATATCAAAATACAAATGCACATGCAATAGATGTCACTTTTTGGGATGGGCCCCATTGAGATTCAAAATTTGAAATTTGAGATTTGAAAAGAGGACTTTTCATTTTTTGGGGAGATTATTGCCTTTTTTTCAAAGTTAGATTTGTAAACACAAATGCCATATTTTAAACCAAGTAGACTGGTTATTTTGAAAAGGAGAAGCTACATTTTCCATGTATGTAGTTGCATAAACCCCTTTCTTTTTCTAGTTGTTCATTTACTAGTTGCATAAACCCCTTTCTTTTTCTAGTTGTTCATTTACTAGTTTTTTTTTTCTAATCAAATCAGTAATTAATTAGTTACATAATTAGTTAGATGATTAATTATAATAGCTCATTTAACTAGATAAGTGTTCGTCTCAAAAGAGAGGGATGTGTTAGGGGGAAGCTACAATAGAGGGGATTGAGGAGTTGCACAGCCGGGGGGAGGGGCGGATATGTGAGGTAGCGCGGCATCGGGGGTAGAATTTGTGTGAGAGAGAAGAAGATTAGCTTTAGGGTTTTTTATGTTTTAAAATTTTTTAATATCATTTTTCATTTTTCTACTTTAGACATACTGAATGCATTTGGCCAATGACTCAAAGCATTCCTTTGCAATAGGGTAGTGCATGAATATGTTATCATTGATCCTTGATGCTTAAACGCACTTGTAGACCCAAAACAATCTCTAAATCATACCAAACATACAATTTCTTCCTCCTGATCGCTCGTGTTTTTTTATGCATTTAAGTTGCTTTGATGATGATGAATTTAAGTTGCTTTGATGATGAATTTAAGTTGCTTTGATGATGATTCAATGTTGTAACACAACAAAAATTGTTATTAAAGTCATATCGTCATGTTGGGGGTCTACTCATCGTAGCCCTCCATACCCCCATCATTGGGGGCCTATGGTTGCCCCCACAAAAACCACCATTGGGGGGCCCGTGGTAGCCCTAGAGTCCTTGCCAATCGGGGGGCCCATGGTAGCCCTAGAGTCCTTGCCATCGGGGGGCTTTAGACTATAGAGGCCCCCTAGACCCCTTGCGAAACGAGCCTTAGTTCCCCCCAGATCCCCAGCCACCCCACCAAGGGGCCTACATGCTCCTCAAACCCCCTACCCCATCATACTATCCCAAGAAATCCCTCCCAACACATTGTTCAATGCATTGAACTCAAGGAAGGCTTTGGATTTTCACAACATAGCAAATGATAAGGAGCCTTTGCGTAGAGGGGGTCCATATAATAAGTTGATGCCTTCAATAGGAGACCACTCCCTCAATTGGAGATCCCACGCCCTCAATTGGAAATCCCGTGCCATTAACCAGTGATCCATCTCCCTCAATCGAAGATGTCACTTCCTCGATAGGAGAACCCACTCCCTTAACTACAGATCATCTCCTTCAACTACAAATCCCATGCCCTCAACTACAGTTGCCACTCCTTTAATTAGAGATACTGTCTAAAAGTCCGCAAGTTGCCAGAGAACTTGATGCTGTAGTTGGGTAATTGTGCAGTGGTTGGGGAGAAAAAAAACTAATATTTGATTGTATGCCTTTCTCTGCTTATTGTTGCTCAAGAGGTTTTTAAAACAACCCAGATAGGCTTCTTGATGGTGGGACACACACGAGGACATAGACGTAATGTTTACTAGGTTCAAAGAGATTGAGAACTAGCCAAACATCCACTTTTCCACATTTGATGGATACATTTAGGGAATGTGAGACTTCCTCACCTTCACCATTTTTTCTAACTCAGGTTCTAGACTTCAAGAGTTATGTTGATGGCTATCTATGTGATGGGTAGGACGTATTAGTAAGGCACTCAAGACCACTACAATTTCAGTTCTTTATGCAGAGTGACATACCAATCATGCAGTACAAAGTGCACCCAAAATCACTTGATTGGATGCCAAAAGAGGGAGGAATTGAGTTATGGAAGAGAGACAGTGAAGGGATTCCTATGCTACCACAACTAGTTGTCCAAATGTGTTGTTGAAAGAGAGACAATGAAGGGATTCCTATGCTACCAAAAACTAGTTGTCAAAATGTGTTGTTGGATGGTTGACTTCGTAAGGGACAACACAAATGATTTTAGGGATATTGGAATTACATACGATTTTGGGAGGAGAAGTGGGAAGACAAAAAAAGGTAAGGATGCAGCATTCACACAGTACATTGAACTAGTGCTTCATTATTGAAAGAACAAGCTCATGGAACTCGGGAAGCAAACCACTCACCAGTGCACATGCTTGTATACAAATTTATGGCCAAGAACACAAGGAACCCATTATAAGGATATAGTAGAAGCTGAGACTACCAAGTTCAAGGGTTATGAGGAGTGGAATTTCCACTATTGTGGGCCTCAAAGAAAGAAAGCAAAAGAGGCATTCAAACCACTGGTCACGCCAACGTAAAGCAAGGAGACTTTATTTTGGTGCGGCCATCAGATCCAATGTACCCAATATGGCTAGGTGTTGCTCAATCGGATGTGGAGATGGATACCTCATCTAGTAACTATAAAGATGTTTTGATATAATATTGGGCGCCTATATGTAGAAGAAAGCATAGAAGTGATGTTGAGGCCTATAAAGACTGTTGGATGTAAAAAAACAAGAGAGATCCACGTGTTTTAGAATTTGTTGATGCAATCATGTTTTCATGGGTTTCAAAGAGGGAGACATTCCCTACAAAGGTTAAGATTCCATCACATGTCTGCAAGAAAGCTAAGGAAAGCTCATTGGCAAGCGAAAGCTAGATTTGTGAATGAAATTAGATTGTATACTACTTGATTATGAAGGTACTAATGCAAAAATAATTTACTTTTGGATAATTTTATTGTTATCATTACATGATTTGGATGCTCGAATTTCTTGATTAAGCTATAGTTTAGATCAAGGTAATCATGTTGTTTGTAAGAGTCCCAATAATGATTAATTTTGTTTATTGTAAGATATAATCCAAACTAAGGAGTACACTCTAAAGGTGTTTATTAACACCACCCTCCCTAAGATAACATGAAAACTCTTGCAAATTTGCAATGAAGATGCATTGAAGTTTTGGATGTGTGGCCAAAACTCCCCAAGCAAAAGGGCTTAGGCAAGGACATTGAAGAGATTTAGCTATATTATAAAATTAAACTTGTTAATGGTAAAACTTTCCCAAAATCCTTGCATGTCAGCACAATCTTCTTCTCCCAACCCAATATAAATCTCCTAGTGCATTAATGGGAGACACATGGTTATAATTCTTGCATGTCAACAAGCTATTTAATGGTAAAAACTTTCCCAAAATCTTTGCATGTTACCACAATCTTCTTCTCCCAACCCAAGATAAATCTCCTAGTGCATTAATGGGACACACATGGTTATAATTCTTGCATGTGAGCACAATTATCTTCTCCAAACCTAAGATAAATCTCTTAGTGCATTTATGGGACACATATGGTTAAAATTCCCAAATTGAATGAAATTCCCAAAATAAATGAAATGCATCCAATTTAAGAATTCCCAAAGTATCAAATATTTTCCAAATTATCTAATATAGTGTTTAAAATTGACCGTATCCTCTGGCTTTAAGAGTTCTATCTGAATTCCCACCTAACATTAGGAAAAATGAATGGATCTTTGTGAGCTCATTAATGGGTCCACACATTTTACAAATAGACTCAAAGATTTCCACATGTTGGATGGGATCACCGTCTCCGTTAAAGCTTTGCATGAGTTTTGCAATGTGGTATGACTTCATGGGGTTTTGCCTTGGGGCATGAACCTAAGTGGTCCCCAACTCCCTTGCCAAATCAATCATGGTTAATGTGGTTAAGATAGGAGTAGGCTCATAAGCTCGTGGGAAGTGTTTCTCTTCTCCCTCTTCCCCTTCCCCTTTCCTGTGGTACTCATCTCAATGCAAGGTCATGGGAAAAGCTGGACTTCCATATTTAGGAACTCCTCTTCCAAGTGAACCCTTTCTTGCCCTTGTAAAAGCATTGATTGCATGTAAGAAGCGAGGAATTCAACATTACTCATCATTTTATTGATGGCATCCTTTGTATGTGGCTGCAATCCGAATAGCCCTTTGGTAATGTTCAAAAGACCACCATATATTTTGGGAGAGGTTGTGACACTCTTTGATCATTTAAGCTTCCTCTATGGAATTTTCACTACTAGTTTTGCTTGTATTTAGACCTTTCTAGGCAAACACACTTTGGTGTGTGCTAGCGAAAGGACCGGATCCAACACTTCTCTGGTAAGAAGATCTTTGGTAGTTTGATACACTATCCTCTGGAACAATTTTATCTCCCAGTATTTTTTTGGATCTCAAGTGCATGTAAGAATTTTTCAACAAGCCAAATCCCACTATCTAAACACTTAACTTTTCTTTTTCATGAAGCATACCCACTCCTTCCTAGTGTGATCTCATCAATGAAAGATAGTTAGATAGAATGATAACGTAGTAGCCAAGATGGACTTTTTACCTCATGCAGAAAGTTTAAGGGTGGTTGGCTACACCTCTCATCTCTTTGTGGCCAGTGGGCGCATTGTTCACTTCAATACTTGAGTTAGCCTCGAGATTGGTAGGACCTCCCCACAGTTAGATCGCTTTTTTGGCCAAAGACCAATCAACCATCTATCTTTTTATGAATATAAAGCACTTGGTTCCATTGTCTACAAGCAATGGTTATGGGAAGTACTTGTGCGTGTGGAGGTCATGGGTTTGAGTCCCACCTTTGCTGCTCGACTATGTTGAAATTGCTTCTCTACCGAATTCTCCTCGTGGAGCTCAATGTCATGTTTCTTGGCCAAAACAATGGCCTCCTTATTCTTTCGCTCCCAATATTGGGCTGGATGGAAATAATGCCAAAATTCTAGTGGAGCCCAAATGAAAATACAAAACTAATAAAACACAATTCTTTTTTTTTAACCAATAATTATGTATATATTACTTCAAAATCCACTTTACACCAATAATTTTGTGGCCTTCATAGAGAATCATGTGGGGACAAGGCCTTAATAAAACATAATTCTATGACCACTAGTGGATGAGCTTACAGATGAGATGACATGACATGACAACACAGCACTGAAAAAGGAAGCCCTCCATCAAATGCTGCTTCTCACCAGTGCAAGCCCTTTGTAATATAATGGCACACAAATACCAGTGAATTCGGTGATGAGACTGAGCTCTGAAGCTGCAAACCCATAGTAGTCTGCAATCTGTACCTATCCTTCACTTTCACATCCTTCCCATGCTATGTGCATGTTACTCTAGGTCAAATCCTATACTCTCCATACACATTCCTTGACGAGCAGTTGGAAGCTGATATATAAAAAATTTAATTAGATTTTCAGCTTTCAAAAAGCATAGATAGACTACTTTTTTGTCATCATGGAATTACAAACAAGAGGAAGCCGGCTGGTCAGATTAAAAAATGCACCGGTGTGTAAATGTTGATGTGGGTGATATTATGATCATCAAATTTTAGAAACCAACTTATATGAACAAAGATCCAAAATTATTCCATGTGCCCAAATGGCATTTGTGAGGAAAGGATAGAATTATATTAACAAAAGAAGAGAGAGAGACATCACATGAGGTATATGCAGCCTGTGAATCATCCCAAGTTTGACTGCATTCAGCAGCTGTAGGAACAGCTTGAGAACCCCTGGAACTCTATCCGATTGAAGGGCCGCCTCATTTTGGACTCTATATAACTGTGATCATCAGGTAGTACTAAGTAGTAAGCCTTTAATTAGGCCTCTCTCACAGAAGAACCTAACCTTTGCTAACAGTGGCTCCGTTACCCCAGCAAATAGAAGCCGGGCTAGTGGGCAACGTCCCTGCCTAACAGACCTGCAGAGTTCAAAGCTCCCAGTAACATATCCATTTATTGAAACAGCAGAGCTTGCATTTCCATCACAGTGCTAACCAGTCTGCAGAAACGATAACCAAATCCCAACTTTTCAGCACTGCAAGGATAAAGTCCCTTTTGATCACACCCTTTGTCCAAGTCCAGGTTCAGCAGCACATAGGGTGAGTCACACGACAAAGCATGATCACTACCAAAACCCTATTGCCTTGGCCTGACTATCTGAGGGAATAGGTACTTAATTCTTAATGCAGCCATAATCTTATAAGAGGCCTTCAGCATCGAGAGACGACGCCAATCACCCAACTCTTTTTCGGATCAAGTTTGATCAGCCCCAGATTGACATCCTTAGAAAGCTTTCCATTTATCCACACATAGTTTAGCATCCAGCCCAAATCACCTTTGACAAGTTCCAAAAATGTATGGAAACCTCCACTGGTAACCCATCAGGTACTTATCCTTCTTCATTCTGCTTACAGTGAACTGTTCACACTCTGAAAGGCTTCTCCCAATAAATACACCATATGCTGTGGCAACTGGTTAATCATCCTACTAAGGAAAACATCATGAGGGTGCGCTTATTGACAACAGATGACCAGTAAAGAGTTTCCCAATTGCAACTTTATCTTCAATCATGTTGCCAAACTGGTCATGGACCCTGGATATACATTCTCCTTGACCACTCAAAAGAAGAACCTTGTGACGCAATCACCTTCTTGCATCCACTTCATCCTAGCTTGGATTCTGGCTGATTCAGCTTTTCTTCTCTCTACATCTTTGACTTCATGGAGCAGATGCACCAGAGTGCGATCATTTCGAAAATCTGCTATAGCAAACAGCAAAGACCTTCTTGCCTGTTTTGCATTGCTAGTCCACTCCCTTTTTTTCCTAGCTTCACTTCTCACAAAATTTCAGAGTGTATCCATTTATCCCACAGATCCATAGGATTGCCCCCTTCTCTCTAACTTCTTTGCCAGGCTTTCCAAACACCCTTGTCAAAGACTTCTTTACCTAGATGACTTCTATTGAGCTTGAAGAGAAGGGAGCCTCCCTGTTGATTATCAATACAGTGGAACCCCACAAAAACCACTAGGGCCATATGATCTGATTCCATAATATCAGAAATATATTTAGCCTCAATAGGTGACACTATCCAGCAAGCATTGTTAGAGAGGTATCATCTGTCAAGCCAAGAGCTCTCCAGTTCTTGCCAACCTGACGATTGCTCCAAGTAAACATATCCAGCTCCTTCTTTCAGCATAGTTCTCTACAATCAATCAGCCTACAACCCTTTTTTAATGTCTTCCAAGCATTGAAGAGGAGGTTGCAGTAGTTTTTTTTTTCCCAGATCCTCACCAAAGTTGCATGTTTCTTCCTAGGGGAACACAATCCCCATACATTCCATGACATAGCAGAGCAAACCATCTGAAGCAATTCAGAGTATCCATTCATCACCCTTATCGATGAGCACAGAGAACTTATCATGATCCTCAAGTCTTTTGCTCCTGCCTCTTTCTTAAGAGAAGGGCGGGATAAGATTTGATCTTGCACATTAGGGATCTTATGGCGGGGCATTGGACAGCTGCATTCCCTTGCAAGGATCGGCTTTCACTGCTATCTCTTAACTGAAATTTCTCTTTTCTGTGAGGGTTCTCCTTGCATGGGAAGTACCTTCACCTTTTTTGAGGAGAGAGACTTCTCTTAGGTAATATAAAATCATACAAAGGGAGATCTCAACCAATCGGGGGCACTATGCTGCCATGAAATCCCTGTAGATTGGAGAAGAAGAAAACATCATGGTCTCTTCAGATTTGACGTGACCATAGATGTGAGAAGGCTCTACAGATCCACCACCCCCCTCTATTCCCTTATAAGGTCACTTGTAAGAGTGGCGAAGAAGAAAACACCATGGTCTGACTAGCCCTCTTCCGATTTGACATGACCACAGTTGTGAGAAGGGCCAAGGCTCTACAGATCCACCACCCCAGGGGATCACCCTCTGTCCCTTATAAGGACACTCCTTAGCAAAGTGTCCTGCTTCCCATAGCAGGCATCCAGAAAAGATCCATACTCTCCTGGGAGCTGAGCTCCCGCTCTCATTAGGGATGTCACTGCGCCAATCCCAGAGCCTTCTAGCTCCTCTTCCTTCATTCTGTTCACATGAGGGCGTGTAAAGAACCTTTCCCAAAAACCCAGCCATAGATTTGATCTCACCCCAAAGATAATAGGGTACATCCAGAAAATGCACTCATGCAGAGCATTGATGTTCTAACATCTCCTCTGGGACAAAGGAGGTAGACCATGGGATGGTGTAAACCAGCTCCCCCTCCCCCCCCCCCCCCCCCCCCCCCCCCCCCCCCCCCACCATATGGCACACAGTTGCAGAGGTAAACCATTTGGGCCATATATTAGCCACCAAGACCTGGTAAAAACTTTCCCTTCAAAACAAAATTTCTGAAGCTGAACCTTGCCTTGGCGGGTCGATTCAAACCATCTCTTGAACTCGTCATCAGGGGGGACTCTCCTCATCAGTGGGAGGTAAACCAGTTGCAGAGGTAAACCATTTGGGCCATATATTAGCCACCAAGACCTGGTAGAAACTTCCCCTTCAAAACAAAATTTCTGAAGCTGAACATTACCTTGGAGGGTTGATTCAAACCATCTCTTGAACTCCTCATCAGTGGGGACTCTCCACATGAAGAAGCCCCACACTCTTGGATTTGCTTAAACTCATCACAGACTATGGGTCTGAATATTGGTATGTGAGCTAGCATCAGAAGCTTTCTTGGCCTTCCTGTTGTGAAGCTCTTAGGTAACAGTTTGGTGCAGCTGAGACATCGTCCTCTCATGATGTAGGTCTGCAGCACCCTTGGTATTAGGGGAGAAAGATTTATCCCTTCTTTCAACCTATCAATAGAGAGTGCACATATACAGCACGGGCTTTTCTTTGCTGCGTTTTTGGGCACAACACAATTATGCATTTCTTCAAGCGCGGGTGCAGATGTTAGGAATGTGCATGAGCGGGATCAAAAGGCAAGCAGTTGGGCGACTAGCATGTGGTAATTGCAATGATGTGGAGAAATTCAGTCAGTTGGCCCTTGCACCCCTAGACTGTTGTGGGGGATGGTTTTGACTAAATACAAAGAGCATTGATGGCCTTGGGGGATGGTGGTGCGGTTGAAGCATTGATCAAGGGGTGGTGGAGGAGCTTTCGGGTTGCGTTGCAGGCATGCATGAAGTCCATCCTTGCAAACCTGTGAAGCAAAGGCGGGTAAGGTCGGCTTGTCCTCAAGGGACAGTCGGGTGAAGGCCTTGTGCCGGTCCCACAGCGGGCTTTCTTGCAACATGTCCGCTGCCCTCTTCAAATTTGATATGCCCATAAGTTTGAGAAGGCGCCACAAATCCACCACTATCTTCTTTGAGGGATCACCCTCTGTCCCCTTGTGAGGACAAATCCACCACTATCTTCTTTGAGGGATCACGCTCTGTCCCCTTATGAGGACACTCCTTAGCAAAGTGTCCTGCTTCCCAACACTTAATAGCAGGCATCTGGAAAAGGTCCAAATTTAACAGAGCGGGAAAATTCCATACCTTCCGGGGAGGTGAGCTCCAGCTCATCACGTGTGTCATTGCACCAATCCCAGAGGATACATGCCCTTCTAGCTGTTCTGTCCAGATGAGGGCATGTAAAGAACCTTTACCAAAACCCCAGACATGGATTCGATCTCCCATAGGATAGATACACCATTGATGTTGTAATCTCTCCTCCAGGACAAAAGAGGCAGACCAGGGGATGGTGTAAACCAGCGTGCCCCACCCCCATATGTAGGTACACAGCTACAGAGGTAATCCCTTTAGGTCATATTTGAAAGCGAAATACCTTCTTTGAGGTAGGGGAGCTAGCATCAGAAGCTTTCTTGGCCTTCCTGTTGTGGAGCTCTCGGGTAACAGTCTGGTGCAGCTGAGACATCGACGTCCTCTCATCGATCAAAGCAAGAACACGCCCTCAAAGAACAAGCCTTCAAGGAGAGGAAGCTTTAACTCTCAAAAGAGAATAATGTATAGAGAGCAGTTTACAGTCTAGGTAGTCCTCGGGTCAGCTCCCCCACCAGCTAAGATTTCAAGTAGAAGAGCTCATAAATGACATGACTTAACAGAAATAGAACCCAAGTGAACCATGGAAACTCCCATGGTGGAGTTCTTTTAGATGAAATGAACACAAGAGGACCATGGGCAGAAGGGAGGTTAAGTAAGTTTTCTCCAGCAGCGGCATCATCATCATGTATCGCAGTGTGTCTCCCCGTATAAGAGACAAGGCATGGGTCTACAACAGTTTTGGTAATAGGGGTTTATCCCTTCTATCAAGAGAGAGTGCTCAGATAAAACACCAGCTTCTCTTTGATGCGTTTTTGGGCACAACACAATGATGCATTCTTTCAAGCGCGGGTGCAGACGTTAGAGAAGTGCTCTTCTTGATGGCGCGCGGGATCAAAAGGCAAGCAGTTGGGCGAGGAGCATGAGGTAATCGCGATGTTGTGGAGAAATCTGGCCAGCCAGCCCTCACGCTGGCCATGGACTGTTGTGGGCTTGGAATTAAGAGAATTAGGCACTAGGGGCTTAATACAAAGAGCGTTGATGGCCTTGGGGGACGGTGGTGCGGTTGCAGCAGTGAGGAAGGGGTGTTGGAGGAGCTTTTGGGCGGGCCACCGAGTGGCCGGGTCGCGCTGCAAGCATACATGAAGAAAATCCTTGCAAGCCTGCGAAGCAAAGGCAGGCAAGGTAGGCTTGTCCTCAAGGGACAATCGGGCGAAGGCTTCCTTGTGCCGGCCCCAAGGCGGGCTTCCCTGCAGCATGTCCGCCACAGCACACCCAAAGCTCCAGATGTCACAGGCTGGCGTGAGCGGGCCGAGTCCGGAGAAGATCTCGGGAGCCATGTGAGAAATTGTCCCTGGTGTGGGCTGATCGACGTTGCGGCGCCTGCACCCGTTGGGATAGAGCCTTTCGCTTAAGCCGAAGTCAGCGAGCTTGACGTCCTTTTCTTTGAGCTTAGTCTTGTTATCCCGGTGCTGCAGGAGAACGTTGCTGCACTTGATGTCGCAGTGCACAATATTGAGAGAGTGAAGATGCGCCAAGCCTCGTAAGATGGCACGAGCGTACAGGCGGACCTCATCCTCAGGCAAACACGAGCCCGGCCTCTTGTGGACGGCGTCCTCCAAGCTGCCCCCTGCCATGTACTCCAGCGTCACTCTCCGCACCTTGTGGCGCTCGTTTTCTGATACAGTACTGCTCAGCTCGGAACCCAAGAATCGCACGATGTTTGGATGGCCAGTCGGCCCCTGCAAGCTCTCGAATATGTCCACCTCGTTCATCAACTCTCGCTCCGACGGGGTGCCACAAACTGCCGTCTTCACCACCACGAACTTGGAGCGTTCGCGAGGATTTGCAAGCAAGGCCAAGCTGCATCGCTCTCCGGCCTTGACAGACGACATGACGGACCGGAGCCTCTCTACTACAACGAAAAGCCTTTTAGCGATTGCGGAAAGCCAAGAAGCTGCTTTTTCACAAAAGCAAGAAAAAGCAAGAGCTGAACGCTGCTTTTTCCGACAGCGTAAACCCCAACCAATACTTGTGGCTGAAGGCTTTTCAAGGCCCATTACACATCGCCATGCCCCTGGCCCATTACACATAACCATACCCCTGCCTGCTCATGCTGATGTGGTGGGGTATCCACCGCACATAATTCATGGGCAGGCAATCTCCCCTCCCATACATAGTCGGTGGGGTATGTGTAACGGGCTTTAATTTAAGGTTCACATTATGGTAGGCTGCAACTACAGTTAATGATTTATTGAGCCTATATATATATATATATATATATATATATATATATATATATATATATATACCATGGGGGACTAATGATTTATTGAGCCTATATATATATATATATACCATGGGGGACCACTGCGGTAGTAGGTTACACTTACATATTTGAGATCAATTAATAAATAGCATCTTCTTTAATACCTTATCTTTAGTACCTTAGGAGCCATGGCGCTATCTCTCACGCGGGCAGAGGGGATCAACAACCCCGATTGATTCTAAGAAAGGGAATAACTATATTCTCTATGGTCGGAAAATACCAGCCAGATGGTAGGACATGGCAGAGGGTGGCGGCGAGAATTCGGCAAATTTACGGGGTGGCTCCTCGTTCGTTCAGCACCGGCTTTGGATCGCCAGAGGTGTTACCAGTTCACTAGCCTGTGATAGCCTGTAGAGGCATTGCCTTCTCTCTCAATGCCTAGCCTGTGAAAGCATGTACCGCCTTCTCTCTCAATGCCTAGCTTGTGAAGAAGAGTGCATTGTTGAAAGCCGTCGATACCTTCTCTCTCAACGCCTAGCGTGTGTGAAGAAGAGTGCATCGCTGAAAGCCTGCCCCATCTTCTCTCTCAATTCATCGTCGGCCACCTTGGTCCTTGTTGAAGATCATTCTCTCTCAGTTTAGCGCTATTTCTACTCAGAGCCTTCTCACTCTATGAGAAGTGCTACATTTCACCCATATACACTTAGGGACGAGGGTCTCCTGGAGAAGAAGAGGCAGCTTGAGCGCACGCCTCGGCCAGCTTGTAGGCTGAACAAAGAGTCTGGTAAGAGCCCCGATTTCAATACCATCACTAATTTTACGACGTGAACCATTTTTGGTTTCATGACATGAAACACCTGCCTTTTCACGACGTGAACTATTCAACACTTGCCTTTTCACGACGTGAACTATTCAACACTTGCCTTTTCACGACGTGAACCATTGCTTAGCACTTCATGACGTGAACTGTTTTCTGCAGTTTCACGACGTGAACTATCAGTAATAATGGATCTAGTTCAGGAACCAAGGACAGTCATATTAAAGTTAGAAAGTGCTTTAAAATAAGCAATTTGAGACCAACCAACTCAGATCAAGGCACGCGGATGCAAAATTCAAAGTAACCTTGAACACGTGAAAGTGCACCATTGGTTTCACAACATGATGTGAACCATCTCATAACATGAACTGCTACCTATAGTCTCATGGCCTAAAACTTCAAATCGACAGAACCCTACAAAAATTCATTTGGGGTAGTGATTCAGCCTATCAAATCATATTTACATGCACTTGAGGTCTGTCAAACTCATCAGAGATGACCTTACTCCCAACAATAATGCATCGAACCACCCAGGATGTTCTTATCAAAAGAGTATTGGTTAAGGCCATTTTACGAAGACTCAATTGAGTGTTTCGGCTCAGAGAAATCTAGCCACCATTGATACAAGTAGTGAAGAGTCCATGGAAGAAGGGCTACGATTCCCTGGGATTGGAGAGGAAGAAAAACCATCTTCCCCTACAACATCCAGTGGTATCTTTGACATAGCCAGGGGATTTTTTGGTCTCCAAACCAACACAAAAGACGAAGCAAAATCTGTGGGTGCAAGCCCGTCAAAGAGCACTGGACAAGGTGTAAGACCAAAAGTACCAACCTAGCCTTCGCGTTCTAGGTTGTCGAACATTGGGATGAGGAGGGATATAGAAAGTGCAGCTAGGATCGGTCAAGTCTTTTTCCCAACCTCAGAGAAATTAAGACAAATTTAGGAATTTTGAGAATTATTCGAGTCCCATTTCTTATAGGATTGGTTGGAAACTCGGTATTTCTTATAGGATTGGTTGGAAACTCGGTATTTTTGTGTAGTTTGAGCTAACATCTATTTGTTGGTGCACTCTTTGTGCCAATAGATTATATCTTGACACAACTATTTGGCGTATTTGTTTGTAGTTGTATAGATACATACGTGACACTAAACTTAATTGAGATTATACAACACCTTTCATATGAAGAAGATAATGTTAAATACTATCTCCACTTTGAGACATTGAAGTAAAAACATGGGGTTTATTTAATTTGCCAAAATAATTCTAAATATCATTATAAAAAGGAACCTTAGAAATGAGAGATCTCTAAAGGGTGTGGTGTTAGAAACAACAAAACAAAAAGTAAATCTCAATGACAGTAACAATATGCTAAGTTTACGATTGATCCACAGATAAAAACCCATCTTAGACACTATATCAAGATTATAAATCATGATATATATGCTCAAATTTGAGGGACATTGAAGTAAAAACATGGGATAATAATGCCAAAGAACACTTGTTACATTCAATGAGATTGTTACATTCAAGTTTACAATTTATCCGAAGACAAAAACCCTTCGTCAAGATAATAATTGAGTACAAATTGTATCTCAAACATAGCGTTTTCTCCAATACATACAAAGTTTCTCTATCATAAGCTGCTTCATTTACTAAAGTGTTGCAAGTATACTCCCGTTTGTTCTTTGCATAAATCCAACCAAGTAACCATGCACTGATTGTTGTCTCCAAAAAACTTTGAAGCTCCTCTATATTTTGATTCCACATCTTTGGAAAAATCAAGTAGGTTCTGGGCATATTCCACATTACAATGAAAGGGTATCATCAAAAATTAGTGTGTTATTTCCATCCAGGTCATGAAAAATTCTCCATGCTACATCTAAGTTTTTGTGGTATACAAATCGATATCCAATAAGAAGATCCGTCTTTTGACATGCTGCATGCCCTGCTACGACCTTAAACTTTTGATGGTGCCGAGGAAAGCACAACTCAAGAATGCGTCGAGTCCTTTGTAGTCTATTAGTACTCCACATCCATACCTCAAACCATTGTATACAAAAATCAAGGAAAGTGAATTCATCTTTGCGAATCAAATGCCAAACACTTGTATTCTCTTCCACAAGATGCATATGTTTGGCCCAGTCTGGACATACATCACCATGTTGCATCTCAATGGTCTTAAGTAAAACACCATTGAGTTCAAGTATCAATACTCTTCTTTGTTTCCTTATTGTATCTGGGGGTGGTGGAACTCTTTTGCCTCTAGGTACATAAGTCACCAATGATTGGTGTCACCTCAATAGTAAGTTTTCTGTACACTTGAAATCAAAGCTATATGCTTCAACATATCCTGTTGAAAACAAAATGTTTGGTTAATGTACATTCAAAATTTTAAATAAATATATTATGTGCCAACAACATAAATTCATCCATGATATGGATGGTCTTAAACCTTCATAGACAAATGCTCCAATACCTCATTAGTTCAACCAAAAAAATAAAAGAGCGAGTATATTGTCAATGCTAAATTTCATCAAATTTATTGAATATGATGTATAAAAGATTTTCACTATTGAGATAATTGAGTCTATCCAAATTAAATTATTATGATATTCATAGCCTTACACCTTGACAAGGCAATATCTTCAATAAAAAACAAACACATCTTTATTGCAATCGAATTGCAAATATTGACAAAAGAGATAATCAAATGACAGTAAGTTTGAAGGCATTTGATTTCTTGATACAATAGTGTAAAGATTTGGCTCGTACAATCCAAAAATTAAACCCATCTAAGCACATTGTTTTGGCCAAAGCCTAAGTCTATCTTATGGGCTTTTAGGTACAAAATGGCTCCAAACATTCTGCACCCAACAAGTCTTGATATTTGTGCAGATCCCATACTTCAAACTACACGTTTAGACCTCAGAAATGGTTTTCTTCGACCTGCAGCAACAACTAGTATGGGTTAGGTTGGAATCTGATTATACTGTCACTCAATGTTTAATGAAACCAGACATTATCCTACCCATAAGCTCAAGTAAGCCTTTTGTAGCCTTGATATGTATGCTTTTGCTGCAACTCCACTTATGAGATGACCACGATCATATCCCAAGCGAGTGATATACCATAATGAATTAGGAACCATAACATACATTAGGGAAAAAGGGAGCTCATTTTGGGGCCTTTTACGGTTTGGAAAAATAAGCTCTCAACCAATCAACAGAGGGCCAACGTAACGTTGGAAATTCACAAAAATAAGAGAAAATAGATAAAAGAAACAATACTTTATGTAGGTACAAGCGTGCTACATTAATGTGGAGATTGGTTTTTTATTCTCACAAGATCTTTGGACATGAAGATAGAATCTAGTCTGACATTTTCTCTGACAAGGGCCTTCCCGCTTCCACCTTCCTTTGAACTTTGAAATGTTGTGCTGCCTTTCCTTCGAAAGGTCTACCATTCTACACCACTGCCTCATTGTGCAGTAGCCTCTTCTTTTTCAAAACTGCTCCCTTGATCCTGTTTGGCTTAGAGTAAGATGTTTCTTGTCAACTGCCCACTTTCTCTTTCTTGAAACTTCACTTTGTTATCTTGTTTACATTACTTTGCTGTTGTTACAGATTCACAAGGTCTCCATGTGGCGAATAAAAACTATGGCCGTTCTTGTGGAAGATGCTCTGTGGATGATAATGCTATGAAGGCAGAATTATACCACACATCATTACCCCGTCGACTTGCTTCTTCTATTTCTTCGGTAGAGAATTCAAGTACAGTCAAAACAGAAGGAACTTGGGAAAGGTTTAGTGTTTCGAAAGGAGCATGGGTGCTCATGCAACCTAGCAAAAGAAAGAGACCCCAGACAAAAAACATTTTCTTGGCGTCATGGAAGGGAAGAGTACGAGATTTTAAAATCACCAGAGGGAAGATATCGGTGAAAGAAGTTTTGATTAAGCATGTGTACATGCATAAAGAACTTGTCTTGCGAGACTATCCAAATGATCTTCCGCAACACAGGCCTAATTGTATATTTTTCTATTGTGGTTTTAAACTTTATGAGGTGTATGGATTTTTAAGATGAAGCTTTCTTTCTTTGCTTATTGACATTCTTGTGTTATTTTATTTCAGATTTATACCCTTCATCGTATGAGACATGGCAAAACATCGATTGTATTCTGGGATTTATAGATGTTTTGCATGGATCGATAGGAGAACAACAATACCAAGGTCGATGTGCAACAGAGCTAGCTCAATCGGGTATATTTTTTACTGATCATTTTTATCAGTTGGCTGGACAATGCTAACACACATGGGGTGTTAAGAAAACAAGATCATCTGACTTATCCTAGTCTCATTAAGCACTGCTATTAGTTTACTTTACCCTATTGATTCATATTGCTTTTTTGCAGGTGCTCAAAAGAAGACAGAGTTCAATAAAATGCAAAGACATTGAAAATTTGAAAATTGAGATAACACAGACTCCATAAACAAAGGTATTATATTCAATAAAGTAAAATTTTGTACAGAAGTGTTTAATTGTATATGTAGAACATATTCTTGACAACCATTTTCTATTTATCTACATCCTGATCCAGAGGTTGCTCTACATGGTCCAAGCTCTTCGTATCATCTTTTTTTGGAGAATCTATTTTCTGCTACTCCATCCTGTCCTGTACAATCTCTTGGTACTGCTCCATTGTCTTCTCTACTACCCCTGGAGAATCTGTTTGCTGTGCTGCTCCATCTTCTCCTCAATAACATCAGCAGCAACAGGTCCTTGTTCCTGTGGCACCACATCAGCATCATCTGTGTCATCAAGGTGTATGACACCTTCTCGGACTTCAAAGCTCTCACCCAACTCGACAGTAGTAGCTGGTACAATAGGTTTGGGAGAGGCATACTTCAAAAACTTCCAAATTGTATCAGCTCTGAAAGTATATATATAGTTCGAGCTGAAGCTATCTTCTCTCATCTGCAATGGCATATGATGATTTAGAACACTTTGTACCAATATCAATTATTTTGAAGCTAAATGAAAATTATTTTTTCTTACAAGGTCTGGCTGTCCTATCTCAAAATAGCTTGAAAGTATATATTTGGCACTGATCAGCACTCTCCGGCAGCCCCGCAGCTACTTGAATCATCTTGTTGTGGTGTCTGTATAGTTGGAAAGATATGTTAGAAACTGTTAACATCTGAACAAAACAAAATTATTCAATAGGTTCAAAGGCATAGCATGAAATAGACATCAGTAGGGGAAACGACTTTCTACCTCTAAATTTATTGACTCTATTGAATCCAAAAGATTGACAGTAGGAGGACAATGATCCAATGCATCTAGAAACCTTCTAATACAACTGCAATACATATAATTCAGTTAGTGTGCATTAAAACAAAATAATAAAGTTTAAAGTTAAAAATAGCACACACACCACTTACAATTTCAGCTCTCAATGTGTGTTTTTAAGAGAGGTTAATATAAAGCATTGCTTCTGCTGGATATCAATAGAAGCAAAGCTCCAGTGGTCATTGTGTAAGGAAAAAAGCATTAAGAAATCAAAGGCTACAAGAGTTCTCAATCTTAAAGAAGAATCCCAAAAGAAGTAGTCACCCACATACCTGTTATGGTATGGAAGTAGCAAAACATCGATAACATCAAAATTGCAGTGTCTGAACCAATTGAAAATATCCATGGGAGTTTCCTTTGCATCTCTTAACCTGGAGGAAATGGCAGGATTAATAATATGAACTGTATGTTGTACAGCGTGGTTAAGCCAGCTTCTCATCATGCTGCATTGGACCAAACAATAATTAGGGTAGGGTGTGAAGGAGGTACAAGAAGGATTGTTTTGTAAACAAATGTAAAATAAAAGACACTTACTAGAGCATTGCAAGAATGATAATATCTGAGCAATACTCATTCTTATGAGCCAATGCTGCCAAGCATGGTTTTGTCAAGTTAAAATTATTCACTTAAGTTTCATCCTCAATATGGACAACTATGTTAGGACCCCAGCTCCTGCAACCTTCTCTGTATCTGCAGTTCCCTCTGTACAGTCTCCACATCTATAACAGATTTGGATTCTTTTATTTGCTGCTTCAGTGACTCCTCATAAGTAGCTTTCCCTCTGGTGTTCTTTGAGTGGGTTACTTCAACAACCTTAACCTCATCTACCTTCAACTTTCTTGTAGGTGGAATTAATAATATGTCTCTCATCTTGATGTCCTGCCATACATTGCATCTTCAAAATATTTCTCCAAGTAATCCTCTGCCATTTCCTGTAAGGAAAGAATGGCAGTCCTGTTCCACCTGAAACCAAGGTGCCAACTATCACATATGTCTTTCACTAGTCTCTAAAAAGGTACCTTGGGGATTGCAAAGCCTATAGCTTTCTATTGCTTCCTGATCTCCTTTAGCACACCTGCACCATGTTTCAATCTCTTGGCCTTTTGCTGGAGCAGGCTCATTGGCTTCCCCTTCCTGCTGTGCAACTCTTCCCTTTGGAGGCACACTAAATTCCTTGATACCTGCCCCAGCTACTGCTGCAAGCCCTGGCCCCTTGCCAGCACTCCTTGCAGTTGACTTGGTTCTAGCTATCACTCTGACAAGCTGCACACAAAGCAATGGAAAGAGATTACAGCCATGGAGAACATGGAATGATACAAAAAGGCAATGACAGGGGTGGATGAAGCAACATTTATAAATTTACAACAAAACGCGATTTCGACAGTTTGAAATTCCTAATAGCTCACTCTCGCATTTTCCTGCAAATACTTGAAGTAACATGTTGGTACATTCCTACAGTGATTTCTCTGTCTTTACAACTAAGTACAATACATTAGGAAAAAAGGAAGCTCATTTTGGGACATTTTAGAAGAGAGAGAAAATAGGCTCTCAACCAATCAGGAGTGGGCCAACGTTACATTGAAAATTCAACAAAAGAAGATGAAAATAAGAAAAATAAATAGTATTGTATGTTCATAGAAGCGTGTCACATTAATAAGGTGATCCAATTTGAATCTTTAAAAAATTTATTTTCTGTACAGAATTAAGTGATTCTGACACTGCAAACGCGTCCGGAACGGCCCAAAACCCCAAAAACGGATCTTGAAACGCTGGAATCGGACATCCGGAGGCCCGGAAACGGCCAAAAAAGGCCCCAAAAGTGAATTTGCAACAAAACGCGATTTCAGCTGTTTGAAATTTCTAAACCCTTCTCCTCGCGTTTTCCTGCAAATTTATGAGACAACCTGCTGGAACATGCCTTCAGTCATTTCAACCAGCCCAATTCAAAAGTCTTTCTGCTTGTGGTATTTATTCTAATATCTAAGCTACATCACATCCCAAAAGTATGTGTTATACTATTAAACAAGAAGATAGGGATATAGAGAGTCTTACTAACCTGGAAGCTATCTGTGGGTATGCTGTGCTGTTGATGAGTACCCTGTGCTGGGGATGAACCTATGCTGCTGGTCAGGATGCTGATGGTGCAGAGTAGGGAGGTAGGGAGGCAAGAGAGCTGAGAGGGGAGGGCCAAGACAGGAGAGATTAAACAAGAGAGAAAAGATTAGTGCAAAATACAAAAAAGGCAGCTACTAAATGATGGAGCCGTTTTTTCACACGTGTGGATGGGACCCAGATCTCTTGGAGTTTGAAACTTGGCACTGTGAATGGGACACTTTTTGCCTTGGAACTTGTGCCAATCATGATTTCATAATCAGTTCCATAACCACTCTTCCCTCCCCGTCTTTCATCCTTGCCAGCACCCTCCCATCATCCTTTTCCTTCCCTCTCTGATCCCTTCCTACCCAACACACTCCATCCCCAGACTGCAACCTGCCTGAAGACTACTACCACTGCCATATCTCCAGGTTACCTAGGCTGTAGCTCAAGTTTGGGAGAGAGCAGAAGATTCACCAGTGCAACTCCAAACAGCATGGAAAAGGAAAAGAAAGGTCAGAGTTCTATATCCTTTTCAATGTTTTTTGATATATATTTCTTCCATCCATAGAATTCTTGATGTCCAGATATCTGGGCAATTCCCATCCACCACATCCCATATCCCAAATTTCCACATCCTAGTTTTATATTTGCAACAAAATGCGATTTCAGCTGTTTGAAATTCCTAAAGCTTTCTCCTCGCGTTTTCCTGCAAATTCATGAGGCAGCCTGCTGGAACATGCCTTCAGTCATTTCAACCAGTCCAATACAAAAGTCTTCCTGCTTGTGGTATTTATCCTAATATCTAAGCTACATCACATCCCAAAAGTATGTGTGTTATACTATTAAACAAGAAGATAAGGATATAGAGAGTCTTACTGACCTGGAAGCTATCTATTTGATTGGAGATGGATATCAATAGAACCTAGAAGTTTGCAACAAAATGCGAGGAGAGTGCTTAAAATTTTCCAAATAGCCCTATATCGCGTTTTCCTGCAAATTCCTATATTTCTTTTGGTTTTCATTTCTTCCTCATTGTTTTGCTTTCTTTGGCCCTGGGGAATTCTTCCTAGTATCATCTACTGTCCAGGAATCTTTGAGGTGATCCTAGCATTTGATTGGAGATGGATAGCAATAGAAATGGAAAATTTGCACAACAAAATGCGAGGAGAGTACTTGACATTTTCCAAATGGCCCTCCATCGCGTTTTCTTGCAAATTCCTGTGTCCCTTTTAGTTTTCACTTCTTCCTCATTGTTTTGCTTTCTTTGGCCCTGGGGATTTCTTCCTTGATGATGAGAAAAGTTTTTGCTTTGGAACAGTTGATTCTCAGGCCCCTCCTTTCAAGAGAAAGTTGGACTTTTCTGCTGCTATACTTAGACCACAGCAATCACCAGGTGAGTCATGTGTGCTCATGAAGGGAGTTGTTTGGTGATATCCTATACATTCCCTGATTACATATGTCAGGATATAGAATTCATGATATATAAATTTTGGTTCAGGCAAAAGGAAGAGACTGGAGCAGAAAGCTGAGTCTTCCCTCTCAAAACAAAAGAAATCAGAAGAGGACAAATCTCCAGATTTGCTCCTATTTGACTTTCTTCACAAATGCAAGGCTCAGAGGAACTTCCACATATACCACAATATTTTCAAACAGGGAGTTCACTATGAGCTCTGTATTGGAGCATCACAGAGATTTTCTTTCAGATCATTGGGATACCTTCAAACAACTGCCAGAGGCAGGAAGAATTGTGAAAGGTGAAAAGGTTTTTGTGCATATAAATCATATTGTCTCCATTGACAGGCTGAGGTACCATGTGAATAGAAGATTTGACAGCCTGCCTGAGAAATATAAATTCAACTGTAGCTTGCACACCAGAAAGTGTAGAGTGCTTGAGGAAACCATGGCATTCCTTATGTACATTATCTTTAGTCAGTACTCTCTAGAAGAGCAAGGGCAGGAGGCTGAAGAACAAGACACATTTGAAGCAGAGGAAAAAGAGGATGTTCTTGTGGCAACAAAAATGGCAGAGCAAGAATTAGATATCACTCTCCAGGAAAAAGAGTCCAATCAAGATCAAAAAGAGAGTTCCGATTGGTAGGCCCTGGGAGTAATAGGATTTAGTCATCAAATATAGCACAAACATTATGTTGAAGTTGAACTGATTTGTGCAAAGTCTTTGATCCTCTACCTCTCCCTTTTCCATTTGTCCCATCACCATACGACACTTCAATACTCTTCCCACACTCAGTAGCTTCTAAAAGCGTTTGACACTCAGTACACACTTAGTAGCTTCTAAAAGCGTTTGACACTCAGTACACACTTCTAAAAGCGTTTGACACTCAGTACCTTATTGGTAAGGATCAATAGTGTGTCTAGCATAATTAAGTAGCATTGATTGAATTTTTTGTGTGTAGCTCATGGATGTATTGATGCTTGTTTAATATAGATCACATGTTTCACAAAAGAAATACTTTTGGTGGAGTCTCAAAACATATAGGCATAACACCAAGAGTCACTTGTTCCACAAAATAAAAATCTATTGATTGAGTTTGAAAACATGTGGACATAACACCAATAAGTTACAAACTGCTATTCATGTTTACTTGTCCATTTATGGTTTCTAAATATCTTCGAATCCCTCCATTGTCTATGTCTCTCTGCTGCCATTGAATTGTCCAAAGTTTGTCTTCGTCTTTGCTTTTGGGCTAGAATAAAAGCAAGCTTGACTTTGGAGCTAGCAACTTTTCTTTTAGCATGCAGCCTGTGTAGTATGCCTCGATAAAACCATTGGAAGACTTCCTTCAGACTATTTGCCTTTTGACTCCCTCCGTAGTGTTGTGTGTGTCTGAAAAATGCATTACGTGCCATGTAGTGAGACTTCTCCATGCCTTGGGTAGACCAAATTGCTGGGCATCTATACTTTTTGAGAAAATAGGGAAGGTGGTTGTAGATGATATGCTGTTTTCACAGAGACATAAGAATTCATAGTAAGTTATAAAAAAAAAGAGGATCACACTTAAGTAAAAGAAGAAGACAGAACTTTACCATGTAGTGAGTTATATTGCAGGCTGTCCATGCGTCTTTCATTGACTTCCCAAAATGTTTAATTGCCTCTTCAAAGTTCTTGTAATCACTTTTTTTCCATGTTACATTGTCACAGAACATGAAGAGTTGATCAAGAGACCTCCACACCTCTGCCTTCACATTTCGTGCTTCTCCATCTGCCTCATGATCTTTCACGGCATTATGGACTTGCTTCCACAATCCATAATTAATCCTCGAAACTGTTCTACCTTGCCTTACTTGCTTACTACTGTGTTTGGGTCGAGACAAGAATCTTCTTGCCTTAACACCACCAATAGAGGGCTTGATTGGTACCTCCTTGCCATTGGTAGACTTTTTAAAATCCTTTGTGATATGAACATCACCTCCATGCAGACCTATATCAGATAACACTTTTTCCAATGCTTGAAGAGCATCCTTTCTAATTTTTTTGGGACGAAGTTTCCAAGCAAATCCAATATACAAAAATACCAATTTCTCAATAATTCGACATAGACCATGCAATGAGCATATGTGAACATTACATAGTGGAATGTCAAGAATGGCCTTGAAGTGAGGGTCACAACTTTATCTCTATTAGGTGCTCTCTTCCACCATTTGGAATCCATTACTTGAGCTGATTCTTTGCAGTAAAGACAAGGAGACTTTGAGTTGCCTCCTTTACTAACGTTATACATGCACTTAAGTGTTTTAAGATCCCCCGCCATGTGCCACTCTACTTGAAAATCACCTTTTCCTGCAACATGGAGATTCTCTCCTCGCACTTGTATTTTATTTATTCTTGGTATTTCCGTGTGGTGAAACACCCAATCTAGTGTTTCATGGTCTTCTATCTTTACCTATGATTATAGAAAACAAAAGTCTTACTATAAAAGATTTGAAAACAATGACTAAAATCAAGTATGAAACAAAAAAATGATCATACCTGGAACGAGCCTACCCACCATATGTGTTTCTCTGACTGCACACTAAAATACTTCGACAGTCAATGATGTATCAAGTGCTTCATTCATCAATGTAATAGTAATCCTTTCCATTTTCTTTTCCTTTACAACCTCACACTCATCCAGTTTGATAACAAATTTCAAAATGCCTTTGCACTCCTCAAATGTTATTCCATAAAACTCGACCATTCTTCTTTGAAGTTGTTGTAGATCTACAAATATATTGTTCCAAGGGTCATACACACAGTGGTTCCTTTACAACCATGAAATATTTCTTCAATATGCTTGTCAATCTCATAGTCTTTTTGTAACATGAATCGTGGAAGTGTGGCAGTATCCATGTACATATTTTGAAAAAGTGCAATCATCAAGTTCAGTGATGGATTCTTTATGAGAGGCCTGCACACGTCGTCAAAAGAGATGTGGAATCTTCGGGAAACAAAAAAAAACTAAGGAGATATTTAATGCAAAATCGTGTTAGTTAGACAAAAGATTATCTTATTCCTTTCTGAACTGACAGTTCTGTAGTCCTTACTGACAGTTCTGAACCACGTTTCCGTATTTTACTATTTTTGAGGCCTTTTAGGAGAGAAATAAATCAAAAAATAGTGAATTTCTTACAGGGCCCCAAAATGAGCTCCCTTTTTCCCTAATGAGAGTCAAACTTGAGTTTGAGCCTCCCTTACAAGGGCAACGTAAAGATCGCTCAACTTGAGATTGTGCCTTGTGTTGGAAGACATCCCCAAGGTTGGACATAAGTGGAGGTACGGTTGAAACTTAAGTTTGAGCCTCACCGCTACACTAGGATATGGAGTAAGTGTAATTTCTTAATAGTAAGTGTGCGTCATCATTTTTATTAGGCTCAAACTTAATTTTGAGCCTCACTGCTACACTAGGATATGGAGTAATTTCTTAATAGTAAGTGTGCATCATCATTTGTACTAGACGTTGGCATGAAATAAAGGATAAATAGAATAGAAATATTCACTTTAATAGAAAAATGTTAAAAGTGAATCCAAAAAAGCCAATGTATTAATCAAAAGACAAATAATTATTTCAACAAATCCACACTTTGAACAAAACCTATGCTAATATTAGTTGTTGATAAGCTCCTTTCAATGATCACCATTCGTTGTACATTCATAATAAGCACTATCAATGCACTTTTCTACCTTTCTTTGGTTGAGAGCTTGATGGGCTATGAGCATGGAAAGCCTTGTTGACATTTGTATCCCCAATCTTCTCAACGGCCATAGCAACCCCAACATTTGTAGCTTCCATGGCTTTTGCAGAATCCAATATATCATCACCATTCCCACCTTCATCATCATTTTCATGCCTTCCAATATCTTCAAAATTGTCTTCGGCATCCTCATTGAATAGAGCATCATTCCCTTGGTCCTCTTCATTCCTTTGCCCTGCATCTTCAAAGTCTATAGCATCCCCAACTTCTTTATCATCATCTGTGTCATTTTTGTTGTCAATATCATCACCTTCCTCTTCGTCCTCTGTACTTGGTGGGTCATCAATGTGAAGATTTTGAAGGTTCTCTTTTTCTGCATCATCTAGTGTTTGCTTTTTTGTGCCGCCACTTGCACCACACCACTCTTACAAGGATGGGTGACCATCTAAAAGAGCAGAGCACTTTGATTCTAATCCCATCGCTTCCAAATCATCTTTG
Source organism: Cibotium barometz (assembly GCF_041138505.1). NCBI lineage: Eukaryota > Viridiplantae > Streptophyta > Polypodiopsida > Cyatheales > Cibotiaceae > Cibotium > Cibotium barometz. Next base: position 36,529,177 of record NC_141083.1, read on the forward strand.
CATAAAGCAATACATCGTCTCTTCTTTAGCAAGCTCTCCTCTAGCACAACTCCACCACAATATATCTCTACAACATAGCTCTGTTCAGGAAAAAACCCTGTGATGAGACCATCAATAAAGCCTTTGTCGATGAATTCTCTATTTTGGCCACTAGATCCTGAGATAAATACATTTTTTGTGAGAACCTTATCAATGGCCTCAAACTTGTCAACCTTGATGAAAAGAATAACAGTTGCAATCTCAACTGTTCCAGATGTCCAGGCGTCATCTTTTTGTGTGTGGATCACACCAAATTCATAGTGCACCTTTGTTGACTGGCTAGAAATCCCTTCGATAAGCATTCCAATGGTGATGAAATCAACAAAACACACAAGAATATATTCATATTGTGAGTTTAGTGTGTTCAAAGCAAGTGCCAACTTGGAGAAAAATTCTGACGAGAGCTGCTCCTTTGTACCATGTAGGTCCATGATTGCCAGCTGAAATGGTACATGCTCTTCACTACAAAAGGCTATAATCTTTGTCATATCAAAACCCACCCCCCTAATTTTCCAAGGAATAGACTCTTGTTGAGATACAATACCCATAGATGCTCTATATAGGTGATTCAGTAAAGTTACTACACTTTTTGGAAGTGAAGGATTTTTTTTTTGAACGATTGAGAGCATCCCTAACAAAGGACTGGTTGTAGCTCCTCAATTGATTATACTCATACTCCCCTAGCTTATATGTCTCACACACCTGTTCCCAAGTCATCTTTTCCCTTGTCAGATCAAAATAGAAGGCGGTTATTGCATCTTTGAGAACTCGATCTGTTTTTAGCTTCCAAGCCATCTCCTCCATATCCATTCTTTGATGGGTTTGCTTTCCCTTTTTAAGCAATATTCTCTTGTCAAGAAGTGATGTTTGAATGTCCAAAACTTCACTCTTCTGAAGGCCTAAAATGCACCTAAACAACGTTGGGCCTAGTTGGACTGTTCCTGGTGCCTGCTGACTTTGCCCACTCTTCAAAGTTGGAAGTCTGGGATTTTGATCAAGACCTTTAGTTTGAGTTTCACCCTTTGTATTTGGTAGCAAGCCTTTTGCATAAAGCCTCATGATCTTAACCCAGTTCTACCATACATCATCATCACATAGAAGCAAGTGTAAATCATTTTTGACAAAAATTTTATGTAGTGTGTGCTCCGTGGTCTCCACAAACGCCTGCAAAGTTGCAAAGTAAGAAGTTAGCCCCCTCACTATAGATATCACAAAATATTAGGAGGAATTATGCATCTGTGGGTTTTCAATCATTTGGAGCTTATGCTCAAACTTGAGTTTGAGCCTCACTTGCAATGCTAAACTAGTATATAATGGTGATGCTCGATCTTAGGTTTGAGCATCACCTCCGTATGCAAATCTAGCACTTGCAAGTGAGTCTCCAACTTAAGTTCGAGCCATAATTAGATATGCAAGTGCTACACCATCACAGAGAGGTGAGGCTTGAAGTTCAATTTCAAACCAAACTATTAAGTTTATGTAGTTTGAGAAGAAGCCTTACATGCATCTTTCTTATGCTACTGCTATACTTAAAACTATAGATCTATGAAGAAGTAAAGAAGAAGTAATGTAGGTCTATGATTTACCAAGATATAGCAAAGAATCAAAAGAGTACCTTCCAAGACTTGTCCATCTTGGGTTGATTGACACCAGGCAAAGGTTTACTAGGACGACCGTTTGCATGCCATTGTGCTCGAGCTTGTAGAAGTTGATCGAGGAATGGCTCCTTTTGCATTGACTTTGCAACAGATAAATTCGCATCCTTGGAAATGTCACGAGAAATCTTGGGCGGGCAATTTACAATTATCTTTGATCTCCTGAACCTGAATTGCTGACGCAGTGGAGGAGTCACTTTAGCCATATTTAGAGCTTGCAAGCTTTTTGCAACACTAATGGAGTGTTGACCAGAGATAATCCAATATTCAACTTTATGAATATCTTCTTTTGCGAGTTTATCAAGGGGTTGTTTTGTAGCACGATTACAGGGTATCAAAATTGCAAGTATCTCCTCTTGCTTTGGGTCCTCAATAAAGTCTTGGGTCAAAATACGAACCCAATCCTTATTTAACCTTCTATACACATAGTTTGAAGGAGCATGATAACATTTCATCACATCAATGCTGAAGACCTCATTTAGACCAAAGGGATAATATCCCTTCTTTATTTCTAATGAGATAATTGCTTTGCTGCCCTTGTTTAAAGTCTCAACCTCCATTAGCTCGTCTCATCGGACGCATCTATCTCCTTTGAACCACTTGCTGGTTTTGTCCTTTGCCTCTTTAAAGAGATTTCTTGAACCTTTGTAGAGTGCTTTGCCTTTCTCTTCTTTGCAAGTGCTTGCTCCTCTTCTTGCACCTGAGAGCCTGCCATGTCTTCAGCTGCTATTGTGCTTACATCAAGGACTTTTATTTTGTCACCCTCCTTTTTATGTTTTGAAGAAGTTGCACCAGCATTTGTAGATGCTTCAAGTGCACTCTTCACTATGGCCCTGCCTTTTTTCTCCACAATTTTCCTAACTTGAGTGGTTGTTGTCTCCTTTTCAAGTATGGAATTTTTTCGTGAATCCAAAGCCTTCTTTGCATGCCTAGAATTGTCCTTTCCTAGTTTACTGCCAGTCATGTTTGCTGGGTGAAAAGTTTCCAATGATAAGCAAAACTTATTTGCTTTTGTAGTTTCTCCTTCTGGCAATACAGTGCATGTGAAGCATGGGTTTGCTCTTGCATCCACATCATCCTTAGCGCCTACCACAATCCCCATATCTCCATATGATGTATCACCTTGAGACAAAAACAAATGGAGGACTCCTTTGAAGTTTGCACTAGCATCGTAGCTATCCATAAACCATTTTACTCCTTCTTTGTTACTCAATTCGAAGGTTTTATCCACCTTAATTCTAGGAGTGACACTTTTAGCTTGAGTTGTTGTTTCGAGAGCATCCAGAGTAAAGATTAGTGCACCATGTGGTTGCGAGGTAGCGGGCGCTCTGCTAGCTTCCATTCCTGTGAAGCAAAAAAAAAAGTTTCAAAACCTTAGAAAAAAATGGATTTAAATGCTACATATCAAATCAAAACCTATCAAACTTAAGAAAATGCATGCTACAAAAAGTTTTCTTGAATAGCAAGAGCCTCACTTGCATTTACTTAATCTATACAGAAGCTCGACTTAAGCTGGAGCCTAGATCCAAATTGTGCACTCATATGCTAGGGATACGCTAGCATAGAGAGACAATACAAGGCTCAAACTCAAGTTTGAGCCTTAAGGCGAAGTTCCATGTATGGGAGGCTTGAAGTTAAGTTGGAGTCTTAAGAGGCCAGAGTACACTAGCATGGAGAACAAAGGCTCAATCTGAAGCTCGAGCCTTAAGGCCAATGTACACTAGCATTGAGAGCCAAGGCTCTAACTCAAGTTCGAGCCTTAAGGCCGGTGTACACTAGCATGGAGAACAAAGGCTCCAACTCAAGTTCGAGCCTTAAGGCCGAGGTGCACTAGCATGGAGAGCAAAGGCTCAAACTTAAGTTCAAGCCTTAAGGGGCTGGGGTGCATTAGCATGGAGAGCAAAGGCTCAATCTGAATTTCGAGCCTTAAGGGACCGGGATGCACTAGCATGGAGAGCAAAGGCTCAGACTGGATTTCGAGCCTTAAGGAGCCGGGGTGCACTAGCATGGAGATCAAAGGCTCAATCTGAAGTTCGAGCCTTAAGAGACCGGGATGCACTAGCATAGAGAGCAAAGGCTCAAACTGGAGTTCGAGCCTTAAGGGACCGGGATGCACTAGCATGGAGAGCAAAGGCTCAATCTGAAGTTCGAGCCTTAAGGGGCCGGGGTGCACTAGCATGGAGAGCAAAGGCTCAAACTCAAGTTCGAGCCTTAAGGCCAGAGTACACTAGCATGGAGAACAAAGGCTCAATCTGAAGTTCGAGCCTTAAGGCTAGTGTACACTAGCATCGAGAGCCAAGGCTCCAACTCAAGTTCGAGCCTTAAGACCGGTGTACACTGGCATGGAGAACAAAGGCTCCAACTCAAGTCGAGCCTTAAGGGGCCGAGGTGCACTAGCATGGAGAGCAAAGGCTCAATCTGAAGTTCGAGCCTTAAAGGACCGGGATGCACTAGCATGGAGAGTAAAGGCTCAAACTCAAGTTCAAGCCTTGAGGCCAGAGTACACTAGCATGGAGAGCAAAGGCTCAATCTGAAGTTCGAGCCCTAAGGCCGGTGTACACTAGCATCGAGAGCCAAGGCTCCAACTCAAGTTCGAGCCTTAAGGCCGGTGTACACTAGCATGGAGAACAAAGGCTCCAACTCAAGTTTGAGCCTTAAGGCCGGTGTACACTAGCATGGAGAACGAAGGCTCAATCTGAAGTTCGAGCCTTAAGGCCGAGATGCACTAGCATGGAGAGCAAAGGCTCAAACTTAAGTTCGAGGCTTAAGGAGCCGGGGTGCACTAGCATGGAGAGCAAAGGCTCAAACTTAAGTTCGAGCCTTAAGGGGCCAGGGTGCACTAGCATGGAGAGCAAAGGCTCACTCTGAAGTTCGAGCCTTAAGGGACCGGGATGCACTAGCATGGAGAGGCTCAAACTGGAATTCGAGCCTTAAGGGGCCGGGGTGCACTAGCATGGAGAGCAAAGGCTCAAACTCAAGTTCGAGCCTTAAGACTAGAGTACACTAGCATGGAGAACAAAGGCTCAATCTGAAGTTCAAGCCTTAAGGGACTGGGATGCACTAGCATGGAGAGAAAAGGCTCAAACTGGAGTTCGAGCCTTAAAGGCCGGGGTGCACTAGTACGGAGAGCAAAGGCTCAAACTCAAGTTCGAGCCTTAAGACCAGAGTACACTAGCATCGAGAGCCAAGGCTCCAACTCAAGTTCGAGCCTTAAGGCGTACACTAGATTAGAGAACAAAGGCTCCAACTCAAGTTCGAGCCTTAAGGCCGGTGTACACTAGCATCGAGAGCCAAGGCTCCAACTCAAGTTCGAGCCTTGAGGCTGGCGACAGCCAAGACTCCAACTCAAGTTCGAGCCTTAAGACCGGAGTACACTAGATTGGAGAACAAAGGCTCCAACTCAAGTTCGAGCCTTAAGGCCGGTGTACACTAGCATCGAGAGCCAAGGCTCCAACTCAAGTTCGAGCCTTAAGGACGGTGTACACTAGCATCGAGAGCCAAGGCTCCAACTCAAGTTCGAGCCTTAAGACTGGCGAGAGCCAAGGCTCCAACTCAAGTTCGAGCCTTAAGGCCGGTGTACACTAGATTGGAGAACAAAGGCTCCAACTCAAGTTCGAGCCTTAAGGCCGGTGTACACTAGCATCGAGAGCCAAGGCTCCAACTCAAGTTCAAGCCTTAAGGTCGGTGTACACTAGCATTGAGAGCCAAGGCTCCAACTCAAGTTCGAGCCTTAAGGCTGGTGAGAGCCAACTCAAGTTCAAGCCTTAAGGCCGGTATACACTAGCATCGAGAGCCAAGGCTCCAACTCAAGTTCGAGCCTTAAGGCTGGCGAGAGCCAAGGCTCCAACTCAAGTTCGAGCCTTAATGCCGGTGTACAGATTGGAGAACAAAGGCTCCAACTCAAGTTCGAGCCTTAAAGCCGGTGTACACTAGCATCGAGAGCCAAGGCTCCAACTCAAGTTCGAGCCTTAAGGCTGGCAAGAGCCAACTCAAGTTTGAGCCTTAAGGCCGCTGTACACTAGCATCGAGAGCCAAGGCTCCAACTCAAGTTCGAGCCTTAAGGCTGGCGAGAGCCAAGGCTCCAACTCAAGTTCGAGCCTTAAGACCGGTGTACACTAGATTGGAGAACAAAGGCTCCAACTCAAGTTCGAGCCTCAAGGCCGGTGTACACTAGCATCGAGAGCCAAGGCTCCAACTCAAGTTCGAGCCTTAAGGCTGGTGGGGTACACTAACATGGAGAGCAAAGGCTCAAACTCAAGTTCGAGCCTTAAGGCTGGTGGGGTACACTAGCATGGAGAGCAAAGGCTCAAACTCAAGTTGAAGCCTTAAGGCCGGTGCACTAACATGGGTGCGGGCGGAATTCCGTTGGGGGGAATTTCGAATTTTGGGCGAAATTTTTGAATTTGAATTTGGGGGGGGGGCTGCCGTTGGGGGGAATTTTTGAATTTGAATTTCGGTGCACCGGGAGAGGAGGGAGGGGGCTGGTTGCGGTGCACGCCGACGGAGGAGGAAGGGGGTGGGGGCTGGTTGCGCCGGAAGGGGGGGTTCTGCTACGCCGGGAGAGGAGGAAGGGGGGGTCACCGGGAGAGGAGGGAGGGGGTTGGTTGCGCCGGGAGAGGAGGAAGGGGGGGTTCTGCTGTGCCGAGAGAGGAAGGGGGGCTGGCTGCGCAAGGGGGGGGGGTTCTGCTGTGCCGGGAGAGGAAGGGGGGGCTGGCTGCGCAAGGGGGGGGGTCTGCTGCGCCGGGAGAGGAGGGAGGGGACTGGTTGCGCCGGGAGAGGAGGAAGGGGGGTTCTGCTGCACCGGGAGAGGAGGGAGGGGGCTAGCTGCGCCGAGAGGAGGAAGGGGGGGCTGGCTGTGCCGACACCGGGAGAGGAGGATTCAGTTTCATTCCTCGAGAGAGGAGGGGGCTGCGCCGACGCCGGGAGAGGAGGACGTCGAGACGGAGGAGCGTCGGGATGACCCGACAGAAAGCCGGGTTTCGGTTTCGGTTTCGGTTTCATTCGCCAAGCCCAAGCCCAAGCCCCATGTCCCAGGTCTTTTGATAATAGTTACTTTCACTTTTGGTTATATACTCATCTTCACCCACACCCCACTTGTTCTATGGGATTAGGCTAGTTTCCCTCTCTATTCCTACTTACTTGTGTAATAGACAAGGCTCAAACTCAAGTTTGAGCCTTGAGCTTGAGATTCCTTGTTTTCTTCCCTATTTTTCCCATACACCCAAATATACTTATAAACTATGCGATTAAAAATTCAACTAAAATCTATATAATGCACAATGGCTCATTCCCCAAGCCCAAGCCCAAGCCCAGGTCCCAGGTCTTTTGATTATAGTTACTTTCACTTTTGGTTATATACCCATCTTCACCCACACCCCACTTGTTCTATTGGATTATCCTAGCTTCCCTCTCTATTCCTACTTACTTGTGTAATAGACAAGGCTCAAACTCAAGTTTGAGCCTTGAGCTTGAGCTTGAGCTTGAGATTTCTTGTTTTCTTTCCTATTTTTCTCATACACCCAAATATACTTATAAACTATGCGATTAAAAATTCAACTAAAATCTATATAATGCACAATGGCTCATTCCCCAAGCCCAGGCCCAGGTCCCAGGTCTTTTGATTATAGTTACTTTCACTTTTGGTTATATACCCATCTTCACCCACACCCCACTTGTTCTATTGGATTATCCTAGCTTCCCTCTCTATTCCTACTTACTTGTGTAATAGACAAGGCTCAAACTCAAGTTCGAGCCTTGAGCTTGAGATTTCTTGTTTTCTTCCCTCTTTCCCCATACACCCAAATATACTTATGAACTATGCGATTAAAAATTCAACTAAAATCTATATAATGCACAATGGCTCAAACTTGAGTTTGAGTCTCACGAAGGAGACGAGTCTCAAATCCAATGTCCATTTGCTCATTTCTATGTCACATTCTCTTCACTAGCATATCGTTTCTCTCTATTGCTTTCTCTTTGCCTTTGCTGTTGCTGTTGTAACCACTCACCTTTGCCTTTTGTAGCTATGAAACATTGATGGCTAATTGACACCATATCTTGACTCAATATCCCAATGAAACGGTGTGGCCAAATGCAGAGGGTGATGAAGCCTACCTCTTGGGAAACTAGCATATACATGAGGTGAGGATTATCACTTCAATTGGGACCTCTTAATAGCAAACTAACATATGAAGGTGAGGCTCAAACTTTGGTTGGAGCCTCCTAGCAAACTAGCATCTGTGGGTCAGGTTCAAACTTTACTTGCAGCTTCCTAGAAGCGAACTAGCATCCATAGGTGAGGCTTTAACTTTTGTTGGAGGAGCCTACCATTCTAGCTAACATATGCAAACTAATATATGATGCAAGTGAGGATGATAACTTTAACTGGAGCCTCCTAGCAAACTAACATATGATGGTGAGCCTCATGGAGCCTCCTACTAACAAGCTAGTATATGCAGGCAAAGGCTCAAGCTTTAGATGGAGCCTAGCCTCCTAGCAAATTAGCATTGATAGGTGAGATTTAAACTTTGGTTGGAGCCTGAACTCATGTTGAGATTGAATTACATTTATAGTTTTGTGTACTACCGCAAAAACATCGCTTCAGTCTTTCTTATTGAGATTTTGATTTTCTCAGGGATTGCAGGGTCTAAAACAAGGTGCTTCAGTGTTTCTCATTGATGGTTCTGCAAGGAAGGCACGCGGGGTTATTCATTCCATTGATGCATCTCAAACATGTGGTTTTCAATTCATTGGTGAGACATGTGCAGCAATACATGTTCAACAAAGCTTTGATGACACATTTCTCATTGCATTTGCCACAATGGATGCAAGAACAATGTCTCAAGCAGTTGGAAGCATCATCAAATGGCCATTGGTCAACCTTGTTACTAATACCAAAGAGGATAATTTTGCGAATCTTCTTGTTGATCAAGAAGATCACTTTATAGATAGGGAGAGCTGGAAAGAGAAAAGTGTCATCCTCTGGGATGACAACAGATCTACAAAACTTGGCAATGGAGTAGTATTGCTGGTCCACCCATACGAGGCTATAAATTGTAGAGAACTAGGGGAGAGTAGCTTGGGTGTCATTATAGAAGGATCTTTGCATCCAAGTTCAACTTGTGTTTCAGGTTTGAATTTGGTTAGTTGGCCGATCAGGCAACTCACATTTGAGAATGGTGAACCATTAGTGAAGGACACAGAATCTTCTTCTATTGATGAGGGTATTCAAGATCACTTCATGTAAAAAATATTGACAGCCTAAACAATTCAAGTGATGAAAAAGAGGATGATGATGTAGAGGGCAATGATGGCGATAGTTTTGATGACAAACACCATGATGCCATGATCACTGACTATGATATCATTGAAGGGACAAATAAGAAAAGGAGCTATGTCCATAGGGTAAGGGTAATGAAAAATTACGATAAAACCCATGGAGCTGGCAAAAAATGTGATGTTGCAAACATTCCCAATGTCGCAACCATTGATTGTTGCGAGAACCGATGTTGTCAAATTGGAGATAGATCCAAAATCATGCAAGCTAGGGTACACTTTTGGGGATAGATCTATAGTACACGATACACATTTGTACTAGATTGCATGGGCATGGCCTATAGACAAGGTCAAGATGACGAGTGCTTTGAGTTCACATTTGATGGGAAGAAGGTTTATAGTAAAGCATGGTATGTAATGCATGGCATCGGTAAGTCAACGTTCTATAGGCTCAGAAAGAAGTTCTTGAATGGTGCATGTAATGTCAGTCATGGCAACAGTGGGATAATATGGAAGGGCATGACACATGTTGAGATGGCAAAATCAATCATATAGGGCTTCATAGATAATAATGTTGATCAAATGCCACATAGGTCAAGGACAACTATGCATGGAGCCCGCGAGACCCAACGTGTTCTACCAGCAATGTACAAATAGGTGGACATATTGTGTGAAGTGAATGACACACTTGTCTCGTTCGAATACCGGCCACTGTCACAACCATCATTCTCAAGATTGTGGAACACAGAGTTCAAGATAGTTAGTTTATCAAAAACCAGCACCTTCTCAAAATGCAACATTTGTACGGCAATCAAGGTCAAGTTGGAATCAACAAAAAATCAAGAGGAGCGTGCCAGATACATGGCACAAAGAAGGGCACACATGTTGAAACAAATGAGTTGTAGAAATCTATACTATGCTTGGAGGAGCTCTTCCGAAATGAACCCAAACAGGTATTTGTGTATTATACATGATAAGATGGACCAGAGCAAGACTGCCATACCACAAATTAAACCAGTTCCTAAATCTCTCAATGGGGTTGAGAGGCTTCCAGTATCCTTAATGTAAGATTCCTCCCCAGCCTCTCAAATTGTCCAGCATCTTCCCCTGTAATCAATCCCTCTTCAGAAATATAAAAGACTTGTTTCTAACTGTTTTAACCTAGAGAGAGAAAATATTCTAGAGAGAGAATATTCAGATTTTTAATATTTTTGGATAGAAAATTATCTCATCTTATTAAAATAAGTTCCCTTGAAACAAAAATTCAAAAAGAACTTTCCAATGTACAATTGGCATTAATTGTAAATGGGTATAAAGGACCTTAGCCTAAGGGTCTAGATTTTCAGAAATTTTTGGATTATGGTCCGATTCAGGTTCCTATAGGCCAATAGCATCAATCCATGTGTAGGGAGGAGATAAATCCAATTTGTAAAAGAAGATACCCAAAAATGAGTAAATGCTCACATAAGATGAAGAGTTAAAAATGTACAAGGCTTATTAGTAAAAAACTATGAGTAATATTAGAAATATGAGATATTTTGGGTATCCCAAAATGAGTAAATGCTCACATAAGATGAAGAGTTGAAAATGTACAAGTTTATTAGTAAAAAACTATGAGCAACATTTAAAAATATGAGATATTTTGGGTATAATGATTCCATTTTGACACATATGTAAGGAAGGGGAGTTCTTTAAAGGAGGTGCATATTTCACATAAGATGAAGAGTTGAAAATGTACAAGGTTTATTAGTAAAAAACTATGAGCAATATTAAAAATATGAGATATTTTGGGTATAATGATTCCATTTTGACACATATGTAAGGAAGGGGAGTTCTTTAAAGGACGTGCATATTTCAAATGCTTAAATGAGTTTTAAACTCATAAAAATTGAGATATTTCATCTCTCCTCTCTCCTCATTCAAGTCTAGTTCCAAAAAGTTAGCTTAACTGACCTAAAAATGGTCAAATATTGACCAAACTGATTTAGAGAATTCTAGAATCAGTTTGTTTGGTTAGGAGCTCAATTTTTCCTGTAAATAGAAGCCTCTCCCTAAGTTATTGAAAAATATATAGTGTTTATGCATCGTTACTCTACTCCACCTAAGCCAAGAACTATGAATTCAATAATAATTCACTAGTTTTTGGAGCTTCCCTCTTTCTTTAATCCCCATTGGTGGCTCCATCAACATACTTAACCAATTGATTGGTTGGGGGCCTCTACCGTGAACAAAGAATCAAGCAATTTGTAAGGTAAATAGTGAATATTGATCTTTTCTAGAATTTCACAATGTTTCTCTCTTCTCAACCCCTCTCAAGCTTGAGAAGCTTAATTGGTATGGTTTTTAAATGCTATTGAAGTTAATTGAGGAATAGTAGTGAAGAGTTACATAATTTTATGAATGCTATTGAAGTTAATTGATTAATGATAAGTTAAAAAGACTGCCCGACTCCTACCATGGAAAGGGCACAGGGAAGTCTAGAACCCAAATTCAGAGACCAATTCCTTCATACCAATCTAATCAGGGTCCGTCTCTCTCGGACAAGATTGCTTAACTCCATTAACTAGGTCTGACCATTGATTAGGGTCGAGATGACCAGTCAAATGCTTGGCGACTTAGAGCAATAGATGCGGGCAATTCATAAAGATATAAACGCTACCCAGGATTGACAGAGACAATATACGGATAAGAAGAGGACAGTCAGAGAAATCAAAGAAGCAGTTATAGTCTTCAATTGAATACGGACCAAAAGAATTTCTTTATCTCTAGGGAAGTATAAGTAGTTATCCCCGAGATATTGTGGACCAAAGGAAGTAAGTGACTTAACCTACGAACTTCTTTTATCTCCTCATCTCAAAGTTCTTAACGCCTTCTATAGAAATATGTGCCAAACCCAAATCATGGAAAGACGGTAAAACTTCAGTGGCAAGATACCGTTGGCTTCTAGGTTATGCTAACTCCTTCCTTTATATAAGTCGTAACTTTTACTTATCGCTCACAGTAATCTTACTTCCATCGATCTCCTTCTTCTTAATCTCCTTCATGGCTTGGCAACAGGAATTAGTTTTATCCATGATGATTTCTCACCTTCAAGACGCAAGCGAGTCTGTGAAGAAGGATTTTATAGAACTGTATGAGCGCTCACTTTTTCCTCACCTAGGAACTTCTGTAGCTCAAACCAAATGGCGGACCTATCAAGACATAACTAGGGTAACACCGTGGGGTCCGCAGCACTTTCGTAACAATGTCCGCTTGGCCATGGTTATTGAAGCTTTGGGTTTGGGTCCCCGATACTACTGCGTCATGAGATCAAGACATCTTGGGTTTTCTGAGCGGGTCTTCTTACTGGCGTGTTTTCTTCCTCATCAGAAGATATGCCTTTACCCCGTTTTTGGCTTGCCTCTCAGAGGTCCTTTTGTTAGATCACCTCATACCACTGAGATAGGTGCGACAATAACCAACAGAATCATTCCCATAGATGAGTTACCTTATACGTGCGCATCTTGTGAGTGCTGCTTTTATGATCATATGATGGACGGGCTTATGGAAGTGTAAAGAGTTCTTCTATCTTTACTGTATATGTTCCAAGAATGAATAAAGTTTAAATCTTGTTCTTGTCTTGACCCTTACTCTCTTTGAGACTTTTTTAATTGGTGATTAATCTTAATTAAAAATTTTCTCTCAGTCTCATACTTGTGCATCTTGCGAAATTACCCCCCAGTTTGCGAGATGAGGGCATCTCGCATTTTTCAAGTGGGAGAGAATGTAAGATTCCTCCCCAGCCTCTCAAAATGTCCAGCATCTTCCCCTGTAATCAATCCCTCTTCAGAAATATAAAAGACTTGTTTCTAACTGTTTTAACCTAGAGAGAGAAAATATTCTAGAGAGAGAATATTCAGATTTTTAATATTTTTGGATAGAAAATTATCTCATCTTATTAAAATAAGTTCCCTTGAAACAAAAATTCAAAAAGAACTTTCCAATGTATAATTGGAATTAATTGGAAATGGGTATAAAGGACCTTAGCCTAAGGGTCTAGATTTTCAGAAATTTTTGGATTATGGTCCAATTAAGGTTCCTATGGGCCAATAGCATCAATCCATGTGTAGGGAGGAGATAAATCCAATTTGTAAAAGAAGATACCCAAAAATGAGTAAATGCTCACATAAGATGAAGAGTTGAAAATGTACAAGGCTTATTAGTAAAAAACTATGAGCAATATTAGAAATAATTGATATTTTGGGTATCCAAAAATGAGTAAATGCTCACATAAGATGAAGAGTTGAAAATGTACAAGTTTATTAGTAAAAAACTATGAGCAACATTTAAAAATATGAGATATTTTGGGTATAATGATTCCATTTTGACACATATGTAAGGAAGGGGAGTTCTTTAAAGGAGGTGCATATTTCACATAAGATGAAGAGTTGAAAATGTACAAGGTTTATTAGTAAAAAGCTATGAGCAATATTAAAAATATGAGATATTTTGGGTATAATGATTCCATTTTGACACATATGTAAGGAAGGGGAGTTCTTTAAAGGGCGTGCATATTTCACATGCTTGAATGAGTTTTAAACTCATAAAAATTGAGATATTTCATCTCTCCTCTCTCCTCATTCAAGTCTAGTTCCAAAAAGTTAGCTTAACTGACCTAAAAATGGTCAAATATTGACCAAACTGATTTAGAAAATTCTAGAATCAGTTTGTTTGGTTAGGAGCTCAATTTTTCCTGTAAATAGAAGCCTCCCCCTTGTTGAAAAATATATAGTGTTTATGCATCGTTACTCTACTCCACCTAAGCCAAGAACTATGAATTCATTAATAATTCACTAGTTTTTGGAGCTTCCCTCTTTCTTCAATCCCCATTGGTGGCTCCATCAACATACTTAACCAATTGATTGGTTGGGGGCCTCTACCGTGAACAAAGAATCAAGCAATTTGTAAGGTAAATAGTGAATATTGATCTTTTCTATAATTTCACAATGTTTCTCTCTTCTCAATCCCTTTCAAGCTTGAGAAGCTTAATTGGTATGGTTTTTAAATGCTATTGAAGTTAATTGAGGAATAGTAGTGAAGAGTTACATAATTTGATGAATGCTATTGAAGTTAATTGATTAATGATAGTAAAGAATTACATAAATTTCCATTTATGTTTAAATTCTAATGGTTTTTATGTAATTTCTCTCTCTCACTCAAGAAATGGTCATACTCATGACCCATTCTCAATCCAAATGAAGATTTTCATGAAGCTTTTCTTTAATCCAAGATTAATCTATGCTTGAGACCAAATTAATGGTTTTTTTCTATGCTTTTAGTTTATGTATTTCATGAATATTGATGATTCAATCCATTATGGAATATTGATCCAATTAGGGATCATTCTAATTATTTCTTAATGTTAAGCTTTATCCCTTAGAAAAATTGAGATTTATCAGTCATAGCAGCGGAGCTATGGCAAAATTTTTATAAAAATTACGCATAAAATAATTTCATTTAAAGCATGAAAAGAGGACTTCCTACCATATTCTAGGAATTATCATCCTGTAATCATAGAGAAATTGATTTTTATATTATGCATAATTGATTTTCATGCATAGAGGTATGCATAAAAGATTATTATTTTAACATAAAAGTGTTACTTTTATCATAATTAGATTTCATGCATAGAGGTATGCATAAAAGATTATTATTTTAATGTAAAAGTGTTACTTTTATCATATTTGAATTTCATGCATAGAGGTATGCATAAAAGATGATTATTTTATTATAAAAGTGTTACTTTTAGCATAATTGAATTTCATGCATAGAGGTATGCATAAAAGATGATTATTTTATTACAAAAGTGTTACTTTTAGCATAATTGAATTTCATGCATAGATGTATGAATAAAAGATGATTATTTTATTACAAAAGTGTTACTTTTAGCATAATTGAATTTCATGCATAGATGTATGCATAAAAGATGATTATTTTATTACAAAAGTGTTACTTTTATCATATTTGGATTTCATGCATAGAGGTATGCATAAAAGTTGATTATTTTATTATAAAAGTGTTACTTTTATCATATTTGGATTTCATGCATAGAGGTATGCATAAAAGTTGATTATTTTATTATAAAAGTGTTACTTTTATCATATTTTGCATATAGAGGTATGCCTAAAAGTTGATTATTTTATTATAAAACTGTTACTTTTATCATATTTGGATTTCATGCATAGAGGTATGCCTAAAAGTTGATTATTTTATTATAAAAGTGTTACTTTTATCATATTTGGATTTCATGCATAGAGGTATGCATACAAGTTGATTATTTTATTATAAAAGGGTTACTTTTATCATATTTGGATTTCATGCATAGAGGTATGCATAAAAGATATTCTTTTTATACTAAAAGTGTGATTTTCATCATAAATGGATTTTATGCATAACTTAGATGCATATGCATAAGAAGATGCATAAAAGATTGATTTTTATTTTGAAAGTGTTAGTCTCCTTAAATGGAATTTATGCATAAATAAATGTGTAGAGAAATCTTATATCAAATATAAGAATTCTCTTAAAAAAGATATGAAATGTGATAAGATGTGATAAGAGGTGTATGAGATGTGATAAGATTTGATAAGATGCGTATGGAAAGTGATAGGATGTGATAAGAGGTGTATGAGATGTGAAAAGATGTGATAAGATGTGTATGAGATGTGATAAGATGTGTATGAGATGTGATAGAATGTGTTAAGATGAGTTAGGATGTGTTAAGATGTATATGGGATGTGTTAGGACGAGAATGGATGTAATATGGTTGTATGAATGTGATGTGAATGTATACATGTAGATGTATATGTCTGAATGTGAATGTGGATGTGGATGTGGATGTATGGATGTAAATACGGATGTGTATGTATGTATGTGGATGTGTATGTATGAATGAGGATGTGAAAATGGATGTATGTATGTAGATGTGGATGTATGGATGTGAATGTGAATTAAGAGGTGGATGTGGATGTATGGATGTAGATACGGATGTGGATGTATGTATGTAAATGTGGATGTATGAATGAGGATGTGAAAATGGATGTATGCATGTGAATGTGGATGTATGAATATGAATATGGATGTGTGGATGTGGAAATGGAGGTATGGATGTATGAATGTGGATGTGGATGTATGCATGTAGATGCGTATGTATGAATGTGAAATTGGATGTATGATGTGGACGTACGAACATGGATATGTATGTAGAATAATGAATATGAAGGTGTATGTGAGATAATGTGTAGTCTATATGAGTGAATGGATGAGAACGAGTACACATTGAATGGAATGTGGAATAAGTAATGTGGTCCGAGAGTGGATAATATGGAAAGACAAGAGTTCGTTATAGAAACTGTATTTTGTGACTGTTTGTAAATGACTGTTTTATGTCAAGAATGCTGGAGAAGCATTTTGACCGTCTTGAGGATTGTCATGAAGACCGAACTGATAAAGTTGCAACTGCTGACGGAGAGTCAATGGAGGGTGTCTCGCGTAGCAAGGTCGATCGAGGTCTTGACCAGCCTCGGTTCGATTTAAATGGTGAGCTTCCGGTAGTATGGTGGATGAGGGACCAAGGAAGCGGCCTATGAGTGAAGCGCTAGGTCGCCTGCGAAGGATCCTAGAGGGTGCTGACCATACGGTGCTCGGGCTCTGGGTCGCCGAAGATGCCCACACGTGCGTCGTGGAAGATATTGGAACAAGGAGTAAGAGTTGTTTTCTGAACCGGGCATGGATCTGGTTGATTGACCTTGCTGGTCCTCAAACGGATGAGTCCATGGCTCTTTTATATGGATCTGTGGGTTGATCTTGCTGATCTTCCACGGAGATTCCATTCTATTATATGAATATATTGCCGGTTACTATGAGCTAGGAACTATGAAAAAGGCCCCTGAGAGAACAAGTGGTGAGCGTTCTGGTTGCCAATGATGCCATAAGTACACCGATGAAAGAATGACTGGAAATAAGGATTCAACCAGAGACTTTGAGGATTGTCATCAGTGACATAATGGTTTTATTAAAGGATTGTTTTAAAGCTAGTTGATGCTAAGAAAAAGGCAATTTCATATTGGGTGTGTAACTGGTGTGACTAGTTTTATGTTTGCATGAACTTCCGGCTAGGGGGCCTTGGAACTCTTTTCCTTGGTACCCGGGACAAAACCTAACCAAATTCTTAATTGGATCCCATCACTACAGTGGTTGGGCGGTTGGCTAACCCATGGGACTGGATGGGGTTAGGCTGGACTGATGGATCCGTAAATCGAGATTTAATTTCTATTATTACGATAGATGAAGTAAATCCCGGATAGAAATTGTTCTATGGATAGGAATCAATGGCTGTGCCTCTTGATGGGGAAAAGAGCGTTGATCCCAATGATCCAAGTGCAAGTTTCTTCCTTGATTTGACCAAGTACCGTTAAAGGTGCAGTCAGATCAGTTTGATCAGTAATGATCTTGACTACTTAGAGTAAAGAGTTATCCTGGTGGAATCGCCCGTGCTTTTCGGGTAAAGGAAGTTTTTCCGGTTTCGGTTTTGGACAAACTGATGGATTAGTCTCTTGTCCGGATATTCGTGGGCGAGGCCTCAAGTGTGAGACCCCTACCCGCGCACGATGTGCTACTTCCGCTGCTAGTACCCCGAATCCGTTGCGCGGTGGAGATCGAGATCTTACACTTAACAGGAATGCTCACTCATGGACATGGACAAACAGCTTATGGTCACTTTGCCTTGGGGTTATGGCCAAGTGATCCCAACTTCACAATTTCATCTCTCTCAAAATGTTTAAGAAACTTAGAAAGAGGAGAGCAACACATGTATGGTGACTTGAGCTGACAAAACTCAGATGCTGAACCACAAACAGATCTTTTTGATTGTGTTTTGTCTACTATGGCCCTGTATCAGCATATGGAAGTACTGAAGGAGAGAAATGCATATTGCAAGCAGAGCATTGAGGATGCAGATGCACAGACAGAAACAAATGTGGATATAGAGGGAAATTGTTCTTCACATTTGCAGTCAGTCTTTCATACTAACACATATGTGCAAGATAGGTGCAATGGAAATGCCTCAAGTTTAATGCCATCAAATTCAAGGACATTTTTTAAGAGATTGCCAAGGATGTTGTTGCAACTTGACAATTGTGATTCTTAAAATAAGAACCGTTATGTATTTGCCTATCTATCCCTATTGGTTGCACGAGGAGTGTTTGACATGGTGCAGCTTGGTTTTCTTATGGTTGGTCATACTCATGAAGATATTGATGCATTGTTCAGTCGCTTCTCTGAGAAGTTGAGGAAACAAACCATTTTCACATTTCCACATTTGATGAAGATCTTTAATGAGTGTGTTAGCATGCATCCAGCACCCTTTCTCCTACAAAAGGTGGCAGACTTCAAAGGCTTTGTCAAGGGATGCTTACATGATGGAGCCGATAGCTTGATTGGACATTCAAAGGCATTACAATTCAGGTTTTATATGAGTAATGGAATACCTTTGATGCAATACAAAGTACACCCCAAAAATGTTGATTGGTTACCAGAAAGCGGTATAGAGTTATGGAAAAGAAATGACCAGGGAGGACCCAAGCTTCCTGAAGGTTTTCCAAAAGTATTGCCACCCTTTGAGTATGTTAAGGAAAATGAGAAGGTTGTGGAGGGCTTAAAAAACATGTCAATTGGTGGAAAGAGCACTTGCAAGAGAAAGGAGACCAAAGTGATTATGCTAAGTGGATCAATCCGGTCCTTGCCTATTGGGAGAATCTTATGCTAAACATGCAAACCCCTAGTGCAAGGGAAGACATTGGATTTTATGACTTTTGGCCAAGGAGTGTATGCGAAAAAGCTGAGCCTCTTAACCTTCAAGTGGAGGATAATGTAGATGAAGGGTTTGATGTAAATGAGGACCATTATTGTGGTCCAATGCGCAACAAACCTGCTGAAGAGTTCAACCTGACTCTTGATGTGTCTAAAGGAGATTTTCGCTTGTACAACCTTGTGATGCAAATTACCCAATATGGTTGGGAGTGACAACAAGTGATGTTGATCAAAACAACAACTCGATAAACTACCTACAAGTTCAGATACAATATTGGGCACCAATTTCAAAGAAGAAGAATGCAAGTGATGTGGAGGTTATAAGGATTGCTGGAACAAGTATTGGCGAGAGAACAGAAATGATCCTCAGCACTGGGAAGATACTAGCTGCATCATTTGGGCATGGAAGTCCAAGGGTGGACGACTTCCAGAGAAAATCAAGATTCCAAAGGCTATAATACTGAAGGCCAAACATAATCAATTGAATCAAAATGAAAGTGCACTTGAGCAAGAATGATTTGTTAGCATATGGGCAACTAGCTTCGTAATCTTTTAGCAATGTTGTATGAAGCTACCAAACTCATAGTTCGATCATTATTCAGATTGTAAGGCTTTCTTAAGCTTTTAGATTTATGGTTCACCCATTGTTCAAGAATTTTGATTCAATACAGATGGTGATCTTTTTAATTCTATCACCTAGACTTTCTTACAACTTAAAGTTACATTGAATATCCTTTCTTTGTTAAAGTTTCTGTGTTTGATGGTCAACTGGAGGCTATGTGATATAAACAAGCTTAATTCCTGGTGTACATGTGTGTGTTTGTGTGTTCAGGCAAATTTACATCCCACCACCAACATCATATACACTTGTTACAAATGTACAATAGTATATAAATCATATCGCATTATTCAAATGCTTGTTGAGAACATCCAATAATAAATCTTGCATATCGTACAGTAAACATTGTATTGGATCTAACAAAGAATGCTTGTTGAGAACATCCAATAATAAATCTTGCATATCGCACAGTAAACATTGTATTGGATCTAACAAAGAATTGTCCCAAAATTGTGCATATTTTCCAAAATTCCTAAATTTGAGTTAATTAGAATTAAACTTGAAGAGGGATGAAGTAGAGCAACAATTGCGAGCATTGATCTTAAGGAAATAAGAGCTCGATACTTGACGAGAACAAAAGGAAATGGAAAGGGTAGATCCATTTCAGTCACGTGGCAAGGAACTAGAAATGTTTAGGAATGCCCCCAATAATATGGAAATGGACAAGGCTGAGGGAGCCAACCCAAATTTAGAACCCATTAATGAAGAGCCAAGAGTGGAAGAGAGATTTGATACCCAAAATGAAGGAGACGACCTACCTAGGGAAACTGTTCAAGTTGAGGACCGCCTGTACACAAAGAAAGACATAGAGCAAATGATCAATCATCCCACGTTCTTGCAGGACATGGAGCTCTTGATTCTACAAAGATGGACAGAGGCTGCTAATAAATGAGCCAGACTAAAATGAGGTGGCCGTTACCCATAGACCTGAAATGCCTAGAAGAGCCAATGTAGGAAGAGGACGAGGTCTAGGTAGGGGGGAGTAGCTCCTCAAAGACCAATGGTGGATCCAAATGTAGATCTTAATGCGGCCACAAGGATAGATTTGTTAAATATGGCCGCGAAAATGGGCCGAGGAATGGTTAGTGAACTAGGCATTGCTCTAGAATCCAAACCATTCCAAATGAAGCCACACATCATTTCCAAGCTCGTACAAAATTTCTCAGGGGACAGGGACCCGATCCAACATGTTGAGATCTTTAAGTCTACATGCAAAATCTGTGGACCAGTGAGTGACATTAGGGAAAATTTGGACTCAAAAAGGGGCCTTGTAAGAGATCCCTTGGGATGGTAATGTGGACAAAGCAAGCCAATAAACCCACATATAATATTGGAGGGTACGTGCATCATTTTTGAGTTCTTTATTCCATTAACTGACATGTAGGGTGTTTTTTAATTCAAAACAATGCCTCTTAAGTATAGTTTTTTATTCCCACTATGGTGCCTTATTTTATTGAAAAAAGACACCACTCTCTTTCTTCATTACACTTTTGAATGTAACGAAGCCAACTTTGCCACTATGGTGCCTTATTTTATTGAAAAAAGACACCACTCTCTTTCTTCATTACACTTTTAAATGTAACAAAGCCAACTTTGCTAACCAAACTTGAACCGAACTTCCTCCCTGCAACCCATCATCTTGCATTGTCTCCCTCATTGTCTTCCCGACTCCACGACCACAACCACTCCAAATCCGAATTATTTTGAGCGGGAGGTTTTTGATTTTCTCTTCTTCTCAAGGCGGCAAGTTTTGAAAAAGGATGGAAAAGTATTTGTTCTTCATGCGCCATACCTGCTTGTGCATGAATAACAATCCCATTTCTTACCTTTTTCAGGTGAGGGTTGTGCTTACAAGTACTCTGTACATTTTGGTTCATCCAAGATACCAACAAGTTTGTTTGATGGACAAGGAGGTATTATTTAGTGATGTTGTCTTTTGGTTTTAATGAAGTAATCATCTTCACGGGAGATAAGTGTAATATCTTTGGTTTCTTTTGGTTTAAGTGTGAGTTCATGATGCTTTTTGGTGTTGTTAAAGCACAGAACAATGCAATGGAACCTCTGAAGCAAAAGAAGAAAAAGGTGGACATCCACTTCCAAGTAGAACCCGATTATGCTCCCTGCTGTAAGAGAAATTGGTCTAGGCCAGCATGCGAAGCCCACATTACTGAGCTTCGAAATGAAGGAAAGAAAAATATGGACCTATGGTTGGATGGTAGTTTTTACCCACCAGATCCAACCTCCTCTCAATCTCCATCATTCTTTGGGTTGACAAGTTTCTTCAAGTTTGTGTGTGAGGGTGAAAATGGATTGCTTGGATATTGCAAAAGACTATTTGGCCAATGTCAAAGTATCTTTGAAAGACATTTGAGTGATAGAGATGCAAGAATAAAAATGCTTGAAGGTGTGAATTTTTACTTGGCATCAATCACAACAGCTTTGCAAGCTTCAAACGAGGACAAAGCAAAAGTTTGTGCTGGGTTACAAAAACAGTTTGATCATTTGCAGCAGACTATTTGTAAGATGTAGGACACTATTAAAGAGAAGAATGAAATTTTGGCAGTTTGAGAAATCAACAATTTCACATTGGAGAGTGAGAATGCACACCTTCGAAAACAACTTGAAAAGTTCAACAAAAAATTACAATATTTGAAAGACACGCCATTGGGTACTTGATTACGCAAGAGACAGATCAAACCATTGGAAGAACTCAATGTTGGAGGTGGCCAATGGAAGCGTCGTGTAAAAGCTTGCAGGTATTGGGATCTATAATTTCTTTGAGCTTAAATTTCTTTGAGCACTCACTTTTCATTTTCATTCTTAGTTCCTTTTTTGGAGATGGGGGATTGGGTGTGGGGGTGGTATAGTTAGATGAATGATGGACTGAAATAGCTATCGTTGTTGCTTCAGGATGGTCACAGATGGTCACTGAAATAGCTATCGTTGTTGCTTCAGGATGGTCACAGATGTTGTGGGTCCAAAAGAGCAAGGTTCTGATATATTTGGCAAAGTTCTGGCAAAAGACATCGTGGAGTCAGCAATATAGCATCCTAAGTTTGCAAGACTTTGATCAGACATAGCAAAGCAATCCTTGCAGGAGGTGAGTGAAGCATTCACGCCTGCAGATGCACAAGGTACATGTGACATGGCTGGTATAAGCACAAGTCTTACAAGATGTTTAATAAAGTTAAAGAGGGTTTCAATTGTAAGCTTGGAAAAAAAACAGTAATTTCCATTCCAAAACCATTTCACGTGAACAAAGCTCGAAATATTCTCAACTTGGGAATGGTCGAACTTGTTGGAGAGCCTTGTCACGTGTCTAGTACATTGACAGTGACTAAAAAGAGCGGGGAACAAAAAATCATAGAGCTTACAGAGTTCAACAATTTCATTATGGATGTTCGGAAATTACAAATGGCTATGGTGAAATTTTATGACATCAGTGTACATGAGTGCAATGGAAGGCTGAAATTTGTTTTAAAACTTGATGAGAGTGAGGTGATCAAAGGACAGAAGCTGGAAAGGGTTAGCATTACTTTAATGAATAGAGCTTTGGATGCAAGTATCAGTAATGCTGATGAGAAGCACTTTAGTGTACAATCCGAAAATGAGATTTGGTGGCTGGCTGCATTTGAGGTGACGTGCTATCCATTTTAAAAAAAAGAATATTATGTTGCTATCCTCTTGTTATGATGTTGTAGACAATTTAACTGTTGTTGTGTTAACAGGTTCCAACAGAGACCCATGAAATTCTAAAGTGGTACTTTAACCAGACTGAGCTTCCTTCCACTATCCAGCAGCAGTCGAATGGTGAAAAGCTTTATGTAGAAGGATATAGTGAATATGAGGTTGAATGGCACCTAGTTGCAGATCTTAAAACCTTGAAATGCATGTTTGGTATTTCCCAAGGAGCAATGGCCAAGTATCCTTGCCTGTATTGCATGACCAAACGAGGTGTCTCCAAAGGAGGAAAAGAGAGAGAATGGAAATGCCTAAATGCAATCAGTAATAGGCGTGAAGCCCCAAATCGTGATGCTCCAGGAGTGGATCCTAATTGGGATCCAATTCTTCCTATCCCTTTGATCAGAGTTCATATTTGTGTTTTGCATGCGCTGGTTAGAATAATTGAGAAACTAGTCTACATGTACATCGAATTTTCATGGAATATGAAACCAGCATTAGAGAGTGAAAGAACTATAAAAAAAATAGAGCAAGTACTTTCAGATGCAGGTTTACATTGTGGTCAAGTGAAGATTGAGAAGGACTTAAGAAAATCAGGGAAGATCGGAAATGTTCCTAGTAGCAAACCATGTTTTGGAGGTGTAAAAGCCAGAAAGTTCTTATCTAATCATACCCAGAGAGGTCATCTGGGTACAGATTTTGAGGTGTGGAGGAAGCTTCATGCAGCTGTACCTGATCGAGGCTCTTCAAGACAAGCAAGGGTGGCAAAGGCCAAAGCGTGGTTGGCACTTGATCGCCTAGCACCTTTGTTGCAAAAAGCAAGGTTTGAAGATGGGGATGTTGAGAAATTATACACTAGCTATGAAAAGGTATGGGGTGCAACAAACTTGACACAATACATGGTTATTACTTGAAAGCCTACAGCTTTGAGTTTTTTTTGTTGTTCAAAAAATATTGTACGATACTAAATGTCTTGTTGTTGTTGAGCATTTGTAGCACATTTTGCATGCACATGGACTTTTTTTGCGGAAGAGTTTGGAAGCCTTGGGATTTGGTCTACCCAAGACATGGAAAGATCTCATTGGCAAGCACGTTGTGCCTATCACAAAGGGCCACTCAACATGGAGGAGGAATGAAGAAAAGTAATCCCATGAAGCAACTATGTCAGTGGTGGTATCGACGGATTCAAGTGAGGGCTCATGTGAAGATCAAACAGTCTGAATCAGCTGTGTCATGTGCAATAAGAAAGATGCAGGCTGAACGAAGACGATCAATATATGTCTCCTCATAGGGAAAGCAGAATCATGCTGAATGGCTAAGACAACGACAAAGACAGGGCAGAGTGTGGAAGAAAATTGATCATTGAAATACATATTATAAAACAATGATGTAACTATGAAAGATTTTAAAAGAACAAGAGCTTTCATCTATGTCCCATATAAATGTTTTCAATATATATACATTTCATAGTTTTTAATGGTAAGCAAGAAGAGTATTGAGAAATATGAAGAAACTTCTTAGCAACTGGAACAATCTAAATCTGTTAATCTGGAGCAGAGACTTCCCCCAGCCGAGCCTTTTTTGATGAAGTTTCTGCATCATCTTCTTCATCCTCTATCAATGGCACAACAGGGACCTTTGGTCTTGCTGTTCTAAGAAGATGCTTCTTCCTGCAATCACTCAACAGATTAGGATTTGTGATTCCACATGCCAACCCGTAAGCAGCATATGTTAAATAATATTTACATCATCTCAACGAATATACTCCAGGTCCCTCTCCAAAAATTTGAACAACTACTTGCCGCTCCAGAAGTATTGCCTTGTTTGCATTCAGCCTTAAGTGATAGCCACCTAAATACCTGGATAGAGTCTTTATCGCCATCAGAGGAAAACTTGCATTGTCCTTGGAGAAGCTAGCGTGAAATATCACAATTTGAGGGAATTTTAGGCGATGTATATATGTTCCTAGTGTCGAATCGTGGCCCAATCCCGCCATACGCTTGCTTGAAGCACGTTTGAGGAATGTGTCTTCATATATTTCCAACTGAAAAAATAAAGGAGCATTAGCCAGAAACAACATCACCAAACATTTCAGGACAAAGTTGATAAAGCCAAATCCGCAACAAAGTACGAAAACACAACAAAAAAAAACTAACCTCTTGGTTCTCATCTGCTTCAAGCAAGGCATCTTGCCATAAATTAGTGCTCGAACTAGGAACGGTTTCCGCTGACTTACTTGGCACATCCCTAAACCCTCCCATGTTGGTAATATTCAGTCTTTCCCTTGCTTCTTGTAGCTCTTCCTCTGTGGCATCTTTTCCTTCATATTTAAGGGCATCAGCATAGATCATCTTTAGTGTTGCTGCAGCAGATAGGAACTCGGTGTCTTTCACATGGCTGTCCATTAGTAAGTACTTATCTATCCCATCATCATCTACAAAATTATCATCGACCTCGAGATTTTGGGCTATGAAAGCTATGCAATGGTCCTCCCTTAAGTTAAATACATGTTGTATGTCTGTCAGCAATATATACTCTGAATCTCCTATTTGGTAGGAGGGGAGTAATGGCATCGGGATGGGGGAGAAGTCATCTGATTCAATCACAAGCTGACCTATATCATTGTTTTGTTCTCTAACTGCCTCAATATCAACCGTCAAACTGAGCGTCCTCTCTTCTTCAACATTGAACTCCTCAATCACATGAGGAGTGTCCTCCTCTTCAGCAACATCCTCAACGGTGGGACTAGCCTGACGAGAAATCGTGTCTTCACTTTCATTTGTTGCATGCGGCTCTGTACATTCTTCATCTGTTAATTGCACGTTCATGTGCAAGAAGCATAAGAAGGCATAAGAGTATTCCATCAAGTGGCATTTTCTTTTGTGAAAAGGGCATAGCAAAGCTCTCTTCTTATCACATGGTACCTTGTGCCAATCGCTATTTAACCTCTGCTTCTTCTCCGACGACACCTTGAGATTAAAATGAATGTGATTTTTCCCATCAATCATCATTGGTTCTTCATTTGTGAGCTCATCAAACTCTTGCTTTGCCTCTTCAAAGTATCCATGATGGCTAGAAAATGTATCCTCCAGAGAAAAATCGCAATTGAACATCAACGAAATTGCAGGGTGCAGTCGACATTTGTAGAGGAAGTCATACAACAGAGTTGCAGGTGTTTCTTTAATCTCTTCGTCCACATCAAACTCGACTTGAACTTGCGCCATGGCTGAATTCAAGGGTGTAGATAAAACATGGAAAATACTAGTTCAAGCAATGAATCAAGAGACAATCGGTCTTAAACAACAAATCTCTGTGTGGTGTGAATGGATTCAACATAACGCGAGAGGAGATGCCAAAGGAATCCAGGTATTCCTCCTCACGTTGTAGTGAATCTATTTTCCCTAACGCAAATAAAATTGCAGCTTAGTCAAGGACCTCTTCTCGCGTTATCGTGAATCGATTCACCATAATGCGAGGAGGAATATTGTGCTTCCTATGGGACCTTCGCTCGCGTTATGGTGAATTGATTCACCGCCGCAACATGATGACTTTATCATCTTTTGGCAACGCCTCTTACGTTATGGTGAATTACAAATAAAGATAGTTCTCAAGTACCCATACTGAGAGAGGAGGTGTCAAAAGAATTAAAATACTCTTCTTCACAGTCAATTCACCATAAGGCGAGGAGTCATAGGTTTTCAATTCACCTTAACGCGATGAAAAGACAAAGCAAGGAGTTTTGCACGAATGAAACCAAAAGAACGAAATAAGAAAAGAAGAAAGAAGCACAAAAGAGATAAAAATACCAGGAAAACGAATTGTATACAAACGTCGCATGAGATGGAGATGAAGGAGTTTGTCGTTATCTTTGATGGAGATGAAGAAGGTTGGAGGTTTGTCTTTGACGTTTGATACAGGAGGATGAAGGAGGATGATTGATGAAGGAGGGTTGGAGGAGATAGTCAGTCGTTGATGGAGATGAAGGCAATTGGTGGGGAGATAAATGAGAATACGAACTCCAAGAGAGGCAATAAATGAGATGAGTATCCTAGATTAAAAACCGTTTTTAATGCTAAGCGACACGTCAGCGCCGCGTTTTCACCTGCCATTCATGAATGCCACGTGGCAGTCCACCGTGTACCTAGCACGTGTACAAGCTATAAAGTTTAATCAAAGCCCTTTTTAATGCTATGCGACACATCAGCGCCTAGTCGCCCTGGTAGCCCGCCAGCACGTGTGTTCGCTCTAAAGACTAATCAAAGCCGTTAATTACGCCACCTTTTTGTCCTCTTATCGATTTTGCCTTGTCCGTCCTCCTGCTTGCCTCCAGGTGACTTCCGACTACCGCCATAGTACTGAACCAATATTCCACCTCCTGCACGATAGTCTCCATCCATTCTCACGCAAGAAATGTAAGTTTTTATATATTACTTTATTGTTTTCTAAGTTTCTTGTATATTGCTTGTCTATTTTGTTTTTTCTTCGACTGTTTGCCCTGTGCCATTATTTTTTCTTCGACTGTTTGCCTTCTGCCATGGTGATTCGATTCACCTTAAAGCACACGACGGGCCATTAGAATCTCAATACGCTTCATGTCTTATGGTGAATCGAATCACCATGGCAGAAGGCAAACGTAAGAGATTCTCGATAATCCTCCTCCCGTTGTAGTAAATCGATTCACTATAACGCGAGGAGGATTGTTTTGCTTTGACTGGCCCTTAGTCTCGCGTTATGGTGAATCGATTCACTATAACGCAAGATCAAAGGACAAAGGATTCACGATAATCCACCTCTTATTGGTGTCAATTAATTCACCTCCTACACGACAGTCTCCATCCATTCCCAATCATAGAATGTGATGAAAGTGTATTACTTGATTGTTTTGTGAGTTTCATGTATAATCCTTGATTGTTTTGTTTTTCCTTTGACTGTTTGCCCTCTGCCATTGTTTTCTCTTGGACTGTTTGCCCTCTATCATGGTGATTCGATTCACCGTAAAGCAGATGACAAGTCACTAGAATCTCAATACTGCTCTATGTGTTATGGTGAATCGAATCACCAAAATGCAAGACGGAATGGTAAGAGATTCGCGAGAATCCTCCTCCCGTTGTAGTAAATCGATTCACTATAACGCAAGGAGAATTGTTTTGCTTTGACTGGCTCTTAGTCTCGCGTTATGGTGAATCAAATCACTATAACGCAAGATCAAAGCTCAAAGGATGCACGATAATCTGCCTCTTATTGGTGTCAATTAATTCACCATAATGCGAGGACGATTATTGTGTTTCTGTGGGCCTTCATCTCGCGTTATGGTGAATGGATTCACCATAACGCGAGGAAGTGCATATTGCTTTCTTGGCCACCCTCTCTTGCTTTATGGTGAATTGTTAATCGTGTACTACTGAATAGCTAAGTTTTATGCTCTTTCTTGCGTTTTCAGATGGCTCGTGTAAGGCATACAGCTAGACCAATTGACAATGCAGCTCCCTCATCTACTGGGAAGAAGATGGGCATTCTAAAAGCCTCAAGATCTAGGAAATCAAACAGTCCTTCCAGATTATCCAAAACGTAGCCTAGACTAAGGCGTTTTGCAGAGCATTCGTCAGCTCTGCGAGAAATCACAAAGTTTATGAAGCACCCGACAGCTGCTATTCCCAGATTGCCTTTCCAGAGGCTTGCCAGGAGAATTTGTGAGCAAAATGGAATTTTGTTTAGGTGAAAGACATCGGCCCTGTTTTGCTTGCAGGAGGCCACAGAAGATTGGATGATCGAATTTTTTTTGGATAGTTACGTTCTTGCTGCCCATGCACACAGGGTGACAGTGATGAACAAAGATTTGTTCAGCCTAGTTGCCCTTCGTTTCAGATACGATAAGTTACTTAGACCAGTTACGTTTATTGATGAACGAATGTTACAAATTTTGGATGTCCGTCCTGTACAAAAAGTGAGAATTGAAGAGGTGACCGAGGGAGGTCCAGATCATGAACATCAGACTCGGGAAAATTTAATGACAAGCGCTCAAAGGGAACATCAAGCTGCAATGCTTGCATTGCAAACAAAAAGGGAAAATGTTCGCGCACTCCACGCCATGAATCGGGAGGCGCTACAATTTTTGTTGCCGGAGTTTTATGTCCCCTTTAATATTAGAGGGCATAGATGTTATTTCCCGATTCATGCTGAAGAAAATCAACATTTTGTTTGATCCTAAAACTGAAGTCAACAACAAAGTGCTCAGATGTGTTTTAAGGTATACTCTTTTCTCTGTCCTCCCATAATTTTTCATTCTTGGCTCTTAAAGTTTATGCCTCACTCTTGATATGTTTCCTTGTGAGGTTTTGTTATTTCGCAATTGCCCGAGGATGTATAGCAACGAGTGTTCCAGATTGATTCACTGGTCTCAACACTGTTGCTAGTAGAGTCAGTTCCGTACCTCGATGTGCTGAACTAGTTTCAGGAGGTCCAGCTGGATGATGCTCGAGTATTTTTTTGGCATATCATGCAAAGTGAGTTTGTCTCTCTATCTCTCTTGCATGATGTTTATAGGAATCACCGTACACGAGTTATATAGTGCTTCCTTTGGATTGAAACTAATAGAAATCTATTTGGATGTGATGCAGTTCCCATTGGAGTCTTGTACTAGTCGACGTGCAAGAAAATGTCAT
This sequence comes from Cibotium barometz, assembly GCF_041138505.1. Classification (NCBI taxonomy): domain Eukaryota; kingdom Viridiplantae; phylum Streptophyta; class Polypodiopsida; order Cyatheales; family Cibotiaceae; genus Cibotium; species Cibotium barometz. Next base: position 36,558,957 of record NC_141083.1, read on the forward strand.
TTACCTTGCAAATTCGACATTTGGTGTCCATGGGAATGTTTTGCTGTAAGTAAAAATCATTAAGATACATATTATTGTTTGAGTTAGAAGTCCGGATTGATCAGGATAATGATTGGTCTTTGTTTACAGTGGTGTCAGGAAACTAATGGCAGCTTACGAGAGCCTGAGCATGGACATCGACACCCTGGATCGATCGACCATCCCGAAGGGTTAGTGTCCCCAAACAAGAAGATGGCTACAGCTGTGGGTGGAGGGTTGCACTTAATGCAATGTTGCTGCTACGGAGCATTTTTCAGCTCCCTTCAAAGGATGTAAGCATTTTTTTAGCTCCCATACGCATGCGTACTCTTGTTTATCTTCTTGTATATTGTCATGTTGATCTTATTTATGCCTTGATGAATTGTGATGGCAGTTTCCATCAATGTCTCGCTACGTGGACCTAGACGTCCAAACGTTTAGGGAGGAAACGATTGCGAAATTGATCGAGGTCGCTGAAGTTATGCCTCCAGACGGCCCAGTGGATTTCATCCCGCCCAATCCACGAGGGGGGATAGGCCCCCCTCATGGATAGGCTCAGGGGGGATAGGCCCCCCTGAGCCTCTTACATGGGCTCCATACTTGGGAGAAGAGCCATGGCTCCATCCTGAAGCCGATACCTATGGGTTCCAATAATAAATAGTTTTTTCCTTCTTCCAACAAATGTACGTTTGTAAATATTCCATGCAGTTGTACATATACATTTCTATTTTTTTGCACATATCTACTGTTATTGGAGAGAGAACATCAATTGTAAATGCACTTTTAATTTGAAAATCAGAGGATCAAATTTGCTACTGTGTTCCTTCACTGCTTGTTTTCTTACTTTAAGCCTTTTTTGTGTACATAAAAATTCAATTGGGGAATTTTTACCTTCATTACATTGTTTTAAACAATAACGCATTACAAAAGCAATGTTCTGAATAGATAAGTTTATTGCATATGGAAAATACATTGCCATCGTATACATGGTCACATCATATATCTTCTAGTGCCTCCAATTCATGTGGGGCTGCAACATCTTTACAAATGATCTGATGCTCTCTTCGTTTACTTAGCTTCCGATCATCAAGCTTGAAGCAAAATTGATCTAGAGGATTCTGAATAGCTACTTCTAATTCCTTCCGTTAATATTCGAGAGTCCAATTCTCTTCCACTTCCAATGTCAAAGATGGGTGACCCTGTCGAATCATAACTATATCTATCAAGCAAGAGTGGCTGCCATCTCTTGTATCTTGGTCCATGCTTTCCCAGTTGTTGTTGATCCATCGCCACCTTCTATAAGTAAATGACATGCATAGATGTTGCCTGGCAATATAGTATCTGATTCCAAAATATCATTAGGATAATTTTTTGAGTATAATCAAATAAGCGTTGTAACTGTTTCACAAAAATACATTTGAATGTCATAACACTCACCGAAATGCAATGTCAGAGGTGTTCAATCAACATTCGATCAAATCATCTCCCTTTGATGATTTCACTCTCCAACCTTTGTCAATCAAGCTAGGCTTCATCTATATCTTTGCACACAACAGTTGTTCTAGTTTTTCTCAATTGTTTATAATCAGAAAATAAATGAACAAAGCATGCAATTGGAACAAACAAACTTAAGTGGACATTTCTTGCACCAATGCTAGGCTTCATAGCACATTTAATATCATTAAACATTTTGGTCCTATATGACTCTATCACTTCTGTGTCAAGCAATGGCCACTCAGGACTATCAAGTGCGGGCAAGGAATACGTTCCAACTTTCCATGTCGACTCGATTGAGTGGGCAAGGTATAAAATGAGTCATAGAAATATGTTCTACTTCTTGCAAGATCACTTGGTGCACGACCTTCATATTGAAGTTCCCCCACCTCACCATGTACGACATTCAAGAATCCCGTCAAGCATTGTGCAGGCTCCCACTCCTGAAGATTGGATGGGTACAAATCTGTGCAAGGAAGAAAAATGTATATCAATCACCTTATTTGCAACATTGAAATACAAAACACAAGCACTTACAATGTGGTCTGTGTCTTGCCAATGGTCCCATGTTGATCTCTTTTTGCATGAATACATGCTGGATCAACACTTCTTTGATAGTTTTCCCTCCTAGTGCCATCTTAAAGTCAAGGATCCTTCCTTTCCAATGTTTGGCCAAGTCTTTAGATGCCTTTCCCTTCACTCGGTAGTGGCCTCGTTTTCCTGGCTGCATAGTGACCCAAGAGTACTTCCTGTATACTTGGGGAATCCATTCTTCGTTTTCATCTTTTATGTTATACAACACAATAGATGAAATACTGCTCCTTGCTCGTTTTCCTGGCTGCATAGTGACCCAAGAGTACTTCCTGTATACTTGGGGAATCCATTCTTCGTTTTCATTTTTTATGTTATACAACACAATAGATGAAATACTGCTCCTTGCTCGTTTCAGTCCACTTTCGGGTGCCATGATAGATTAACAGACGTATGAGAAAGAAGAAGTAGCAGAAAGTGGATGACTGAGCTAACCGCTTTTGTGGATCAAGGAGGGAAGAAGAAATGAGGGACGGTGTGTTCTTTTGGGCGCCAAAGATGTTTTGAGATTCAAAAGTGGAACCAAGTTGAGGGAATAACCAGGAGAATGTGTATCTATCTATTCCAAGCATTCAAGCTTCATTAGTTCTAGGGGTGGTGGAAAGAATTTTTTAGTGCTCCACGTCTATCACAGGAATGTGGAAAACATTCTTTTATTATGTTAGGTGCTGACAAAAAAACGGTTTTAAATATTTTAAGAGAAGGTGATGGTTTTTTTTAATATTTCATGAAGATAAGAGTTTCTCCACGTTTTGGGTGGGTTTGTACAGAGGTCCCACCATCGGTGAATATCGTTCGTAGACTACATGTCACTCAATCTATGTGTCTATTATTATATTATTGTTGAAACAGCCCTCTTTTGAGTCCAGAATTTTCCTAATGTGTAACCATGATTCATGCCTTCTCATTGACCCTAGAAGGAAACGCTCATCAATGGTTTCGAATCCTAAATCTAGAAGATAAGATCAATTTCACTCGATTTAAGAATGTGTTCGTACCAAGCTTTGCCTACTAAAGTGGTGACAGATGGAGCCCTATGGCACAGTTGCATAATATTAAACAAAAAAAAAGAGTTTATGTGAGATTATGTATTCTGGCTCAAGCACTTGAATTCAAGATGTAAACTACAGGAGAGGATAACTGAAGAGATCAGTTATTGTCTTGCTTCCAAAGAGGGGTATGAGATCACAAAATGCATGATTATCTAGTATTAGCCCCCCGACTGGCTACTCTAGATGCATGCTGTAAGTTGGAAATCGAATATGAAGACAATATGCTTGAATTGCCACAACTTGAAGATGCCAGGGCAGCTTAAGCAGCAACAACTTTGCGAGTCTCAAGTCACCAAGACACAGGAACTCAGAGCAAGCAAGTTGGGAACATGACTGTGGACGTCGAACTTAGTAATGCCATACTGGAAAAATTGAAGGTTAAGGATGGAAGAGAAGCATTAGGTCATGGGCATGCTTATCTCTATCCTTGGAGAGATCTGGTATGATGTTCTATGTGTAGAATGAATCACACCACTACTAAATCAGCCATTACTCTATTGTGCTCATTGCGTGAAATTGGGGAACTATGACACTTCCATGTGCAAGTATCCAAGATTCCAAAACGTAGCACAATTACCGGCACCCAAAGCACCAGCACCTTTTACCAAGAGGGATGTTTTGGGTATAGGATGCGTCACCTCTACTGTCACCTGCTCTACTGCCACAACCACCACATGCAAAAATCAACGAAGTATTGATTGAGGAGCCATTGGATGAGCATGAAATGGTACGTGAGGTAGAAATCAATAGTGAGTACTATGAGGAACCCGTGGAGATTGTGCCATAATTCCATGTCTTACAAAATAACATGCCAGTACCGATGTTCAAAACCACGGTACAGTGGAAAGGTAAGGACATAGACTCAAATATGAGAAGGGGGCCACTACAATGTTTTGGCTGCCGGTGGACCTCATCGAATATTAGATTGTCCTAGGCAAGAATGTGGTTCATGTGCATCAAACTCAGCCAATGGCAGCATCACCTAATGACATGCTAGTGCTTACTTGTACTAAGTGTGGGATTGATCATTTGATCAAATACTGCCCATATCGCGCAAGTGGTTCTTCTTCCACTTCTAACCAAGCCACTATCACTCAAGACCCTAAGTGTGCAGCCTGGGAACATCATGCCACTAAATGTCCTGACTGATGAAAAACAGGTAGAGGGAGAGGAGACACACACACACAGGAGCAAACCCTAATGTATATTGCAAACCCTAACCATAGAGGGAAGCCATCTTCCTTCTCACACAATGCATAAAGCCATAATCCATTATCTACAACACACTACTTGTGTTGTGTCCACACACAGCTAACCCTAGCTAATGTCCACACACTATGACCAGCTGGACGCGGTCATTTATGTCTCACACATGTTACTACCTAACATGCCAACACATAGTGCAACTGGCACAAAAATTGACATTGAGCTTGAATCTCAACAGCCCCTCTCAAGCTCATGGTGTACTGCTAATAGATGAAGATGTAGATGAGCTTGGGCTATCAAAGCTCTCAACACTCCCCCTCAAGCTCATCCCACGTACTCCCAACATAGTACAGAAGTACTCAAACGTCTCCCTGTGCTAAGTGGCTTTATAAAGATGTCAGCCACCTGCTCTTCAGTCTTCACATACTGCAAATCCATTGTACCATCCAACACTTTCTCTCTGACAAAATGATAGTGGACCTCTATATGTTTGGTCCGCGCATGAAAAACTGGATTCTTGGCCAACTGTATGCTGCTCATGTTGTCACAATGAATGACAACCTTGCCATCAATAGGCTCACCCAAATCAGCCACCAAGAGACTCTTTAACCATACTCATTCACATGTAGCAATGGTTGCACCCCTCTATTCAGCCTCTGTACTAGATAAAGCAACAGTAGTTTGTTTTTGCTACTCCAACTCACCACTGTACTTCCAAATGTAAAGGCATAACCACTAGTAGACCTCCTGTCATACGAGCTACGTGCCCAATATGCGTCTGTGTAGCCATGTACATCCAAGCCTTTACCATGCTCATAAAGAAGACCATAATGTGCAGTGGTCTTTACATATCATATAATGCATCTCACTGCATTCAAATGAGGTTTTCTGGGGCTTCTAGCCCCACAGCATAACTGAGATCCGGGCGTGTGATAGTCATGTAAATAAGACTGCCAACCATCTTTCTATACATAGATGGATCATCCAACTCTTCACCAAAATCAGCCTGCAGCTTTACATTCTGCTCCAAAGGTGTACTCATTGGTTTACACCTTGTCATCCCATATTTTGCCAACATATCCAATGCATATTGGCGTTGCACTAACCATGTCCCTGCATGGTCTTTGAACACTTCAATCGCAAGAAAATATCTCAATTCACCCAAGTCTTTCATATCAAACTGCCCACTCAATGCCTTCTTGACATGCATAACATCTGTAGCATGATCTCCTATGACAATCAAGTCATCAACATAGATGACAAGTAAGACAATCCCATGATCTGTTTTCTTCACATAGAGTGAAGAATCTGCTGAAGAAACTTGAAATCCAAGGGAGATAAGATATCGGCTTATCTTATCACTCCAAGCACGAGGTGCTTGCTTCAAACCATATAATGCTTTCTTTAACCTGCATACACGAGTGCGATACCTCGGGTGTACATATCCTTCAGGTTGTGCCATATAAACTTTCTCTTGTAAATCACCATTTAGAAATGCATTTTTTACATCCATTTGATGCATTTCCCAACCATTTGCTGCAGCCATAGCAATGACTGTTCTCACTGTTTCCATCTTTGCAACTGGACTAAATGTTTCATCATAGTCCAAGCCATAGGTTTGTGCATAACCCTTAGCTACCAACCGTGCTTTATGGCGCGCAATGGAACCATCTGACTTGCATTTCACCTTGTAAACCCATTTGCAACCAATGACATTTTTGCCTTGTGGTGGTAAGGCAAACAACCAAATCCCATGTTTCATTTATGAACTAATGCGTCCATCTCAACATCCATTGCCTTCTCCCATACATGCTTCCCAATAGCTTTTGTATAACATGTAGGTTCCACATGCTTCACCAAAGAGGTCATATATGCGTAATGCATAGCAAAGTCACGATATGTCAACCTGTCAATTGGATACCTGACCCTTTGTTTGGGATCTCCACAATACATCTGGATCACTCTGAACACCTGTCACTCTAGCATGTGGAGGCACATATCTATCCTGCCTTGCACCTAGTGTGCGTAAAACTGGTATGCCAAGTTCCTTATCCAAACTTTCTAAACTTGATGACTCATAACATGTAATGAAACACTTTGAGGTATCCAATGTCTGGCTTAAAACCTGTAGGCCGCATCTCTGGCATACTTCTATGTATAGCTGTTGTGGGTGTCTTATTAAGTACATACACTGCTGTGGCACACATGCTTCTGTCCAATAATAGTCTGGCATGCTCTTTTCATTGAGCATCACCGTGGCCACGTCACAAATGACTCTATTCTTCCTCTCAGAAACACCATTTTGCTGAGGTGTGTACCTACAAGTTAACTGCCTTCTTATGCCATGCTTTCTTAAGAAATTCTCAAAAGCATGTGAGGTGTATTCACCACCTCCATCTGTCCTCAAACATTTTATCCAAGAGCCATATTGCTTCTCTGCAAAAGCTTTGAAGTCCATAAACTTTCCCAACACTTCACTTTTCTCTCTGAGAAAGTAAATCCAAGTCATTTTGCTGAAATCATCAATGAATGTCACATAATACAAGCTGCCTTTAATGGATGGGTTTTGTGTAGGACCCCATACATCGCTATGAACTATCTCAAGTGGCCTGCTACTCATGTTGCCTTCTTTAGGAAACGGTAACCTTGCTTGCTTTCCAAACTGGCAAGCATCACAGACATGCATATTCCCATCATACTTGAATCTAGGCAGCCCACTAACAATGCCTCTTGCCTGCATGTTCTTTAACCTTTGTATGTTCACATGCCCAATCCTTTTATGCCACATGTCAATGTCCTGTACCAAATTTTGGCTTTTTTAAGAACATGGCTGATTTCAACTCAGGAATCGCCGCATCCAACTTAAATAAATTGCCTTCTTTCTTGCCTTTGGCAATGACTCTACATCCATTTTTGAAATCCTCTCGATGAAGCAACCATGCTCGTTGAAACGAACGTGTAAACCATGTTCAACCATTTGACGAACTGAGGCTAAACTTTTTGTAATAGAAGGCACATACAAGACATCTGCCATAGACTTTGTTTCACCATTGTGCATAACCAAAGATACACTTCCAACATGTGTGATAGCATGTTGGGTATCATCTCCTGTCTCCACATAGCCTTTCACATCCATAGGCTTCATATGTTCAAACCATTCGCCATGACAAGTCATATGGTTTGATGTTCCAGAGTCCATATACAAAGTGTCATCACTTTCACCATTTGTCATCATAGATCCCACAACATGTTTCATGGCAAACAAGTGATTTGCGCTGCCATCATTACTGCTTGATGCATAATTTCCACCACTTGCATAATTTTCACCATTTGCATAATTTCCACCACTTGCATGATTTCCACCATGTTGTGCATAATGTCCACCATGTTGTGCTCTACCCCCTCTCAAATCATTTTGTCAGCGGAAACAATCACGTGCCATGTGACCAAATTTCCCACAGTAATGGCATTCCACATTTTGCATAGATGTCTGTTGGCCTTGCCAACTTCCTCTACCACAAGGATTACCTCTGCCTCTCTGAGGTGTATATCCACAACCACCTTTAGCACCATATGTAGGCTGAAAATTCTCTTGTGGTGACCTATCTTTCCATCCACGACATGCAAATCTCCCCCTGCCTCTAAATCCCCTTTGTGAATAGAAAGCCTGATTTCTGCCATTTTCATCATGGCTAGTAGATGCATCATGAAAGGAGTCATTGAGTTTGATTTCCTCAACAAGCAAGAGTGAAACCAACTCATCAAAATCTGGTAAACCTGCACTTCGAACTGAGATAAATGTATACTCTTTGTTGCCAAGACCACGCAAGACAATGTCTACCAAATCATCATCAAGCATGGGGGCATTGATTGTTGCCAATGCATATGCATACTTCTTTATCTCTTGTACATAATCATGGATGCTCCTTCCTTTCCGTTTCACATTATAAATCTGTTGTCTCCAACTGAGACTTGCGACGAGCACTAGTGTGTGTATCAAATAGCTTTACCAATGTATCCCATGCATCCTTGGGATTCTCAGCATCATGTATATGTATGAGTATAGCATCCGAGATACATATATACAAGTAATGCAACTTTGTATGCTCTCTCTGATCATTGCTTATGAGATACAACCTGTTGTTGTGTAGGTTGTCAGGGTAGTTCTGGCTCTAGATCTGCACCTGTAACAAGGTTCCAAAAACCTTTTCCCTTCAGAAATCTTTTGATCCTGTAATGCAAAACTTTGTATGCTCCTGACCATTGCTTATGAGCTACAACCTGTTTTGCTATGTAGGTTGTCAGGGTAGTTCCGACTCTGGATCCACACCTATAACAAGGTTCCAAAAACCTTTTCCCATCAGAAATCTTTTGATCCTGTACTTCCATGCCTGGAAGTTCTTCCTATCCAACTTTTCACCCACAATCTGTACTGGGTTGTCTGACATATTTGCTCAATGCAAATGCACCTTCCGCACACGTCCAAATCTATAAATGAGCCTTCCTAAGCTCAACCACACTCTAATAAGTGTTCCAGATACTCCAAAGTACTCAACAAACTTCACTTTTGATGTAGAAAATCAAACTGATCAAAATGAACTGGCATATTGCATCCAAAATGAACTGGCATATGCAGTCCAAGGTACCCTATTTTGGCACGCTTTCCAAGGCTTCAAATTGCAGTGTAGTGGTTCAATCAAGTGTGGATAACTTGCATTGACCCCTAAACAAGCTCAATGTTGCATATCAACACCAACCAAGGTGCATACATACCAAATTTGTCATATCCCCTTCTCTGTTTTTTGAGAAAAACCAATAAAACCAGAAAAACCAGTAGTAAAAGTGCTCTAATTCCTTTGATTCTTGTCCAAATTGAGAGAGCAGGCATTCATTATCTTAGCATTGATGTCTACTAACTCCGTGTAAAAGGAATTAGACCAATTGTTTAAGTTGAGAGAGTAATTAGCCAATTAATCACCCTCTCTTTCATTAATCACAGTAGATAGCCTATTTAATCAGCTCCATAATGCATAATTGCTTCAACCAATCATATAGAAACCTCCTCAAGTATGTGTATCACATAATTGCTAAGCAAGTTTTGGGTTTAATCAATCACACAAGTAGAATTTGGCCTCCACTTATCAAAAATATGAGAAAACTACTCTGTTTTTGCATATCTGCCTGCGCTGATTTGAGAAGCTTATAATGATAATTGATGGTATATTTAGATGCCCAACACTCCTAGGCATGTGCCCAATTCATCAATGTAGTGATTTTTGCAAAAAACTAGCTTTAATTGCATCCACAAAATGAGCATCATTTCTCTTTTTTTGTAAAGGCTTTAGACCAGTGATTTTCCTCTCACATAAATGCATCAACTTTGCTCCAAATTCAATGTAGGGCTTGCACATGAGTTGCCAATACATTAATCCTGGTCACATACATGTTTCATTGCCAGATTGCACCCATTTTCACAATACATCACTGCTTTCAAGCTCCGATGGAAAGCTTGCAAAAAACCAGAATTTTCTTTTGCTTTGGGCAACCCTGATTTGCCTTGTTTGTGCTTGAATTACCTGCAATCCGCTCAAGGGTGTTTAGCTTTGCTTACCTGTGGTCCTTAGCTCTCAGATTTGTTTTTGTGTGCTCCAAGCTTCATAGTATTTCTTCATAGCTTCTTCCCCCTCTTCTCTCACTCACTCACATAAACCCTAATAGAGAGCACCAGGCTCTAATACCATGATGAAAAATGGGTAGAGGGAGAGGAGACACACACACATGAGCAAACCCTAATGTATATTACAAACCCTAAGCATAGAGGGAAGCCATCTCCCTTCTCACACAATGCATAAAGCCATAATCCATCATCTACAACACACTACTTGTGTTGTGTCCACACACAGCTAACCCTAGCTAATGTCCACACACTATGACCAGCTGGATGCAGTCATTTATGTCTCACACATGTTACTACCTAACATGCCAGAACATAGTGCAACTGGCACAAACTCACATCGAGCTTGAATCTCAATACTAACATGAGCCCAAGCCCAACTAGGGGGAGACAAAGGGAAGAACCCAATAGGTGCCACCACTTCTAGAACTGGTAGGAGAAGGAGAGTGAAAAAAGTGGATAAAGGTGACACCAGGGTCACAATCTGAAGAAGATACTATTGACACCGAATCCACCCAATCAAAGGAAGAGAGCGATCAAGCGCCAAAATCAGATGATCTTTCCCAAGAGGCACAAAGAGAGAAATCGGCAACCCCTAAGGGGATTGGTGAAAATCCAAATGATGAAGAAGAGATAAGAAAGCTTCAAGAAGCTAAGGCCCTAGTGGAAGAGTGCTAACGACTTCATGAATCCAAATTAAGGGCTTATCGGGCCAGGGATACAATGTATCCAAGAAACGAGCTGATAAGGGAAAGAGTATTGGATGTGCCTACTCCAATCCTAGAAGAGTCTAACAGAGGATCTCAAGAAGATGTTATGGCAAGAATGTTTGAGGAGGCTAAGCAAGATGTGCCCATTCATTCATTCCCTACTAGGAGTGAATTTGAGACACACGTGGAAGGATCCCTCACTCGCCAGAGAGCCAAGACACATAGGCAGTCTCGCAGTTGTGCCGTCCACTCCTGTCCAAATGCCATTAGGACAATTGCTATGCAATTAACCAACATTGTGGGCAAACATAAAAGAATGGGTAGAGGGAGCATTAAACCTAACAACCACTACAGAGGAGACCCATTCACCTCTAGTAGAAAGAAACTTAAAACACACACAGGGGAAAGAACGCCTAGATTCGTCAAGATATCGGTCAATCAATTGGGTCGGTATTATGAAAGTGACGACACTAATGCTATAATCCCAATTCATCATAATGGGTACCGGAGCGTTGGCTATCTTGGATGGAGGAGCGGGAGTCAGCATCATCACAAAATGATGTTGGGAGAATTGGGGAAAACCAGATCTAGAAAGAGCAGATCTTATCGTTAAAATGGTAGACATAACATCTTCAAGACCCATGGGGCTTTTGAAGAATGTACGACTTAAACTCTTTACATTCCGCTACTGTCATACATTTGTGGTATGGACTTCCTGCACCAACCGAACTCATACGACATAATCTTGGGGAGACTCTTCATGAGGGAATCCAAATTGGTGTATGATTGGGCATTAGACCATGTGTATGTTCGAAGGGACTCACAAATCCTAAAGATAGATCTGCAAACGTGGAAAGAACACCCAATGGAAGGATAACTATTTTGTAATGACTCGGTCATCACTGAGCAAACCACATCCATACAAGTATGCCAGCCAACTGTGAAATTTTCAAAGGAGGAAGAAGAATTTGAAATGCATGCATCGCTTCCCTCTCTAGATTTCAGTGAAAGCTAGATACATGTGCTAGCCACCATAGATGTTATGCATCCCTAAGGAACCCAATACGTTGAATCTGGGAATGTTCCTACCACCTCTGTCTGTATGGTCAATATACAACCAAGTGAAGAGAACTCGGAGGAGAAAGCATCCATCACAGAAGGGACTGGATCATAAGGCCGCACCAATGCCCAATTCCTTAGAAGATGGCAGAAGCAAAAAAGGTATATCGCTCGACGAAATGCCCTACTACGAAGTAACCCAAGGACAACCAATGGCTGAGATATCTCGAAGCTACTAAGGTGCACGATGAGTTTTCTAAGAATTGGGGTGAGGAGTTGAGCAAGATATCCTTAGAAGGGAAACATAAGGAGGAGGTCACCCCTCAATAGCCAAAAAATGCCTAAGCTTACAAAGGCGAGGCACCAAAAATGAAATGAGGATCTAGCGGAAGCTGAGCATGAGGCCAAGAAGGTGTTGGCTCAGGCTCAAACAAAAAGAGAGGATAAAGATTAACCAAACTCACTCTTAGTGCCATACCATTTCAAGACATACACGAATGACAAACAAAAAGTGGTCCAATTGGCAGCCAAAAGAGATAAGGAAGATGGTTTATCCACAGCATATGATGGTCCAATGGAGGTCATCAAGGAAATTGATATTTCAGAGGTAGGGGAGGAAAACAAACATGTCTATATCACTAAGGACTTGAGTCCAACTGAGGAAAGGGAACTTATTACTCTCCTCAAGGAATTTAAGGATTGTTTTTCCTGAAACTACGAAGAGATGAAGGGTGTACCACCTGAAGTGGTATAACACACGATCCTAATCATGAAAGAATCAAGACCTACCCGGCAGAAACTAGATGAATCCAAAATATGCAGCAATTGTAAAGGAAGAAATTGACAAACTCATTGCTACGAATTTCATCTACGAAATTGAGAACACCGATTGGTTATCACCAATCGTGATAGTGTCAAAAAAGAATGGGAAACTTAGGGTCTATGTCGATCTCAAAAAGGTCAATGCAACTACGCGAGGAAGGACCATTACCCACACTACCTTATTGAACACGTATTGGAATGGGTAGATGGTGAAGAAGCTTACATCTTCTTAGATGGATTTTTAGGTTACAATCAGGTGTCTATAGCACCTAAAGACCAGCATAAAACGGCATTCAATACAATGTAGGAAACATACGCTTACAAGGTTATGCCTTTTGGTCTCACTAACGCCCCTCCAACTTTTCAATGGGGTTGATGTCCACAGCCTTCAAAGACTACTTGCAAAAGTGCTTGGAGGTATTCATTGATGATCTGTGTGCACACTCATGATGGTCGAAACATCTGGCTTGTTTGAGAAAGGTGTTTGAGCAATGTCAATTGTATCAAATATCCTTAAATACTTTGAAATGCCAATTTTGAGTCAAACATGGTGTGATCTTGGGACACATTGTGTATAAGAACGGCATTTCCACGGACGAAAGTAAGGTCAAACTAATCTTAGAATTCCCCATCCACCAATTACAAAGGTGTCCAGAGGTTTATGGGCCACATTGGGTATTATCATCGTTTCATAGTATTCTACGTGGAAATTGCTAGACCATTATATAGACTACTCATTGTCTTTGAATGGACTGAAGAATGCTAAGAAGTATATGATAAATTGAAGCAAGCACTAACTGAGACAACCCAACTGGGATCTTATATTCCATGTACACATCGATGCATCAAACTTCACAAATAGGATGTGTATTGGCACAACCTAGTGAGTTCAAATTGGACTACCCAGTCTACTTTGCTAGTATGATGGAAAGGTAAATTATGCCACCATAGAACGAGAGGGTTTGGCCATGGTCTATGCTGTCAAGAAGTATCGACATTACATATTGGCCAAATTATTTGTATTCTTTGTGGACCATCATGCTTTATTGTACTTGGTGAATAAGCCTTGCACCACGGAAAGAATCACAAGTTGGTTGTTATTACTATTGGCATTCGACTTCACGGTCACGGTAAGAAAGAAAACACATGTGTTTGCTGATTACATGTCGAGAATTCCGAATGGGAAACCGGCCAACTGGTGTTGATGAGATGACCTCCCAAATGCTTGTTTGTTCAAACTAGACATGGTGCTTGAATATGGAGTAAAGAAATATTAGATTGTCTATCTTATGGTTTTCCGCAAGAATGACCTTTGAACAAAGATAAATTGCGTTGGCTTATTAAGTTGGTTGCACCTTATCAATTAATTGCTGGAGATTATACAAGTAAGATAAATACAATGTCTTAAGAAGATGTGTGCGGAAAGACAAATTTGTCACTATATTAGATGAAGCACACTCGAGAATAGCCGAACACTTCGCTGGAGAGATCACAGCACGCAAGGTGCTTCAAGCAAGGATATGGTGGCCTACGTTATTCAGGGATGCCATGGAGTTTGTAAAAAAAGAGTGCCAAAGATTTGCTATTCCACAACAAAGAGAGAGGATGCCACTTACCCCTGTGATTGTAAGGCAATCTTTTGAGAAGTGGGATATTAATTTTGTTGGACCCATTAGTCTAGCGGCACATCCGTCTCACAAGCCCAATATGTGATCGTGGGGCCATATACTATTTCATATGGCCAATATGTAATCGTGGGGCCATAGACTATTTTATATGAAATGGGCAAAGGCAAGAGCCTCTAAGCGAGCTGTTGCACAAACAACGGCTAAGTTCTTATATGAACAAATCATTTCGGGATTCGGTTGCCCATTGGAATTAGTTAGTGATTGGGGTTCACATTTCATTAATGCAGTGATTGATCACTTGCTGGATTCCTTATAGTCCACCACCGAAAGTCATCACCTTATTATCAACAAATGGTTAAGTAGAGAGTACAAATAAGATTTTGTGTACTATCTTGAAAAAAACATTAGAATCAAGTGCATAATGGATTGGGAAAATAAGCTTACTACAGCTTTATGGGCATATCGAATATCGTATAAGGTAGCGAATATCATATAAGGTAGCGACGGGATATACTCCCTTCTATCTAGCTATGGCATTGAGGCAGTAATGCCTAGATGGAGTACTTAGCTCCAAGCCTGGGGATTGTGGTGCAAGAGAGATTAACTGAAAATGCATAAGCCAAAAGGTTGGTTAATTTAGAGAAACTTGATGAAACCCGGCTAATGGCATCACATGGGCTTATGGTCGAGAAATTACGTAGACAGCGTTGGTTTGACCATAACCTGAAACAAAAAGAACTAGAAATGAGGGACCTTGTCCTCATGTACGGTGTTGAAAGCACCCCAAAAAAAAAAAGAAACTCAAGTGCAAAGGATTAGGACCATTTTGAGTGTCCAAAATCACACCTCAAGGGTCGCGGTCTGAATTGAAACTATTAAGAGGGTGAAAATGGAGGGTTACATCAATGGAAGCAAGCTGAAAAAGTATTATGGACCATTGACCCTAGAGATGCTCATGCAAGAGCATCTACTAAAACAAAAGAAAGAGCTAGCCAAGGAAAAAATCAAGCAAGCTTAAGAAGAAGGCAAGGCCAAACAGAGACTCCAGAGAGAAAATATTGCATGTTAACATGGCTTCATTAATCCTCTGTGAGGAGGATGACCTGGACATTAAGCCAACATGTCTCAATGTGAAAATAGCTATGAGTAAAATTCATGCAACAAGCATTGCATTAATTGATACGGGATCAAGTCATAACCTGATCTCTTATGAAACATGGGAATATCTAGATAAACCTCACCTTGAGGCCACCAATGCACAAGTATGAAGTGCATTTGTCAACTACCAAAGCCATGGGATTTTTAAGTGTTAATACTCCCATCAGAAATAATCCCTTGGTTGGAAAGGTGTTTGTTATCCTATAGGATCTATGGAGGAAGAAATGATCCTTGGACAATCTTAGATTTGCGCCAATAGTTGTAATCTCTAGTGGGAAAAGAGGGCTGCACAACTCGATGAGGGCAAGGATATAATTACCATGCCATTATGGAGCCCATTAAACAAGGGAAAGCAGGATATGATAGATGACATGGAAACGCCAATGCCAAAGAAAGCGGCTATCATACTAGAGAAGGCATCAACATCACAGTCCCCATGCAAAAAATAGCCAAAGTCTCCAGTAATTCAACAAATGCTAAGAAGGTACAAAATTTGTTTTGGAGAAGGGAGCCCATTCAACACAGGGAACTGAAGATAGCACTACTGCCTGCACCCACAAAGATAAAAGAGCTAGACAAAGGTAAGGAGGAAAGAAGAGAAAGCATGCAACCACATGTAAAAGAGACAGAACCCAATCAACAAGATTCAGTGGAAGCACTCTTCAATTGGATGGAGGGAAAGATCAATCACTCCCATGCTAAACTTAAACATTTGCAACAACAAATTCCCACAAGTGCCAAGGTACCATATTGGTTTCCGTGGCAATAAACGGAGTTGAAGAACAAAAGGTATCCATTTCTCAATAATGGGTACAAGGTAAAAATGTTTGATCTTTATGCCATGAAACATAATCATTCGTTTCATGTGTATTCAACCATTTTCTAACTCCATGATTAAATGTTTGAGCATATAAAGGAGCATAGGGTATCAACCTTGCATGCACAAAATCAAAAATAGTCCACATCATGAAATGCCTTAGTCTTTCATGTCATGAAATGATCAGAAATGGTTCATGTTGTGAGACCCTTAGCACTTCACATCGTGAACTAGTCCGAAATGGTTCACATCATGAACCGCTTTACTCCTTCATGGCATGAAACAGTCACATTTCCTCCGCCAATCATAGAATGCCATGTGGCATACTTCATTAAGATAGCCGCCAAGACCAACGGCCGCTCAATAAAATCAAATTTTTTCCTCTTTTGTGCATTCCACTTATGTGATTTCTTTAATGATTGCATCGCTCACGAATTGCAATTCATTACTCTCGGATTTCAAGTGCTTTTCAGCCCCCCCCCCACATTGACTGCAACTTTGGTTTGAGGTGGGAGCTTGTGCTTTACCCTTGTTTTCTTTCTTTTCTTTTCCTTTCTTTCTTTCTTTTGTGAATCAACACACAAATCATGTCATGTTAAATCTTGCGAGCGATGAAACCGTGTTACAAGTGCTCTATTTTGCGTTGTTGCTGCATGTGTACATACGTTCATTCATCATACCTATGAAATGTGCATAAAATGATCACTCATGACAATTGATTTTCATGTAAATTAGCCACCACTGATATTTCATGGCACCCACCTTTCTCCTTAGAAAGAGGCCACAGAATTCGACTCTCAAAATGCTAATAAATTAAAGCTTTTAAAGTCAAAAACCCTTAGAGTTCAAACCTTGCTAGCTCACGGGTCGTCAGGAACCTGCTATCTCATGGGTCAGAACCTGCTATCTCATGGGATAATCTATCTCATGGCTTAACCCTCTCACGTCTTAATTGTCTTATGGGTTAAGCCGCTTCAGTGCTTAACCCTCTCATGTCTTAACCATCTCATAGGTTAAGCCACTTCATGGCTTAACAATCTCACATCTTAACTATCTCACGGGCTAAGTCATCTCACGGCTTAACCCTCTCACAGCTTAACTGTCTCTCACGGGCTAAGCCACATCACGGCTTAACCATCTCACATCTTAATTGCCTCATGAGTTAAGCCATATCATACCCTCTCACATCTTAACTATCTCATAGGTTAAGCCACTCCACGGCGGCTTAACCATCTCACGTCTTAACTATCTCACGAATTAAGCCATCTCATGGCTTAATTCTCTCATGTCTTAAACTGTCTCATTGGATAGACAAGTTGTCATTTTCTATGACAACATTAGCAGTATACTTGCAGATTTGGGTCTATCATTGGATAGACAAGTTGTCATTTTCTATGACAACATTAGCAGTATACAGTTAGCCAGGAACCTAGTTTTTCATGCTCGTACGAACTTTGTTGGGTTCACACTATAGAGAACCCTTGTATGTATTTGGTTGAGTACCTTTTCATATATGTGTACTCTTATCTCGTATATGGTGTGTTGAGTGTTGTGTGAAGAGAAGAAGATTTTCAGCCTCTCACCTCGTGTGTTCTCTATTGTTGAAAGAACGGTAGAGGGGGAGGAGACATACACACAGGAGCAAACCCTAATGTATATTGCAAACCCTAACCATAGAGGGAAGCCATCTCCACTCTCACACAATGCATAAAGCCATAATCCATAATACACACAACACACTATGAGTTGACGCCTTCACTGTCTCACGGGTTAAGCCACTTCATAGCTTAACCATCTCATGTTTTAACTGTCTCATGGGTTAAAACCCTACTATCTCACGGCGGGTAAAGATCCTGCACTCTCACGGTTTATGCCTTCCCGCCTAATCTTCACTTATTATACACTCGTTTATTGCTCACCCCACTAACACCCTTCTGTTCAATATAACACACACACACACACACACACATACAATTATTAAAAAAGAAGAAGAAGAAGAAGAAGAAGGACGAGGACGAGGAGGAGAGATAAAGAAAAAGGGAAAAAGACCACATGCTCTCACCAGTCATTATGACTGACTTTCTAATCAATGTTACAGATGTCGACATCTAACGCTCCCAAACCAGAAGTTGCAAAAACTCTAGTTATCACACAGGCAAGTGTCTCAGGGTCACGAATACACCAAAAAAAGAGACCATCATGTGATCCAAAGCTTAACTACTTGGGACAGTATGCGCAGATTCTCCATGGATCCATAATTACCAAGGATGTCCAAGCTGTACAAGGGAAGATAGCCATACAATACCATAGCCTAGAATGCTTGGAGATTCTAGAAGACACAGAAGTCAAGGCAAAGCTGGAGAAGGCAGGGCTCAGACGAATGGCTGACTTCCCTCCCCACATAATGAACATAGAGTTGTGTGTTGAATACTTAAAGACTTATGAAAGAGCCACTAAGCAAGGATAGGCCACCAAGGTAGATGGTACCACTCTAAGTAGGTCCTCATCTTTGAAGATCTTATCCGTGAGGCATGCAGCTGCCCACTACCAATGAAGATCCATTCTCACAACTTCGAGAAGATGCCCCTGGATGCCATGCTCAAGAAAAGCTCATACAATTCAAACGAGGCTAACTACGAGAATACATGGGATGAGGTGACAGAGAAAGCATGTCGTGCCATATCCCTCATTATGCAGGTAAAGCCCATAGACTGTTGCAATAGGGTCCCTCTCAATAGGATTGCCAAGGTACATGAGGAGAAGGAGGAAGACTAGGCATGGTACATCCACAGGGAAACGGAGAACTACCTAAAGTCCCACCAGTCTAAAGTATGTAATCCCTACTTGCTCACAAAGGTTCTAAGTCATGCTGCAGAGTTTCCTACTCTAAAATCAGTGCTAGAGGAACACGTACCACAAGCAACGTAGGTTGAGTAGCCAGTACTTACCTCTGGTGAGTTGCAGAGCAGGAAGGGCAGGCACTGCTAAAGGACACAAAAGAGATGATGAAGGAACTAAAGAAGAGAAGAAGAAAAAAGACTGAAAAGAAAATGAAGGGTATCATACCCAGAGTCACTGAGGAGTCGGCACACCTGGAAGCAGAACTGGCCTAGGAAATAGCTTCTTATCAGGAAGTGGTGGAGCAAAAGGAAGCCAATGTAATAAGTTTATCAGAAATTTCAGTAAGCACAATAGCTAAAATACCTCAACAAACACCTCCTCCTAGCCCATCTCTCATATCATTTTCAGAAACCTCTCACCCAGCTTCATAATACCATTATATCAAATCAGAATACATCAGTAGTGATTGGTGTAGAGAAGGCCCCGAGAAAAGAGGTGTTGCAAGAGGAGGAGCACCAAAAACATGAAGAGGCAACTTCAGCACCTATGGAGGTCCCTGACAAAAGACAGGAAGTAGACAAAAGAACAAGAACTGAGGAAGCAACCAATCCAAGCAAACGACAAAGGCTACATGATGTAGATAGAATCCTGGCCACTTCCTTCTTACATAATCTAGATTATGAGTGCTTCCTTAAAGAGACTGTGGAGGGCCTGGAAAGTTTGTTACAATTACCACACTATGAATTAGAAGGCACGACTACAAAAAGTGCCTCCATTCGGGAACAAGAACAGAGGGTGTGGTGCTGCCACCTATTAACCGCTCACATGCTTAGTGATTTGTGGAGGCAAGTCCCAAGAGGCAACTGACTAGGTGCAAATGCTCCAAGAACAAATGGCGGCAGCTGCATCTACACACAAAGATGTCATCCTCAAAGGGTTAAAGGCTACAGAAGAGCAAGAAGCAAGGTACCAGGTCTTATAGAGCAATAATCAAGTCCTCAGCCAAACAATTGTATAGAGGATTAAGGAAAATACAAAACTAAAGGCACAAGTGGAGCAAGCCAAAGAACAAATTCAAAAAGAAGTTGCACACACAAAGGAACAAGCACAACAACATGCCCAATAGCTTCAAAAAGCTAACAAAAAGGTAGAGGATTTCACCAAGGCCATAGCTACACTAAATTAAGCCCTCGCATCTACTGAAACAAAAGATACTTTAGCTTCAAATTGAAAGGGAACATGCAAACAGAGGATTAAGGAAAATACAAAACTAAAGTCACAAGTGGAGCAAGCCAAAGAACAAATTCAAAAAGAAATTGCACACACAAAGGAACAAGCACAACAACATGCCCAATAGCTTCAAAAAGCTAACAAAAAGGTAGAGGATTTCACCAAGACCATAGCTACACTAAATTAAGCCCTCGCATCTACTGAAACAAAAGATACTTCAGCTTCAGATTGAAAGGGAACATGCAAACAAAGCACATGCAGAAAGAGTAAGAACATTAAATGAGATGCTCAATGCCAAGTCTTTGGAAATGGAACAGATGTCTAAGAGCCATAAAGAGGAAATGGACCAACTCACTCAACAACTTAAGGACATCCTAGTATTGGTAGCAAAAAGACTTAAAAGGATTGAAGAGGCTCAAGGGTTGGAAGCATCCAAGAAGAGCACAGGACGCATCCACACGTAGGTTTGAGGACTTGGATGCAACTAGAATGGTTTGAGAAAAGGCAATATCCGATCTACTCTCAACCAAAGTCGTAAGGCTATAAGAACTAGAGTGCCAACTGGCAGTGAGAGAAAGAAGAGAAATACAAGAGCCAACAGACGAATTGTGACTGCTTCTTGAGCAAGCCTCGGAGATAGGTTCACTACCGGTGACTCCTCGAGCCCCTCCTCAAACTCTAACTTTGTTTTTATCTACACTAACCCTCTCATTACTTCAATATGAAATTAACTTGTTTGAAGACTTAAGCCTTGGAGATTTAACACAGAAGAGATGCTAACCCAACGGGTATTTTTTGAGGGGGGACATAATACTAACTGACCCCAAAGATATCTTCTTCTACCCCGTGCATCCCATTGTGCTCAACCTACGTAGTTGGTGTAGGGTGTTGCAAAATTCAGACATCTTGGACAACAGTGTCGATAAACTTGACCTGTATGTACGCATGTATGTACGAGATGATATCTTGACTACACCAACCAACTATGAGGTTGTAGTTGACTCGATAATTAGTCATGGATGTCTAGAAGTTTATAACACACACCAACACTTAAATATCAGTGAATCTACCCTCTATCATTCTTATGGCATTCTCAAACTTTATTGTTATATACATAAACATCTAGAAGCCATGATGACTATAGTAATCTATAACTTTGATAAATTACACATCGAATATCCTGATATAACTGATGAAGATATCATAGAACTCTAGGATTTTATGAAAGTTAACAAGCCCTCCCACCCACCCACCCCAACTCCGGAGAGAGACAAGAGGAAAAACCAGGATCTTCAAATCTCATCACTTATCCTATGTTTTCCTTTGTAGTTAGTAAACTAATACATCCATAGCCTAGTGTTACTCCTACTAATAACAAGTTTGAGGCAGATTGTATATTCTCTCATCTTTTTTCCATCCCCTTAAACTTTCCGACTCACACTCTTGCCCCCCCGAGGAGTTGCCAGCACCCGTCTCCACCACGGCCAACTCAAGAGGTACGTCACATTCAATCACAAGATAACATTCAACCTTTTACTGATGAAACTCTGCTTGAGTCTTTGTCTAGTGCAAAATATGAAGGATTAATCAGAGCACGCAATCCCTTGTTAAAGCCAAAATTGATGTTCAAGGTGTTGATGCAAATCACACCATTTGAACCAACTAGACGAATACTGCCAGAAGCCTACTCCAGTCATGTCTACAAAGTAGCTATATGTACGATATCCTCTCCGCGAACCAATGCCAGAACTTGAGGAATTATTACCACTAGCGAGAGAAGGAACTTTATGGGCAAATGTGGCAAAGCATACCAAACTGACCAACCCTCATTTGGTAGATCTACTTGAGATCCAAATTGTTACTTTTATGATCAGTTAGTGCATCTTGTCCATACAAGAGGGGGTTACACCACAATATTCACAGATGATGCAATTCCCAAAATAAAAGATTTTGGTATACAACCAGCATGGCAAAAGGATTACTTAACCATTCCAGAGCATAGTCAACTATACCAGTGTGCCGGGCATCCACAAAAAGAGTGGACCCACTATACATGCCAGTAAAAAGAAGGATGATGCTCTTGGATATCCATGATGCACAGTAGCTCGACTCACGTCTGTGCTACAACTTCCATTATTTGTCCCAGTGGCTTTGACTATACCATAACAACGACATAAAATGTTAACATGGATACGTGCGTGGCACCGTATTCCATATCCAGCAATTGTGGCAAGTGTCCGATTCTTAAAGCTGATCGTGGTGCTTATTGACCAACCTAAAGAAAGATATGATGGCTTTGAGTAAGATGAGTTACTCTTCAATATGAACCACGACCCTAATAATGAGTGTGTCATGATGTTTTACTACCACCACCTCAAATGTCTACCAGCTTACATGCATGTTACATTTGAAGACATGGTAGACACCGAGTTCTGGACTTCACATTCTACACTCAAAAGAACCCTAAAAAAGCTTCAATCCTGTCGAAACTTTTATCGTCACTCACGAGTTTGGCGACCAGGTCTTTCAACCTCAGTGTGACAGGTTCTGAGGACAGAACCTACATCAAGTAGGGGGGATGTTAATCCCATCTTGGATTAACAAGTATGCTCCTTCATTTGAGGACATTAATAAGTGTCATGCAAAGGCACTATAAAAGTTGTAACATTATGAGATAATGGCCACCCAAGGCCTTAGGTAGTAAGTTTTGGGTGCCCTAGTGTGAATACAGGCCTTAGTTAATAAGTTTTGGGTGCACCAGTGTGAATACTGGCCAATTGTATATAAGTCATTTTCTCATAATGAATGGACACAATCCCCCTTTGTGCTATAAGAGATCTTGCCTTGTCTTAAGAGAGAGTGTGAGAGTGTACTCTAGTACATGTGACTTCTCTTTGCTTGTATGCTTGTGTAGAGGAGTGAGAGAGAGAGAGAGAGAGAGATTTCCTTATGTGGTGGTGCAAGCAACTCTACGGTGATAGCGTTGAGGTGGAGCTTGGGAGGATTGGAGCTTCTCGAAGTGAGCTTGGAGACCTCAAGGGACACGAGCTCAAAGTATTGGTAAGTTTCCTACAACGGTTGTGATCTATTGCTTCTTCCAATGATGAATGCTTAGAGTTCCTTCTTGGGAGGTGTGGTAGCCCATAACAAGTACATTAGTAATCTCTGAGGCTAATGGTGAGGCTTACTTGGAATCTACAAGCAGCGATGTGGGATCCATTCTAGAAAGGTGAGTATTAATAGCTTATACTCACTCTTCTATGACTTGATTTACACCATTCACTTTAGGTCTCAAAGATTTACTTTATTTGCCGAGGTTGATTTGCCATTACTCAATGCTATTATGAATGAGAAGGCATCAACAAGGACCATGAATCTTTTCATGATGTTAGTTTCTTCCCACATTTCTTCCATGTTTTCAAGAGAATAGGGATATCATTTAAACTCTAAATGACAATTGTTTGATGTTTATCTCATAGGTGGATGGAGAATACCTTGTCAAAAGATGTTCTTAATAAGGTATGGTTTTTGGATAGTTTATGGCATGGTTTTTTGAAGCTGCGTCTCTATGAGGATAGCTGGACAGTCAAAAACTACTTTAGGGGCATATATATGGCCAAAAACTTGTTTTTATACTTGCCAGTTGTTGACATGTATGGATTATGGTACTTGTTACTATACGTAACTAATGTAGTGCTTAGTATCCTTCTCATAAAATGAGGGTTGTTTCCGTTCTCTTTGTGATGTACAACAATCACATGAAAAAGCTCATAGGTTTATCATGGGAAGAACGTGGCATTATCTATTTCAATTCGTTGTCTAGATCTGACCCTCAACACTACCTTCCCATGGTGCACCGGTAAGACAAATGTTTTAGGTTGAGAATCAAATTCTGTGACACTATACATGAGTGTTGTCATGGAAGTTGTCATGGAAGAGTACAGATGATCTTGTAGCTCCTTTGGAACCTACATATGCAAGTTTTTTTTATTAAAAAGATACTTATACAAGAAAAGAAAAGAGTATACATATTAAAAACTATGATATACCTTTGGAAGGAGATTCTCTACCCATGCTTTCTTTGTATGGAACCAACAAATAATAATGTGACATGAAACTTGTTCTCAAAGTCCTAGGCCGTTATCTTTCCAAGAATAATGGTCTCCAACAATCACCTTAATAAGATCTTCAATCTCTCTATGAGATTTGTTCAATAGCAAGTGTCATGGGTCGAACATCCTTCATTATAGATAGAATTGTCTTAAGGGTTATCTCTAGGGAAATGCTTTCATGGTTTGAGCTTGGATCATTGGTGCACATCATAAACCAAATACATTTATTTTGAAAGTACTGTCAATAGACCATGAATTATGCAAAGAAAACTGCATTGCTATCTCTAACATCCACTTATCTTGAATAATAATAATAAAAGGCTTATCCTTATCACCCACCACATGAGGATTGTAAGGTTGGCAATAACACACCTAGCAAAATAGAAATGGTTACTATATTCTACTAACGACAATCTTTCCATTTATGAGGAATAATAATATAACA
Source organism: Cibotium barometz (assembly GCF_041138505.1). Taxonomy (NCBI): domain Eukaryota; kingdom Viridiplantae; phylum Streptophyta; class Polypodiopsida; order Cyatheales; family Cibotiaceae; genus Cibotium; species Cibotium barometz. The sequence goes on from NC_141083.1 coordinate 36,583,814, forward strand.
CATACCTTGTCTTCTTGTGTCTTTAACATGCAAGCCTCGCTCCACATGGTAGTCCAATCATATTTTAAGATCTTCCCTATAGTTGCAAAGAAATGTCAATCTCATTTGCAACTAACTAAAGTATATACTAGGTATAAGATACATTAAAATACTGTTAGAGCATACCTTGATTGTGTATTTGGTAAGACAACATTGAGATCTCCTTTAGAATCATAAAGAACCTGTAGACAACTTGATCAATGGGACAAGATTGCTCGTAATGTAATCTTTCCTTTTACAAAGATATCTTTTCCATGTGTCGTGAGGTACCCACATCATACAAGTCTTCCATGCAGCACTCAAGGACATTTTGATGGACTGGTAAGTGATACAAATCCTCTCACGAGTGCCAAGGGTACGTCCTTCATGAAGCAAAAATAATGAAATGGCAGCATTGTTTGTGTCCTTAAAGTACTCTACTCTCACCTTGAAAGGGAAATCACATTTATTTGACCTCCTAAGTCTCTTCTTGGTTCCTGTTCTATGTGGTTTCCCACCTGTATGGCATGCATAATGAACAACTGTCTTGCATTAGCCATGGTTCTTACTTGAGCGAACCATAACTAGCCTCACTTTGTGCTCAAGAATAATATCCATCAAAGCTCGATCCACATTTGATACATATACATTTCTTTCATGCTTGAGAAGGGTAGTGGCTTTCTTTGGAAGTGATTGTCATACTTTGGGATTTTCGGTCCATCTCTTGCATTCGTAAACATTAAGAAGGTCCTTCACATATGCAATAGGAATTCCATGACTTCCAATGTCCACACCATGTAGACTTAATTTTTTGAAGAGTGTCATCTCTAGATGACACGTTGTTCCATCCCTCGCCGTATGACACTCTTGCACAATGCTTTCCCACTCATCTATGTAAGAGATCTTCAACATGGAACCAAATTCATTTTGCTCCAAGCACAAATTATCTTTCATTTTCCTCCATCTCTTCAAATCAAGCATGTCTCTAGTGTCACAAGACATCAAAGCCTCCAAGGTCATTGAAATGCTACTTTGGATTGCACTCTTCATCAAATCATAACTTTTTTTATCAAAAGATGGAATGTGCTAGAAACATATTGATTTGGATTAAGGGGAGAGAATCTTATTCATTTGCTGAGCCTTTTTGAGCTTGGAAGGGTGCCTTGAGAATGATCTTCATCATCTTCATGGTTGCTACTTTCATGGGTGCTTGTGCCATTATATGAATCAACCTCTCTAAGAGCACAAAGTCACTTATGTAGTCTTCAAGGCACTCCATCTGTTCTACAAAAAATATCAAGCAAGAGAAGAGTGACTAAAGGTGATGATAAAATGATGTAAGAACACAGTTAGTGAAGCCATGTTCACATGCAGTATTCTCTCTTGGAATCTCTGTTTGGCCTTGGCTTCCCTTGCCTTGGCTTCTTCCTAACCTTGTTTGATTTTTCCCTTGGCTAGCTCTTTCTTTTGTTTTAGGAGATGCTCTTGTATGAGCATCTCTTGGGTCAATGGTCTCTGTAATACTTTTTACGCTTGCTTCCATTAATGTAAGCCTCCATTTGCACACCCTCAATAGTTTCAATTCGGATCGACCCTTCATGTGTGATTTCGGACACTTGAAATGGTCATAATCCTCTGTACTTCAATTTCTTTTTTCTAGTGCTTCCAACACCATACATGAGGATAAGGCCCCCCATTTCTAGTTCTTTTTGTTTCATGTTATGGTCAAACCAACGCTTTCTCCACAATTTCTTGACCACCATAAGACCATGTGATGCCATTATCTGTGTTTCATCATGTTTCTCTAAATCAGCCAACCTTTCGACGACTAATCCACTTTCAGTTAATCTCTCTTGCAGGGCAATTCACAGGCTTGGAACTAAGTACTCCATAGGCATGACTTCCTCAATGCCATAAGCTAGACGAAAGGGAGTATAACTTGTTGCTACCTTATACCATATTTGATATGTCCATAAAGTTGTAGTCAGCTTATGTTCCCAATCCGTGCGACTTCCTTCTAATGTTTTTGTCAAGATAGTACACAAAATCTTATTTGTACTTTTCGCTGACCATTTGACTATCAATAATAAGGTGATGACTTTCGATGGACTACAAGGAATCCAGTAAGTAAGTGATCAATCACCTCATTAATGAAATGTGAACCCCGATCATTGATAATTCCAATGGGCATCTGAATCTCGGGTGATTGATTTGTTCATATAAGAACTTAGACGTTGTTTGTGCATCAGCTCGCTTAGAGGCTCTTGCCTCTATCCATTTCGTGAAATAGTCTATGGCCACGATTACATATTGGGCTTGTACGGATGTATAACTGGACTAATGGGTCCAAAAAAAATCAATACCCACTTCTCAAAAGGTTGTCTTACAATCATAGGGGTAAGCGGCATCCTGTCTCTTTGTTGTGAATAGCGAATCTTTGACACTCTTCACACCTTTTTACAAACTCCATGGCATCCCCGAATAATGTGGGCCACCATCGTCCTTCTTGAAGCACCTTGCGTACTGTGATCTCCCTAGCGAAGTGTCCTCTGGCTCTCTGGCTATTCCCGAGTGTGCTTCATCTAATATAGTGACAAATTCATCTTCCCGCACACATTTTCTTAAGACATTGTCCTTACCTAGCTTGTACAATTCTCCAACAATTAATTGATAAGGTGCAGCTAGCTTAATAAGCCGACACATTTTATCCTTGTTCAAAGGCCATTCTCGTGGAAAACTATAAGCCACATAGTATGATATTTCTTCACTCCATTTCGGCATTATGTCCAGTTTGAACAAACAAGCATCTAGGAGATCATCATCAACACCAGTTTGCGGGTTCCCCATTCAGAATTCTAGACATGTGATTGACCAACACATGTTATGTTCCTTTTCTTACTGTGATCGTGAAGTCGAATTCCAAGAGTGAGAGCAACTAGTGGGTGATTCTTCCCATGGTGCAAAGCTTATTCAGCAAATATAATAGGACCTCATGGTCCACAAAGAATATAAATTTGTTGGCCACCACTAGGTAATGTCGATACTTCTTGACACAGCATAGACATGGCCAAACCCTCTCGTTCTATGGTGGTGTAATTTACCTCTAGCAAAGCTGACTAGGTAGTCCAATTTGAACTCACCAGGTTGTGGTAATACACATCTTATTGCCAAGTTCGATGCATCGATGTGCACATGGAATATAAGATCCCAGTTGGGTGGTCTCATAATTGGTGCAGTGGCTAGTGCTTGCTTCAATTTATCATATGCTTCTTGGCATTCTTTAGTCCATTCAAAGACAATGAGTAGTCTATATAATGGTCTAGCAGTTTCAGCATAGAATACTATGAAGCGACGATAATACCCAACGTGGTCGATAAACCTCTGTACACCTTTGTAATTGGTGGGTGGGGTAATTCCAAGATCAATTTGACCTTACTTTTATCTGTAGGAATGCCATGCTTAGAGACAATGTGTCCTAAGATCACACCATGTTTGACCCAAAATTGGCATTTCAAAGGGTTTTAGGATATTGGATACAATCGGCATCACTCAAACACCTTTCTTAAACAAGACAGATGTTCGACCATCGTGGGTGTGCACACAGATCATCAATGAATATCTCCAACCACTTTTGCAAGCAGTCTTTAAAGGTTGTGCACATCAATTGTTAGAAGGTTGTAAGGGCATTGGTGAGGCCAAAAGGCATAACCTCGTAAGCATATGCCCCCCACATTGTATTGAAATTCATTTTATGCTGGTCTTCAAGTGCTATAGACACCTGATTGTAACCTAAAAATCCGTCTAAGAAGCTGTAAGCTTCTTCACCAGCTACCATAGACCCTCAGTTTCCCATTCTTCTTTGGCACTATCACGATTGGTGATGGCCAATCGGTGTGCTCCATTTTGTAGATGAAATCCGCAACGATGAGTGTGTCAATTTTCTCCTTTTTATAATTGCAGCATATTTTGGATTCATCTAGTAAGGTTTCTCCTTGGTAGGTCTTGATTCTTCCATGATTGGGATCGTGTGTTATACCACTTCAGGTGGTAAGCCCTTCATCTCTTTGTAGTTCTAGGAAAAACAATCTTTAAATTCTTTTAGGAGAGCAATAAGTTACTTTTCCTTAGCTAGAGTCAAGTCCTTAGCGATATAGATAGGTTTGGTTTCTTCCCCTGGCTCTACAATATCAGTTTCTTTGACCTCAGTTGGACCATCGTATGATGTGGACAAACCATCTTCCTTAACTCTTTTGGTCATCAATTGGACCACTTTTCGTTCATTAATTGTATATGTCTTGAAACGGGTCCGGCACTGAGAGTGGGTCTGGTTTATCATCATCCTCTCTTGTTTGAGCTTGAGCCATCATCTTCTTGGTCTCGTGCTACTCAGCTTCTGCTACTAGAGCCTTCTTTCATTTTCTGTGCCCCCCCTTTGTAAGCTTAGGCATTTTCAGCTCTTGAGGGATGACCTCCTCCTTATGTTTCCCTTATAAGGATATCTTGCTCAATTCCTCACCCCAATGCTTAGAAAACTCATCGTGCACCTTAGTAGCTTTGAGATATCTCAGCCACCATAAGGCATCCATGGGTTTACTTCATAGCAGGGCATTTCGTCAAGCAATATACCGTTTATGCTTCCGCCATCTTCTAAGGCATTGGGCACTGGTGCGGCCTTGTGATCCAGTCCCTTCTGTGCTGAAGGCTTCCTCTTACGACTCATCTTCACCTGGTTGTACATCGACCATATAGACAAAGGGGTAGGAACATTCCCAAATTCAACATATTGGGTTCCTTGGGGCTGCATAACATCTATGGTGGCCAGCACATGCATCCAGTTTTCACTCAAATTTGGAGGGGGAAGCGATGTATACATTTCAACTTCTTCTTCCTCCTTTGAAAATTATACCATTGGTTGGCATACTTGTATGGATGTGGTTCACTCAGTGGTGGTGATCGAGTCATTACCAAATAGTTGCCCTTCCATTAGGTATGCTTTCCACATGCATAGATCTATCTTTAGGATTTGTAAGTCCCTTCGAACATGTAAGATTCTTCCTCAACTCCTAAAGACGTATAAAGTTCTCCTTTTAGTCCCCAGTGATCATTCCCTTTTCAGAATGCAAAAAGGCATTGTTTTTCCTTGTTTTTGGCTTAGAGAGAGATAATACAGTTTTGAGATATTTTTGTATACAAAGTTATCCTTTAAATTTAAGATTAATTCCCTTCAAACAGAAGTTTAAAAAGAGTTTTCCAATATGCATCAGAAATTAATTGAATATGTGCACTGGACACCTTAGCCTAGGGGTATTTGTTTTCAAAAAATTATGGATTAAGGTCCAAAGAGTGTTCTAATGGGCCAATGGGATTAATCCAAGTGTTTGAATAAGAAAAATGTAAGAATAAAAGAAAATCCACCAAAAATGAGTAAATTCTCACATAAGATAAAGAGTTGACTAGTACTAGTACTTAATATTATAAAAATGAGAATTTTGACACCTCAGGAGGGTGAGTGGAGCTCATGAAGGAGGCGCCTAGAATCCTCATCATTTTCCCATTTTTTAATTCAAAAAAATGAGATATTTCGTCTCTCCTCTTCCAAAGTAGATCAAAAAAGTGGACCTAACTAGTCTAAAACTTGTCCAAATTGGATCAAACTGAAGCTAGAAGCCTCTAGATCCCAATTGGACTTAGTTGGTGGCCTCCCTCTCCTATAAATAGAACCCCATTCCTTTGTATTTTTATCTTAGTGTATTTATATGCTAGTGTAATTCTCATTTTAGTGTATTTCCTTCATCCCTCTCCCTTGCCTCTCCATTGTGAAGCTTTAGAGCTTCACTAAACCTCTTCTTCTCTTGAAGACTACCCTCTTCTCTTGGTGGCCAAGCCTCTTCCTTTAAGGCTACACATCTTTTACAAGCTAAAGAATCAAGCACACCAAAGGTAAGCCTAAACAAATGATGTTTATTCTCTTCTTTAAATGTTAATCTTCTTCCCAACCTCTCTACATGTTTGGGAAGCATTTTATTTCATGGTTTCTTCTTAAAACCATGCCCTTCTTGATTTATGATGAAGTAATGTTAATCTCCTATGCTTAAGTGTATTGTTTATGATTTTTATTCACTCTTTATGAAAGAATACTCACTTTTATGGTTAAATTCTTCTTGGAAGGATTAATCTTAATTCTAATCTCATTTTCTTACCCAAAACTCTAATCCTAACAAGCTAGAGATAAGATTAAATATTTTTATGATTATTAACCTACTTAGAATGAGGTTAATCTATTTAAGCTTGTTTTTATGATAAGAAATCTTATATTTATTCATTTTATGAAAGAGAGCTTACGATAACATTCATATATTTATTTTCATATAGAAGTTATATTTGAATATTTTAAAAATAAACAAGATGCTTAGATGCAATTATGCTTATATTTATGCTTAGGTTTATGTTGAAAATACAAGTGAATAGGGTGTGTGCGGGAACAAGCCCTTGGTTAGAGGCTATAAAAGAGGATGTGTAAATGTGAAAGAACCTATGAAAAGGTGAGAAGAATCTACTGGGAGAGAATAAACGGTAGCATGAGAAGATTTAGGAAGTGTGGAGATATTCTGGGAGATATTCTGGGAAAAGTGAAGAGGTGGAGAGAATCAGGGAAAAGAGGTGGAGTGAATCATGGAGAAATCAGTGGGATTTGATGCTTGGATGTAAACTCTATAAATTGAGGCATTGGCCTAATGAGAATTTGCAAGTTTTTGAGTATCCATGCCTACATTAATCTATTTGATAATTACCCACTAATTACATCTTAATTATTTGCTAATTAATTTGTTAATGATGTTGATTCTAGTGTTTGATCCACCATAGCTCATCACAATGCTCAAATTTTAACATGGTATCAGAGCCATGCCTAGAATCCATCAAGTTTATGAGTCCATTATCTAATTAATTAAGATTAGTAGATAATTAAAAAATAATCAAAATTTTAGTTAGTTTTCAACTCACCTTTGTACCCCCAGCCAGTGGAGGAGTCCATTCACCTTGCACACTCACAATTAGGTCAAACCCTTTTAGCACATGGTAGCCACCTCAATACTCTTCAAGCCCATCAACTCCACGCAGCAAACCGTCGACGGATGGAGTAGAAATTACGAATTTAGCAGGCGCCGTTTTTCTGAAGGAGATTTGAGATTTCTGCTTGCTCAGTTCAAATGTCTCTAATTCCTCTTAGCCCAAGGTGTTTTCAAGCATGATCTACAAGCTGGTGAAGATAGAATTCAATTTCATCAAGTCTACAGTGAGATCCAAGCTCTTCATCAAATCTACAGGAGAAAGGTGGGTCAGTAAGATGCATGCCCATCTCTTGAATTGTAAATTGAGCCAAGACTTGTGATCATTCCCATTTCTTCAGTACAAAGAAGGAATAACCATCTGAATTAGAGAATTTTTCCTAAGACCCAAAATCATCTAGAAATAAGTTAGAAATTTGTTTGATTGTGATTGATGGATGGATCACCTAAGATACGAGATTCGTGATTCTCATTGAGAAAGTCTGGGTTTTGAAAAAAGGGTCTTGTGAGACCAATACTAGAGGTGTTTTCTCATGAAATGGCTTTTCGTGAGAGGAAATCAAACTCAATGGGAAAATCCTACTTGCATAGAAACACTGTTTTTTTGTAAAGGATTATCTTACGCCAGAATGCTAGAGGAAGCATTTGGTTTATTATTTAATCTAAGGAGAGTTTATGTTACAATAGCTGACATTGAAGGACGTCTCTCGCGAGGAGCAAAGCCTGTCAAGTTCTTGACGAGCCTCAGTACGGTTAAAAATGGTGCGCTCCTGGTATGATGGACGAGGGCCGACGAAGTTGTCCCTGAGTGAAGTTCTAGGACACCTAAGGAGGATCCTAGACCAGGAGATGCTCAGGCTCGCGGAGGTTACCGAAAATGCCCATGCATATGTCAAGGGAGATCTCGTTGGATTCGCGAGAAATATATTTAAGTAAACTAGAAACTATGAAATTGGATCTAGTTGGTTGACTAGCCGGTCTTCAATGGAGAGTCCTATGACACTTGATTGGAAAACAATGGAAATGCTATACTGAGGATTATGATGGAAACATTGTGGTTTTATTGCAATTCTATCTTGAAAATAGTTGAATCTAAGAAAAAGAAATTTCATATTGGGTTTGTAAGTGGTGTGTCTATTTAATATATTTGCATGAGTGCCGGCTAGGGGGCCTGGGAACTCTTTTCCCTGGTACCCGAGACAAAACACAACCAAATTTTTATAAAGAGATCCCACCAATACAGTGGTTGGGTAGTTGGCTATCCCATGGGCTGATTGGGGTTAGGCTAGATGGGTGGATTCCTACAATAAAGTCCAGTTATGTTCAAGTTACGATAGTTGAAGTAGGTCACAGGGTAATTCTTGTTCTATGGGAAAGAATCAACGGATGTGCCTCACTAGAGGGGGAAAAAGCAATGATCTCTATGAACCAAGTGCAAGTCCCTCCTTTGACTTGGCCATGTGACCCGTGGGTTCGGTCGAAATACAAAGGATAGTTAAGGCTGTTGACCCCATTATATAAATTTTCATTATAAGATTTTCGTGGAGGAATCGCCTATGCTTTCTGGGCAAGGAAAGTTTTTCTAGTTTTGTTTTTGGAAGAACCGCCGGACTGGTCCCTTACCCGAACATTCGTGGGCGAGGCCCCGAGTGGGAAGCTCTACCGTGCATAAGAGGTTCCTACTTCCGTTGCTAGCACTCCCGAGTCTGCTGATGCATAGAGAGGGCAGGGGTCTCATAGAACATACACGTGGTCTAATGCCCAATCATGCACCAATTTGGATTCCCTCATGAAGGGTCTCCCCAAGATTATGTCATATGAGTGGTTGGCGCAGAAAGTCCATTACCACAAATGTATAATGGTAGCGGAATGTATAGAGTTTAAGCCATACATTCTTCAAAAGCCCCATGGGTCTTGAAGATGTTCCACCTGCCATTTTTAATGATAAGATCCGCTTTTTCTAGATCTGGTTTTCCCCAATCATCCCAACATCGTTTTGTGAGGATGATGTTGACTCTTGCTCCTCCATCCAAGATAGCCAATGATTGATACTGTTATGATGAATTGGGATTGTAGCATTAGTGTCGTCACTTTCATAATACCATCCCAATTGATTGACTGGTATCTCGATGAATCTAGGCGCATTCTTTCCCCTGCGTGTTTTAAGTTTCTTTCTGCTAGAAGTGACTGGGTCTTCTCTGTAGTGGTCGTTGCATTTAATCCTCCCTCTACCCATTCTTTTATGACTTCCCACAATGTTGGTGAACTGCATTGCAATTGTCCCAATGGCATTTGGACAGGAGTGGACAATACAGGTGTGAGACTACCTATGTCTCTTGGCTCTCTGGAAAGTGAGGGATCCTTCCCCACGTGTGTGTGTCTCATATTTACTCCCAAGTAATGAATGAATGGACACATCTTGCTCAGCCTCCTAAAACATTCTTGCCATAAGGTCTCCTTGAGATCCTCCTTCAGAGTCGGAGTAGGCACATCTTATTCTCTTTCCCTTATCGGCTTGTTTCTTGGATACATTGTATCCTTGGCCTGGTTAGCCCTTAATTTGGCTTCATGAAGTCATTTGGCACTCTTCCACTATGGCCTTAGCTTCTTCAAGCTTTCTTATATCTTCTTCAGCATTTGGGTATAACTAATCCCCTTAGGGGTTGTTTGTTTCTCTCTTTGTGCCTCTTGGGCAAGCTCATCTGATTTTGGCGCTTGATTGCTCTCTTCCATTGATTGGGTGGATTCAGTGTCAATAGTATCTTCTTCAAATCCATCCTAGATTGTGACCCTGGTGTCACCTTTAATCACATTTTTTACTCTCCTTCTCCTGCTAGTTCTAGAAGTGGTGGCACCTGCTAGGTTCTTCCCTTTGTCCCCTTGTTGGACTTGGGCTCATGTCAGGACATTCAGTGGCATAATGTTTTAAGGCTGCACACTTATGGTCCTGATAGTGGCCTGGCTAGAAGTGGAAGCAGAACCACTTACGTGATATGGGTAGTCTTTGATCAAATGATCAATCCCACACTTAGTACAAGTAAGTACTGGCATGTCATTAGGCGGTGCTGTCGGAGCAAGCAGCAATGTACCATGCAAGCCTTTCTTTAGCGGCTTAAAAGCAAGAAAATTCCTCTCACGAAATGAAAATGGAGAACTACTAGTACAATAACAAGAGAAATATGAAGCATGGAAAAAGTTACATATGGCCATTCATGATCGAAGAAATGGAGGAAAGACTAGAGTAGCAAAAGCAAATGTGTGGATTGCTCTTGACAAATTGGCAGTGCTTTTGCAGAAGATGACATTTGGACCGATGGTTCCAAGGAGTTTAAGGAGGTGATTGGTATATTCTATACATCAGTGTTGAAGCTTGGACCTCAAGTATTATAACACATTACATGGTAAGTGTGACATTACAATTAATTTATATGGTTTTAGAGACTAACTATGATTACGTTGTTTATTGAGGTAGCATATATTGCATGCTCATGGTCCTTACTTTGCAAATGAAGGAAGTTTAGTGATATGGTCTACACAAGGCATGGAGTGATCTCATTGGCAAGCACGATATGCTTTCCAAAAGACAATTGCTCATGGATGTGAAATCTATGATGTCAATCCAATGAAACAATTACTTCTATGGTGGTATAGAAAGATAGTAATAAGGTTAGAGGAGAAGAAACCTATGTCCAATGGACACTACACAGAGTCATATGTGAGGTTAGAAAGGCATGATTTGAGAATTCATCACGTAGAGAGAAACATGTTGAATGGTAGAGAACTCAAGAAAGAGAGGGAAGCAAGTGGAAAACCTGAGAGTCAAGTGTTTCAAATGAGCAAATGCAAGTTGAAACTCTGTAATTTTTTGTTAATGCAAGTATTACTCTACTAAACCAAAATGGCTTTCACATAGAGATTGTAAACCAAAGTGATATATCACCCATAATCTCACTAACTATAACCATAATATTAAATGATTTTACGTATACATATTTACATTTTATAGTCTTCTAGCTTTCAAGGCATGGTATGCACCAAGCAAAGTGCTAAGAGAAACCCTACTAAGACTCGCCCAACACATCCCCAGGTCAATATACCAACGGAGATAGATAGTGAGCACACTCAATATCTAACAATCCAGGAGGCACTACTACAGGTACAACGCATCCACATCCCCCACGTCACAAGAAGTGTAGATGGAGACCAGGCACTGCTGCTGTTCAAGAAATAAGGAAGTATAAGAAAAGTACAAACTTAATCATACCGAGGGTGCCATTTGCAAAGAGATATTACAAGATCTCGAGCGAATGTCCCATAATAGGTTCTATGCAAGACTTAGTTCTACAGTCAACAATGTGCAGCGATGGTCAGCCCAAGCATTGCTAGGTCTTCAAGAAGCAGCTGAGGCATATTCGGTGGACCTCATTCATGATGCGAAGCGCATCACTCTTATGGACAAGGATTTGAGACTTGTACGAAGGATTCATAATAATGGCGATACCGTTAGTTTGAACATCGATAATATGATTTGAGTAAATCATATGATGCGTTGTAAACATCTGTTTCAATGTACTTGTAATCTACGAGAAGTTTTTTTAATACTACAAGTACAATTTGATGTTTCTTTCTCAATATATTAGGTGTTATTATCTTTTTCTCTCGTATAGTTTTTCAAGTTTATCGAAAACATTATTTTTATGTTCACATGTCTCATATGGATTTAGGATTTTTCACACAACATGTATGCATGAAAGACTATAAGTGTATAAAAGTTCAATGAATTTATTTAGAAATTTAAAAAAAATTATCTTTACTAAAAAAATATAATAAAAATTACTTTAAAAATTGAACGAAGTTCTAGAAACCCTAAGGAATTAGTGAGATGTTGCATCATAGGGGCTCATATAAATAAGGAAATTACTAAATACAATAAAAATCACTAAAAATTTAAGAGTTATTTATTTTCATTCTATAAAAATATAAGTATAAGTTATATTTGCAATTTTTGAAGTTATGAATATAGGTTTAGAGTCTTTCATTTTCATTCTATTCTTATTTTATCTTCTTCAAGAATATGGCTCGCACCAAGCAAACTTCTAGGAGGATTGATCCCGTGAAGGTCAGGCTGCCACCAGCACTGCCCACACATCGCAAACGTCGGTGGAGACCTGGCACCGTCGCTCTTTGAGAAATTAAAAAGTATCAAAAGATGACAGACCTTCTAATCCCAAGGAGACCTTTTCATCTCCTCATTATAATAGGGAGATCATGGATGATTTGAACGCGATCTGGTTATCTTGATGGCGTCGTCGGGTCGGCAATAGTGAGGCTCCCACACGATGGACAGCAGTAGCTTTGGAAGCTCTTGAAGAGGCTGCTAAAGCTTTTTTGGTGGACATGTTTGGTGACACAGTGTACACAGCAGTCCATGCCAAGAGAGTCACCATCACCGACAAAGATATGCGGCTAGTTCTACGCATACGAAAGTGGAGGGAAGATTATGTTGATGAGGCACAGATTTAGGGATATCTTGTAATCTCATGTATATGCCACAATGTAGTCTCATGTGATCGTGATGTAAATGCTTTACTTAATGAAAATATATTTTTTTGATCCTTGCCAAGTGTTCACTTGATTATATCTGGCAATCATAATTGTATTGTGATTTCAAATTCAAATTAATGATTAAATATTATTTGTTGATCGCACAAATACAACAAAACTTTAAAAATATATTTTTATTAATATAGAAATTGTTACATCATGACATAGAAGCAAGTACAAAAACCATAAACTCTACGCCTCTTAGTACTAGGCTCAACAGATTCAGTAGGAGCTTTAAGCGAAGGAATTACAACAAAATTTCCTTCAAGCTTGAGTTGGATAGCATGAATATCAATCTTCCCAGTAGCAAGGTCTAGGCCAACAAGTGAATCTTCCCTCCACACTGAGCTTCGAATAAATATAGGAGCTTGGCGCGCTTCACAAGCACCACCTTCTCTAAGCTTGATGTCACAGGCATGGAATTTAATGCAGCACCCTTTGCTAAAGCCTTGATCTTCATGAGAGAGACTTGTCTTTCAGGGGAGCATACTTTGTGAAAGGCAATGATGTCTTGAAAAATCTTACCAATATACTCCTTCAAAGCTGCATCCTGGAGTCTTCCTCTGCCACCCCTTGTTCCACTAGCTCTTGATGCAAACTCATCGACATAAACAATTTCCTAAAGAAAATCTTTACATGCAAAAATAAAATATAAAAAATTATTCCAAAATACAATTGCATGAAAAAAATATTTTTAAATAAGTTGAAATTGTCTGTGTGGGGCCTCAGGGGCCTGGGGACCCCACACATGCAAGCTGGCATGCATCGAGGCCCTCCAAGCATGCCAGTCGAAGGCTGGCAAGGATGGCCCTGAATCGCCTGGGGACCCCACACATGCAAGCTGGCATGCATCGGGGCCCTCCAGGCATGCCAACCCCGAAGGCTGGCGAGGATGGGAATCAAGGCCATCGTGTCCAGCCTTCGGCTGGCATGCCTAGAGGGCCCCGATGTATGCCAGCCTGCATGTGTTACGTACCCTCTTAGCATCATCATTCTATTTACTGACCGTCGGTGCATCTAGTCTGCCGCCCCAGTGATTGCTCTATCACCATGTATAGGGTCCAAGAGGTCAATGCATGGTCGAGGTCCAAAGAGCTCCTCCTACAACCTCTCAAATTCTGCATCTGAGATATCATACTCAGGAGCAGCTTCTGCAGCACTTCTTTGGATGTGGATGATTGTAGAGACATCATTCATGTTCATGCCATCGTATCGGCCCATCTCAGTTACTTGTGGAGGGACATCCACAGTGTCAAAGTCAATGAGGTCTTCATCAACATCCCGGACAAGGTGGCAGTACAGCTCTTCCTCCCTCAAATCCAAGACCTCAAAGACATCCTGCATGAGCAAGTACTCAACACCATCTACAGTGATGGCACTCAATGATGCAAGTTTTGCATTCTCAGTAGGTTGGGCTGCCTCCTGGTGGTGTGGATAGTCGACAAATCCAAAGACAAGCTACGTGCCTCCTCCTCTTGCTTGTCCAGTACTGTCTCCTCTAGCTCCTTCTCTTCAAAGGCAAGAAGAGGCACCAATGGCTCCTCATCATTCTCCTCTCTTCAAAATCAGAGCATAATATACAAATAGCAAAGGCAATATCCCGCTCAATGAGATCGATCGGGTCTACCGACTCCAAAGTGAGGGGCACATAAGTAGATCGAAAGGGGGAACATGTGCAAGTTGTCTTTGCACAACTTTTCTATGGTTGTCACCACTCTTCATTTGGAGAAGAGGAACTCTAGGGGTATCCACCGAGCAGTGGAGTCAGGGATAAAAAATGTGATATCATCACATCCCGTACAAAAATATTCAAGCACTGAGCTATCGGGCTCTAGAGTCCTAAATATATTCTCTAGCTCAACACTATAACAAAACCTAGGGTAAATCTAGTCCCGCATCTGACCGTATGGGTTTCACTCATCCACTGTGCGAACGCATCACGACGATGAGAAGCCATGGTGAAGGCGTAAAGGGAGCAACAAGCAAGGTGGATAGAAAGTGAGAGATAGATAATGCAATAGAAGTGAATGAAAATAACCCCTACTTATAAATATAAATTTATATATTATTTCAATAAAACTTTCATAAAGTAATATATATTTTATTAAAATTTTAATGGAGTAATATTTATTTCATTAAAACTCCAAGAGCTCCAACAAATCCTACATGAGGAGTTCAATGGTGATGGCACACTCAATGAAGCTAGTGGTGGGTCATGACTTTGGGTTTCGTGAGGCTAGATGGATGCAATTTATACTTATGTTTATTATTGTACTTAAAATATTTATAAACTTATATTTATTTTAATACCGTATATTTATACTTTAGTAAATAAAGGACACTTCAATAAAATACAATAAATAATAAATCATACTTCTATTTCTTATTACATATTATTATTATTATTATATTATATTATTTACAAAGCTACTTATATTATTATTTGCACTTAAATATATACTTAAAGTTATATTTATTTTTATACTTATATCAATAGACTTAAAATTAATGACACTTCATTAAAATATAAGAAATCATAAATCATATTTATATTTTTAGGATAATTAATTATATTATTGTTTACACTTAAATATATATTTATACTTATATTTACAATTGTACTTACTTATACTTATCTTTATTTTCTTACATATTAATGGGTTCAAAACGCAGTAGACTTAAAAAAACCACTACAATTTATGAAAATGAAATAGAATTAAATTTACAACACTTTTAGAGAAATAATTTTTAATATTCACTTGGAAGAATAAGAATTACATAGACTCTACAATTTCAAGGATGTGTGGAGCAACACATTGCTTGCATGTTTTGCAATGTTCATTCGACTCCCAACTTTCCTGCCATCATCCAACTTGAAATAAAAATATCAAGGGGGATCATTGGACATGAGTTAGATTTCCTGCCTACATTAACGCTAAAAGGGTCATGACCCTCCCAAAGAATAATCACATCAATGAGTGCTGAATGCGTGCCATCTTGCATGTCTTGGTCCAAGCTGAGCCACTCCCCTCATAGAAGTCGCCAACTCCTATACTTGAAGCGAATGCACAAAGTTTATCTTGCAATGAAGTACCTGTCATAAAAAACAAACAACCAACATTAAAAAAATAAAAACAACAATCAACAACAAACATAAAAACAACAACAACAATCAACAATTGGTGTCTTGCAATGAAGTACTTATTAATAAAAACTATAAACAATCAATAGTAGTGTAATCTTACCTAAAAGTAATATCTGACACAGTGATTCTACACTCAATGATATCATCATGGTCAGTTCTCTTGAGATGCCATGACTCACCTAGTAACTGAGTCATCCAATTCTCAGATGGGCACTTGCTTTGATACGTAATCTTAGTTTTCTTTAATACTTCACAGGATCCAAACAAATGTGCAAACAAACCAAATGGTACAAAACCAACTTAGATGCACATCTCTAGAGCATGTGGAGGATTTCATGCAGCATGAACATTAGTTTTTATCTTTACCCTTACATGCTTCTAACACGTCTAATCTAGAATTATACCATTCTTGGCTAGACAACGGTGGTAGTGGAATGTACTCCAAACTATGTCTCTCCACGATATATGTGGAATCATAAAAGTAAACATTCTAAGATGCCAATTCGCTTGCACTCTTGTTGTCAGAGATCAAGGCACCTATCTCTGCATGTAAAACATTTAGCTTTCCACTTAAGCACTTTACATTTTGCCATTCATACAGAGTTGATGGATATAAAGCTGCAAGCAACAAACATGCTTGTATTAAAACTCTATCTAATAACCATGGACTCAAAGCACAAGAACACAAAGCATAGAGATATAAACTTACTATTAGGCTTATGTCTCGCATTGAAGTTGTCATGATGCACTCTCTAATATCTTTGTACATATAAACATGCTGAATGAAAGCCTCTATTATTGTACCATTGGTGTGTCTCCTGAACTCTATGATTCTACCTTTCTATTGTTTCTTGGGGTCTGTTACATCTTTGAGCTTGACCTTGAAACTCCCACGAGTA